>NC_071615.1:46733485-47333485 GCF_014839835.1 Dryobates pubescens
GAGGCAGGCAAAATACATATTATTTAGGTGCATCTTTATAACAGAGTTCTGTCTATACACATTGACTGCAGAATTATTCCTCAATAACTTCATGGGTGGCACTGTTAACAAAGGCACAGATTCCTGAAATCCAAGAAAATGGGAAGCATAAATACTTCCAGCTCTTTACACAGAATCACAGAATCACCCAGGCTGGAAGAGCCCTCCAAGATCATCAAGTCCAACCAATCATCCAACCCTATCTAATCAACTAAACCATGCCACTAAGTGCCTCATCCAGGCTTTTATTAAACACCTCCCTGAGCAGCCCATTCCAATGGGCAATAACTCTTTCTGTGATGATCTTTTTTCTAAGATTAAGCCTAAACTTCCCCTTGCACAACCTGAGACTGTGTCCTCTTGTTCTGGTGCTGGTAGCCTGGGAGAAGAGACCAACCCCCAGCTGGCTACAACCTCCCTTAAGGTAGTTGTAGAGAGCAATAAGGTCTCCCCTGAGCCTCCTCCTCTCCAGGCTAAACACCCCCAGCTCCCTCAGCCTCTCCTTACAGGGCTTGTGCTTCAAACCCTTCACCAGCCTCGTTGCCCTTCTCTGGACACCTTCCAGCATCTCAAATTCTTTCTTGAACTGAGAACTGGACACAGTACTCCAGGTGTGGCCTAAGCAGTGCTGAGTAGAGGGGCAGAATGACTTCCCTGCTCCTGATGGCCATTTCTGATACAGACCAGAAGTTCTCATTTGTGAGCTTGTTTAATAATGTGCACATTGCAGGTTTTTCTGACAATCTATCTGTCAAAGGTTCACTTGTGGAGAGTGCCTTTCTTATACAGCATCCTGCTGTTAGGGCACTGGTAAGGCCCAGGCAAAGTGGACACAAACTTCACTTTACTTTTGCATCAAGAGCCCGTTGGAGATATATGTCTTAGAATATTAGTGTCTTCAGCAGCACAGCCATTAAAGCAAGCACACAGGGAATCACCCATCTGCACAGGCTTAAGGGCAAGAACATTGCTGCAGAAGATGATCTCCAGGCTCATGTTGCTATTTAATGTGGCTTCTAGCAAACTGTGACTAAAACTCATGGCTTGCAGATGACAAGTCACTGTGCTAGACCATCAAGGTCTTTCAGGAAACCAAAGCAGACACAGTGGCAATCAGGCTGCATTATGCCAGGCCTGCAGTCCCAGTGCAGTGCAATGGCTGCAGAAGAAGAGATTAATTCTAGTGGACAATGTCAGTGGGCAGAGACATCTTTTGTTCATGCCATGTATTCCTTATTCACATTTCCTCTGTTTCATTTTGAATCACAAATATGGTGATAAAGGGCAGCACTCTCTTCCCCAGGTTATGAAGATCTATAAACATATGGTGCTACTTCATTATGCAGTGGACTACAGCTCCCAAAGTCAGCAACCAGCAAAACCAGTCAGCTCAAACTTCTCCATGCAGAGCTCTTGGGATTGACAACTCTGGGATGTCTGTGCTCCACTGACAATTTGAGGATTAGTGCTCCTGCAGCTGGTGCAGTGGAGCCACACCAGCAGCACCGTTGTGCCTTAGGGACTGGGAGACAGAAGTCTGGATTTGCACTGCCTGTGCAAATAAACCCCTAGCCCCCTCATCTTTGCTGTGGAATGAGTCTGTCAGACCTGGAGTAAAGTGAAATAAAACACCCAAACAACTCCATAGGTAATGGTCAATTAGAAATTGATTTTGATAATTGTGAGTGCTTTCAAATACACCAAAACTTGAGACTTGGTACTTTCAAATAAACCAGAATCTGACACTTGTAATCTGTACCCACTGTTAATTATTTGCTTGTAATGCAAGAACCAACAATTTCAAATGTGACTGAACAAGAGGGAAGGTTTAGACTGGATCTTAGGAAGAAACTCTTCACAGAAAGAGTGATTGCCCATTGGAATGTGCTGCCCAGGGAGGTGGTGGAGTCACCATCACTGGAGGTGTTTAAGAAGAGACTGGATGAGGCACTTAGTGCCATGGATTAGTTGATTAGGTGGTGTCGAGTGATAGGTTGGACTTGATGATCTCAAAGGTCTTTTCCAACCTAGTTAATTCTGTATTCTGGTACTTTGAGCATAAGCTGTTGCTTGTCCATTGACTTTATAGCTTTTTGGGAACATTTTATTCTAAGAGTCACTACTGAAAATTAAGCTTCCCATCATTCAAAGTATATAACTGGACAGAAAGGTGTCTGAAATCAATGGTTGATTTTAAACACCTTGGCTTTGGAGAATGGAACCCTGCTCAAAAGAGTTAAGACTATACCAAAACGGGGGCGTGGGGGTGTGTGTGTGGGAATTATGTAAGAAATAATTGGCAGCAGAATGGAAGTATTCACCTTTCTGCCAATAATCTGTTATCAATAACAAGTCTCTGTTTAGGCAGTACTTCTTCCTCTGATACTCTGACTTGAGGCACAGCCTACTCACTGAAGTGACTGCAAGCAGAAGCAGTCTGGTTGCTGTGTTGACAGTATAACACATTCAGGAGCACAATTTTCCTTTCCTCACTCTAGCTTTAAGATAATACCTTCCCTCATTACCCCTTTAAAACTACAGATAGCTGAGACAACGATTACCTAAGAAGAGCAGGGAAGGGAAGGGAAGGGAAGTGGAAGCAGCTTCTATGCATGGCAGCAGTTTTCACATGTGTGATGCCTTCTGGCACTGTAGATGAGCAGCCTGCACTTAGTGGAAGTGTGAACAATCACCTTTGCAGGGCTTCATGTGTAGCATCTGGGGTGCCACACACGTCTCTGTGAAGCTCTAACTCTTGTGAAGGGTCAAATACTGTTGTCCTTTATACCATGGTGAGCTAAGCCTCTCTGTCCTTCCTGTTTATCTGTCCTTTTGCATATACAGGTAAACCAAGAAAGGCTTTGAAAGATGCCAGCACTAGAGTGGTTTAGGCTGTACTTTTGATGAGGAATGGAGGAAATCTTCCTTCGTCAGCAAGCTATAGGGCAAGACTCACTGGCTGCTTAGTATGAAGGGAAGTCACTACCAAACTTATGCACTGGGATCAATGCATTTGTGGAAAGATCCTACTGAGGAGGAAAGCAGCACTATGTGTGCAAACATACGCATCTAAACTTAACCTGAAGCCCCTGCAAGATTCACATTAGAACTAGAGAGACTTGATTCTGAGATTCTCCCTCAGATTTCCTACGCATCAGTGCAGAAACTTCTGCTGGTACAAAGCTGTAAGCATGACTCCTGCACGCTGGCTATGATGCAGCCTGCATTCAGGGTGCTCTGCTTTTTTCCTTGTGATGGTGGTCTGATGTATTCTTTGCACAGGTTTTTCTATTCAGCCTGAATACTCCTATGGGGGTGATTCCAATTTTGGGCCATATTCAGCAGCCAGCACAGCGCTGGAAATTATCACTGCAATGCAAACACCTGGCAAAGTGAGCTGAAGTGCACCTCTAGTGTTGTGAAAACTAATTTTCAGGATATCGACGATCCTTGCAATCAAGGAATATTTTTGTCAATGGGGCCTTATTACACTGCTCTCTATGATGCAGTTGGGGAATTGGTGTAGGGGGACTTCATGTAACTTTTGATTGGACACCTGAAAGAGAAAATAATTTGCTATTATAACTGTATATGCCATGCAGTACAAGAAAATTATGCAGGAACCTTTGGAATTTTCAAGACACTTGCTTGGCCTCAGAGTCATGACCTGGTTACTTTTCCTGCTCCATGGACAATTTCATGTTGACTTTCAAAATGTTTGAGAGAATGAAACTTGAAGCTGAAGAAAATTGACTATGAATAAATTTGATGAATCCAAGCAGTAGCACTTACAAAGACCTCTAAGAAGATCTCTCCTGGGGATGTTTTTCCTGATGCATACTAGTACAAGTCTTGGACATTGGTTCAATGATGCAGAAATTCTCCTTTGCTCTCCTAGACAGGCTCCCTCTGTGAAGGCAGCAGACACAGGCTAGTTTTCAGTGATGTATGCACTTTACATAGCTATGCTCCTTCTCATGCAGCCAGTACTGCTTCTAGATAAGTATCAGCCATGTGTTTAATGTGGCTTATCTCCAGAACATGTACTGCACGTTCCCTAATTAGCCTTCACACCTCTAGCAAGAAGAGAGGGCATGTAGTTATTGTCTTCATTTTACAATCTGGAAAAATGAAAAAAAAAATAAATCTGTGAGTTTAGGTGAGAAGCAGGAAGAAAAGAATAGAATATTTATTCATTCTTCATTCAAGAGTGCTTTTCTAAAAATCCAACTTAATGGTGGGAAGAAGGTAGCCTAAAAAAAAAAAAGCCTCTAAAATGTAGCAGATGAATGGAGGACCACCCAAGGGTGAACAGGGAAAATCTCAAGGCAAATCTGGCTCTTTCGAACATGGGGTGGAAGGGACCTCTGGAGAGCATTCAGTCCAACCTCCCTGCCAGAGCAGGACCAGAGAATCTAGCACAAGTCACACAGGAGTGCATCCAGAGAGGTCTGGAAAGTCTCCAGAGAAGGAGACTCCACAACCTCTCTGGGCAGCCTGCTCCAGTGCTCTGTGACCCTTAAAGAAGTTCCTCATCATGTTGAGGTGGGACCTCATGTGCTGTAGTTTCTGTCCATCACCCCTTGTCCTATTCCAGGGTGCAATTGGGCAGAGCCTGTCCCCTCCCTCTTGACACTCAGCCCTCAGATATTTAGAAACATTGATTAAATCCTCTCTCAGGCTTCTCTTCTCCAGACTAAACAGCCCCAGGTCTCTCAGCCTCTCTTCATGAGGCAGTGCTCCAGTCCTTTCATCATCCTCATAACCCTCTGTTGGACTCTCTTGAGTAGATCCCTGTCCCTCTTGAACTGGGAAGCCCAAAAGTGGACACAATATTCCAGGTGTGGCCTCATCAGGGAAGAGCTGAGGGGGAGGAGAACCTCCTTTGGTCTGCTGGACACATTCCTCTTAAGGCACCCCAGGATCCCCTTGGCCCTCTTGGTGACCCATGCAGAACTTGTTGTCCACCAGGATAACAGCAGATCACCTCCCAGCCTGTCCTGGTGCGGTTTATTCTTCCTTCCCAGATGCAGGACTCTGCACTTATCCTTGTTGAACCTCATTAGGTTCCTCTGTGCCCAGCTCTCAGTCTGTCCAAGTCTCACTGAATGGCTGCACAACCTTCAGGGGTCTCAACCAAACCTCCCAGTTTGGTATCATTAGCAAACATGCTGAGTAGATACTCACTTTATTTGCACTGTGGAAAAGGAGGACTAGAAGAGGTGAAGGTGATGTGGAAAAGATGGGGATGGGGGAGGAGATTGTATTGAGGAGCCTAATGCATAAGTGTGTGGAGATTTTAGAAGGCTTGAACATGTTGGAAGGGAAGGAATTGTGATAAAATGCTCTGTTTTAAAGCATACATACACTTAGCAGTATCAGCATGTGATTGCTTATGGCAAGACTTCTTAACTGTATCTGTCAGGCAGGATGTTACCTTCAATATTTTCTTTCTACAGATGTCTGTTTCTTCTTCTGAGAAGAACCACATATAGCTGCTTATGGCTCACCCAAGTCTTGAGATCACAGTGACATGGTTAGCTGTTTCTACATCCTGCCCCCAATAATGTTTAAGAAAATTCCCTGAACTGATGTTGAAGTACTTGAAGTACTTGCAGGGTGAGCTGCTACACCACATTGACGTGTGCTGCATGTGACAATGCTGTCTCTGTACATGATAACATTGCCCTCTTCCATACTGACAGTAAGAAGGAAACAACAAGCAACTAATGGTAGTGCAGAAGTTCATTCAATTAGAACCCCATAGGGGAACCTTGCTGCCTTTTCTTGGATCCTTGCTGTTAGGGCACTCCAGCTGCTGCCAGCAATGTTTTATCTCACTTCTCTTGATTTCATTCCCTGGGAAGTTGTAATGACTTATTGTTACAGTAGTACTTAACATACATTTTTTGTTTGTTTTGTTTACTAGCCTGGAAAGGCTAGTGTGTAGTAAGGGAAGGCATGGGTTTTCAGCTGACTGGCTCTGCTGTCCTGGTTCTCCACGTGGGCTAGTCTACCCAGCTCTGAAATTGGAGGAGGCTATCTCACGCCTAGTGCACAAAGTTGTCCCACTGCACTTGAGGCATCTGGCCAAGGGACCTCTGGAGTTTTGTAGCTGCTAAATGGCTCAGTTCCACACTAAACATGCTTCTACCATAGTGGCCTTAAAGGCTCAGATTTGACCAACTTCAGGATAATGTAGTAGTCCAATAAACACTTTGTACCTTCCTTCCTGAGGAGGTTTTAGGGTTTAAATGCCGATCGTATCTTTTAATCTGTGAGAGTTTTCTTAATGCCGTTGTGTAAAGAACACGCTGGTCACTGCAAGTTTTACTGAATAATGAAATGAGAGGCCAACGCAGCTGTCTGAGATCAGGGAATAGACAAGGTGAGCCAATTATTCTCCTTCCAGTCACAAAAAGTCTGTTTATATATGAGTTATGTAACCCAAGCTGACACTTCACCAGGCAATACTTCAGCTGGAAATTATGAACACCTTTCCCACCTCACCACACATGCTGTTTATCAAGTCTAGGGATACAAAAATACAACTTTGAGGGTAGGTATAAAGAGTTTTTAAGAGCTGGGTTGAGAATCTGTTTTGATACTGAATTCACAGGTAGCTGAGAGACAGCTCTGTCTGGCCTGAACAAAAGTGAGGGTCATGTATCACTATGCAAAATGAAAAATGAAAAAAGCAAAGCAGAGTCTTTATGTAGAGGTATTAGTTAAGTGTACTGGAATAGTTTTCAAGTTGTATGCCACTGAATGTCATAGTAGCTGCTTCAATCAAAATTCATACAGATTTACAGATTGCTTTGGGCTCGAAGGGACTTTGAAAGATCATCTTCTTCAACCCCCATGCAGTTAGCAGGGACACCTCCAACTAGATCAGGCTGCCCAGGGCCACATCAAGTCTGATTTTGACTGTCTCTGGGGATGGGGTCCCAACCACATCCCTGGGCAACCTGTTCTGGTATTTTACCACTCCCATTGTAAAGCACTCCAAATGTCCAACCTAAATCTATCCTGCTCCAGTTTCAAACCATTTCCCCCCATGCTATTGCTACAAGCCCTTCAAAATAGTCCTTCCCCAGCCTTTCTGTAGGTACCCTTCAGATACTGCAATGTGGTTATAAGGTCTCCCCCAAGACTTCTGTTCCCCAGGCTGAATAGCCCCAAGTCTTTCAGTTCCATTCAGGAGCACTGAACATGGTGTCAGGCACCCAGCTCTAAAGATTTGTGCTCTGTAGAGGAAGAAAATAAAGTCTGAAAGGAATAAGAATGTTGCCCTATCACTCACCAGAGATGTGCAAAAGTGGAAGGTACCCAGTGGTACCAGGGTGATGTAAGGACTGTCAGACTTAGCAGCTGGATCCAGGGCAGGCTGGCCAGCCAGCCCATGGAAGGGGTCAGGCTCAGTGGAGTCTGGCAAACCCTGGGCTGTGCTGAAATGGAAACCCCCAGGTGTGTTGGGGCAGCAAGGACCAGTGAAGCACTGGGCCCCCTGGACCCTGACACACCATGGGCTGCTGAAGGGTATTCTTGTGTCCTCGTCACACTCTACAAAAACAAGCTGTCCAAAATGTTCCCCTCAGGATTTGTTTAGAACTATTATTACAAAGCAGACCAAGGAGATGCTTTTCAGCTACTGCTCTTGTCTCTACTCTCACATCTGCACCTTCAGAGTCACTGTTCTGAAGTTAAAAGATGATAAACATGCTGTTGAGGTGCAAACGGCAGCATGATTTTAATATTCTTTTCAGACTTCGGGCTTATTAGCATGGTTATTAATGACAAGTGTGGAGCAATTATCTATATCATTTTTTACTTTGTTTTTTTTGGTAGTATCATCATTTGCCAGGTGGGAGTGTCTCCTCTTCAGAAGACAACCCAATGAAATGGCCAAATAGGCTGTAGGTTTCCCTTCTAGCTCCATCAGACTGAGAGGGCATTTAATAAATGTTTCTAAATCTCTGAGGGCTGGGTGCCAAGAGGCAGGGGACAGGCTCTGCTCACTTGCACCCTGGGATAGGACAAGGGGCAACGGAGAGAAACTACAGCATAGGAGGCTCCACCTCAACATGAGGGGGAACTTCTTCACCGTGACTGTCACAGAGCACTGGAACAGGCTGCCCAGAGTTGTTGTGGAATCTCCTTCTCTGGAGACTTTCAAGACCCATCTGGATGCATTCCTGTGTGACCTATGCTAGATTCTATGGTCAGGGAGGTTGGACTCAATGATCTCCAGAGATCCCTTCCAACCCCTAACATCCTCTGATCCTGTGACCTCATTTCCTTCAGACTTTATTATTTTCTCCATTTATGCTATAAACTAAGGTTATGCTTACATCTTTGACTTTATTTTTAAGAAACATTGATAAACTTCAGTATTTCTCATTTCCTATGACAGCAGCAGCCTGGAAAATCTGTGCCTAGTGCTGCCTGGTGTCACTGCTGGAGCAGGCTGAGAGTACAAGTGGGAAGGATATTTTTCTTTCCTGTAGGTGAGGGACCTGTGGGGATTAACAGAACGGCAAAGACATCTTTTCTGTGGACAGATTATAGTCTGATTAGAGATTTGTGAATTTCTGGCTCTAATTTACAACCTCTGAATTTTCATGAGCTATGTGGAAATGGATGTGAAACTTCACTCTGGCTACCAAACTGCCAATGGCTTCCCCAAAACATCAGCAGTTGACCCAGATCAGTTGAAAATTTCTCTCACACAGCACTTGGTTTTAGGTTCACAGAAAGTTCACCTATCTGTCCATTGTGCTGAGGTTCTGAATTATAATTGCAGATTTGCAGCATTCTAATTTTATTGTCTTTAAACAATGCTGTATTTAGGCTAACTTGTGTGTGTTTCTGTGTAAGGTGTAAAAATAGCTCAAACCCCCCTTCTAGATTTACAACACATGTTAGGATAATATTTGTCCTTTTACAGAAGGATCTGTTTTGTGATGTCAAACCTGTGAAACAGGCTAAATTATATCCCCACCACCACCATTTTGGTTATGTTTTCTTGTCTTTGTATCCCAACCAACACAGCTAGGCTGTCAGGAGTCTTTACTTCAGTCATAAATTAAAACATACAGAATTGATATGATTTTGAGTCAAAAGATAAGAAAGTTCTTCACAGGGAGAGTTGTTAGCCATTGGAATGTGCTACCCAGGGGGGTGGTGGAGTCACCGTCCCTGGAGGTGTTCAAGAGGGGACTGGACGTGGCACTTGGTGCCATGGTTTAGTAGTCATGAGGTCTGTGGAGACAGGTTGGACTCGATGATCTTCAAGGTCTCTTCCAACCTTATTGATTCTATGATTCTATGATTCTATTTTAGGTTCTGAAATAAAAGTGCTACTTAATGACATCTAGCCTTGCATTTTGGTGTTGAAGCTCTTTATGTGACTGGGGCAGGGTGGGGGAAGTCGAAGCTTCTGGGCTCCACGGAGAGGACCACACCCCACTTCCATCCATGAGCTATGCAGACACTTTCTCTGCATGGGAAATTAAATCTTCATTGACAAAAACTGTTGAGAAAATAAAATATTGATCTTGCTTGTGAGACTTTTATGTTAGTCAATTAAATTAGTACAATACCTTTCCTACTAGTAAAATAAGAGTGCCATTACTATATGGAAATATAATGTTCCATAATATTTTTATTGTGAGATAGGGGATACCTCTTACAGCACTCAGAAGTACAGTTTATACATGACTATAAAGTTAGTTGTGATCCATAAACAGCAGATATAGATCTCAGATATAGCTTTGAAAATCAGTTTAAAGGAAAGTGTCTTATTTCTCTTTGCAATATCATATCAAAGTGGCATCATTGAAAAAAAAAATATTAAAAATCCTCTTCTAATTTTTGTATACTGAAAGACAATGAAACATCATCCTAATATTTAAATTGGAATGTGAGTCTGACAAGGTTTTTTGCTGCTGCATCTTCTGAAATTAAAAAAACAAACCCAAAACACCCGTACAAAGCTAATAATTATACAAAACCCATGCCTGCTGTAGCTAGACAGATAAATATCCAAATAGAGGAATATATAAATGGCTAGTGAAACATAAGGCACCTAATACAACTGAGATTTGGGCAGGAGGACTGTGTTGCAATATGACTATGCCCCTACCAAATGATGAGATGTGAATATGACTTGGCAGGTGCAAATGGCAACTGTGGCCTCCTTTTTTACTAGGCTAGTTCTTCCTTTCCCCAAAATTGGTACCTTCTTGGAAGTACCTCTGGTCTCTGATGTACTTCTAAGTGTATAAATAAGCAAGCTGGCCTCCTTTTTTACTAGGCTAGTTCTTCCTTTCTGCAAAATTGGTGCTTTCTTGGAAGTACTTCTGGTCTCTGATGTACTTATAAGTGTATAAATGAGCAAGCTAGGTACTCAGCTGTGGGTACTTACTTATGGGTACATCTCCCACCCACTTACTTTTTTTGTCTTTAAAGAAAGCTTTTACAGAGCAAATTGATTTCAGAACATAGAGAGGAAGGTACTCCATTTTATAGGAGTTGTTACTAATGTGGAACACATCTACAAAATAATAAAGAATTTTCATTTTAAAGGATGTGGTATATTATTTTAAATGTGGAAACCTGGCACATCTTCCCATTGCAATTTCTCCTCGCCTTCCCTCCCCCTCCTAAACCATCCCTAATTTGCCCTAATAGGAAAAACAGAGTATATTTGTCTACTGGGATACAAATAGCAGCTGCTATTATGATCAGAGAGTTCATAACATCATTTAATAAAACAACTGTTCAGTTGTTTTGTTGATACATAGGAGAATATATCCTATACAGCTATCTTCCATATATATGACCAGCCAGTGTTCAGTCTCATTTTTACCTTCTTTCAAAACATTGTTATTACTTCTTCCCTGTGAGGTTTCCCTTCTGGTCTGAAAACTATGTTTCAAAACCTGCCTGGATGTGTTCCTGTGTGACCTAGGTGATCCTGCTCTGGCAGAGGTGTTGGACTGGATGATCTTTCGAAGTCCCTTCCAGCCCCTAACATTCTGTGATTCTGCATCCCCTCTCTTTGAATCAGCCTGGCTATAGGTTCAAATTTTGACCATCTTGTTACCAGGAATGAAGCCTGCACCTTTGAGCAGTGTTAAAGGTTCTACATTACAGTGCTGTCTTCCTTAATGAAGTGTAAGGGACAGGCATCAGGACTAAGGTCTTGTTTTTCAATGATGGGAGAGGCTTTTGCAGATGATACTTAAGCTATCAGTTTGGAAGCACTCCTCAAATTAAAGACAGATTACACACCCAAAGAATGAAATCATCAAACCCTGTTTCAAAAAGAGAATATGCAGCAGCATATTCTCTTAAAAATTGATCATGCCCTCAATTTTTTCCAATGTGAAAAAAAAACCACTCTTAAATTCTTCTTATTTGTTTGTTATTTGCAACAGTAAACTGTTTGTATCAGGGGCAAAGGCCTTTATGAAAATTGGTGCAATTTGATAAATACATTAGAGAAGGAGTAAACATTTGTAATGGTAGCAGTTAAAGCACTGACTGCAGAGCAGAGAAAGGCTCAGCAAGTGAAAGATGTTTGTAGCAATGGGATGTATAAATTGCCCACATAGTCCATGTTAGGTCACCCTCCCTCCAGTTATCTGTGAGATGTGGGCCTATTTCTCTTGAGGGGCTAGTCTCAGAGAATTTCTGCCTCCCTGAAATTGTCATTCTCCATAAACCCTTAAATAAATAATAAACACACATTGTTTGCTTGTTTGCTTGGGTTTATATATAACTGTTGTTATAGATTGCTTTGAGTGACGTTTTGGTGAACAGATTTCAATCATTTCGCAACTTCTAGGTCATTCAATACTGTCTTTCACTGTTTGGGGCACAAGATCTACACTGAAGCCTTTGATAATAGCAAAAGAATACAGACACATTTAAAGGGCTATGTTACACTTTGAAGGGGGAGCTTTAGCCTAGTCCCTGAATTCAAAGAGTGAAAATAAATGACCATTGGATGCAAAAAGAACAATAATGGTAAGGTCTATATAATTCATTGGTTTGTTAATGGGGATATAGAGCAGAGGCAGAAACAGTTCTTGCTCTCTTTTCTTCTTCTGTCTCTTCTGCTTGCAGCTTCTCTCTCTGTCTCCAGTGGCCTTGCCAGGGGATGTCTGTTTTGACTATCGTGTGAGGTAATGGGAAAGAGGGGAGGGAGGTGTGGGAAGAGGTGAATGGTCCCCCTGGATGTGTCCAGGGGGTCTGAGGAGTTTCTGTGTTGTTTATAAATTGCAAATAGATCTATATTGTATATCTATTTTATATTTTGTACATATTCATTGCATTCCATATTCCTAGACTGTAGTTTGCTTCTAAATAGAGCTTCTTTCGCTTCCATCCCAAACTGAGTTAAGTCTGGCAATTTTATTTTGAGGGGTAACTCTCTCAAATGAGTTGGGGGGTAGTTTCAACCCACCACAGGCTACTAATTCAATAATCAGTAGAAAGGGTCAATTTGTATTTAGAGAAAATGTATGAGGACTAAGATATGGCAAGTCTCATCTATATCTTACATCATTCTTCACATCATCTGTGAGCTTGACCCAAGAGCATTATCTTAGACGTCTGAGTTACGCTATTATGGAAGTGTTTTTCCAGAGCTGAAACACTAAATAATGAATAAAAGACTGTGTTCCAAATACTGCAGCGTGGTTACATCAAGGATGGAACCAGAAGTATTTATAGTATGCACGTTGCTGAAACTTTCCTTAAAATAAGGAGCCAAAGCAAGAGATATCTCTTTATGAATTATTTTAGTGCATGCTAGTTCAGTAACTGGCACAATGTACAAGCAGACAGCCTTCCACCAGTTGCACTATCTCACTGGCTTTGTGTAGTCAGAAGTAGTTTGTGTTCTCTGCTTTGTTCAAATCCTTTTATTAGTACTGTGACAATTTCATCTCTTTTCGTTTGTAAAGCTCAAGCTGCTCGTCTTTCTCGCCTTGCAATTCATGTGTGTTTTAAGTGACAAGAAGGATATGGATGTTTTAGTTTACCAGAAGGATCTGGACCTGCTGGAATGTGTCCAGAGAAGGCCACAAGGATGAGCAGAGGGCTGGAGCTCCTCTCCTATGGAGACAGACTGAAAGAGTTGGGGTTGTTCAGTCTGGAGAAGAGAAAGCTTCAAGGAGACCTAATTGTGGCCTTCCAGTATCTGAAAGGGGCTACAAGAAAGCTGGGGAGGGACTTTTTTTAGGGTGTCAGGGAGTGATAGGACAAGGGGGAGTGAAACAAAACTAGAAATGGGTAGATTCAGATTGGATGTTAGGAAGAAGTTCTTCCCCATGAGTGTGGTGAGATATTGGGACAGATTGCCCAGGGAGGTGGTAGAAGCCTCATCCCTGGAGGTTTTTAAGGTCAGGCTGGATGTGGCTGTAAGCAACCTGATGTAATGTGAGGCATCCCTGGCCATGGCAGGGAGGTTGGAAGTGGATGATCCTTGAGGTATGATTCTATGACATCTTTCAATTCTTGCAGACTACAAGTGTGAGCAGCAGTAGGAACTAGTTTGGTTAACTTAAAGATGACAATAATCCCCTAAGTGGAAGAGAAGCAGAATTAAATTTTCTGCAGTATTTTTTTATCTTTCCCAGTGCAAAGCAAGACATTTTTCCCTTTCTTTTGGGTTATGACTCACTTCTCCAGATTTTGTTTTGATCTTAGTAATTAGAGATTTTTTGTCTTTTATTCTTTATTTTTAGCAGCCACAGTCTATCTCTCACTTAGTTGCTGACATAAAAAAAATATTAGCAGAAAGATGTTGCCTCCAAGGGTAGGGAAAAACCATTCATAAAAATCTTTGTGAGGATTAAGTGGGATTCATCCAAGAAAGATCATGGGTTGAAAAAGATTGTTATTAAACATGCTCATAGAGTACTTTGAGAACATAGCATATTCTTCTTTCCAGTAAGCTCTTGGCTTGGGGGGAGGGGAGTGGGGAACAAGATGAGATGACTGGTGAGGAGAAAAAAGAAGGCAGGTTCCTCAAAAGAAGGAGTTGAGGGAGGAGTGAGAAGTTATTTGGAGTATAGGAAATGTGTGATGGTGCTGCACACAGAAGGGGACACAATGTCAGGAATGAGAGGAGGCAACTAAAACGCTGAGGGAGCCTTTAACAGACCTCATCACAGTGTTGGCCTGTTCCTTTGCGAGTGTGACGAGGTGTGGAGGAGGCTCCAGACGCACTTCTAGCTCTCTCTGCTTAGGGGCTGTGAAATCTCATGAAAACCTGCTTGCTTTGAGTCACCTTGTCTAAAAATCACAAATAAAAGTAATATTATGTTGGATATTGGTCAGAAAGATTGATAAGTGCAGAATCCTGCACCTGGGAAGGAAGAATAAACTGCACCAGTACAGGTTGGGAGGTGATCTGCTGGAGAGCAGCCCTGTGGGGAAGGACCCGGGAGTCCTGGTGGATAACAAGTTCTGCATGGGGCAGCAATGTGCCCGTGTGGCCAAGAGGGCAAGTGTTATCCTGGGGTGCATTAATAAGAGTGTGTCCAACAGATCAAGGGAGGTTCTTCTCCCCCCTCTACTCTGCCCTGGTAAGACCTCACCTGGAATATTGTGTCCAGTTTTGGGCTCCCAAGTTCAGGAGGGACAGAGATCTGCTGGAGAGAGCTCAATGGAGACCTACCAGATGATTAAGGGACTGGAGCACTACCCAGTGAGGAGAGGCTGAGAGACCTGGGGCCTTTATGGTCTGGAGAAAAAAAGACTGAGTGGGTATTTCTAAATATCTGAGGGCTGAGTGTCAAGAGGGAGGGAACGGGTTGTTCTCCATTGCACCCTGTGATAAGACAAAGAGTAATGGTTATAAACTACAGCACAGGAGATTCCACCTCAACATGAGGAGGAACTTCTTCACTTTGAGGGGCACAGAGCATTGGAACAGGCTGCCCAGAGAGGTTGTGGAGTCTCCTTCTCTGGACACTTTCAAGACCCATCTGGATGCATTCCTCTGTGACCTGTGCTAGATTCTGTGGTCCTGCTTTGTCAGGGAGGTTGGACTGAATGCTCTCCAGAGGTCCCTTCCAATTCCTAACGTCCTGTAATCCTAGGATCCTATGAATGTACTTATTTTTATGGAAAAGATATGTACTATGTAACTAGACCTCATAATAATATCTCATAGGCACTATCTGCTGGGGTGAAAAACAGGATTAAGAATTTTTGCATAGGCTGGGATGACTCTGCTCAGTCCCTTGTTCACACGTGTTCCATCACCTCTTTCCTGGTTGTTCAGATTTCCTTATGTGGTGGTGAGAGAAGTTCAGTTCCCCCCCCCCCCTATGGGCACTGAGGCTCCCCAGCCATCCATGCATTGGTAGATTGGTCCAGGCCCTGTAATAGATTTGGGGACCCTCTTTTTCCCTGAACTGAAGATCCGCTGGGAGGTCAGAGTGGCAGAACTGCCTTGCGTACAACCACCCCCTCTGTTTATTGGCTGCACCCAAAGCAATGACAAATGAACATCCATATCTACACAGAAGCTGGATACAGAATCCCTTAGCAGTCTGTAGGTTTGTGTAAATATCTGGAACAATTGCCCTGTATTCTTTAATGACTGCAGTATGATTTCTCTTTCTGTATGTGACCATCGCGTCCAAAAACATAAGTGTTCTGGATAATGAGTCAATATCTAATTAAGGACACCACCAAACCACACTTATTTCTCAGACTTAGTATCTTCCCACTGGGAATATTCACTAATCTCTCACTGATTAATTACTGTAAAGACTTATGCTTCAGGATAATTATAAGATATGTGATAATGGATCAGACCTTTAATCCATTAAATCTGGTATCTTGCTTCTGACTCTGACCAATAGCTAATGCATCTCAGAGAGGTGAATAACTCCATGCTGCAAAGACTCTACTGTGGAATGTGGAAGAAGGAGCCCTTCCTCACCTCACTGGGTAATTGCTTTGAAGTATGAGATATAATTACCATTATCTTAGTCCATGTAACTATGTGTCATAAAATGATGAGTACTTAGTGTGTGGCAGACTGAAAATAGAAGGATCTGAAATAACCTCTGTTGGGTAATAGAACTTATGGGTATGCCTAAGAAAGTGTAGCTAGCCAGAGACAAACTTTGAAATCCTTTTGGAATAAAGCATCAAGATGGTATCTAACATCTATTTTTCCTGTCAGGGAAAAAAAAATTCTTCAGAGAAAACCACTTCATGTTTTAAGTGTTTAAGGTACTTCAAAATGATTTTCCAGTTTATTACCTATAGTGTGTGTGGACATTACTTGTAGTGAATTGGCTCACAGAAGCCTTGCAGGGACTGTGTGCTGCTGGCTTCTGGCTTGGAGGCAGGAGGATAAAGGGATACATGTGACATCCTAGGATGGCAGCAAGCAGGTGCTGGTGGCTTTGAATAGCATCTGTCCAGAGGAGGGCAACAAAGCTGGTGAGGGGTTTGGACCACAAGCCCTATGAGGAGAGGCTAAGGGAGCTGGGGTGGCTTAGCCTGAAGCTGTGCCAGGCTGTGTTTAGGCTGGGTCTTAGGAAGAAATTCATCATAGAGAGAGTGATTGCCCATTGGAATGGGCTGCCCGGGGAGGTGGTGGAGTCACCATCCCTGGAGGTGTTTAGCAAGAGACTGGATGTAGTGCTTGGTGCCATGGTTTAGCTGATAAGATGGTGTTGGATGATGGGTTGGACTTGATGATCTCGAAGGTCTCTTCCAAGCCGGTTTATTCTATTCTATTCTACTCTATTCTATGCTACGCTATGCTATGCTATGCTATTCTAAGGATCAACTGCAAGGGGCTTGTCTTTGGTAGAAGTATCAGAGGATGTCTTTGATGTTCTGGTGAGGGACTTTTTAGGGTGTTGGGAGTGAGAGGACTAGGGAGAATGGAGCAAGACTAGAAATGGGTAGATTCAGATTGGATGTTAGGAAGAAGTTCTTCCCCATGAGGGTGGTGACACACTGGCACAGGTTGCCCAGGGAGGTGGTGGAAGCCTCATCCCTGGAGGTTTTTAAGGCCAGACTGGATGTGTCTCTGAGCAACCTGCTGAGTGTGAGGGGTCCCTGCCTGTGGCAGGGGAGTTGGAACTAGATGATCCTTGAGGTTCCTTCCAACCCTTACAATTCTATGATAATGTGGTTTTGATACACAAGACGATTCTTTGCCTTCACAGATCTGTCATTCAATATGGTTTTGGTCTGTTTAAGCAGATTTAAGTGCACTGTTTTGCACAACTGCAGCTTCAGCCAGTGGTACCTAGGTGCACGACTGCAGTATCCTCCATGGCTTAATGTTATTTAAGGGAAGAAACAGTAGGGTGAAGTAAAGCAACTTCTTCAAAGAACAAAAATGCTGTTTGGGGTAATATATGACTCAGGCTTATAGAGGGGAAAAAAGGTCCTCTGGGTGCAATAGAAGTTAATTTATTTTTATGTGATAACCTAATTGATGGTGTATCAAGGTGGAATCTTATTCCAACAGAAGGAGCAGCAGCTCTACCCTGATAGATTTCTTATCTACCAGAAAAATAAATGCAACCCAAGTGATGGGCAATCTCTGCCTACATTATTAGCATCCCTGCAATGGGAAGTGAATGTTGGGTCCTGATATCCCATCCCAGTTCTTTGATTTTAATGTGTTTGGTTTGGATTTGTGTTTGTTTGTTGTGGGTTATGGTGGGTTTGTTTGTTCGTTTTGTTTTTCTGCAAAGACTGAGGAAAACAGTCAAGATTTAGACCAAAGCTGTATTTCTTCTAGACTGAAGTTTGGATACAGACCTGGGTCCTGATTTCACACAGGTTTCATGGAATGACAACTCAGTTGAATTAAATTAATTTATACCTGGTTTACATAAACATAACTGAGACGAGAAACAGGTCTTACATGTTAACAGATATGGGCAACTGTATAACCAACTGGCATACAGTAGGCACCATTAAAATCTTGACATTTACTGCTCATAGTAGTTAAATTTACTGTGCTATTTGCAGTATTCCCAAGTCTAAGAGTAGGAAATCCTTTAAATACTGCAGTAAAAGTAAATCCCATGGTGTGATAAATGTCAGGATTTAAAGGAACCCAATGCTGTTGTTGTTTTCTTCTTTTCTTTTATTGCTGTGTTCAGGCTTCTATGTTGGTTGGGTTTTTTTGCTTGGTTGGGTTGTGTGTTTTGGGTTGGGTTTTTTGGTGTTTTTTTGAGTTTGCTTTTGGGGTTTTTTTTTGTTTGGTTTAGTTTTTGCTTTGTTTGGTATTGTGGTGTTTTCAGGGGTTTTCAGGGTTTATTCTGAGTTTTCAGACTGGCTGAAGCTTGTGTTGATGGGATATTTCCTTAAATATTCTCTTTTCTAGAAAGCTCATCTTTCTGAAGTGTGTGCATCACAATAAAAGGTGCTTGAATTTACTTTGAGATGCCTGTGACCATCCCTGCTGGATCCAACTACTTAGTCACACCTTTCAGTGAGGAGTGGAGGGGCTCTAAGAATAGGTCCACTGATTCTCTGCCACTCAGGGCTTCCACTGGAGGGAGAGCTTAGTACAGAGCTGGTGACATTGGCTTTCCAGTGCCTTTGGTAGAAGAATCTATCCCACCATGGAGAGGGTCCAGAGGAGGGCCATGAAAATGATCAGAGGGTTGGGATCACCTTTGCTACTAGGACAGGCTGAGGGGGCTGTTCAGCCTGGAGGAGAGGACACTCTGGGGAGACCTAACAGCAGCCTGCCAGTACCTGAAGGGGGCTATGGGAAGGATGGAGAGAGATTGTTTACAAAGGCCTGCAGGGACAGGACAAGGAGCAATGGTTTCAAAGTAGGGAAGAGTAGATTTAGATTGGATGTTGGGAAGACATTCTTTACTGTGAGGGTGGTGTAACACTGGAACAGGTTGCCCAGGGAGGTGGTTGAGGCTCCTTCCCTGGAGATATTCAAGGCAACCTGGGCAACCTGGTCTAATTGAGGATGTCTCTGCTGACTGTGGAGAAGTCAGACTGGATGACCTTTGGAGGTCCCTTTCAGCCTGGACTATTCTATGATGCTATGATTTTGACTGTATTTTTACAGATGCACACAGAGCAGCACTTCTCCCTCCACTGAAATGGCAGAAATTATAAAAATGTGAACATTTTGGGCAAAAATAGACTCTTTTGCATTGATATCAGACCAGATTTAACAAAATACTTTGTTTTCTAGGGACAGGTGATTTTGTAAATCTGTCTGATTCACACAATCTACATTTAAGGGGGTTTATATAGCCCACCAACTAATTAAATGCATCCTTAGGTGCTAGAAGACCTTCTGTAAATGTAAACTGTGAGTCAGTTTATAAACAAATGTGGGTCTTTCCAGTGAAAGCATAGATTCATTTTTGTGGCTAGGTAGTATTCATATATCACAGGATGACAGGATGTTAGGGTTTGGAAGGGACCTCTGAACATCATCTAGTCCAACGCCCCTGCCGGAGCAGGACCATGGAATCTAGCACAGGTCACACAGGAATGCATCCAGATGGGTCTGGAAAGTCTCCAGAGAAGGAGACTCCACAACATCCCTGGGAAACCTGTTCCAGTGCTCTGTGACCCTCGCAGTGAAGAAGTCACAGCCCCAGGTCTCTCAGCCTCTCCTCATCAGGCAGTGCTTCAGTCCCTTCATCATCCTCATAACACTCTGTTGGACTCTCTTGAGTAGATTCCTGTCCCTCTTGAACTGGGGAGCCCAAAACTGGATGCAATATTCCAGGTGGAGCCTCACCAGGGCAGAGCAGACAGGGAGGAGGAGCTCCCTTAATATGCAACCTAATATGCAACAATCATTTTGAACTGTGACAGAAGTCTCATTCAACTTTCCTTCTCATCCACCTCCTTTATTCTTCCCCACTCCCAACCTGAAAGGAGTTGGTTCAAGCCTGGGAAACCTGGAATGACAGTAGGAAATCCATGCAAAGTCTGGGGCAAGTCAGTGCTACAGAATCACCAGTGGCCATTTGTCCCATCCAAAACAATCTCCACTTTTGCTATGACAAGGAAGGGAAGAGAAACAAAGGGTGACAGTGAAAGGATAGGGCAAAATGAGAATTATTGTCCTGGCTTGAGTGCACAGTCTATTTTTGGAGAAGAGCTAATAGTGCACTGCCAGTAGACTGGTTCCTCTCCATGCACAACAACTGTTGGGGATGTCCTCTCATATCTGGCTACTGCCTGGTTAGCTGGCATGCAATGTAAAGCAGGAAATACGAGTGTGCCAGGCGTATATAACTCTATGTGTGCCACTCCTGGTCCATCTGCAGAGTAATACTGCACCTGCCAGTTGGTTTAGCTGGCTGGGGTGAGGAGGGAAGGAGGAGAGAGTATGTGTTATTAGACAAGGAAAGACCATTGTCTTCTCATTTTTGTTTCATTGCTCTGTTCATTTCCTTTCTTTCTGCAACAGAGTCAAACAAATACTACAGCATGTTTTCCAAACATGGCTCTCTGGGACCTGCTACTTTTGAGGTGCTGCTCGTGTTTTGTTGTGGTTATTTTAATGAACAAAGCTGTCAGTGTATGCAGGTTTGTACACCTCTGAGTATCATATATCTTGACTTCAAACCCCATTTTTACATGTAGTGGATTATATTAATAATTTGGAACCTTTTCCACCAAAAAAAAAGAGAAAAAATCTAAATTGCCTATAAAGCAACACATTTCCTTACCACTCATCAATCATTTTTCTTCTGAAAAAAATTTCCAGCACCCATTAAGAGCCTTAAATCATAAAACCTAACTGCTCCTGAATAAATAAAATTTGGAACTTGATATGTATGACCCACTATTTCATCCTAGAAGTGACAGAAGACTGAGCCTGGGGAGGGAATAAACCAGCATCAGCTGACAGCCACCTGAACATGAGCCAGCAGTGTGCCCAAGTGGCCAAGAAGGCCAATGGCATCTTGGCCTGCATCAAGAATAGTGTGACCAGCAGGAGCAGGGAAATAATTATGCCCCTGTACTCTGCACTGGTTAGGTCACACCTTGAGTCCTGTGTCCAGTTCTGGGCCCCTCAGTTTAAGAAGGACATTGAGACACTTGAACGTGTCCAGAGAAGGCCAACAAGGCTGGGGAGGGGTTTGGAACACAGCCCTGTGAGGAGAGGCTGAGGGAGCTGAGGTTGTTTATCCTGAAGAAGAGGAGGCTCAGGGGAGACCATATTGCTGCCTACAACTACCTGAAGGGTGGCTGTGGCCATGAGATGGTTGGTCTCTTCTCCCAGGCAACCAGCACCAGAATAAGAGGACACAGTCCCAAGGTGTGCCAGGGGAAGTTTAGGCTGGAGGTGAGGAGAAAGTTCTTCACTGAGAGAGTCGTTCGCCATTGGAATGTGCTACCCAGAGAGGTGGTGGAGTCACCATCCCTGGAGGTGTTCAAGAGGGGATTGGATGTGACACTTGGTGCCATGGTTTAGTCATGAGGTCTTGGTGACAGGTTGGACTCGGTGATCTTTGAGGTCTCTTCCAACCTTGGTGATTCTGTGACAATAAGGATGCTCCATCCTCAGTATAGATAGCAAAATCTGTATCCCAAGCATGTTCTATTTATTTTTTTGGGGGGGGGAGGGGGAGCTTTCCAGAGCTCCTACTGTTTCTCAGTGGGAGAAGAAAGTTTTCATGTTTGTTTGATCCAGATTTTTCAAACATGTTATTGCCTTGAGGCCTCTTCAGTGACTCCAAGGAGCTGTTGTCTTCCTCCATTTCCACTTATTTTTTTTTTTTTCAATTGCTGCAATCTTAGTATCTCAACATTTCCCTGAAAAGATTTGTGTGATCCCTATTTCTGAAGAGTCCATCAATGGTATTCTGGAAACAGCAACGAAAGCTAACTTTCTGCATCTTTGGCAAAGTGTTAGGTTCAGCTCTTGCTAGCGAAGAAAGAAAGCATCCTGTGCTTTTCTGTTGGGACCAGGCCTACTGCACAGAACCCACAGGCCTCTTTTCTGTACTGCATTAGTATGTGTTTGACTTCTGTGGTCAGGTACAGGAAATAAGTGAGATGGGGGAATGTTAGGTGTTGGTGCACATATGTTCATGGCAATCCTCTTCGCTTTGCCTTCTCATAGTGGATTTATTGATTCCCACTTTCCCTATCATCTTAGACATGCACACCGTGCCAGACTCTGCAACACAAGTCAAGTGTTCTGATATCCAAGTTTGTGGTAGTGATGGTGAAATGGTGGCAGGTTAGGATTACTGCTTTTATTGCCAAGGAGTCAGGTTGTGGTGATTAACAGGATCATGGGATGTTAGGGGTTGGAAGGGACCTCCAGAGAGCGTTCAGTCCAACGCCCCCGACAGAGCAGGACCACAGAACCTAGCACAGGTCACAGAGGAATGCATCCAGATGGGTCTGGAAAGTCCCCAAAGAAGGAGACACCACAATTTCTCTGGACAGCCTCTCCCAGTGCTCTGGGACCCTCGCAGTGAAAAAGTTCCTCCTCATGTTGAGGTGGAAACTCCTGTGCTGTAGTTTCTATCCATTGCCCCTTGTCCTATCCCAGGGTGCAACTGAGCAGAGCCTGTCCCCTCCCTCTTGACCCCCAGCCCTCAGATGTTTAGAAACATTGATTAAATCCCCTCTCAGGCTTCTCTTCCCTAGACTAAACAGCCCCAGGGCTTTCATAGGGTAGTGCTTCAGTCCCTTCATCATCCTCATAAGCCTCTGTTGGACTCTCTTGAGTAGATCCCTGTCCCTCTTGAACTGGGGAGCCCAAAACTGGACACAATATTCCAGGTGTGGCCTCACCAGGGCAGAGCTGAGGGGTAGGAGAACATCCCTTAATCTTCTGGACACACTCCTCTTAACGCACCCCAGGATCCCATTGGCCTTCTTCGTCACAAGGAGATAATGGTGTCCCATGCAGAACTTGTTATCCACCAGGACCATCCCAGGTCCTTCTCCACAGGGCTCCTCTCTAGCAGATCACCTCCTAACCTGTCCTGGTGCAGTTTATTCTTCCTTCCCAGATTCAGGACTCTGCACTGATCCTTTTTGAATCTCATTAGGTTCCTCTGTGCTACCCCATCGCACGCTTATCTTAAGCATTTACTCAGCACCTCTGACTTCAAACAGCCAAACTCTTTTATCTGACTTCACAGCATATTCTTCTCACAGTGGTGGATATCATCATCTTTTACTTTCTACATTGCTTTCACCACATTTTCTTAATTACATTTTTACTCTTCCATGGTTTTGTTCCTTTTGGTGTCTCCTGCAGGCACCTGATGAGAAGCATAATGTTAGAATCACTGAAATGTTTTGGTTGGAAAAGATCTTTGAATCCAACCAACTACCAAGTCTGACACTAAACCATGTCCCTTAGCACCACATCTAGGTGTCTTTTAAACACTTCCAGGGATGGTGATTCAACGACCTCCATGGAGAGCCTATTTCAGTGTTGATAACCCTTTTGGTGAAGAGGTTTCTTCTAATATTCAATCTAAACCACCCTTGTTGCAACTGGAGGCTACTTTGTCTACTATCACTTGGGAGAAGAGACCAACACCTACCTTGCTCTAATCTCCTTTCAGATAGAGGGTGATAAGGTCTCCCCTTATCCTCCTTTTTTTCCTAACAACCTCAGTTCTTTCAGATGCTCTTCATAAGATCTGTTCTCCATACACTTAACCAGTTTTGTTGCCCTTTTCTGGACCAGCTCCAGCACTTCAATATTTTTCTTGCAATGAGGACTCCAAAACTAAACATAGTACTCAAGGTGTGGCCTCACCAGCGCTGGGTACAGGGTGACAATCACTTCCCTGATCCTGGTTGCCACACTATTCCTGATGCAGGCCATGATGCTGTTGGTATTCTTGGCCACCTATGCAGAACACTGGGTCTGGCTCTTTCTCTACTTAGCAGCTTTCCAGCTCTACTTCCCTAAGCCTGTAGTGTTGCATGTGTCAGTTGTGACCCAGTGCAGGACCTGCAACCTGCCCTCTTTGAGTCTCAGACGGTTGGCCTCAGCCCATTGATCTGGCCTGTTCAGATCTCTCTGTAGACCCTTCCTATTCTCCAGATCAATGCTCCCTCCCAGCTTATTGTCATCTGCAGGCTTGTTGAGGATGCATTTGATCTCTTTGTCCAGATCATTGATGAAGGTAGTAAAGAGAACAGACCCTAATACTGAGCCTTGGGGAGCACCACTACTGACTGGCCACCAAATTGATTTTACTCAGTTCACTACCAGGCTTTGGGCCCAGCCATCCAGTGAGTATTTTACCCAGAAAAGCATCCACCCATCCAAGCCATGAGCAGCCAGTTTCTCCAGGAGAATGATGTGGGAGACTGTGTCAAGCATTTCACTTGTGTAGGAAAAAGTAGCCATGCGCCTACACTGCTGTGACCCAGTTGTTTCTCAGCCTATTCCTTCTTGATTCTTCTCTACTATTCAATATTCAGCTCAAAACACAAGTCCTTTGGGTCATAAGCCACATTTTTTCCGGTGTTCTTAGAGGCACCAAGCTATTGTGGGAGGTAGTAGAGAAAGTGCAAGTATGGCTATAGACACTAGTCCCCAGATCTGTTTTTAAATGAGAAAGTAACTGCTTAGCAACTAAAGCAGTGCTTCCTCAAAATAACAACTGGGAAGTCAAATTATTCACATTAAGTAGTATATTTTTTGATGGAACACAATGAGATGTAAAGCACTCTGTGGCAGAAGTAAAATGGTAGAATCTGTCCTGAAAAAAAATGGAGTCCCAAAATGACAGCAGCCAAAGGTCAAGTCAGCTGTGAGTTAGAAGGAATTAATTTTCTAGGCACCAGGAAAGCAATGAGGCTTATCATATACAATACTATTTTCCACCAAGACAAAACATCCTGGCAGCCTCTGTTTTCTGCTTTCATATATTTCCATTGAAAACCCCCAAACAAGCTAACCAAAAAGCCAACCCTACCCCTGGCCATGCTTCTGGAGTGGTGACAATCTTCCTGCTTAGTTCTTTTCAAGGATTATTTTAAAATAGAAAGAAAAAGCTGGGGTGAAGTTCCAATGAAACTCTCCCTCTTTTGTGGCCACAAGTGCTGTCTTTTGGTTATGAGTTCCCACTACCCCTCTGTGGCAGCTTCAGGCTGATGCCTAGGAAATTTTCCACAGATCTTGAGTAGAAAGTGGTAGAATATAAATAAATTACATTGAATGTAAAGGGAAAATAATAATAAGGTGTAAATAATCCCATTGGTCTGATAACTAAAATATGGTTATATGAACTATTTTACTCTCTTTCTCATCTCTTCTCTCTAGCACATACTAGCTGGTGGCTTTTGCTTGGCTGTTGCTGACCTTGGCTGCATTCCTCTCATGGCTAAGTAACTAACAAGCTACTCTCTGCTCTTCTCTTCTCTCTTTTCCCTTGTACAGGGGGGAAGCTACTGGTAACTCCCCTGGTTTTGTCCAGGGGGTTTCTTGTGTTGTTTATAAATTGTATATACTGTAAATATTGTATATTTTGTACATATTCATTGCATTTCATGTTTCTGGATTGTAGTTTGCTTGTAAATACAGCTTCATTTGCTCCCATCTGAGCTGGTCTGACAATTTGATTTTGGGGGTTAGTTCTCCAAATTAGTTGGGGGGTAATTTCAACCCACCACACCCTCTCATTTCTCCCCATTTTTCTCAAGGATCATCTGCAGTGAGATCTGTATCTATATTGCTGTCCAATTACACTAAACTAGTGTTGAGGACAGCCCCAGTGCCCTAAACAAGGTTCATTTGGCACCACCTCATGAGCTGCAAATATTTCATTAGCTACCTCCTTCCCTCTCTTCCTTCTCTTGTCTCCTCCTCATCACCAATGGTGCTTTTTCAGGGAGTTATTGAGCTTCAGATATTGGTCCATGGAATTTATACTGAAGGCTTGTTCATGTTCAGCTGCCTTCCTTGTACCATACATTATAAATATTGCTGCACAAATATATACACATAGGATTTGGTGAGTGCTGAAAACCCAGCACCCTCCTGACCACTATGACAGTGAAAAGAGCCCAGCATTTCTCAGTGATCTAGCATATGACAGGTTTCCTTAAATCAGACAAGATCTTAAGTGCCTGTCATAAGTCAGTCATCCTTCAAACACTTCCATTTCCTTCATGTGAACTCCTTGCAAACGTATATCTCACCTCTATCTCTATCTCTATCTCTATCTCTATCTCTATTTATATCTACATCTACATAGAATCAAGAATTGTTAGGGTTGGAAATGACCTCAAGGATCATCTAGTTCCAACGCCCCTGCCATGGCCAGGGACAGCTCACACTACATCAGGTTGCTCACAGCCACATCCAGCCTGGCCTGAAAAACCTCCAGGGATGAGGCTTCTACCACCTCCCTGGGCAACCTGTTCCAGTGTCTCACCACCTTCATGGTGAAGAACTTCTTCCTAACATCCAATCTTATCTGTATCTATGTCAATATTTATATCTATATTTATATCACCTATATCTCTATCATCTATATCTTCTATATCTATATATGTGGATGTAGTCTACCTGGACTTCAGCAAGGCTTTTGACATCGTCCCCCACAGAAAACTCTTGGCCAAGCTGTCAGCCTGTGGCTTGGACAGCAGCACTCTGCACTGGGTTAGGAACTGGCTGGAGGGCTGAGCCCAGAGAGTGGTGGTGAATGGTGCCACATCCGGCTGGCAGCCAGTCACCAGTGGTGTGCCCCAGGGATCAGTGCTGGGCCCCATCCTGTTCAACATCTTTATTGATGATCTGGGTGAGGGGATTGAGTCCATCATCAGTAAATTTGCAGACGACACCAAGCTGGGGGCAGGAGTTGATCTGCTGGAGGGTAGGAGAGCTCTGCAGAGGGACCTTGACAGGCTGGACAGATGGGCAGAGTCCAATGGCATGAGATTGAACACATCCAAGTGCCGGGTTCTGCACATTGGCCACAACAACCCCATGCAGAGCTACAGGCTGGGGTCAGAGTGGCTGGAGAGCTGCCAGGCACAAAGGGACCTGGGGGTACTGGTTGACAGTAGGATGAACATGAGCCTGCAGTGTGCCAGGCAGCCAAGAAGGCCAATGGCATCCAGGCCTGCATCAGGAATAGTGTGGCCAGCAGGAGCAGGGAAGTCATTCTGCCCCTGTACTCAGTACTGGTTAGACCACACCCTGAGTCCTGTGTCCAGTTCTGGGCCCTTCAGTTTAGGAAAGATGTTGAGATGCTGCAACGTGTCCAGAGAAGGGCAACAAAGCTGGGGAGGGGTTTGGAGCACAGCCCTATGAGGAGAGGCTGAGGGAGTTGGGGTTGCTTAGCCTGGAAAAGAAGAGGCTCAGGGAGACCTTATTGCTCTCTACAACTGCCTGAAGGGAGGTTGTAGCCAGGTGGGGACTGGTCTCTTCTCCCAGGCAACCAGCACCAGAACAAGAGGACACAGTCTCAAGCTGTGCCAGGGGAGGTTTAGCCTGGATGTTAGGAAGAAGTTCTTCACAGAAAGAGTGATTTGCCATTGGAGTGGGCTTGCTTGGGAGGTGGTGGAGTCACCATCAGTGGAGGTGTTTAAGAAGACACTGGATGGGGCACTTAGTGCCATGGTTGAGTCAGTTAGATGGTGTTGGGTGATAGGTTGGACTCAATGATCTTGAAAGTCTTTTCCAACCTGGTTAATTCAATTCAATTCAATTCAATTCAATTCAATTCAATTCAATTCAATTCAATTCTATTCTATTCTATATTCTATTCTCTATTCTATTCTATTCTATTCTATTCCTATATCTATAATCTATATCTCTATCTATATATATCTACATATATATGTATATACATACAAAACTGTGGTGGAAAAACACTGTAAGAATTAGGTGTGCAAGCAGATGTGTTGGTTGTATGTGTCTGGTCCCTAGAGGAAAAATATCACCTGCACTATATAAAAGCCCATTTAACAGGGGTATCCTCTACTAACCCCTATAACTCCACTGGGAGTTTGGCAGAATGAGGTGGCCATTGAAGACATACCTAAGCAGAACTGCAGCTCTCAGAAGCTTGTTCTTCCATTGTTGGTTTCTGGCCTTGGTTTAGAGGCTACAGAACTTCATTACCATAGCAGTAGAACTGGGATTTTTCTTCAAACAGGGAAAACACTAGCAGCAGTTTGTCTTCTCATGCTCATCAGCTCTTGCACACATCCACTGCTTTCTTAGGTGAAGCCATTTGCACTTGTTCAAAGAGATCCAAGTGTTGGACATTTCTGAAAAGCTGGATGCTGTATCAACCTTTAGGGAGCATCAGAAATAAAGTACTGATTCAGTGGTTGAGTTGCAAAACCACGAGTAAAAATGTATTTCCAACTGACCAGAAAAAGATTTCCCCCCATTCTGTCCTCTTCTCCCTCCACCTCTTTTTGTTTATTTTCAGTATGAATTGAAAAGTACAAAAAGTCTGATTTCAATCCAAGATAAAAATACTTCTTATTTTGTGTATTTTTGATCCATTAAAAACCTCATTTGCTACATTTCAAGGCAAAATGTTCCGAAACAGAATGCCATAATATTGCCTTTTAAAGCAGTGTATCTGAAGAGCTTTAACTTCTTCATCTGTTTTTTTAGTCTTTTTATGTCTCAAACTGTTCAATCGAATTTTGACTAAATCCATGGGTAGTCGTGGTCAATCTCAAAGTGCACATTTGGTGGCTAAACTCTTCTCAGGGGGAAAATGCCCCACCCTAGTTATAATATGTAATTTGTTCTTTAGCATCCCCTTTTGATAGAAGTAGATAAATCCTGGGATTCTGATTCTATTTATTTGTATCAGTGCAACAGGGCAGATCTGGCACTACTCTCCATTTCCTTTAAGAAATAAGCATTTTTTACTCAAACCAGCGTGTTCCTAACCTAATGGTTTGGGAATAATCTTCTCATGTAATGAGTGGTCTGTCTTGTCTCTGTATTCATTTTTCTCCCCACTGATGACTCCTTAGAAATCCGGCTTTCCTCTGCATAGCAGGAATGTATAGGAATGTTTTCCTCAACTTCTTTTCTCCAGCTTGCTGCAAGCTGTCATATGCAGGTTTCTCTCCTTGCATTTTCTTATTTCCCTTTGTAGACTGCTCTTGTTAGTTTTAATTACAGCAGTGGAGGACAGTATGCTAAAGAGCTCCCCAAGGAGGTGGCACTAATGGTCACATGTCCCCTCTGAGTGACAGCATCCGTTCTGGTTGCAGTGCTACAAAGACATAGGGGCAATCCTTGTATGGATTGGTAAGCGGACTTTATGTGAGAAGATAAATTAGCAGGCATCTGCGTTTCCTATTTGAATAGGCTATGTGTGAATCAGTAAGCCTTTTGTTCAGTGGGCTAAAAAAATGGCATGCAACCCCTCATCAGTATTGAAATTTTAAAGCATATTAAATTACCGTGGCATATTTTTGAGGCACATAAAGGGGGGGTGGGGGTGGGATAAATAAATAAATAAATAAACAAACAGAAGTGTAGAGGATTTAGCACTCTGCCTTTCAAGCCATCAGCCTCAACGCTGAAACAGAACATTAAGAAAATAGTAGCAAAACAAACAAACAAACAAAAAACCCAACAAAAAAAACCCCCCACCCCAAAACCCAACCCAACCAACCAAACCACCAACGACGCTGAATGGTTTGTAAAGAAAGAAGCAGCTCAGACACACGTGAAATACTCCTTTTCGATCGTGGTTTTATTACAGTGTCGGTGCACACTGTGTGTGCATATATCTGCTGGAGATTCCTGTTGCTGGTTTTGTGACTTGTATAAAGCACACTGAGATTTACATGGCAGGATGTAACTTTGGGGAGGTGTTTTTACGCCGACCCTTGCCAAAATTCAGCACGTGGTTCTTTAGCCTGCACCCACCGTTGCATTTGCCAGCATTTCCTTTCTGGTTTTTATGTGCGTGTGAAGTAAGAACACTAGGCTCTGCATACTGTGCACTGTTAACATACCTTAGCTCTGCCTTGTGGCAGCATTGAATCAGATGAATAAATGGAGCAGTATGTCAATGCACAGTGTGATTGCAATTCAGGAGCACAGGGAAAAGTTGGTATTGCAACATCTGCATAGATACTGTCATAATGTCAAGAGGGAAAAAAAAACACCCAAGGTAATGCTGCCATTCTTGTTTTGTTGGATCAGACGTGAATAAAGCAACCAGGATGTGACATGGAAAGGACTTATGAAAAATATTTTTAGTGGGTTTTGAAAAATAATTACAATTAGCAGCACAAAGGGAACTGAAATCGGAGTGTGCTATTTACACAGCGTGGGCAAAGTCTTTGAGCAAGACTTAGTCTTTATTTACTTAGTCTATATGAAACAGATTACAACACTCACCTCTCTGATTAAGCCATTAGCATGCCTTTTGAAGGCTATTAAATACTACTGCTATCAAATACTGCTTCTGCTACTGCTGTTGTTAATAAGGAAGGACTAATGCCATATTTATTAGACCAGGAGACATCAGAAGAAGAGTTATTCTCTACAGAACCAAGTCATGCGCCTAAGAAGAAAACCAAGGATCTAGGTCAGGAACTGTTAAGGATAAAGATCAGAATTTTCCATGTTGTCCAACACAGCAACACTCTTGCTTTCTTGTAATGCCAGCCGAAAGCAGGCAGGGAGGAGGGTGGGAGAACAATAGATCAACAGTTCTCTCTATGTTTAAAAATTCACAGCACCTCTGCTACACCAGAATATTATGTGACTATAACGTTAGGCCTCTGATTTATACCAACAGATGGAGGGAAATTCCAAATTAAGGCTGTCATTCTCCCCTCACTGCAGGTCCTCTGTTGGTACAAGTTTATGTAGCACCTCTGAGTTCGTCGGAGAGATGCCAGTTTACATCAGCTGAGGATCTGGCCCACTGCGGTGCAGGAGCCTTAGCTCTGTTTAAATCAGATCCATGGTTACTGGTTACTGGTTACAGTTGCTCCACTCTTAATACATATTTACAACACGCAGGTGTAAAGCACACAGAGGAAGGTCATAAATTTGGAAGCTCGCTATTAAAACCCCTCCTGGTTATGAATGGATTTTTTAAAAGTTCCCTTTGTTTTTATCTTCAAAAGACGTAGACCGGTGGTAAAATATGCAAACGCTGTGCCTTTAAAACGCCAAACGCAAGTGAGTTTTAATAACCTATCAGGATCTTAGTCCATCATAACATTTAATCTGCATTACATCTCACTTCCTAATCGCTACTTTCATTCCAATTGTGAGCAGAGAGGGTGGGGGAGAGATGAGAATTTCAGATAAGTGCCAGTAAAACAAGTTTGCTCTACAGCTGGCAAGCACCGTGCACACGTTAACAGTGCCTTATGGCAGTATTCAATCAAATGATTCTATAAACTAAAAATAATCACCCTAATACTAATACCTATTATTCTTCATTGTTGCTGGTCGCTATGGTGCTGCATCTGACTATGAAGAATTCACCGCCATTATTACCCTCAGTGTCTCTCTCTCTCTGAAATGTGATCTAATTGCAGAATCCACACCTGTTCGACAGTTCAATAGAAGCCTGCTTTTGATGGAAGCAGACTTTCAAGCACACACACACACACAGACAGAGGCTCATACGCAGGCACACACTTGCACACAAACGCGTGCACACGCGCCCCAGTTCACGGAACACTTCAGCTGGAAGGAAAACAGAGTGCCAGTTGATCAGGAAATAATATTGCGAGGAGTAAAAACAAAAAAAAAAAAAAAAGGAAAGGGAATAAAAAAAAAAAGGCAAAAAAAAAAAAAAAGCTTGTGTTTTGTGGTCATTGGAAGATTGCTGATGGGTGCATAAATAAAGCATGCTGGAACATCTGTTCTTTGTTGTGCATTCAGCTTTTTAATGTCTTCAAAGAGCAGCACTGACGCATCACTGACTACCACTCCCCATTCAAGCAACATTTTACCAGAAAATAATAAACCTTCCTGGTGGGGTGCAAGGAGCCAAGGCATTTGGGCAATGCCATTAATTTGGAAATATCTCTTTTTCTGGGATTTTTAAACATCTCTCCCTTTGAACGTTGTTCAAATTTTGGGATCCAGCCTGGAGTCCCTATCAGCCTGAGCAGTAAATCAGTCTGAATATTCTACTCAAACCTTTTCATTCTGTATCAAAAAACACCCCCAGAAAAAACAACCCCAAAACACACCTGAAAGAAACAGGCTGTTGTCAAGTCAAAGTTTATATACATTTTGCCTCACCTCTTGATTCTATTAATGTAAAAATTTTCTGCCTAGAGGGATTCTTTTTTTCCCTTAAGTTCCAGTATTTATTTGTACTGGTGAAATTCAGCAGCAGTGAAGACCCCTGACAGTTTAACAATATTGGCTGGTTATTTTGATGCACTGTGCTAGGCAGCAAAAGATTAAAACCAGAGCATCCTAGACTGAGGGAAACCAGCTTGAATTCTAAAATAAAATTTTAGCAGCATGGATTTCTCTTGCCATAGGCTATGAGGCTACTATGAATTTCAGATGCATCTCCAGAGCTGTCAATGAGGTGGAAAGATGGGATTGGCATTACAAAGATTTGTTGCAATGTGATTCAACGTAATTGCAATTGAAGGTATAGCAACATTAAATAGCAGATGAGAAAGAGTGTTTATGAATCTATAGGAAGAGGCATTTGCCCTTCCACTCTAGGACCATGACAAGGTGGGTTTTTTTACTACTTTCTTCTGCTCTGCTCCTTCTTTCTAGGTCACAGCTCAGAGATATTAGAATACCAATTAGATGCTGGTGGGTTACATTTATAATGAGCCTGGTGATGGTCTTGTGACAGAATACTTCAGAAAACAAAAACACATTTTAGGACAGTTTGGTAATTAGACACTGCCATGTCTCTGTTCTATGCTGCAAGGTTTTTGGCCTTTTGATTCTTCCTCTTCATTTTATCTGCTCTGACAACTTACTATTGTGGTACAATGCAGCACAAGGAGTAGAGGGGTGGTGATTCAAGGGTACCACTGACATCAGTGTTATCAACATCATCAGTCCCCAAGAAGCTTCTTACCATAGTTTTGCCTTCTAAGATCAAGTGGAACCTGACCTTGAGGTTCATTCCTGTCACTCCTAAGGGAAAACCACATTATTTTTGGGGGGCTGGCAAAAGTGTAAGATGTATATTTTCTTCCTCAGCATATTATAAAGCCTGTGGCATGACTGTGTTACTACTAACATCAAAGGTTCATCAAAGGGTGTGTTGCTATTGGTTTTAACAAGAGCAGAAACAGTATCACCAAGATCACAAAAATTCTCACAGTGCTTTGAGATCCTCAAATGCAGTCAGATGAGAACAGAGGCACTGTAATTATCACAAGCATTGAAAAGCTCAAATGAATACATTTGAGGCTCACAGAGGTGAGTGAAGAATCTTCCTATGGATGGGATCCTTGTAGCTCCTTGGTGCTTGACATTTGGAACTGGATTTCATTTTCATAGTGTCCCTAACAAAAAGAAAATAAACCTGTTTTGATCTTCTGGCTAGGGAAGCAAGGTGCAGAGAAGTTGGAACAGCTTTCAGATGGAGCCTTTCACAGAAATCAGACTGGCACCCACGATTTTGGATGCCACCCACCTCTTCCTGCTAGAGTCCTTCCTACTCCTGGTGCAGGACTGGCTTCTGTTCAGAGATGGCTCTGCTAGCCTACTCATATCTGGTCAGCAGAGCTGCAAAGAGAGGAACATATCCCTTCTCATACATCTTTGGCTCCTGTGGTTTTATGATTCTCTTCTTCAACTGAAGAATTGTTTAAAAGTGACACAGAAAGGGAACAGAAATCCACATGTAAGGAAATCTTTTTACTGACAACAAAAGCAGGACAGGTTGACTTTAGTAATGCAATATTTAAATGTGATTTTTTTCCCCCTCTGCTTAGAGATTCTCTTGCACATTTCCATTATGCTGTACTTACATAGTAATTGCTCATTGACCATTTAATTACACAAGGCTGTCACCTTTACTCATACTTGGTACATGGCTTCCAAATAGTCACTTTGGTATCAAAGAGGTGGGAGCCAGTTCATCCACTAGGAAGAGTCAATATGAATAGGGGGAGCAAAACCTGGCCTGCAATAATTACCTTGTAGCAACGTAGTGTTTACATAGTAATTACCTTATTATTTTTATGGAAAAATACATGATTATTTTTGTCCTCTAGCCCAGAGAGCAGGCCACACAGTAATTACTTTTGGGCATAAGTATAATTGTACCAAGACACTTTTTATTTCTCTTCCTCTCTTTTCCATGCACACAGTTAAATATGTTCACTGTACATAGTCTGGGTATGTATCATTGCATCTTATTTAAGTCCTGAATCAAATAGTTGTTTCCCTTTATTTTGGCCCCATATATTAAATGGTCATAATGAAGAAAATATCTGGGGGGGGGGTTGTGCTGCTTTGGGTTTGTTTGGTTGGTTGTTTGGGTTTTTTTTTTTTTAAAGAAATCACAATTCTTACCTATGTTTTCTTTGCTTAGCCAGTGACTCTTCATCAGAGCATGTCTTTCTCCCAGGCCTGTTGGGGCAATGGGTTAAATTCTTTTGCCTCTGGAAACATCTGTTAAAATCATATTTAAAAGCTAGAATGTACTCAGAGATACACACTGCGTTTCCTTGGCAGATGGGGCCAGACACTTGCTGTAGTGAATATACTGACTCACCAGCTCATCTCCTTTTCATAGTCAGAAGTATTCCATTGATGACATTTCATGATGTTTGAGATGTGGGTAGCATTGCCTGGAAAGACAGAAATGGAGGGAGAGGAGAGAGAAAGAAGAGATAATATTGGCGAATCATCACGCCGATGTACAACAAAGGCCCAGACTCAGTCCTAAACTGACACTGTAGGTGGATTTTTATGTCGCTTTTGGTTTACTAATTGGGACGAAATCTGAACCTTCTGCAACACAGCTCAAAAATAGCTTAGACCAGACATGAGGAGTTCTTTTCCTATACTTCTTGGCCCTCAGTTTCCAGACATTGCCATGATCAGTGCAGAAAGAGACTACTGTACCCAAGCCTTGGATGAGAAGGGACCAAATCATCAGTAAGCATGAATTTATTCAACATCAATAAATCTGGGTCAGCTGACAACTGAAGAGGATCAGGCCCAGAATAGACTCATAAGAGTGTGATCAGCTGGGGTCCTTTAAGAAGAAACGTGTTATTTGAATATCATTCAGCAAGAATTCAGATGAGAAGTGTCTCTAATATATGACAGATAAGAACTCCACATTTAAAAGACATATTTTTTCGGGTACTATTAATCTACTTTTAATGTCACCCATAAGTATTGCTTAAATCTGCTTGTCTCCCCTGTATCCTGTGATCACTGAATGAAACAAAAAAAATAAAATCAGGAAGATAATGCAGGCCAATATCAGCTAATAATCTAGCCCCCATTTTTTAAAGGAAATTGTCAGATATTCTCTTTGGTACTTGGGTATTTATGTTAATACGTTACCTGAAATGTAAGTAGGTTTGGGTGTCTATTGCACTGAAGACATGACAGAGATTTATAAAGCTTCATCTCAATGAGCAGAATTCTCTGAGAATATTGACAGTGACTAATGCTGCCCATGTCTCAATGGCAACACTCTATACCTTAACCATTTTCTACTGAGAACAATCATATTACTACCGATTAGTTCTTTCTATCTATAAATGAAAACCCTCCTTGCTTATTGATTCACTTAGTTCAGTCATTTATGATACACTTGAGTAGATATATTCTAGTTTTAAAAGGTGGAGAAATTTTCTACTGGTCAGTTATGGGGTTGGAGAATTGAGTTTGTGAGTGGATTTTACATCTCTAATAAAACCTCTATATGGCTTTGTGGCTTGTAGGAAGCATGTTTGGCCTTTGATCTCCATGTCACTCAGCACTCATAGACCTGACCAGAAGAAAACCAAAGGAACACATCTTCTTGTAGCTAACTTCATGTTCTTTGTCATAAATATGCAATTCATTTAGATAGACCTTTGTGCAGATGAATCATAGAATCATAGAACTGTTAGTGTTGGAAGGGACCTCAAGGATCATCTAGTTTCAACCCCACTGCCATGGGCAGGGACACCTCATGCTACATCAGGTTGCTCAGAGTGCAGTAGCGGGGGGAGAATCACCTCCCTCAACCTGCTGGCTGTGCTTCTCTTGATGCAGCCCAGGATGTGATTTGCTTTCTGGGCTGCAAGTGCACACTGGTGGCTTATGTTGAGCTTCTCATCCACCAGCACCCCCAAGTCCTTTTCCTCAGGGCTGCTCTCAAGCCAGTCCCTGCCCAGCCTGTATCAGTGCTTGGGATTGCCCTGACCCCAATGCAGGACCTTGCACTTGGTCTTGTTGAAGAGGTAAAGAGATGGAAAAGAAGGGAGTGGGAATATGAGAGCAAGTGAAGGAAGAACGGTAAGAGAGAAAATAGGCAAGTGGGTAAAAAAGAAATGTGATGCATAGTGAGAAGGAAAGGGAAGGAGCAGAAAGTGGTGTTGGAAGCCTTCTTTAAATTGTGTGATGTGCCCCCTAGAACTAGTAAATATCTCACTGTCTCTATAGTGCAACATGAATTATTTTTCTTACCTAGACTTGATTTCCAATACTACCTACAGTTATCTGAGAACTACAGTGGAATTTTTAATCTAATAGAAAACTCTGGTGGACTGGGTCTGTTTTCTAAAGAGTGAGAACTTCAGTAGCTAAATACCTGTGGTGAGGCTGCAGAGCAGTTTAGGGGAGGAATATGGTTTCATTTTACAGATTGCAAAAAGTACTTAGCAGGAAATAGCAGATGAGCTATCAAAAGCTATCTTCTTGTTCATTCTGGCTCAGTTTGGACTTCCCTAGACTTTGAATGCTCTTGAACCAAGATGAGAATATGTTAAGAGGTCAAAGCAACAAGAAATGATAGTATTCAATCACAAGAAAGTCCCTACAAACAAGTGAAGTAGGGGGGGCCTTCCACAGCTAAAAGATACACAGCAGCTGACCTTTCAGATTGTTTCCCTTGGGATGTCTGATGGGCCTAACACAGGTCCTAGGAGAATAAACCTACCCACCAACCTTTGTCTCGCTCCACTTAAGAGAGAAAGTTGAACTTGAAACAGTGTCAGAAGTAAAGGTCAGTGCTTTATTTGCGTGAGCTTTATATTCTAGACTTCTGCCCTCTGTTTTCTCTTTCTTTCCTCAGAGGTCTCTACTTAAATCATTCCATCCCTTGAACTACTTCTTAGTTACAAGGGCTAAAGCAAGTCTTGCCTTTCAAGACACATACTCAGGCAGCAATATGCTAAATAATGGCAGGTTTTGTCCCATAATCTCTGTGCTTTTCCCATGCTGTCTGAGGTTTTTCTCGATTTCACTATATAGCAAGGAACCAAGTATGTATTTGCTGCTAGGACCCAGAGCAAAACCAGCATTTGGAAGAAAGTGCAGCTGAGTTCCCTATTTTACAGGGAAGTCTTGCAAATAGGTCTGTCTTTCCAAGGATTGTGAAATGCCCAGAAGAAAAGATCTTGATTACAAGAGCACCTGTGAGAAACTCACTACTCCTGAAACAGCCTCCACTTTCAACCATACCTGCTTTTTTTTTTTCTTTTTCAGTTGGTAGACAAAGAAACTCAATTAACAAAGTTGGGGATTCATCTAGTGACTCCTTATATCAGTGGGGGTGTTTCTACTGACTTCAATGGGAGCTGTGTGCAGCTCCTGCATTGTGATAATTTTCCAACTAGTGAAGACACTTGAGCATCTGGTGCTGCTCTAGCAAGCTTCTTACACAGCTTTGGTGAGAATTTTGAAGCTGACATAGAAAGCATTTTCCAGGGCTCAGAAGCTCTTTGTATCTCCTTTTCTTTTTAGAAACACTCCTGACACGCTTGTGATACTGTTTGAATATGAAAAAAAAATAGAAGAGAAAGCCAAACTGAGCATTGTAAAACATTCTGGGCAAGCGTTTGCTTGAGTTTAAAAATGGACTTGCTTCTCTGTGCTTAAACAATTTTTTAGCACTTTGGAAGAGCTGAGATATGTGATTGATCTTGGAACATGGAGTTCAACGTGCACACCCCCCCCCCCCCCCCATCCCCATCCCCCTCCCCTCCCTGACTCTGCAGGCGATATGGGTCTCCTTTATGAAGAAATGATGCTGAAGGTAATACTGGCACAACCCTGATGAGCTTGCTTTCTTCTGAGTATGGGTAGGTAGCTTCTCCATCTCTCACTGTAATGACTTATTTCTTTCTTGTGGGCTGAGGGACATGGGTGACAATCTTACCCTGTAGCCAAATGATGTCTTAGGTAAGGTTGGAGTGCATTTGGCAAATGTGTACATCTAATGTAAGCCTAATCCTATTCATCTGTACTTTCCCATTGGAAACAGATCACCCATTGATTTTTACCTGATTGATTTTTACTCTCTTCAGCCTGGAGGAGAGGAAGCTCCAGGGAGACCTAATAGCAGCCTTCCAGTACCTGAAGGGGGGCCACAAGAAAGATGGGGAAAGTCTGTTTGCAAAAGCCTGCAGTGACAGGACAAGGAGCAATGACTTCAATCTAGAGAACAGTAGCACATTTAGACTGGATATCAGGAAGAAGTTCTTCACTATGAGGAACACTGGAACAAGTTGCCCAGGGGGGTGGTTGAGGCTCCTTCCCTGGAGATATTCAAGGTGAGGCTCAGCAAGGCCCTGGGCAACCTGATCTAGTTGGGGATGTCCCTGCTGACTGGATGGCCTTTGGATGTCCCATCTGGCCCAGACTATTCTATGATTCTATGATGGCACTGACAATCAGAAAAAGGAAAACCACCATCAGATCTGCATGCTCAGGAGCAGCGAAGGGGCACAGGCAGAATTTGCATATCCAGTGTTAAACATTCACACTAAGCTACCTGTTCTCCCACTGTACAGTCAAAACCTGCTGAAACTCTATGGAATGAGAATCACATTTAGGAAGAAGCAGTCAGCTCACGTATGTGCCATTAGTAGAAAGACTGGCAAAGAAATTATCTACTGTGAATTGCACACTAATACAAATGCCTATGTGATGTGTGTCTCTTTGAATTCATTTCCACGTGTCGAGGTATATGTCTGCATATGAATCTAAGTGTATCTCCTCTCCCTTTACCTCTTTTCATACATTGCTACAGCAAGCAGAACAACTGCCATGTGACTTCTCAGACACCGAGAGTTCCATCTTCTGTACAGGCCTGGGTAAACTTGCTTTTTTCCTCTGTTTTTAATCATTTCAGTAATGAGGCTCTCTCCTTGATACCCACTTCCAAAACTCCCACTCCCTTACTTCAGAACAAATCCAGGCTTGCTCGCTAGTGTGAGAGTGTTGAAGGAGCTCTCATAAATTGCCTATTGCATCATTATTTTGTTTAAACATTTTTAGTTCTCCAGAGCATTTAAAATACACAAACACGTGATTCCACGAGTAAATAACCCAAAAGAGATGACAAATACAGCTATAAATGTCAAAGTTCCCAAAATATTTCACTGGCTCTACCTTCAGAAGAGACTGTTTACAGAGAAAACCCACGTCAGTGTGTTTTATTATTGTTATTATGTGTTAAATGTTACAAATGCAATGTTTGCCTTACATGTAAACCGTGGTCTCCAAATACCTTTATGAAGCACCTCTAATAGTTGTACTTAGAGGCAGAAATAGAATTTAGTAGGATATTAAGCAGTATCTCCAGAGCAGGGAAGATTTTTTTGGGTTTCACACAACTTTCATCAGAGTCACTGTCCCAGTTTACACAGATTGCTCTATTGCTCCAAAAGGGGCAAAAGAATGATGCTCACACAAATGGATTGGATAGCAATGGAAAGTTTAAATGGAAAAGCAATTCATATACTACAAAAACTCCAGAGCATAGTGCTGAGCATAGCAAAGCACATAAAGTTCAAAGAAATCCCCAACCTAATCTTAACACAAGTCCTTTGCACCAGACAAAAACAAACAAACAAACAAACAGAGAAACCATCCCCAACAATTCCATTCTCACCACCCGGGGTTCACAAAAAAACCCCAGGGCTCTTTCTTTCCCCCTCCATTGCTAAGTTGGTTTCAGGCTGGTCAGGCCTAAACTGCCCCTCCCCTCTTCTCTTACCCTGGCATTAGATCTAAACAGGCGAAGATTGTGTAGGGGATAAAAATTACTCAGGCCAAAGAGGCCTCTGATACTCCTCCATCGTTACCAGGTAAGAGAGAGTCTCTCCCACTGGAGCAGAGAGGGAAGAAAGAGAGAGACAATAACTTTGCAGCCAGATGGATAAGGGTGCAGGACTTATAGGTATCAATACACTATTGCCTGTGGCCACCCTCTGAGCTGGACACTCTAGACACTGTAGGTCTCAACTTGGTGGCACCTTTTTTGGAGGCACCCAGCCTAAACAGCCACAGTCACCTATCCTCAGTGTCCCCAGAAATGAGTATTTCGCAGTGGATCATTACTCTCGGCTCCAGTTTGTAAGAGGGACCGGAACATAGAAAGGTCAAAATGCAGACCTTTCAAAACCCAAATTATTGCAGACTTGGGATCAAGCCATATTTATTTATTAAGAAGGAATGTCAAAATATCTTTTTCCCTATGCAATTGTCCCTATGCATCTATCTTCAGACCTCTTCTACAAAAAGTTCCCACTGCTTTCCTCCTGAAGAGGCTATCTCCTGTAATGAATGATTCTGAGTTAGAAAAATGAAGAGAGCAGGCACCAAATTTCTTGTAAAATACAATGTGCCTAGCTTTGACAGTGTAAGTATAAAATCCTTAGCATGGAACAAACTCTAATGCAGAGGACTGCAGTAGCACATATCTGAAATTTGTCATGGATGTGTAACTTGTTAAGGAAAATGTTAAGACTAGAAGATCTCTTTCTTTGGTCTACTAGAACATTGCTCACAGCTGTTTGCTGCAATTATGGAAAACAAAGTAATATTTAAATTTCAAAATTTGCTTTGAAAGGCTGCATAGGAATGGTGAATGTAATTTTCCCACAGTCACAGGAACCTATGGGAGACATTTTGTCTGGAGGGTGGTCACAGAACATCCATTTTATGTTTCACAACCTGCAGTCTTTCCCTACATCTTGTGCACTTATTTAAAGGCAACAACTACAACAGTGGAATGCATCACAAGGGAAGATCAGGAGAGGACAAGAACATCAGGAACTGGGTGGATGGTTGCATCCATAGTGTAGTACTCCAAGTCCAGATGGAGAGCAGTGACAAGAGGTGTCCCTCAGGGGTCTGTACTGGGACCTGTACTGTTTAATATTTTTATCAATGATATAGACAGAGGAATTGAGTGCACCACCAAGTTTGCAGATGACACCAAGCTGAGTGGTGTTGTCAATATGCCAGAGGGATGGGATGCCATCCCAAGGGAGCTGGACAAGCTGGAGAGGTGGGCCAAAGTGAGCCTCATGAAGCTCAAAAAGAGCAAGTGCAGGATTCTGCACCTGGGTTGGAACAATCCTCACTATCAATACAACTGAGGGATGAGTTGATAGAAAGCAGCCCTGAGGAAAAAGTCTTATAGGTGCTGATGGATGAGAGGCCTAACATGAGCAGACAGTGTCAGCTTGCAGCCCAGAGGGCAAATCACATCTTGGGCTGCATCAACATACGTGTTGCCAGCAGATCCAGAGAGGTGATGCTGCCACTTTGCTCGGCTCTGCTCAGACCTCAGCTGGAGTACTGCATCCAGCACTTGAGCCCTCAACACAGGAAGGACATGGGCCTGATGGAGAGAGTCCAGATGAAGGCCATGAAAATGATCAAGAGGTTGGAGCACCTCTGCTATGAGGACAGGCTGAGGGAGCTGGGGGTGTTCAGCCTGCAGAAGAGAAGGCTCCAGGGAGACCTAATAGCAACCTTCCAGTACCTGAAGGGGGTCTGCAAGAAAGATGGTGAAAGACTGTTTGCAAAGTTCTGTAGTGATAGGGTAATTGTTTCAAACCAGAGAAGGGAAGATTTAGATTGGATGTTAGGAAGAAGTTCTTTACTATGAGGGTCATGGAATACTGGAACGTGTTGCCCAGGGAGGTAGTTGAGGCCCCATCCCTGGAGATATTCAAGGTGAGGCTCAACAGGGCTCTGGGCAATCTGATGTAGTTGAGGATGTCCCTGCCTACTGCAGAGGGGGTTGGACTAGATAATCTTTAGAGGTCCCAAATATTCTACATGCTAGTCAGTTGTAAGTGCATTTGTTAAAAGAAAATACGTTTGGAAAAAGCTGTATCTTAGAATGAGAGAAAGCAAAACTCTTCCCAATTCTCTGTCCTATATAGGGAAAACAAAAATCCTTCATGACTGCAAACAGAATTCTAAATTATGTAAATTGTAAGGTACACAAATATAGGCTTGTGTGTTGCTTGTCTTCTTAATGTCCTTCACCTTTCCTTACACCAAGAAACAGAAAGGATTTGAAGCACCCAGGATTTCAATAGGCTGCATTTTTTGTATTGTCTGGAATGAGTCTTGTACTCCTAGAGCTCTGAATTTCATCTATAGCAAAGGGTAAAGTCTTGCTCTTCAGGGGTCTTCCTGACTAAACAGTCAGGAGCTCAGAGGATACTTGATGGAATATGGAAATATAGCTTTAGATTTGGGGCCCTACAGGAGCAGTGCAAAAAAAGGGAGAAAATCTGACAGCTCAGTGGGGCCAAATAATTTGCCCTTCATTTTAAGTGGTGAAATTAATTTATTGGCTATGGCTCACTGGCCCAGTAGTCCAGGATTAGAGATTTATCTCCTGAAAGTGGAATGTTTAATTCTAGTTTTGATTTTACCCCAAAACAAAGTCTCTGTAATTCTGGTTTTATGATTTATTGGCTGCAGTTTTCCCGAGATGAAAGTAGGAGTTCAGCAATCTGTTCTTGGAAATCCAGCATTTTGCAAGGATTCTCTGTCAGCAAACATGTGATAAGCAAAGACATTTTCTCGAGTTTCAGGCCAGTGGCTTATTCACAAGATATTTCCCTCTTTGAAAACAGGTCTTCGCTCTTACTGTGTTGCTCTATTGATCAATCTGTTTTGAGAGAGAGCAAGAGCTCAGAAAAAAAAAAGGAAGTTTCTTTTTTAACACATTAAATCCACTGAATTTGTCTGAGCCAGACGTGATTATTCTCCAAATGGAAAGGGTTTTACCCTAAGTATTTTCTAAGCTTTTCTGGATACTCCTGCAACACACAGGGAAAGGAATCAGCTAAGCTACCACAGACTAACACTGCAGAAGAACTCCCCATGGCGGAGGAAATGAACACATTGCCTCCTGACACAAATCTTTACCCACATCAGTGAATATTTTGTGTCTGCACTAGGAGGAGAAATAGGGAAAATGAGAGGGGTTTGCCAAGTCTGAAGTGAAGGGAGTATGACATACACAGACTTCAGAGAGAACCCAGTGCTATTGCACTCGATGCTGTCTGTGTACATAGGCATATTTATTGCCACAGCACTCAGAGGAAGTGCTTAGCCTTCAGTGGGGCAGGAAAAGGCCTGAGAAGTTTTGTTTCTATCTATCTTTCTCCCCAGAAAACCCCAACAAAACCCAAAAACCCAAAACACACCAATCCCAACCCCTAAAAAAATCCCCAAACCCAAAACCAAAAAACCCAAACAAAACCAACAAACTAAAAAACCCCAACCCAAAGCAATCCAAACCAACCCACCACAACTTTATAAGATATTTTGAGGAGATTTCCTGCAGGAGTGTGGTGCAAGGCAATGGTGAAAGAGCATTTTTAGCTTTGATCTGTTTTCAGCTTCTTCTGGATTTCTGTGAAGGGTCATCTTCCTGTCTCTTACCTGTCTGCACAGAATTAAAGCCACAGTAATTTTTCATCCTGCTTGTGCCCTTTGGCTTCTCTGGGGCCAAGGACTGAGTACTTTGAATAAATCTTTTCTTTATTCTGCTTTAAAGAATTATTTGATAGCTAGCCTGTGACTGAAAACAGGAGCGCTTTGGTCAATGAGTTCTTGCTAGTAAGGAAGATTTTGATGGTTACAGCAGCCAGAGGCACATCACCAAAAACTGCTTGATCTTCAAAATAGTAATAGAAATTTATCACCAATGGGATGCTTTTATGAGACTAGCAGGAGTTCTTTTTACCCTCTGGGCTGGAAACACTAAACCAGTAATATTGCTTTCTCACTGGACAGCAACAGAAAGTCCAGAGATTTTCTGGCAGAAAGAATGGGGTGGAGGGGGGGAGCAGGCTCATAATCTTTCCTCCCCATTGCCATTCACAACCCCTTAAATAACTAAACGTTAAACCTAATTTTTTTGCATTTAAAATTTTATATCCCACTTTCTTCTACTACATTTTATCAAGTGAAGAGTTACAGAAAAAAATATTGTTCTTCAAATTCCCAAGATGGAGGAGGTAGGAGAGAACCAAATGCACTTGAGTAGAGTTTGGGTTTTGTGTTTGTTGTTGTTATTGTTTGGTGGGGGTGGTGTTTTGGGTGTTTTTTTCTCCCTGCAGCTTGCAGTCCTGAACAGATTAATTCCATCTGCTGTACTTCAACTTTCACTCTGGTGAAAATCAGAAAGAAGAGCTACTTACTGCAATTATTTCCCTACCCTCCATTCACGTCTAAAACAGTGACAAAAACATAATGGATCACTTTGTTCATTGAATAAACAACTCACAAATGCAACTTTATAAGGTACATTCCCAGGAAACAGATCTATAAACGTGGTAAATGCACCAAGACCCCATCAGGGATGTTTGAACTAAATCTTAATTTGTCATTCATGAACACTTCACATGCCCCTCTAAATGAGTTATGTACTGCATCATCGACAGGAAATATAACAGACTGCACGTTGGAGATACCAAAAAGGGCTTGTGGGAGTGTTTTATTGAGCATTGCACAGGTGTTAACAATAGAGTGGGTAACACATATCAAAGGATTGTGCAGAAGCCACTTGATAAGTTATAAACTGTTCTGCCTTGTCTGGTAATAAACTGCATGTCCACTCTGGCCCCTCTGTTCACCCCGTGAGTGATACCTCAGTAGAACAGAGGTAAACAACAACGATATCACTGCTAACCTGACTCACAAGCTTCAATCCCAGGTGGTTTTAAGGACAACTTAGAGCAAGTTTGAGGGTGAATTAAACTGTGATGATGACAACTCTGGCAAAATAAAATAAAATTATAAATGAGCCTGCTCTGAAACAAACTCAGTTTCCCATTGATACCAGATCTTCTGCATGATGGGGATGACAGTGCCAGTGGGACGTAGAATCATAGAATTGTCAGGGTTGGAAGGGACCTCAAGGATCATCTAATTCCAACCCCCTTGCCATGGGCAGGGATACCTCACACTACATCAGGTTGCTCAGAACCACATCCAGCCTGGACTTAAAAACCTACAGGGATGAGGCTTCCATCACTTCCCTGGGCAACCTGTTCCAGTGTCTCACCACCCTCATGGGGAAGAACTTCTTCCTGACAGCCAATCTGAATCTACCCATTTCTAATTTTTTCCATTCTTCCTAGTCCTATCACTACCTGACACCCTAAAATATCCCTCCCCAGCTTTCTTCTAGGTCCCTTCACTTACTGGAAGGACACAGTTAGGTCTCCCCAGAGCCTTCTCTTCTCCATCCACTGTAGCTGTGAAAGACACAACTTGGTAAGTTGTATTAGAACTCTAACTTAATCTGCTCTGGCTTTGTTTCAGCTTACAGACTTTCTCCCCAATTTTCTGTGTGCTTCAGAGCTTTTCTTCAGATCAAGAGTTGTGGTGGCAAAGTGCTGGACAGTGGGCTGAAACAATTTTATCTTGATGTGATAAAAGTGCACTACAAATGGCGGTGGCAAGGTTTTGGCATTGGCAGTCTCACTGGGGAAAAAAAAAAAGGATGTGAAAAATGCCTGCCCACCGGGCCCAGAAGTTGTCACTGTAGTCACCGTACTACAGAGACACTTGTGTTTTTTGAGACCAAAGCAGCAGATGGAGAGAGAAACACTGATTTCCATGGATTCCTTCTGTTAAAATCTTCTCAACTTAAAGTTCGTTTCTCGTCCTTCAGCCTTCCAAATAGCACAGCAATGAATATGGAAGAAAAGTCCACGGGTTTGACTCAGCAGCAACAGAGCTCAACTGTTGTGCTGTGATGAGTACAGTGACGGAGCCCTCCTCCTAAAGGTTATTTTTGTCTAGAGAACAGAGACACATAGCAGGCAAAGCACACTGTCTAGTGTGCTAGGCATTGCATTGACAAACATTGGGGGCAATTCTTACTCTGAAGTCTTTGCAGAGAGCTTGGGATTATTCTGTTTGTTTTATAAAGTATCAAGAGTAAAGCAATGACTGAGGGGACTGCATCCCGTTCCAGTCTCCAAACAATAGGAATTGTTCTGTTTCTTGCAACTCACAGAAAACAGAATCATTCAGGTTGGAAAAGACCCTCAGGATCACCAAGTTCAACCCAGAACCCTACTCTACAAGGTTCACTCCTAAACCATATCCCCAAGCAGTACATCCAAACCCCCTGTAAACACATGCAGGGCTCCACCACTTCCCTGGGCAGCAGATTCCAATGCCTGACCACTCTCTCAGTGAAATTTTTTTTCCTAATGTCCAATCTAAACCTATCCAGTCATAATTTGAGACCATTCCCTCTTGTTCTGTCACTAATAACTTATGAGAAGAGATCAGCACCAGCCTCTGCACAACCTCCTTTCAGGTAGCTGTAGTCATCAATGAGGTCTCCCCTCAGCCTCCTCTTTTACATGCTAACCATCCCCAGCTCCTTCAGTCACTCTTCATCAGATTTATTCTCTAGGCTCTTCACAGCTTTCTTGCCCTCCTCTGCACTGGCTCCAGCACCTCCACATCTCTCTTGTATTGAGGTGCCCAAAACTGGACACAATACTCAAGGTGTGGCCTCCCCAGAGCTGAGTACAAGGGGACAATCACCTCTCTGCTCCTGCTGGACACAGCATTTCTAATCCCAGCCAGGATGCCATTGGCTTTCTTGGCCACCTGGGCACACTGCTGGCTGCTATTCAGCTGCTTGTCCATTAGCACCCCCAGGTCCCTTTCTGCCAGGCAGCTTTCCAGCCACACTGCCCCAAGCCTGTAGCATTGCCTGGGGTTGTTGTGACCCAAGCACAGGACCTGGCACTTGGCCTTATTGAAGCTCATCCCATTAACACTGGCCATGGATCCAATCTATCCAAGTCCCTCTGTAGAACTCCCCTATGTAGCAATTATTGGCTGATCGCTGACTTCCAGTATCTGAGTGAAGTATTTCATTTGGAAAAGCCCAACCTACTAACAGACGGGGCAAGAAAATGAAAATATTTCACCCAGGCACCTGCATTTTGAAGTTTAGGAAGCAATTTTGTTGTTGTTTTTTTTCTTCTCCTAGCCTATTAATTTGCTCTTCCAATCAGTCAGTCCCACAAAGATGCAGCTCCCCAGGCACACACCCTGCTAGCAAACCTACATCTGCAGAAGGTCCCTCCTTACGCTATATGCAAATACTGCTGGAAGCTGGGAATCATTTGACTTATGAGGTTCCTGTCTCCTATACCCAAGTCATTCATCTAATTTACATGTATTCAGCTGCTTGTTTGTTTGCTTAGCATGCTAAGTATCAGTTTTTAGAGAGATTCACCATCTAGGTATGTTCTTTACAGGATGTGCTCATGTGTTATACAAAGGCTATTTTGCTGTTTACCTCCCACTGACTCCCTGGAGAGGATTGCAATGAAGTCTCCTATGCAACACATGAAGACGTATTTCCATGCGTCCGTGTGATGTAGTGTGCTTCTTTATCCAGCCTTGCTGTTGTACTGACCCCTCTGTGCTATGGTCTTCTCTCCATTTCCTGGCAAATGAGATATGAACACTGTTTTGCATTCTTTCTGTTCACCAAAACAAGCAAATTCTGAGCTGTAGGCGCCACAGCAGAGCGAGTGGGTCAGAGAATGGTCTTACACGGTGTTAGGAATCACTGAAAGAAGAGCTTCATAAATCTTCCCAGGGAAGGCTCTGTCACAGCTTTTGGTGGCATATAGCATTAAAACTCAAAGTCAGTCAAAAAGAAAGTTGCCCTTTAAAACCGCCCCCATCGTCTAAAGGGAGATTAAAGAAATAACAGACTGGTTCTTCTTCTTTTTCTTTTTTTTTTTCTCTCACAAAGAATATTTTTCACAATTTCAAACCGTGTCTGAAGAACTCATGTTTGTACTTAGGCACCTTGAAAAATGTGGCTAGACTTTCAGAGGTGATGACTCAGCTTCCCACTGATGATAACGGGGTTCGGTCAGGCCCTCTGTTTGTACATACCTTGTAGGCAAACAGAAACTTTAACATCTCTTGCTGGTAATCCTCTTGTACATGCAGAGAACAAAATTCACCATGTGAAGGAAGGAATAAAATAAACATACAGGTCATGCTTGCCAACAAAAGCAAACAGCAGGCCCTCCAAAGCAGCCTAAATAACCTGCCTGTGAACAGTTCTGGAGTCTCAGTGCCATTTTAACATAACAAACCCCTTCTGGGACTACCATGGTAATTGCTGCAAGAAAAATCATTTTCATCTGGTAGCTAACTCTGCAGTATTTTAAGCCAGTGTCTAGATTATCTTTAAATACCTTTGACCCCAGGGAAATTTAAATTTAACCTTTTTTAGCTTTGCATTTGCCAGTTCTACATTACCATTGCCATCATTTTAAGTTAGATGTTTGATAGTCTGTGTGGCCTAGCATAGATAGGATATAATTGAGACTGGTTAAAAGTAAACCATTGCTTCACAAGCTGTTCTGGGAGCTGATCAATGTGTTAATGTCATATCTTGCAGAGTTGATTGATCAAGTGAAAAAAAAGAAAAAGAAAAAGTAAGAATAAGAGCAGTTTTCCTTCATCTGCTTTCATGGGGCACCATTTCAGCCTGTACCCTGAACTCCTACCTATTTACAACTGCAGATATCTCCTGGCTGGCAAGGCTCTTTCTCCTGAAGAAAATTTACTGCACATATTGGAGTGTAGCTCTTTCAAGATGTAAAAGAGATTATCCAAACACAGCCCTTAAGATCTAGAGGGCAGAAATGAATGGTTCATAAGATATTTCTCTGGCTAAGTAGCACCTCTGTAATAATGTTGTCCATGGGTAAACGTTATCTTTCACAATACCACAGGATCACAGTACATTAGAGGTTGGAAGGAACCCCCACAGATCATCAGGTCCAATCCCTCTGCCAAAGCGGGATCACCCAGGGTAGTCTGCACAGGAATGCATCCAAGCAGGTTTTGAATGTGTCCAGAGAAGGAGACTCCACAACCTCTCCAGGTAGCCTCTGCAAGTGCTCTGTCACCATCACTGTAAAGAAGTTTCTCCTCATGTTGAGGTGAAATCTTCTATGTTGAAGCTTGTACCTGTTGTTCCTTGGGTTATTATTGTGCACCACCAAAAAGAGCTTGGCCCCCTCCACTTGGCACCCACCCCTCAGATCTTGATAGACATTGATCAGATCCCCTCTCAGTCTTCTCTTCTCAAGACTGAACAGCCCCAGGGCTCTCAGTCTCTCTTCATAGGGGACTTGCTCAAGTCCCCTAGCGCTGCAGCATGAACATCAGAGTAAGTTCAATAACACTCATATTGAGGGCAGTGAGAACTGCAAGAAAAAAAACCCCTACAGATTACAAGAGCCTGGAGAAAAAGCTAAGAGTTGTGTAAAAATAAATAAATTGCTAGAAATAGTAAAAATCTCTGTTTGCCCTTCAGCTGTCCTCCCTTTTTTTTTTTCTGTTAAAGTTTTTTTTTTTGCAAAAAAAAAGAGAATTACAACAGTTCATCTATTTTATTAACATCTTTTCTTCCCAGGAGAATTAGTTGGGTGCAGACAGCAAGGATGGAGATGATTATTTTAGCCTAGTACCTAGGGTATTAATTATATACCTAGGGTATAATTAGGGTATAGCTAAGAATCCTGGGATAATTATAGGAAATGGAATACTGAGGCTGAATATTTGAGAAAGTTCCTTCTGTCTGGACTGAGCTGTAGAGTAGTTGCCCAAGAGAAATGCTCATTGTTTTGCATATGTAAAAAAGTGATGGACTATAAACTGGGGGAAAAAAAACTCTTATAAGTCCCTTTACTTTCAAAACCTGCTTCTCATTTTAAATTCCAGATGATCCACACCAGTTGGTGTCCTCTCGGTGCAACTTGTGCCTTGTTTGTAGCAGGACTAGGAGACCATGGGATTGAGGTCAAAGAGCATGCTTAGAATCCTGGAGCATTTGTTTTTCCATGCATCTGTTCTGCTGTTGTTGCTGTTTCAATGGCAATTACTCAGCATTCCCCTCCATACAGTGTCTAACTTATTGCTTAGGGAAAATGCAGTTGCTACAGGAAACTACATCACAGAGTATGGAACACAGAGTGTGGAAGAAGGGTGGACAGGATGCAGGGACAAATCTCTCCTAACTCTAAGCTTGCAAATTGCCTGAAGAGGGGAAATGAAAAATCAGGAGGAGGAAAGGAATGAGTCCCCATACTGCTACCATAAGAAGGCAGAAGATTGGAACAGGCTGCCCAGGGCAGTTGCAGAGTCTCCCTCTCTGGAGAGGGACATCTGGATGAATTCCTGTGTGATCTGGTTTAAGTGATCCTGCTCTGGCAGGGGGGTGGACTGGATGGTCTTCTAAGGTCCCTTCCAGCCCCTAACATTCTGTGATTCTGTGAAGGCCAGCCAGAATGAAGCCACCACTCATTCAGCTGTGCAAGAGGTTGTATTCTGGCATGCCATATAGCTCAGACAGCAACATGGATGTAAGCAGAAACTCTTCCAACTGCATTAGCTACAGGGAGGGAGGATTTACAGGAGCAATACCATGGTAGCTTGAGTAAGTGCTTCAATGTCTTCTTTTGTCGAACCCCAACTCCAGGGCCCAGCTCGCCAGCAAACTTTGCAATCCGCTGCTCAGTCTGAACATTTCTGGGGGCTTCTGTGGTACTTTTAGCCTATGCCTTTAAACATTTTTCACAGATCTTGAACAGAAGGTAGTAAAATGTAAATAAATCACTATTGGGTATAAAGAGGAAAATAATGATATTTCTAAACAATTCCATTGAGGAATTATCTACCAAAAGAATTAGGTTGGTAAATAATCTCTCTTCTTACTTCCTCAGGCTGGGAGATACTAACCTGCTTCTGCTTGACCTTGGCTGCACTGCTTTTGTTATGACTTCTCTGCTTCTGTCTCTTGTCCCTTTTATACAGGCGAGTAAGGGGGAAGCAGGGAGGAAGAAGCTAGTAGCTTCCCCTGGTCCTTGGCCAGGGGGTTCTTTGTGCTATTTATTAATTGTGAATACCTGTAAATATTGTAAATCCTGTATATTTTGTACATATTCATTGCATTCCATTGTAGATGGTAGTTTTGCTTGTCAATACAGCATACATTTGCTTCCAACTGAGCTGGTCTGGCAAGGGCATTCAGATGAAGCATAGGCAAAAAGTTTATTTGGAATGTCCTTTTAAGGACCAATAGCTTTGATTTGTGCTATTAATGTTGACCAAGACTGGATTATTTGTGTACCTTTCCCTTTTGTAGTTCAGGCCACTTGCTTAATCTGAGCTTCTGGAGGGCAGAGGAGAGAAAGACTGAGAAATTACAGTTAGTATTTTGAACTGCAGGCAAGTATTCCTGGTTTTATCCTGCTCTCTGCAGAAAGCTAATTGCTAATTGCTAGGAGAAAGTGACCTTACACTGAGTCTCAAGAGTTTTATAACATCTCTTAAAAATGATTTGCTTATTATTTTGGGGTTTTCCTGTTGTTCTTTCCCTCACTCCAATGCACACAAATAGTTACAGCAAAAGCTGCTTTCTGGTTTTGGTTTGCTTGTTTGTTGTTGTTTCTTTGGGTTTTTTCGCTCCAGACTTTTACAGTGTTTTTAATGGCTTTCAATCAGATACAATGTGTAGTTGTAATAAAAAAATGGGTATTTATTATTTTTGCTGTTGCAATATTATTATTATTATTATTATTATTATTATTATTATTATTATTATTATTATTATTATTATTATTATTATTATTATTATTATTATTATTATTATACTACATTATTATTAACATTATTAACATTATTATTGTTAACATTATTAACATTATTATTATTATCATCATTATCATCATCATCATCATCATCACTATTATTATTGAATTGTAATTCCCTGGAGGTGTTCAGGAAAGGATTGGATGTGGCATTTGAAGCCATGGTTTAGTTGTCAGGAAGTGTTAGTTATTAGGTAACAGGTTGGACTAGATGATCTCTGAGGTCTTTTCCAACCTGGTTGATTCTGTGATTCTGTAAACTTGAACTCTTTGATGCATTTGTACAATTTTCTGTGATCTGCAAGTGGTGGGGTTTTTTTTGGGGGGGGCTGTCATTTGCATAAACCCCAGAACTGTTTTCATACATCCTACAGTAAATTTCATTTTGTAGATTTGTTTTAAAAGAGTAATATCACTCATTTTTTATTACCTTAATAATTTACTCTGCCTCTAGTTGGTTACAATTTTAATTTAAGGAAAGAATTCAATGTCTCTGAGACACTGGCAGATCCTGACAGTGAATCCCACTGCCCGTGGGAAGTGCAGAGTGATGTTCACAGCTTTAGCACTTCCCCTTTTTCTGAAGGAGGAGCTTCATCACAGACATTCTAGCTCTTCAGGCCCCATTTTCCATTTTTCCAGCTACATGTCTTGTGCCATGCCACAGCTATAATACTGAATTCCTCACCAGAGCGCTCACTGAAAGCAAGATTATACTCCCACAGTCTCAGTAGTCACAATGCCATCTGGGAAATGAAATACAGAATCACAGAATGCTAGGGGTTGGAAGGGTCCTCAAAAGATCACCTAGTCTAATACCAGTTGTGGATGTTGACAGGAGCTACATTCTCCTTGTGTGCTGTTTTCCTTGATGCAAAGGGAAGGAAGCACCATTCTTGAAGATGGCATTTTTTTAAGGGTGTACAGAGGAGACCTTATTGTGGCCTTCCAGTATCTGAAGGGACCTACACGAAAGCTGGGGAGGGACACAGCAATCACTGAGTTCTTACTTGTTGAAGAAGTAAAGAGGAGGGTGAGCAGAACTGCCGCCAGGATATTTTGATGGTCTGACTTTGGCTTGTTTTGGATACTGGTAGACAGAGTTGCTTGGGAATCAGTCCTGAGGGGCCAAGGAAGTCCAGTAAGGCTGGATACTGTCCAGGAGGGGACTCTTAAAGGCACCGGAACAGGCTGTCCCAATGTGCTGAAAGACAAGTTGGCAGGGAAGACGGCTGCCCTGGCTGAATAGAGAGGTTTGGTTGCTGCTGAGGGAGAAAAGGAGAGTCATTGGAAGAAGGGGCAGGCCACTCAGGAGTACTACAAGATTGTAATGTGACTATGCAAGGAGAAAATCAGAAGGGCCAAAGCCCAACTGGAAAATAATTTAGCTTCATCTGTGAAAGAGAACAGGAAATGCCTCTACAAACACATTACCAAGAAAAGAAGGACTAAGGAAAATCTCTGTCCTTTGCTGGATTCAGAGGGGAGCATCCTGGTGAAGGATGAGGAAAGGGCTGAGGCACTCAACTTCTTTGCCTCAGTCTTAAGTAGTAAGATGTTTGATAGATACCCAGCCCCCTGAGCTGGAAGATAGGGATGGGGAACAGAATTAAGTCCCCACAGTCCAAGAGGAGGTGGCTAGTGACCTGCTACACCACTTACACATATGTAAGTCTATGAAGCCAGATGGTATACATCTGAGAGTACTGAGGGAGCTGGTGTAACATTTATCAGCAGTCCTGGTTAAGTGAGGAGATGCCAGCTGACTGGAGATTACCTACAAGAAGGGATGAAAGGAGGATCCAGAGAACTACAGACCTGTCAGTCTGACCTCAATGCCAGGGAAGGTCATGGAGCAGAAGTGGCTGAGGAGAGACCTCATTGCTCTCTACAACTACCTGAATGGAGGTTGTGGAGAGGTGGGAGTTGGTCTCATCTCTCTAGTATCAGGTGATAGGACTATGGCCTGAAATTGCACCAGGGGAGGCTTAGATTAGATATTAGGAAAAATTTCTTTATTGAAAGAGTGGTCAGGCATTGGAATAGGTTACCCATGGAGGTGGTGGAGTCACTGCCCCTGGAGCTGTTCAAGAAAGGCGTGGACATGGCACTTCCAGATGTGTTTTACTGGCCATGGTGATGTTAGGTCAATGATTTACTTGATGGTCTTGGAGGTCTTTTCTGACTAAAGCATTTCTGTGATTCAATTATCAGCTTCCCCCAGCTAACTGAAGGCTTAACCTTGTGTTGCCTTCTGAATATGGCTGACACGGTCCACATTGAATGGTGCTGGAGCTGTGACAGTTTCTGATAATCTCAATGGTTTTTTCTGTTTCCCTCAGGAAAGAAATCGATTTGTATTTTATCTGCATTTGGCAATAGCAAGCAAACAGGCTGACAAAACAGGTACTGTGGAAAGGTGGGCCCTGAGGCTTGCACAAAGGCAGCAGCTTGTGGCAAAGAGCTTCAGAAAAAGCCCAGGGGCCCCAGGGGCGGGAGCGCTCTTCCGGCATGTCTTGGAGACTTGAAAAGGGATGACAAAGGCCTGAGTCTCCAGGTACTTTATTGCTATTAAAGCTCACAAGACAGTAAAGATGTGGGTGGCTCTGCAAAAAGCTTGGGCACCTTCACTCTCCCAGTGGCCCCAAGAGGAGATGCCATCACAGAGTGATACCACACTTGTACAGTCCTGGGGATCAGGGATGCAAAGGCAGCCTCATGGGAGATCGTGGCAGTTAAAGCAGGAAAGTGAATCATTGCATTCACCAAGGCAAGTGCCTGGTGGAGGATGTGCTGGCATCACAGGGCTCCCAGGGAGCTGCTTGGTGGCCTTTGTAGTGAGAGAAACAGGTAGAAAATAATCAGCCATAGTACAGGTGAGCAATGGGATCATGACCAGTGGTGTCTTGAGTGAGGCCATGAAACCTGGCACACAGAGTTGCAATATCTGTAGAAATATTGCACTCCACGAGGGTCAGTGAGCCAGAGGAGGAAAGCAGTGACTTGTCACCTGTCCTGTCACTCATCCTTGCAGAAGAAAGGCTTGGACTATAGCCAGCATACCTTGGAGGCTGGTATTTAGCCATGCTCTTATTTTGTTTCTATTTTGTGTTGTTTTCAATTTTTCAACAGATATTAATGGAGTGTGAGGATTGCTCCCTGTGCACCCAAGCCATGGGTCTTCTTAGATTTCTGGGTTTGAAGCTGGGCAGCTATGCTGCTGGGCCCGCCCTGCCCAGCACGGGGAATCCTGCCAGAGGAACTCTCCTTGCATGCAGCTATTGATTTCACCAAGTGTTGCTGTAAAAGATCACTTACACCGTGGTCTGTAATCAGAATGTAGCTGAGGTTTATTGCAGTTCCCCTTTTCAGGGGCCAGGAGCATGTTTTTTTAATTCAGTGGGTCCCCATTTGCCTGGTGACAGGACCGTGCAGATCCTCAATCACTGCCTTTTAATCTTCACAATAGCAAACTCTTTTCTTCTTGAAAACTACAAGGGCAAAGCCCTCCAAAACAAAAACCCTCATCAGAGGTTAAAAAAAGCCCAAACCACTAATTAAAACAAAATAACTAGGGACACAGCAAGAATGTTTGCCCACGAGGCAGGTTCTTGCAGGTTGTATTTTTCCACATTCTAGAAAAATATCCACTGAAAATTTTGTTGTCTTTTTAATGGCTTTTTTTTCCCCTTTTTTTTGCAAGCATCTACTTGCAAAGTCCTTCCAATAGCATATGAGTTTCTCTTAAGCACTTAGCACTTCGTGGTTTGCAAACAGGCAGGGAGTATTTTCTTAGCACATTCTAAATTATTTGAAGCTTTTTGCTAAAATAACAAATTAGTGCTCACCTCAGCCAAACCCACAAATATTTGTACAATTAAGCAGCAAGCTTTGTAGTCAGAGATGGAAAAGCAGTCTCCTGGATTTTGTGGCGCCAAGCAGAAGGGTTTTTTTTTCCTACCTTACTAGATTAAGTTAGATTAACCAATCTGATAAAAAGAGCATTAATAAACTAAGGTCTTCTTTTTTAAGGAATGCTTAATTCATAAGCTTTGATATTTGGAAAGACTGAAACACTGTGGAGGTGGGATGGAGATAAGGTCTTATCTGGCAATTATATCTATGGGTTTTAGAGGATTAGAGAAGGCAACTACAGCATGCAGGTGGGTCAAAATCAAAACAAGCAAGGTGGCATTCTACCTTCAGTGATGCATGTTGGAAATGTCTTTTCTTTTAGGACATATTAAGTGTATTGTTATGCAAGTGATCTGCACTCAGTGAGTAGCCATCATTGGAGGTGTTTAGGAGGAGACTGGATGGGGTGCTTGGTTGCATGGTTTAGTTGATTAGGTGGTGTTGGATGATAGGCTGGACGCGACGATGTTGAAGGTCTCTTCCAACCTGGTCTATTCTATTCTATTCTATTCTATTCTATTCTATTCTATTCTATTCTATTCTATTCTATTCTATTCCATTCCATTCCATTCCATTCCATTCCATTCCGTTCCATTCCCAGATTTTGCTTCCTGTCCACTGTAGGCAACTGGGAAGTAGGTAAAGGTGAGAATAAAACAGGCTAAAAATGGAAAGGGGAGAGATGAACTATATCCTCGACCCAGAACAGACTCAAGAAGAGCTGTGAAGGTAAGGGCACTGTGCCAGTAAGGAGATTTCAGGAGAGGAGTGGCACACCAAAACGGGCTTTGTAGGGAGACAGTTTCCTGCATGAGGAAGTGGGGAAGCTGTGCTGTAGGCACAGCACAATGTGTGTGTGGGTCCTGCCTTCCCTGGCCTGCAGACCCCCTTTTAGCAAAGACCTGCTTGCTGGAGCAGGACAGCAGTGGGATTTAAGTTGTATGCTAGTGCCCACTATTTCCTGTGATGACTGAGAGGTGGGGAAAGGGGCCACTTAAACCATTAGAAATCTTTATTTATCTTTATTGATAAAACTTGCTCACTGTATCTGTAGTTCAATGGACAAATGAAGGCCAAATATCTCAAAACTAGTTTTTAGAGTGATGCAAGTAGCTGATAAAAAGGGTTTTACTTCTCCCCTCCAGCCCTACCCCTCCACCCAAAAAAAAAAAAAATAATAAAATAATAAAATTAAATAAACAAAACTGGTATATTGTGCAAAGTATTGACATGCTAGAAACTATTCCATTGTTTTAACATGAAATTTCAGCCTTCCTGTTTCCAGGGATATTTTCATAAAGATGTGGTCTTTATTGCTAGAGAGATCATCTGCTCCTGCTGCTTATTCATCACTTGCAGCCATATAACACACAGTCCTCTGTGACATCATAATCATCTCCAGAGCAACTAATTATGATGCCACAATCACAGGAGTGACTTCAAGTGAGGAATAAGCAGCAGGAGCAAATGAACTTGCTAAGTAACAAATAGTCTGTTTTCAGGCAAATGTCCCTAGTAATAAAATAGGAGGAGGGGGGAAACCTACAGAAAACATGACACATGGCCAGAAATGTTTGTAAATAGAACATTTAACAAAGTTTCTCACAAACGCCTCTTTGATGTAACATGCTGTAACTAGCTTCTCTGGGCCAGCTTCTGGAAAGCTGGAATAACTCCAAGGATTTGAGTCACTTTGTATTGTCAGGGAAACAAAACGCACCAGATCACTTCAGATTTGCCCCCCTGTAACCGAACCTACTTTGGAAATAGAACTCAAATGATGATCGCAATGGAGTTCTACTTTCAGATTAGGCAGAAGGCAAGAAATTGATCAGAATTGAAAAAGATGCAAGCAGCAGGGGTTTTAAACTGATTTAGTTAGAATCTGGCTTTGCATCATGGATGGTTATACATACAGAAGCACAAAAGAGGAACCATCCTTTCACCTGTCTTACAGGGCTGCCATTGTCTTGGAAAGATGGCCCTGAGTAAGAAGTTAAAAATAGTAATGGCAATGCTGGCAAGAAAATACCATGGCAAGCCTCACATTTCTTGTGAATCTGCTTGGTTTAAAATGAAGGGGAAAATAAAATGGTTGGGGTTTGGTTTTGGTTTGTTTTTAAGACTGAAGACTGTGTGAAGAAGGCTGTTTGAGTTGTTGGGTTGGTTGTTATTCGGTTGGGGTTTTGTTGGTTTGATTTTATTTTTTTACTATCTTTTTTTTTTTTCTTCTTCCTTTTTCTTTTTAATTTACAGAAAGTATACTCTATATTGAACAACAACAGATGTCCTAGGAGTGAATGCAGGGCCATAATTCACTCTCAAGGCTCTGCTGCTGTTCATAAACTGCTCAGGCACTGTCTGACATCGGCGGAGTCCCGCAAGTGAATTACAGTCTTTTATCCACACTGGGGCCATACATTACTGGATGCAACGGGCAGCCAAGACACAGTTGGTTCATGTCACCAACTGGTTTGCAGGCAGACTGGTAGTGAAAATTTTTTATTAATCGGGGGGATGTTTTTTTCTAACCACTTTTTAGTGCGGGCAGGATACATTCCGAAACAAGCATTCGCATCGCAGCTTTGACTGCATCAGCTTCGGGGTTTGCTGCTAGAGTAGAAGCAAGGAGCTTTTGAGGAGCATGTTAAACCTCCACGAGAACATGATGGCTGAATTTCATTCATTTCTGCGTCTGTGACACCATGAGAGTAGGAAAGGACATTAGTGCCCACAAAATGGTCTGGGGAACAGGTGTTACAGCCGATGGCAGGTTAAAATAGACCTGGAGGCTCCAAGAAATAGCCATTTCCCAACTACCAGAGAATAGCCCAGATGGTAGATATTCTGATATCAGTGAATCTTTAATACTACCTCATAAAGATTTAAAATGCATTTCTATTTCAGCACAGTTATAAAGTCACATCTTACAGTCATACCAACAGCTCCCTTAATACAATATGGCTGCTTGCACTAAAAGCAACTTAAGCTAAAGATCACTAGTAAATCATTTGGTTTATGCTCAGTTTCCCTGAAAAAATGAACCTGTTGCGCAGATGTAGTAACTTTTTTTTTTCCTCAGCATTTCTCTTCTGGGATTTAAGTAACCCACAATAACTTCTCAACTGACTAGATACCTAAATTGCTATATATGGCAAGAAAATTTAGCCAGAATTCTTCACTCCAAAAGAATATTCAGTTCATTTTAGAAGCCTTAAAAAGTATAGAAAACTTCCCCCACCCCCAAAAAGCCTTTACTGCCACTCTTGTCCCCAAGTCCCTTTGCCACATCTCCCATAATTACCAACCCCCAGAGGCTTGATTTTGAAGCCATCTATCTGGAACAGGCGCAGCTGAAAGGAGTGGGAGGAGAGCAGTGAGTCAGCATTACAGACTGTGGTACAATTTGCTTTTTTCGGTTCCACATCACCATTAAGAATTTAGCCAGAAAGTTTCAAACAAGGAACATGGCAATACTCAGATCGAAAGTCAGAACTGTGAAGAAAATGAATTATTTTTTGTTTAGTTCTTGCTTATTTTACTAAGGTTTTAATTTCCAAAACACTGGGGAGGGACTGGACTATAAAAGCCTACCTTTCAGGTCAACCCATTAATATGGGCCAGGTAGTTGTTAGGAATAAATTAGGGAAATCCTGTGATAGCTTTTATCAACACATTGAAGAGTTATATTTTAACTACTTCATTGTTTTCAACACAAAGGAGCTGGTGTTAGGCATCAAATTTGGAAGAGAAAAGAAATACTATGCTAATGTAATTCACGGTCAGAGGATACAAAGTCAAAAGAAGTTGCAAATCTGAGTGAAGATAGAAAAATTACAATAGGCTATGGAGAGGCTAGAAGCATTGGCAAAAACAGCATAAAGGGATTCAGTGTGGGGGAAAACAGTAGCTCAGACAGAACAATAGTGGCAAGTGATCCAGAACATTGAAATTCAGTAGAAAGCAAAAATATGGAAAGCAATTGCTCTGTAAAAAAAAGGAAATGTTGTTACTGGGCAGTAATTAGATATGGGTTTGAATTGCAAATAAATCAGCCAAACAAATGAAAGAAAAGGAGGACAAGTGCAGTATCAGGCTGTATATGTCAAAGTAGCACATGAGCAGAGAGAGTCGTTCTTAAAACTGTGTTTGGGTTGACTCTTCCTTTCTGAATGTCACACCAGCAAAGGAAACAAAATGCTAGCAAGTCATTAACTTCTTTAAGTCTTTTGTGAAGAACTTTGAATGTGTTTTATCTTTTATCCTCTGATGCCTTACAAGCAGTCATGGATTATCCCACTCTGATTTGGAAAATGCTGTTGCCCAAATTGAGTACAATGGTGGCAAATACATAGAATAGAATAGAATAGAATAGAATAGAATAAACCAGGTTGGAAGAGACCTTCAAGATCACCGCGTCCAACCCATCAACCAATCCAACACCACCCAAACAACTAACCCACGGCACCAAGCACCCCATCAAGTCTTCTCCTGAAAACCTCCAGTGATGGTGACTCCACCACCTCCCCAGGCAGCCCATTCCAATGTGCAATCACTCTTTCTGTATAGAACTTCTTCCTAACATCTAGCCTGAACCTCCCCTGGCGCAGCCTGAGACTGTGTCCTCTAATTCGCTGGACTACCCAAAGGCCTGACTCTCCCCATCCACATGCAAGTTCTGAGAGTTCTTCCAGATGCCTCTGCTATTAAAGATCCTCTTTGCTGACATCCCCATACAAACCAGTACTGCAGGGCTTTTTTCTGTCTTGAAGAAATACACTAGTCTCAAACCAGTCATCTGCATGTTAAGCTCTATTTAGAACAAATCATTTTAAAGCAAAACAGCAAAACCAACAAAAGCTGATTTTTTCCCCCTAGATTTTTTAACAAAATGTATGATGTTGTAGAGATTTCTAAACAATTAATGTGAAATTGGGGATTGTTGTTCCCATGATTTATTTACCATCTATAGAGAACTCAGCTGTGGTGGTGCTGCTGCTATTGCTACTTTTTTCCCCTCTGTATTTAGAGTTGAAAACTGCTAAGCTCTTTGTTGGGGTACATTTCCATTGAATTAAATTGTGCAGAAACTACAAGATTCAAGCTATAGAAATGTGAAACCCTAGTTTCAACAGAGCAGTATACAGAATACAGAATTAACCAGGTTGGAAATGACATGTGAGATCATCAAGTCCAACCTATCAACTAACACCATCTAATCAACTAAACCATGGCACTAAGTGCCTCATGACAGGCTTTTTTTAAACTCTTCCAGGAACAGTGACTCCACCACCTCCCTGGGCAGCCCATTCCAATGGCCAATCTCTCCTTCTGTGAAGAATTTCTTCCTAACATCCAGCCTGAATCTCCCCTGGTGCAGCTTGAGACTGTGTCCTCTTGTTCTGTCAGAAGTTGCCTGGGAGAAGAGACCAACCCTCACTTAGCTACAGCCTCCTTTCATGTAGTTGTAGAGAGCAATGAGGTGTCCCCGAGCCTCCTCTTCTCCAGGCTAAATAACCCCAGCGCTCTCGGCTGCTCCTCACAGGGCTCAGGGCTTCTGCACAGGCACATGCAGAAGAGGCTGGCTTGGGGTCTTTTTTGCTTCTTTCTCTCCTTGATGAATTTTATAAGCTTGGGAAAGCCTGAAGAGTCACATTTTTAAACATGGCTTACTTTTCTGGTATGGAAAGAGGTGCTGTTCCCACATGAGGAAGAGTCAGACTGCATGTATCCAAGGGCTGTTTCTTGGGGACACTGTTCTCCCTGACAGTTCAATGCTCAACCACTTGAAGTTAAACAAATCCTCTTCAAAGGTAATTTCCCCTTGTAGGCTTCATTCTCACCTCAAAAAATCTGTGTTAGTGAACTTGTGATATGTCCAAAACGTGGAAAAACAAACAGAACACAGCAAATAGCCAATTTCTTTGGAGCACTGGGGGCTTGCTATCAAAATAATAAAAAGGTGCTTTTCCACATTGGAAGAAAATGTCCAGGCTGCAGCAGATGCAACTTGCAGGATGCTCTGAATTTTTGTTTTCTATAGCTTAATAGAAAATGAGTTTTGCAATCAATGATACAATATCAGTGAGCTTAAGTGGTGGGGAATATTTTCACATCCCATCATAGGTGAAGTACTGTAATGTTGTTCCAGTAGAGGGAGAGAGGAAGGCAAGCTGATTGCTGGTCCATTGCTGACCCTCCACTCTTCCAGTGGTCCACTTCATGCAGAAAGTCTTTGTCCTGGCTGAAGAGGCATCTTCAGTTACTAGTTTCCTTGCATCTGCAGCTTTAAAGGATGAGCTGTTTCCATTGAGCTCTCTTTTTGAAAAGGTATATTTCAGAAGGCAGGAGTAGCCCTGAGTCCTTGCTGTTTTCTGCTTGCTCCAGGCAAGAGTCAGGCCTTTCTTGTCCACATATTTGATAATCACCTAAATTACCAGATTTAGTTCCCCCTGGAAGGAATCATTTGACTGACTGGTTTATCCTTGCAATCAATAGAGACTGGGGAATGAGGTGATAGAAAGCAGCCCTGAGGAAAAGGATTTGGGGGTGTTGATGGATGAGAAGCTGGACATGAGCAGGCAGGGTGAGCTTGAAGTCCAGAAGGCAAATCACATCCTGGGCTGCATCAAAAGATGCATTGCCAGCAGATCCAGAGAGGTGATTCTGCCACTTTGCTCTGCTCTGGTGAGACCTCACCTGGAGTACTGTGTGCAGGTCTGGAGCCCTCAATATAGGAAGGACATAGACCAGATGGAGAGGGTCCAGAGGAGGACCATGAGAATGATCAAGGGGTTGGAGCAGCCCTGCTACAAGGACAGGCTGAGGGAACTGGGGGTGTTCATCCTGAAGAAAAGGAGGTTCCAGGAAGACCTAATAGCAACTTTCCAGTACCTGAAGGGGGCTACAGGAAGGATGGAGAGAGACTGTTTGCAAAGTCCTGCAGTGACAGGATGAGGGGCAATGGCTTAAAACTAGAGCAGAGCAGATTTAGATTGGATGTTAGGAACAAGTTCGTTACTATGAGAGTGGTGGAACACTGGAACAGATTGCCCAGGGATGTGGTTGAGGATCCTTCCTTGGAGATATTCAAGATGAGGCCAGATGAGGCCCTGGGCAGCCTGATCTAGTTGGGGATGTCCCTGCTGACTGCAGGGAGGTTAGACTGGATGAGCTTTGGAGGTCCCTTCTGGTCTGGACCATTCTATGATTCTATGATCCCATGACTCCATGATTCTATGCATATCTATAGGAAAGAGAGAAGCAATGCAGAGATTTGTGGCAGAACTTGGAAGAAACGAGGCTATTTTGTTTGTCTGTGCTTTCCTCATCAAGAAAAACAGTATTTTCATTTTGTTTTGTTTCACCATTGCTACTATTTCCCCTGCCTCTTATTTTAATACTGTAGGGCTGCTTTCAATGGTGGTACTGCAGCCAGAATTAGATCTAATAACAGCCATCGTATAGAGAATCCAAGATGCAGCACCGCATAAATAAACTAGACTGGGCATTCTGCAGAATTGTTAAAATGAAATAAGGAAGGTGTGAAGTTAGGGGGTTGATTTATATGTGCAAAACCAGTGCCAAGAATATTGTTATGGGCCTGGCTCCGAGAGGCAAGATTTGTTAGCAGAATCTGTCGCTAAATATTTATTCTCAATGGAACAGTTGCTAAATATTTCCAGTTCTCATCTGGAAATTCAGGATCAGGCCTAGCTCTAGGGTAGCCTGAATAGGATCACAGAATCACAGAATCAGAGAATCACAGTATCACACAATCAATCACAGAATGTTAGGGTCTGGAAGGGACCTCGAAAAATCACCCAGTCAACCCCTCCTGCCAGAGCAGGATCACCTAGAGCAGGTCACACAGGAGCATGTCCAGGCAGGTTGTGGAGGGAGACTCCACAACCTTCCTGGGCAGCCTCTTCCAGTGAGTGTTCTGTCACCCTCACAGGGAAAAAAATCCTTCTTCATGTTCACATGGAACTTCCTATGCCTCAGCTTCCATCCATTGCCCCTAGAACGGTGTATTGGCATTTCATACAGCAGTCCATTTACCCAGTGACACTTGTCACTCTCCAGGATACAATTAATCTCCTTTTATAAAGTGCTCTCTGTGGTCTGTCACTGGAACGCTCCTTTTAGAAGCAGTTCTTTACAATAAATTAAGCCCCCCAAAGCAATGCATTCGGCGCTGTTTGTTTTGGAATTAGGGAGGAAAGTTGTGCTTTTCTGCTCTGCTTGTGTACTCTGCTTTGCATGAACTCCATTTTTGTCAGTTAACAACTTTGTGTGTGAGAGTGAGATTATGCTATTACTGTCATTATTTAGGCTTCTGCAGCTTAGGGACAAGATTTTTTGTAATGTTCTTTTCACCATGTTGGCTAATACTTACTGTACTCAAGATTAATGGTGGGCTCCCTGTAAGGAGTTTTTTATGGAGAGACTCTAGAAGAAATTACCTCTTATGAACATAGAGGGAAGAGGGAGCCTCATCACTCAATGCAGCTGGGAGACAGACATCTACAGTACAATATTCTTGCATTTTCCTCATCTCAGAGCTTTGTTACAGTGATGTGGCAAAGGGGACTATTTTGAGTTTATGATCACAAAACAAAGAAACATTTTAAAGGGACCTTGTCAATATTGGGAATTCTGATATTGGTACAGGCCCTCCAAGGGGCTGGATTTTGCTTACCTCTGTCCTCTCTGCTAGACCATCCCCTCCTCCTCACCTGACCCGTTCTGTGCATCTGCTGAGATAACCTACTCTTGGGATTTATTAAACTAAAAAATTGATGGCAGCAAAAGGGAGAAGAATTGCTTCTGGGCAGTTAGCAAAGGACTGCCAGGCTCTGGGAAGGAGCAGCAGGCACTAAGGGCTATTGTGTGGGTTGTGAGGGCTAGAGATACCAAATGGTGTGCTCTTGATATCGAGTCCAATGGCTTAGCACATTCAAAAACCGAGCCCTTAAGCTCAGAGGTGGAATGGCGTCGATCTCTCTTGAAAATCAGGTGCTAGGAAGAAGACATACTTTTGTTCCCAAAGAGAGACTGGGAGATTTGTCCAGACTTTCACATCACCAGACAAACCAGCCATAGACTGCCACAGTAGAATCAAATTCATTCTCTTAGATATCTCTTCTGAAACAGTGGACTGACATAAGCATTCCCTCTGCAAAGGAGGGATAGACATTTCTGTGACTGCAAAAAAAAAGAGAACTGTATAAACCTAATATTCTTAATCTTCTGGACTCTAAGACTTTATTGGATTTACAGGAGATAAGGTATCTTGTATCACATGCTTGTACAAAGCCATACCTATCTTCTGAACTAGATATATTTTTAATATTTATGCAAAAACAGCTCCTTTATGTATTTTCAAATGTTCCTGATCTGGTTTAATCAATTAAAACAACATTAAATGCATTTGAATATCTCAGCTTTTTCTCTTATCAATATAATTCTCAAATGTTTTCTTTTCAGAGCCCAAGGTGATGAAAAATAGATTAATTCACTCTATTACTTCTCATAATTGTGGCTTCAAGATTTTTTTCCCCCCTAATTTTGAAGCCACAAGAAGACTTTATGTGTCTCTAAAACTGCTGTTAGTTTTCATACCACAATACTCAAGGGCATATCTCTCCTTCAGGCTGCTATTGTTTGCAATCTGGAGATAAGGGCACACTTGATAAAACTCTTTTAATGATGTTAATATTAATACTTTGGTGGAATACTTTATCCTTTAGTAATAGCTTTAAAGAATTCGTGGAGATTTTTGTCATCTCATACATTTTAATAGAAAATTAGGTTTGTGATTAAAAAGAAAAATACACCTACCTGTTACTTTGTTTTACTTACAGTGTCATATAATGGCTGCCAGTGGAATAATGTATACCTTGCACCATATGTAGCTCAGCACTCATAGAGAATACTTGATGCTTCAAACACAGTGAGGTGAAAACTACTTATGAACATTAGCACAGGCCACGCTGTTCAGTCTTAGTCCCTTGGGAAGCTCTGCAGAGACATAAGCTGCTCTGAGGGCAGGGTGGGAAGCACTTTTGTCTGAAGGAGGGAAAGCTCCCAATCTCATAGGTAACACAGCTGTTTCGATACTCCCTTTGCAGGCAGAAGGTTATTTTCTTATCTGTAAGCCAGCAGCTCTGTGTAGGCTCTGGAGCTAAGCCAAGAGCTTGCAGCTTGTCCCTCTCCGCTCCTTTGGAAGTTTTTGTGCTCAAGGAAGTAGGAACAGCAGCTTGAGAGCACTTAACTGTATAGCCATGGTGAGGAGGGCAAAGGAGTCCCCGTCCTCCCCCCCCTTCTGTGGAGGCCTTTGTTGGCCAGAAACATCACCAGTAACTGTGTGCCATTGTAGCTGCTGAAGCTGTGTGGTGCTGCCATGGAAAGTTCAGGTTAGTCCCAGCAGGGAGATCACACTCTGGTTTCAGCTCCTGAGGAGTTTAGGCTGCAGAGCATGCAGCACAGCATGGCATCTAGATCATTGCAGTGGGTCCTGCTTGCATAAAAGCCAGGATAGAGAAATTATTTGAGGCCGTTTGGTGCTTAGGAACAAGCCTTTACTGCTGCATGTCTAATAGCCATGGTGCGCAATGCTGACTCCTTTGGTTCCCATTTCTAACCCATTTTTGCCCTATTTGTCATGGATCTTTTGAGTTTCAGTCAAATCAACCATCCTCTGGTTCAGGGTAGGCGCAGTGACATTTCAATACAATGTCTGCTTCAGAGATAGGAATACTGATGTGACTCTGTTGATCTAGTGTTCCAGCAAGTATACAAGCAGGCTGAGATGAAGGCTTCGCTGAAGTTGGACCTGAGCCCCAGCATGGGAAGTCCTCCCATGGGCTGTAGCACTGCTCACTACCAGGGTTTCTTAGGAAACGTCAAAGCATGCCTGCTTAAGGGAAATCTTATCTGGACATAGTCAGTGGTATCCAGGGCTATTGCTGTCCAACAGGAGGAGGGTCTCATTTGGCCAACAGGCCAGATTTACCTGCATGTGGGAAGAGTAGGACCAACCTCTGGTCTCCTTGGTGGAGGGCAGTGCTGTTCTGCCCAGCATGGAGCTGCATCACCACGATGCGAGCAATACCACTATCCTTGCATGGGTCACTTGCTTCAGATGTTATTTCATTCCCAGCTGCATAATTTATTGCATCTGCCACATGAGGGCTGGTGAAGACAGCCAGAGTGAAGTGCTGTGCCAGTAACAGCCTTGGTAAATTAAGTAGTGATGGGCCTGAGCTGTAAGATTTTGATATGGATCTGAATTTTGAACAGTTCAAGTTCAAGGGAGCTGGGATCCTGGTTTTGGGCTCTGTCCCATTTAGAATTACAGCAAATGAACCCATCACCATTTTGAACCCAATGTTTCACACTGTGATAGTGGCTGTGGGAACACTTGATCAGCTGCTGTCAGTCAGAGCAATAAATTGGCCAGCTTTGTGTCAGCTGATGAAAATGCTCGCAGGAAAAAAAGTGCAGGCTTTAAATGTCCTTTGGTCTTTTTGCTCTCAGACCAAAAGACAAAGCATCTTCATAATAATACAAATAAGAACGAAATTCCCCAGACTCCCCTCTCTTTCAAGCTGGTAAAACAATCATCTCTCACAATACTCATCAGAGCTTGATTCTTTGTGTCACAGCCAAGTATAGCAAAGCCACTGCAAATCAGGGAAAATAAACATTCTCTTCTTGCTTGTGGGTTGAGGTTATTTTAACCTGACTCTAGCTGAATGCCACTTTGCAGGGCCTCGTTACACAGCCCAACTATTTCTTCAGCTGATGGAACTTGCCTCCTCCTAAAAAACTGCTCAGAGAAGTTTTCATCTTTCACATATGCAAGGATTCAGGCACCGTAATGAGCTTCCACCGTGAAGAAGGATGGGACTTTAAACCTGTTAGAGGTGGTGCAATGTGTCAATGAAAGATAATCCTGCTTGGAGTTCCCTCAAAAGACCTAATGACTGTTAGGCAACCCAGTAGGACTGTGCTGGTAGCTCAGCAAGCTCAGTCTGTACATATCTCTGTTTGGGCCATTCTGAGCGTGTCTTTTTAATCTTCCAGGTACATTATCCAGTATGTAATTTCCAGGTGACACTTCAATGGTATGTTTAGCCTGAGAATAAAATTTCCTTTCAAAATTCAGTGTATGTTGGTTATGTTGCCAGAGAAACTCTGCCAGGGAGTGTAGTGTGACAAGAAGTCTGTGTTAAGAAAAGAAGATACAGACTGTATGGTAACTTTCTTTCATTTAGTCAGGAGTTGGGCTTGACAATCTTAATAGTCTCCTTGAGCCACGTTAGATGTCCTGTGGTTATCTACATGCAACTATTCTTGCATAATACCCAGCATTCATGACACTAACTTTTTCCTTTCTCTTTCTACTGCTTCAGGATTTTAACAATCACAATTCTCTAGACCTCTATGGCCAGGGAAACTATTTATCGGTGATTCATTCTTTGAGTTTTCCATTCCAGAGGTAATTATTATTTCTGGGATTCTTCTCTTTCTTTTCAATTTCTCTTCCATCATAATTTCTCTTCTAGATAGTTCACGTTGCCCAGTGTAACCTTGGTGTCAAAGACAATGGAGTGTCTGAAAGACCCTTTAAGTCTCTTCTTCTATGAATAATCCTAATTGCCTAAACAGCCCATATGGCTTCCATGAGATTACTTGTTTAACTTAATGGTTTCTCTCTCTTGCCTCACTGTCTCTTTCAATCTGCCTGGTACTCCAAGGTTATAATTGGTCACAAATACTTTGTTAATTTGTTTTTGCAATTAGAAGGGAAAAAAAACATACAACACCACTGAATAAATGGTCCTTCTTTGCTCACCTTGTAAGACTATCACTCTCTCTCTCTCTCTCTGACAATTCAAAATTCTCATGGAAAGTTCTGGCCAAAAATTTTGAAATATATTCATCTTCTGGGCTCTCTAACTTAGTATTTTTTAACTCCATTTTCCTTATTGTAAACCTACTACATTTTGCCTAATGCCTATGCACAGCAATCAGGCTGACGATGCTAAGCTGCAACTATGATTTAGTAGACGTGGTTATCCTGAGAAGCATGTTTCTGTCATCTCAGTACTGTCATGTATTGTGGTTCTTCACTGTGACTTTTAAGCAGTTGCCTTTTTCCAGGCTCAGGAGAAGTTTTCAAGTGTGCCAGGGTGCTAATCTATAATAGGATTTCTGCCTACAGAGAGTGCACTGGGTTCTGAAGCTAATAACTTTAACTAAAGATATTAAACATTCTTGAAGGAAGCATGCCCAAAGAAAGAGTAATCTCAGTTCCAATGTGGAACAATAGATCCCCAACTTAAAGGCTAACTGATGAGTGCAGATGTTCAGGGATCATGCCTAATTATATCAAAAGCTGGCAACCACTGGGTTCTAAGTACCATATGTTGTTTCTCAAAAACAAGTGAAGCTGCCTCTATCCAAGAGGCTGCCACCACTGTCAAGAAGCTCATAAAAGAAGTCTGGGGTCTCTGTAGATCTGCACAGGAGCCAAAGATGTAACTCTGAAGCTGCCACTTTGCAGATACAGCCTAGTGGTTGTGTGCTGAGACTTGGACAGTTGTGCTCCAGTCACAGGTGTACAAATTGCTATCTGTTCCTTTAGAGGACTATCAGACTTGCTAGTATTTGGTGTGAAATTTGGTAGGGAAAATAGGGTGCCTACGGTAAGAGTAAAACATTACAACATTATTACAGGCATTCTGCAAATACTTCCACAGTCCACTGTTTGTTCTGTGAATCGTATCACCAAACAAACCTTGAAAGAGTTTTGTCTGGTTATTCCATTATGCACAAATGTTTGGGATATAATTCTTCCTCCTGCAGCAGCAGGGAGTGGATTGGCTCTGTTGAGCTCTGTTCTCTTAGTTGTGCCTGTCTGCAAGCAGGAGATGCCCCTCTGTGTAGTTTGAAGCAGTTGTGTCTGTTCCACTGCATGGTCCTGGCTTATGTTTCAGCTCAGCCCAATTTTCTGTTCTTTCCAGGGGTGGGGTTTCCCCAGGCACAGGGGTGGCTTGTCTCAGCCAGGGAGTTAGGCACGCTGGGCATGTGGAGAGTCTGAGCTGGAGCACTGAGCTGGCAGGACGTAGATATGTCCATGTTGGCTGAGTTCCATTTTCTTTCAGTGAATCTTGGAATGAACCCCTGGAGACTTTAGCAAACAGAGGCTTGTGGGTGTTAGCTGTGAAGGACAGAAAATATTCTGCAGTAATTTTACATTAAATTTTTCAAGCAGGCCAGTCACAGTGGTCTGCATTCTGAGAGAGAACATTTGTGCAAGGAAAATTGCATATTCTATGCAAAACAGTGACCATTTCTATTGTTGGTTGGATATTCCACTTATCCATACTCACTGGTTATGCCTCATATAAGATACTGATCAATTAAACACCTAGCAACTGTAATGAAGAAAACATGGAGGGGGGGGAAAGTGAGCCTTCAGGGCTCTGAGGTTTCAGTTCCTAAACTCAAGGCCTCATCTTCTGTTTCATTACAGTAAATGGCAACTTGACCAGCAATTTGGGGAATACAGCCATTATGAAATGCAATGCTAAACATCCATTTTTAAAAAGCCTATGCTGTGCAGTATTTATGATACATTATTTACTCTGAATTTCCAAAGTGTCCACTGTCTTATGCTTATTGCTTTGAAACAGACCTAAATGAAGAATAAAAAGGGATTTTAGGCAAGAGCATCATGGCAGTTACTATACTTCAAGTAGAAGGAGCTTTAAAAGGACAACACACAAAGTTACCATAATCACAGGATCACGAGATCACAGGATGTTAGGGGTTGGAAGGGACCTCTGGAGCTCATTGAGCAGGACTGTAGAATCTAGCACAGCTTGCACAGGAATGCATCCAGATGGGTTTGGAAAGTCTCCAGAGAAGGAGACTCCACAGCCTCTCTGGGCAGCCTCTTCCAGTGCTCTGTGACCCTCACAGTGAAGAAGTTCCTCCTCATGTTGAGGTGGAGCCTCCTGTGCTGTAGTTTCTCTCCATTGCCCCTTGTCCTATCACATGGTGCAATGAAGTTTCAGCGAAACAATATGGAATTTAGTACTTTAAAAAGCAAAACCTTTACCTGTTCTAAATTATGCCAGTAATTTCTAGCTCCTAACACCTCACACAGCAATAGCTAACAAGGAAAAAAGTCTTCATTTGGAGTGAGAGATGCCTCATCAGGTGTGCTGGAGCACTTGCTACACTTGCACCTTCCTGAAATTGCCTATAACCGTGACAGACTCTGTCCTGCTGTTTACTCACATTTAAGATTAAGAAATTATTCATTCTTTAATACAGCATGTAATGCCTCCCCTAGAAAACACCTCCTCTGTGCAAACACACCATGTATTTATTATGAATGAAACTCATTAATAAGTAGTGCAATCAATATTTGAGCTCTTGCAAATATCAAATGCTAAAGGCTGCCGTTGGGCTGCTATTCATCTTAATGTCAGGGTAGGGAGAACAGGTCGTACTTCAGCAGAAGTATGAGTTCCCATAAGTCAGAAGCAGAAGTCAGCTGTTTTGCCATCTATCTACTAAATCTTTCATCTGTCTCTTACACACATGCACACACACTGCAGTCACTAGTTGTGGCTGCAATACTTACTGCCTTCACTTCTACAGGAGCTTTCCCCACAACTGTGTTTATGTCGCTCAGGAAGATCTTGTTCAAATAATTCCCCATTCGATGGCTTCCTACTCAATTGGTTTCCTCACAAGCAGACTCTCTCATTGACATCCACACTTCATCATGTGCAAGGCACTTCAGTCAGGTCCAACTCCCCAAAACTGTGAAAAAAGTTGAAAATGTTAGTAGGATTGATCAAATTTTTCATCACAAACCTCCATGCACTCTTCTCTTGGCTGTTTTTCTTGCTGTATTTTTCCATTAAGAATGCAGCGAGTGGAGGCTGCCTTGTACATCCAGACAAATCCTAGCCTGATGTAATGTGAGAGGTGAGTGAAGTCAGTATGAGTAAATGACTAAATCTGTAGGAACTGAAAGATGATCCCACCAGCTGAGCTGTTGGCAAAGTGTGAGATTTAACAGAATTAGAGAGTGACTGCCATTAAACCAGCTCAAGCCCTCTCTGAATATGGGTGGAAGTTTCACAGAGAAGCAGCTCTGGGCATCCTCTGACTGTACTTCATCTTTGCAAATCACTGCATAGGTCTTGATGCTGGATGCATGCCCTGTGTCATAGGGCCAGCAGCAGTCCTCTACCTTCCCTATCCTCTACCTTCCCTGTCCTCTGTCCCTGACACATACCAGCAAGGAGCCTCACTGCCCTGCTTTGCTACTGTCCCCTGCAAGAACCCATCCTCCAACAGGCTTACCACAAAGGCTAGGTACCTGCTCCAAAGACTTCTGCTGTGCTGATTTTTCACTTCTCAAGAATAAATACTCTCCTAAATGAAGAAGCTGTACATTTTGTAGGGTGTTTCTGTAGTACAGCTCCTTTTACTATGGTCAAGACAAGAAATACTGAACTCAATGCAAAATTAATCCAGCTGTTTTTCAGGGTTTCTTGCATTTCTCCTGACAGGTTTGGGGATTTTTGAGTGATGTCCTTTTGGAACCCTAAACAATTCCTTTTTATCACTTCTTAACCTTTATAAACTGAAATTTCTTTTCTTGAAGATAAAGTTACACGTATTCTGGTGTTTTGGTGGTGGTGGTGGTTAAGGTTTGGTTTTGTTTTGTTTTCTCTTGTGCCAGCAATGTGCTCCTGAGGCCAGGAAGGACAATGCCATTTGGGGATGGATTAGAAGGGCTATGGTTAGTAGGTTAAGAGATGTTCTCCTCCCCCTCTACTCTGCTCTGGTGAGGCTGCATCTGGAATATTGTTCTGGGCCCCTCAGTTCAAGAAGGACCTCAGGGAACTGCTTGAAAGAGTCCAGCACAGAGACACAAAAATGATTAAGGGAGTGGAACATCTTCCTTATGAGGAGAGCCTGAGGGAGCTGAGGGCTCTGTAGCTTGGAGAAGAGGAGATTGAGAGGTGACCTCATTAATGTTTATAAAGATGTACCGGGTGAGTGCCCAGAGGCTGGAGCCAGGCTCTGCTGGGTGATGCCCAATGACAGCACAAGGGGCAATGGTGGAAGCTGAGGCATAGAAAGTTCCATGTGAACATGAGGAAGAATTTTTTCCCTGTGAGGGTGACAGAACACTGGAACAGGCTGCCCAGGGGATGTGTGGCTGGATGGGTTCCTGTGTGATCTGCTCTAGGTGATCCTGCCCTGGCAGGGAAGTTGGCCTGGATGATCTTTCAATGTCCCTCCCAGCCCCTAACATTCTGTGATTCTTTGTCCTTACATGAATTCTTTTAAAATGCCTGCTCTACATCTCTTGTCTTTGTCTGGGGTTTGGGTTGTTTTTTGCTTTTTTTGAGAGAAGCATACCCTCTGCACCAAACCTTATTCTGCATAAACCTGGGCTGGAGCCAGCCTACTCTTAGTTAGAGATGATTTGTTCAGATTACTTGTTTTATTCAGCTTATGAGCAACGTGACACCTGACTCATTCACAGACAAGCAGCTAATCATCAGGCCTCATAGCCTTACTACAAGTAAATATAGAATCCAGTAAGAAGTGAGAACGTAGCAAGATGAAGAGTGCAAGCAGAGTTCATAATGCCCAACTGAAGTAATTAGTTGCACAAAGAGAGATTCCTTAAACCATCAGAGGTATACATATGTGTGCCTGCAATTTAATTCTGTCACACAAATATTTTTAGTTATTTTGAGGTTCAACAAGACCAAGTGCAAGGTCCTGTGTCTGGGTCAGGGCAATCCCAAGCACTGATATAGGCTGGCCAGGAACTGGCTTGAGAGCAGCCCTGAAGAAAAGGACCTCGGGGTGCTGGGGGATGAGAAGCACAACATGAGCCACCAGTGTGCACTTGCAGCCCAGAAAGCCAACCAGAGCCTGGGCTGCATCAAGAGAAGGATAGCCAGCAGGTCAAGGGAGGTGATTCTCCCCCTCTACTCCACTCTGGTGAGACCTCACCTGGAGTACAGTGTCCAGTTGTGGAGCCCCTGTTACAGGAAGGATCTGGAGGTGCTGAAGGGTGTCCCTAGAAGGGCCACAAGGATGATAGAAGGGCTGGAGTACCTCTGCTATGAGGAAAGACTGAAGGACCTGGGGCTGTTCAATCTGGAGAAGAGAAAGCTCTCAGGAGACCTTATTGTGTCCTTCCAATATCTGAAGGGAGCTACAAGAAAGTTGGGGAGAGACTTTTTAGTGTGTCTGGTAGTGATAGGACTGGGGGGAATGGAGCAAAACTAGAAATGGGTAGATTCAGATTGGATGTTAGGAAAAAGTTCTTCCCCATGAGGGTGGTGAGACACTGGCACAGGTTGCCCAGGGAGGTGGTGGAAGCCTCATGCCTGGAGGTTTTTAAAGCCAGGCTGGATGTGGCTGTGAGCAACCTGATGTAGTGTGAGGTGTCCCTGCCCATGGCAGGGGGGTTGGAACTGGATGATCCTTGAGGTCCCTTCCAACCCTAACAATTGCAGGATTCTATGAAATGCCACTGGGACACTTTCTACACTGAAATGTCATTTTTTTATTTCAGGGCAGTTAAGCAGTATAATACCTGTGTGCTCCTACAGATTTCCAGGCTCATTTTCTGCTATAGATCTACAAACCTTCCTCTCTCTTTATGTTTTCAGTTTTGTTGGTTGTTTTTTTTTTCTTTAGGCATGTAAGAAACACATTTGCACATCAGTCCAATGCAGCATGTGTAAATCAGTGTCCCTCCATCCAAACAAGCAGAGATGCAGTGATTTACACTATCTGTGGCACCAGCTGAAGATGGTCATAAATTTTGAGGTTTTTTGACTTCAGATTTCCTCCTTTTTCAAGGCTGTGTTTGATGAGATCTCTCTCATCTAGACCACGGAGAAGTGCACTGTGCCATTTCTTTTGAGAGGCTGTGTGGGTTCATGCTACATGTAACTCCTAAAGGTGTTTTTAACTCTCCTTGATTGTTCTGCTACTAAGTCAGCAGTTAAGCACAGCTCTGAAGAGGTGCAGTTTTCTTACTCTGACTCTAGTTTTCTGTGCCTTGGTTGGTTTTTTTCTCCCCTTTTATTATTGACATGCTTAATACATGACATGTTAATCAAATAAATACTACTTCAAGCAGTGCACAGCTGAACTTAATTTTTTAAAGAATAATATTCTTCCCTCTTAAGCATCACTGAAAGCTTTTTCCACAGGAAAAAAATAAAAAGAACAGTTATGTGCTGAACTGTATCAGCGGCCTGTGATATAGCCATCTTTAAAGCACTCCTTTGGGTAATAGTACTAATTAAATCCTGCAATGCTTATTCAGTCTTCTGTCCATAAAAACTCCCACTGATGGGATCTGAGAGTCCTCTGAAAAGCAAAGCTAACTTTACATAGGTGTAGAGAGATGGATGCCAATGCCTAACGTTGCACAGCCTCTTGGAAAATGTTGGCCTCTGTGCTTAAGCACCCTGACAGAGTAAGAGACTTCAGAGATGGACTGAAAATTTCTCAGCCTCCTACCAATATAAAGATCCACAGTAAACCACAGTAGAAGTTCTTCCTTTCAAGGTAAAAATAAAATAAAAGAAGAAAAGAAGCACTGAAATGCTAGAAAATGATATTAATAGTGACTGGTTCCATGGTATAGAAAGAACCTGTGGGACAAAGTCAAGGTAACACACAATTGCAAGAATAAACTATTTCAACTACTGAAAAGCAGCTCCACAGAGAAAGTCCTCAGAGTCCTAGGGGACAGCAAGTTTTGCATGGGTCAGCAATGTGCCCTTGTGGTCAAGAGAGCCAATGTTATCCTGGGGTGCATCAAGAAAAGTGTGGCCAGCAGGGCTAGGGAGGTTTTTGTCCCCCTCTACTCTGCCCTGATGAGACCACAACTGGAATACTGTGTCCAGTTTTGGGCTCCCCAGTTCAAGAGGTACAGGAACCTGATGGAGAGAATCCAAAGGAGAGCTATGAGGATGATTAGGAGACTTGAGCACCTCCCCTATGAAGAGAGACTGAGAGCCCTGGGGCTGTTTAGTCTTGAGAAGACTGAGAGGAGATCTGATCAATGTCTATCAATATCTGAGGGGTGGGTGCCAAGTGGAGGGGGCCAAGCTCTTTTCAGTAGTGCACAATAATGAGCCAAGGAACACCAGGTACAAGCTGGCACATAGAAGATTTCACCTCAGCATGAGGAGAAACTTCTTTACAGTGAGGGTGACAGAGCACGGTCCAGAGACATTGTGGAATCTCCTTCTCTGGACACATTCAAGACCCACCTGGATGCATTCCTGTGTGGACTTCCCTGGGTGTTCCTGCTTTGGCAGGAGGGTTGGACCCAATGACCTCTTGAGGTCCCTTCCAACTTCTAATATACTGCGATACTGTAATGCTGTGAACTGTTCATGCATAGTACTCTCTTTCAAAACACCCGTGACTACTCTAGAGAAAGGGCCTACACAAAGCAATCTACACCAGAAAAAGTGATTTGTTGAGACATTGTTTTGATGTAAAAAAACCCCAAAACCACAGAAAAGGTAACTATAGTGTGAGCTGATCCTATTGCATCTGGATAAATCCTTAACATTTTGTCACAATTGGGTGAATGACACATGACACAGTGGGGATTTTTATTACCTGTAATTTGTTATCTAATGCCCTGTCCTGACAAGATTTCTCTGTTTTAAGTAGAGGTTGTTTTTCCTTACTGATTTAGGTCTTGTTAGGAGGGATTTTGTGATCTGCCTGGTTCTTACCAGGTTTTGGATGCAAGTCCTGTACTCCCCATTGCTGTTTATGTGTCAGGTCATTGCAAAAGTGACCTTCTTCAAAATATCTTAGCAATTCCACCTGACTTTGCCAGACCCTAGCAACTCTATTTTTGAAAGTCTGATGGAAAATTGGAGGGACTGTGACTCCTAAGACAGATTTTCAAGGCTACCTGTTTACATATTGATGATTTGGATTCTAAATCCTGAATGTTGAGCATCTAAATCCCTTTGGCCCTGCAAAGCTAGGAGGACTGAAGAGAAATGAGAGTCCTTTCTGTACAGCACTTGGAAGAATATCAGGTAGTTTATTTTTGCCTGTTCATCCAGCTGCTCAGCCATTTACCATCCTAATAAGTCTAAGCAGGCAACCTTCTGTTTCCCAAAGGAGTCTAGATGGTCTGTGGCTGCATGGATTGGTCTCTAACAGACAAAACATCCTATACACAGAGGAGGTCATGCTGGTGCATTGACATTTGCTCTGGGAGGGGAATTTGCCATTGCTGTCCACCTCCTCAACTGTTTCACAGGCCATCTCTGTCCTTTCTGCAAAGCCTATGAGTCCCACGTGTTACCCCTCCACCACTTGCAGAAGTAAGCCTCTCCGCTCCGCAGGTGTGGGGGCACTGTCCTGTCCTGGGACACGGAAACTCTGCACCTCCATGTGGGATTTGGGCTGATGTCGCTCAGGCATCGCCCTGGAAAGCTGCTTAGCATGCAGTGTGCCTGCTGTGCTTGGCAGCCCAGTGTTTCACAGCTAATCAGCATGTGCTGGAGCACAGACAGCACAGTTTAAAGTGGAACTGACCCCCAAATGTCCCTTTTTTGGGGAAAAAAAGAAAGGGTCAGGTGAACATAAATCTCCCATGAGAGGTGGCCAGGCTGGAAGTTCACCTGTGGGTTTCAGGTGGCCTCTACCACAGCTAAGGCCAGCTGGGAGACTGCCCAAAGAGAAGGGCAAGACCAGCTTTGGACCCTGCTGGCAGCCACACATTGGAAAAAACATGCTCACTCCTCGGCCTGCCACAGCTTCATCTCTGGGGACAGGGACATTTATCAGATGTCAGCTACATCAGTTTGACATTAATATCTCCAGCAATTAGTGCTTTTACAAATCAGTCATGAACTGCAGTTTTAAACTGATTTTAACAAACAGAGCACACTGCCACTAGGCAATGAAAGCAAGGGGGTTTTTGACAGCAATATTTTAATGAATGGGAAAGGGAAGCAGACTCTACCTGCTGCCCCTACTGCTGGCTATTTGGGATTGTGGTTTAAGTGCTTTTTAAAAAAATTGTTGAATTTTCCCTCCCTTGAGGGCTCCTGTGAACTGGGACAAATAACCTCTCTGAACTTTAGTGCTGCTACAGTTTCTGCCCCTGGGCCAGAACAATCTTCACCATCAATACAGACTGGGGGATGAGGTGTTAGAAAGCAGCCCTGTGGAAAAAGATTTGGGGGTGTTGATGGACGAGAAGCTGGACATGAGCAGGCAGGGTGAGCTTGCAGCACAGAAGGCAAATCACAGCCTGGGCTGCATAGAAGATGCATTGCCAGCAGATCCAGAGAGGTAATTCTGCCACTTTGCTCTGCTCTGATGAGACCTCACCTGGAGTACTGTGTACAGGTCTGGAGCCCTCAATAGAGGAAGGACATGGACCAGATGGAGAGGGTCCAGAGGAGGGCCACAAAAAAGATCAGGGAGTTGGAGCACCTCTGCTACAAGGACAGGCTGAGGGAACTGGGGGTGTTCAGCCTGGAGAAGAGGAGGCTACAGGGAGACCTAATAGCAACCTTCCAGTACCTGAAGGGGGCCTACAGAAGGATGGAGAAAGACAAGAAACTGCAGTGGCAGGACAAGCAGCAGTGGCTTCAAACTAGAGAAGGGCAAATTTAGATTGGATGCTAGGAATAAGTTCTTTACTATTATGGTAATGGAACACTGGAACAGGTTGCCCAGGGAGGTGGTTGAGGCTCCTTCTCTGAAGATATTCAAGGTGAGGCTGGAAGAGGCCCTGGGCAGCCTGGTCTAGTTGGGGATGTCCCTGCTGACTGCAGGGAGGTTGGACTGGATGACCTTTGGGGGTCCCTTCCAGCCTGGACTATTCTATGAGTCTACATACAAAACCATAGCACATCCCACAGCAACCTCTGCTGTGCTTTAGTCTAGCTTCTACATGCCAAATACCAATTTAGATATCTGACTTTCTTATAAGCTTAACAATAAACAGACATATTTACAGGCAACAAAAGCAATGCTTCCTCTTCCTCACTGATAAGGCACAAGGAAGTTCAATGGTGCTGGTTTTTTCCTACAAGGAGCTCCAAAGAGACACTGTTTTAGCATGATGTTATGATCTCATGGACATCCATAAGGAGCCAGACCTGTGTCTGGGCAGGAGGACTGTTACAGCAGTGACAGGACATGAAGAATTCCTCTTCCCAATGAAATTCTGAAGGAATTTTAGGAAAAAAAATCAAACCAGTCTCAATATTTCCAGGCAGATGACAGGGTATGTAACTGATGGAAAGTCCACTTGGATCTTCATGATGGGCGGGTACTGAGATGTCATGTGCTTGATTCCTCTTTTCCCATGCATCTGTTATGACATTATTTTATTCCCTGGCACAGAAAGAGATGCCCCAGTACTCTCCTTCATGATTTGCTTCTGTCTCAATGGTAGGTGTAGGAAGAAGGATCAGATACTGTGTTCTAGTAGTCTTGACCAGAAAAAAATGAAGAAGGGAGTTAAAGGAGAAAGAAGATAGCAACAGAGAGCTCCTCAGTGTTCAGCTTTTCTCCCAGGATCAGGCTGGGGCTGATGGTGGTGTATAGGAATCCTGCTGCTGGACCAGAGTGCTTCATCTGAGCTCTTGCCCACTTACAATCACTAAAGAAACCACAACCTTTTAAACGAGACATGACTTAGCCATTACTTTCTGGTGATGTTCCAAATGAGTAATCGTATTTTACACAGGTTGCACACTCTTCAGGGAGAGCTTTTGATCTATACTTAGGCTACTCACTATTAATAATGGGAACTTTTGCAGGGATAGGTGATAGCTCATTAACATTCTTCCCAGGACCTTCTGTGTTTAGATGTTGTGTTGATAGTGCTGTCTTCTGGTACAAGTGCTCGGAAACAAAACTCTAATATAATCGGCAAATTAGCTGCAGAATAATAAGCTTCATTACAGCTAGCCAGCTACTCCAGCCTTCTGCTTTTATCAATGAATTAAAAGCTCTTCATCTGCAGTTATTACTGTAACATGACACGGCAGCAATGCTGAACAGTTGAGAAGACAATTTTGCTGCCATAAGCAGGGTCCCCCACAGACTGTGGTTCTGTGGCAGGCATCTTCTAGACGTGGGATGGCTTTCCACAATCAAAGATTTCATTTAAAAAAGAAAGCTGCATTACATCCAATGAGCCTGCAATGGGAACGTGCAGAATGGTCCTCCAGTGTAGGACAGCGTCAGGATGGCAGTGTGAGTCTGTAGGCAGACAGGAAATAATTGAGCCTGATTCAGTCACTGCAGTCCTCCACGTGTTTTGTGCAGGGAACAATGAGAAAATGCTCAAGTCCCTCTACTCTGCCCTGGTGAGGCTTCACCTGGAATATTGCATCCAGTTCTGGGCTCCCCAGTTCAAGAGGGACAGGGATCTGCTCTCCAATGGAGAGTTACCAGGATGAAGGGACTGGAGCACTGCCCTATGAGGAGAGGCTGAGAGTCCTGGGGCTGTTTAGTCTGAAGAAGACTGAGAGGGGATTTAATCAATGTTTCTAAATCTCTGAGGGCTGGGTGTCAAGAGGGAGGGGACAGGCTCTGCTCAGTTGCACCCTGTGAGAGGACAAGGGGCGATGGCTAGAAACTACAGCACAGGAGGTTCCACCTCAGCATGAGGAGGAACATCTTGACTGTGAGGGTCCCAAAGCACTGGAAGAGGCTGCCCAGAGAGGTTGTGGAGACTCCTTCGCTGGAGACTTTCAAGACCCATCTGGATGTGTTCCCATGCAACCTGTGTCAGTGGTTGGCTTTCTGGGCTGCAAGAGCACACTGCTGCCTCATGTAGAGCTTCTCATCCCCCAGCACCCCCAAGTCCTTTTCTTCAGGGCTGCTCTCAAGCCAGTCCCTGCCCAGCCTATATTGGTGCTTGGGATTGCTGGCAAGTTTGCCATGAAGGTACGAATGAATACCCAGCAGATGCTCTTTAGGATGCTTTACAGCTCAGGAAAATTGGTATGTGCTCACACATCACCAATTTCAAACTGTGGAAAACCATCCCTTCAACATCTAGAAAGTCCTTCTTCCTTTTGGGAACTTTCCAGCCTTTAAGCTTCTTTCTGCAAGGATAAACACCTGCACCAAGTGCACCCTATGGAGTCAAGAACTTGGGAGAATTTTACCAAGTCTATTTATTTAGTTAGTTAGTTAGTTAGTTATTAAAATGAGAAGCCTGAAAGCAATGTCAGCCTGAGTCTTGCTGGCTTTTGATGGGTTTAGACATGACTACACCAGTCAGTATGTGGAACAGAATAGCTGTTTAGTTTTGTTTGGGTTTGGTTTGGTTTGTTGGGGTTTTTATTTACTGCAGATTGTAGTTCTGAAATAAATGCCTCTGCTAAATTTGATTGTGTGTGTGTGTGTGTGTGAGGAAAGCATCTTTTTCCAATGAAAAAGTTCAGTTTCTGTGCAAGAATGCTGAAATAACCATTTATTATGTGTTTTTTTTACTTTCTATGACTTTTCTATGCATGTATTTTGAAATAGCTGTTCCAAATGGGATGTAGCTTTCATTTCTTCCAGACTTGCCATGTGAAAACAACATTTTTCTAATCACAGGATGGAAGGTTGGAAGGGACCTCTGAAGATCATTGAGTCCAACCCCCTCGATAGAGCAGGACCACAGAATCCAGCACAGGTCCTGTCCTGAGGTTTCTCTCCATTGCTCCATGTCCTATCACATGGTGCAACTGGGCAGAGCCTGTCCACTCCTGCTTGACACCCAGACCTCAGATATTTAGAAACACGTGTTAAATCCCCTCTCGCTCTTCTCCTCTCCAGACCAAACAGCCCCAGGTCTCTCAGCCTCTCCTCACAGGGTGCATTTTAGCACCAATTATTTTTTTTCTCCTGTATGTTTTCATGCATAAGAAAATGTATGGGTTTTTCTCTTGTGTTATCTAAATCAGCTTTAATAATGATTAATGCCAGAGACTGGTTTATACTGAGTCTTGTTGGCATATGCCACAGACAGCATGTATGCTATGTGTTGGCTCCAAAAATAACCAATCCAACCCAGGTAACATTAGCCTTTGCAGGTGCTGATGGAAGGTAGGATAGGAAAAGCTCTGCCCTTCAGACAGCTCAGTTGCTCATTGCCAAGGAGCTGGTAGAGAGGAGGCCTGGCATCTCCAGCTAGCCAAACTTCAGCAGAATCAGCAGCACTGCTGAAATGCCAGCATTTGCAGGCTTCTAGGCTTTTGTTGGCCTTCCTGGTCACTCACATCCTGTGCTGGATGAAGGCCAGCTCTTTTCATCTGGGCCAGGGCAACAGTTTTTCGCCGGGTGGTCCGTCCAAGAGCCACTTCATATCTGTTGCATTAACTCCTTCAAGAGATTTTCCTTGGGCTTCGTGGAGGCTGAGCGTTGGTGTGATTCCTGCTGCGCATTCATCCATCTCTGCGTAAAGACGAGGCAGGGCTATTTCTGAGCCAAGGAGAGGCCCTTCATTGCAGGAGACAAGAGAACAAACATTCTCGCAGTCTAATCAATCTTATAGAGCAGATGGATGCAGTAATTAGAGCAAAAACAATTTTGCCAAGAATATTAACATTCCAACAGTTGATCAGAAAGGGGGTGTTGACACCGGTCAATAATTTTCTGATTATTGCAAAAACATCTGAAGTTGTTGACTGTTCTGTGCAAAATAGGAGCAGAACCGTCCTGGCCTCCTGACCTTGTTTACAGCAATGGGAGGGAGAATTGCCACCACAATATTTAGAAAGGGAAAAAAACAAAACAACCCAACACCCCAAACAAACAAACAAACATGTGTTTTTCTGTAATTTGAAGGTATCTGAGCCCATGAAGATGCATGGGGTTGCCAAAGAGCAGATTTATTTATCTTTTACCCAGGCTCAGGACACTTGGGTGCATGTTGCAAAAAAAATTACATATATATTAACCAACTGTTGCCAACAGTTAGCACAAGTCAAGCCTACCCATTCCTCCCCCTTTTCCTGTGTGTGGATGAGATGAACATCATCTGTACCAGCCCAAATGAAAGAATGATAAGAAGAAAAAGAAGAATCCAAGTCCATCAAAGATTAAACTACTCCCTTCGCTGGAGAGGAAATAGCTTCTATTTGGTTCCTACCATCTGGGTGAAAAACTGGCAGATCTTAGTGGTACATGGAATAAAATGAGGGGTGGGACATTTATGGCAATTAGTGCATATTTCAGTCATCTACATGTCCATTAATTCCTTTTATCTCCCTCTCTTTATTACAGAATCACAGGATTTTAGGGGTTGGAAGGGACCTCCAAAGTTCATCAAGTCCTACCCCCTGGCCAGAGCAGGACCAGAGAATTTAGCACAGGTCACACAAGGAATGCATCCCGATGGGGTCTGGAAAGTTTCCAGAGAAGGAGACTCCAAAACCTCTGAGGAGCCTGTTCCAGCGCTCTGTGACCCTCACAGTGAAGAAGTTCCTCCTCATGCTCAGCTCAGAAAGCAAATCACATCCCGGACTGCATCAAGAGAAGCATAGCCAGCAGGTCAAGGGAGGCGATTCTTCCCCTCTACTCTGCTCTCACCTGGAGTACTGCATCCAGTTCTGGAACCCCTATTACAGGAGGGATCTGGACATGCTGGAACGTGTCCAGAGAAGGGCCACAAGGATGAGCAGAGGGCTGGAGCTGCTCTTCTATGAGGACAGACTGAGGGAGTTGGGGTTGTTCAGTCTGGAGAAGAGAAAGATCCAAGGAGACCTAACTGTGGCCTTCCACTATCTGAAGGGGGCTACAAGAAAGCTGGGGAAGGACTTTTTTAGGGTGTCAGGTTGTGCCAGGACTTGGGGGAATGGAGCAATACTATAAATGGGTAGATTCAGATTGGATATTAGGAAGAAGTTCTTCCCCATGAGGGTGGTGCAACAGGTTGCACAGGGAGGTGGTGGAAGCCTCATGCCTGGAGGTTTTTAAGGCCAGGCTGGATGTGTCTCTGAGCAACCTGATGCAGTGTGAGGTGTCCCTGTCCATGGCAGGGGGGGTTGAAACTAGATGATCCTTTGAAGTCCCTTCTAACCCTAACAATTCTATGATTATATGTTGAGGTGGAACCTCCTGTGCTATAGTTTATCTGCGTTGCCCCTTGTCCTATCCCAGGGTGCAACTGAGCAGAGCCTGTTCCCTGCCTCTTGACCCCCAGCCCTCAGAGATTTAGAAACATTGATTAAATCCCCCCTCAGTCTTATCTTCTCCAGACTAAACAGCCCCAGGTCTCTCAGCCTCTCCTCATAGGGCAGAGCTCCAGTCCCTTCATCATCCTTGTAGCCCTCTGTTGGACTCTCTTGAGTAGATCCCTGTCCTGAATTAAGCTTTTATTGTATGACTTCCAGAGAAGAAATTTTCCCCCTTGCCCTAGGAAAGCAGACACAGACCGCCAGGAGAGCAGCTCAGCAGCTGCAGCAGAAAAGGGGCAGCTGCTACTTAGAGCTCTTGCACCTGCTCCATGCTGGAAACAATGGGTTAAAAGTCTGGACTTAAAAGTCCTTGTGACAATAATTGTCCCATCTACTATCTGTGTGGCAGCAGTTGTGATCAACAGCTGGAGATACTCAAGACCTCGCTTGGATGCATTCCTGTGTGATATGGTCTAGGTGACCCTGCTCTGGCAGGGGGTTGGACTGGATGATCTCTCAAGGTCCCTTCCAGCCCCTAGCAGTCTGTGATTCTGTGATATACTGATTAAACAGGGGAGACAATGGGTAAACTGATAGACACATTTGCAAAGAGAAGAGCAAGTGAAATAGATGCTAAATCACTGGAAATCTGCCCCATTGAATCTCTAAGGTCAGGAGCCTGGATCAAAGATCAAGTACTGCAGGAAGCAGGATAGGAATTGATGCCCTGCAGGGCCTGTTACAGCCTGAGTTTGGGCCTTCCAAGTTTGGGAGAGCATCTTCCAAAGGAAGGTAGAAAGGAAGGCGGCAATCTGAAGCCAAGCCCTAGGGCAGCCGGTGGCAGATGCTGCACACTGGAGCGGTGCTCCACGGGACAGGCTGCCAGCCCCAGGGTCTGCCTGCACAAGGATGATACATTGGATTAGGCTGTTCACCATGGCTTTAGGAATGAGCTGTAGCAAACGTGAAATGCAATCACATTGCTTTGATCTGCCTTCCCATGGTGCTTTTTTTTGTCCAACAGTGTGCTTACAAGCTGTGTCATGCCCGTGTGCTACGCAGTGCCCTGAGGTGGTACCTCCAGCTGCAGTGACCACCCCTCTGCTCATGACTCCTGAAAGTGTGCTGCAGAAAGCACAGTGACAACTGGAGGAGACCTGAGAGCAAATCGGTATGTCCCTCTAATTCTTCTCCCACCCATTCTGTAACACATCCTAAAAAGCTTGGGAGCAATGTTTCATGAAGGGATGATGTAAATAGAGCTGGGGGTGCTTAGCCTGGAGAAGAGGAGGCTCAGGGGAGACCTTATTCTCTCTACAACTACCTGAAAGGAGGTTGTAGACAGGTGGGGGTTGGTCCCTTCCCCCAGGCAACCACTGGCAGAACAAGAGGATACAGTCTCAAGCTGTGCCAGGGGAAGTTTAGGCTCAAGGTGAGGAGAAAGTTCTTCACAGAGAGAGCTGTTAGCTGTTGGAATGTGCTGCCCAGGGAGGTGGTGGAGTCCCCATCCCTGGAGGTGTTCAAAAAAGGATTGGATGTGGCACTTGAAACCATGGCTTAGCTGTCATGAGGTGTTAGGTATTAGGTAACAGGCTGGACCTGATGATCTCTGAGGTCTTTTTCAACCTGGTTGATTCTGTGATTCTATGGAATATAAAACTAGAATATAAACTCCAGAGCATCGTGGACTACTGCATGACAGATGCTGGAGCTGTGGATCCAGCCCATCGGCAGTCTGTTGAAAGTGTACTGGATTTTATAGTGGTGCAAAGAATTATGGTAGGAAATACACACAATTTCCTGCGTCCATCCCTCTGGGCTGGACTTCTGGACACAGGAAGTGAACACACCAGGGGGGCACCCAGCTCAAACTGCAACATATATATATAAAAAAAACTATACATATAACTATATAAATATAAATATATATATATATATATATAAATATATATGTAGAGAGAGAGAGTTTGTTTTTCCCCCAAGCATCCTGGAAGCCCTTACTTATCTTTTCCCAGCATGAACTTTTCTGGTGGGCTTTTGAAGAAGACAAAGGAACAGGTCAGCTAAACCTGAATGAAAATGGGATGTGCACAGGGGTGGATGAAAGAAAGGTAGTGTCACATGATAAAAAAGTGCCCCAGTTTTGCAGGTGAATGGAGTCAAAGGAGCTTTACTTTACTCTTGCTGCAATGACAGCACAGTTGTAAAGAGTGCACTGGTACCATGGCAATGACCAAAATGATTTGGGTGTGAGTTTTCATGCTGGCATGTGCCTAAGGGAATGTTTTGTAAATAGGAGATGACCAACTCCTCAATGAAATTGTTCAGACAATTTGTTTTAAAATCTGCTTATGAATCACCTAAGTTCCAAAGGTACACAGACAAGAGCACTGCAAATCTCAACCCCCTCAAATTTCTCTCACTTGTGACTGCAGAGGACTCAAGGCAACCATGTCCCTGGCTGGATGCTGGCCACTGTCTACATGGCTGCCATCACTGGGTCACACACAGGAAAAGACAGCACAGCACAATCATGACGTTGTATGACACTACAGCATGGAAAGCAGTCCTTGGCCCCTCTAAAATGAGGTCAGATCAACCTTTAGCTTTCACAAACTCTTAGAACTTTTAAGCTGTTTGTGCTTTTGGAATAGCAGTGAGTTTGGCAGTTAAATGTGCAGACAACTGCTCCATTTTGCTGTTGGTTTTTTTGGGTTGGTTTCTTTTTGGTGCTGCTAGTTGATAATTTCAAACATTGCCTCTAGTTGTGTTACAAGAGATTTGGAATTTTCTCTCTGTATTCATCTTCCACACAGTATTTACTGCCAGTAGCTTTTTGCAAGCCTTCTCCATTTAGTTTTTCCTTTGAAACAGCTATTTTACTATGTTCACTCTTTCTGCCTTTTTGCAGGACATCAGTACATGAATCACAAAGTGCTCCTCACAGTTTTTTCCTCATGGGTATCTCCGATCTCCTTCAGCTTAAAATAGACTTTCAGTTCTCCAGTCATCTCTAGGCATGACTGCCCCCTGTAAATTTTTATCTAGATATTTCTTCTCACCTTTCCTCCTTTTCTGTCTCCTTCAGTCTCTCAGATGATATTAAATCCTGATTAGGCTGGGGATACAGCATTTTGCCTACTAAGGCAAGCCAACAACACCTGTACTTATTTCCAATTCCGAGCTGTCATTCTGATAATGATAAAGAATCACTTTTCCTAACACTTTTGAAAGGACACTCTCATGTACCTATTCCCTGCCATCATTTGCTCTGTGCTAAGTTGTTTCCTAAATGACTTTCCTCAGGTGAAAATTTTTACTACAGATGAAAGGCTGTGTTTAGGTTGATGACAGAAGAGTAAGGAAGAGTTAAGCCATTTGGGGAATGGTACATAGCATCATAGAATCATAGAATAGTCCAGGCTGGAAGGGACACCCAAAGGTCATCCAGTCTGACCTCCCTGCAGTCAGCAGGGTCATCCCCAACTAGATCAGGCTGCCCAGGGCCTCATGAAGCCTCACCTTGAATATCTCCAGAGAAGGAGCTTCAACCACCTCCCTGGGCAATCTGTTCCAGTGTTCCATCACCATCATAGTAAAGAACTTATTCCTAGCATCCAATCTAAATCTGCCCTTCTCTAGTTTGCAGCCATTGCCCCTTGCCCTGTCACTGCAGGTCTTTGTAAACAGTCTCTCTCCATCCTTCCTGTAGCCCTCTTCAGGTACTGGAGGGCTGCTATTAGGCCTCCCCAGAGCCTCCTCTTCTCCAAGCTGATCAACCCCAACTTCCCCTGCCTGTCCTTGTAGCTGAGGTGGTGCAACCCCTTGATCATTTTCATGGCCCTCTTCTGGACCCTCTCCATCAGGTCCATGTCCTTCCTATGTTGAGGGCTCCAGACCTGTAGAGAGTACTCCAAGTGAGGTCTCACCAGAGCAGAGCAAAGTGGCAGAATCACCTCTCTGGATCTGCTGGCAATGCATCTTTTGATGCAGCCCAGGATGTGATTGGCCTTCTATGCTGCAAGCTCACACTGCCTGCTCCTGTCCAGCTTCTCGTCTATCATCATCCCCAAATCCTTTTCCTCAGGGCTGATTCCTAACACCATGAGGAATCCTACACCCCCAGTCTGTAATGACAGAACCCTGCACTTGCTCTTGTTGAACCTCATGAAGTTCACCTGCATGAAAGGCCCCTCAAGATGAGGCAAGAAGGAACGCCCAGCTTTGAGCAGTGCTGACATTATCAGGACAGTGTCCTGTTTTAATAAAGATAGGGAAGAGTAGCAACATTTCTGAGGTCAGTTCTGCAGACCACTCATTTTGTAACGTGAATAACAAAACAGAGCACTGTTTGCTTAAATTCTGTTCTGGGACAGAGCGCCCTCTGAAATTAATGGAATGCTGCTTGACTTCTTCTGGCCACAGCAATTTCAGACCACTGCAACTGATGCTTTAGGACAACTATATCAGTATGGAACCTCTCTGTGAAGATTCTTGGGGCAGCTTACCTGCTCCAAAACTTCAGAACTTTGTGTGCTCGTATAGCTCTGTGCACCCACATAGGTAATCTTTCCACACCCCCCCACACCCCCTGCTCTGTTCTCTTGCACCAAGATAAGCATTTGGGCCACACAACACCTCTGACCTTTTTTTAAACTCCTATGGCACATCTGCTCTGTGGAGGAGCAGGGCTGTAGGAGATAGGTCAGAAAAGTAGGTTCTAGGTTGGAAGCATACTGCTTGTGGTTAGATGTGATCCTGGAAGAGTATGAGAGTGTTTACAGCCTGGATGTTGCTTCAGCACGTTGTGTGGGTAAGCAAGTAATCTGGAAAGAATCCTAACTGCATTTGCCATGGTGGCTGTCAGTCTGCAGCTGACAAAAAGAATCCTGCATGTCCTACACACTGGGACAGTACCAGAGGACAAACAGGGGACCTCTTTTGCCCCAGACAGCTGACAAGGGCTTTGTGTTACCCTAGATATTGCCTGCCAGGGCAAATCCCATGATTTAAGACCATTGTATGTTTCAGGTTAGGAACATTTTCCAAGGAGTCTTGGAAGTACCTTGGAGTATGTGTGGGTATCACTGTAGCCCAGCTTGCAAAAAGAACTCATTCCTCCACACAGGGGTATCTATTGTGACTCAAGTGATGCTCCCATCTTTCTTCAGCATCCTCCTCTTTGCTTTTCCTGCTATTTGTCTGCCTGTGGGTTTGGTCCAGTTACTCTTTCCAATGCAAGTGGCCTATTCTAGCAACTCTGCAGGGCTGAAAGCCTGACTGGTGATGATAAAGGGTAGCTGACTTCAGATACATTCAGTCCTTACTGCCTCATATTAAACTGTGGCACATATATTTGAGTGCTGGCATGTAACCATGAGAGATGCCATTTGGGCAAGATGACCCAGAGCAGGAAGGGTGCCTGGGCCAAGCCAATGTGAAACAATGTGTTGTGGGACAGAGGGAGGACTGGCAGCAGCAGAGCAGGCAGGAGGCTCCCATATGAACCTGAAAGCAAACACGCTCGCTGCCAGGGAGTGTTACTCCTGCTCCAAGGAGGATCACTTATTGCAGTTTGAATTATTAGCTCATTTGTTGTAGTGAAAGACTGTGAATGCAAGGCACTGTGAGGATACCAAACTAGAATTATATGTGTTCCAAAAAAGGCCTGGGAGTATATATCCCTGCTTTGCTGTGGGTCTGTTTCTCAAGAAGAGGATTAATCATCATACAAAAATCAAAACACCTTTGGTCTCTGCCATGTGTAGCTGACATCAAAGCACAAGTTCAATAAGTTAAGTTGAATTGCTACTACTTAATGCTCAAGCAGACCTTCTGTAGTATCTAATTTGCACTGCTCTTAACCTATGGGGCATTTGCTTTGGTAAATGAACTTTGCAAGGTTTGGTGTTCTCCCAGCACACAAAAGTATAGACTCACTAAATCACTGAAATAAAATCACTGGTTTCAGTGGGACCTTCCCAACTTTCTCCTATTTGCTGCACCTTCCCAACTGAGAGGAAAAAAAATGAAGTGGAATAGTTTACTTTAAAACCTAAACTTTTTCCTCTCTTTTTTTTCAGCATCACCTGACCAGTTTAAGGTAGCTACAGGATGCCTGTGGGATCAGACCCAGCCAGCATGGATTCGGGAAGGGCAGGAGAAGAGGAGGCTCAGGGGAGACTTTATTGCCATCTACAAGAAACTGAAGGGTGGTTGTAGCCAGGTGGGAGTTGGTCTCTTATCCCAGGCAATCTGTGACAGAATGGGAGGACACAGTCTCAAGCTGCACCAGGGAAGGCTTAGGCTGGATGTTAGGAAGAAATTCTTTAGAGAGAAAGTGATTGGTCATTGGAATGTACTGCCCAGGGAGGTGGTAGAGTCACTCTCCCTGGAAATGTTTAAGACATGGTTTAGTTGATTGGATGGTGTTGGGTGATAGGTTGGACTGTATTTCAAAGGTCTTTTCCAACCTGGTTAATTCTGTATGAAGGATGGGTATTCTCTTGTCACAATGTCCTTTTCTCACTGATTCTTTCTGTAGAGAAGTGTGACTGATTTCCAAACCAGCTTGAACTTTTTGCTCTGCATTTACCACCATGAAACATAACCACAATGGAGAAGATGCAGACTTTTTCTGTCCTGTTTGAAATTTGTCTTGTGATTCATAAGGAGTGATTCTCACTTTCCAACCTGCCCCTCTTCCTGAAGGCTTCCTGTTCAGAAGTGATTGATAAGTGAATGCATTTTCCAGATATGCTTTATTGCTTTTTTCTCCTCCTTTCCTTCCTTATTTGTGAAGAGGAGCAGTGAGGGGGAAGAAATGGTCTTTAAATGAGACACAAAAGCAGAGATTTATTGAATGATAAGAGCAGATTCAAGGGGTCTCCAGGTAAAAAAAGTATAATTAGCTTAATATCATCTGACTAAACAGCTCCTGCTCCACCACCACCAGTTTGCACTCATCCCAGAGCTGGGGGGGAGGACCCTCACCAGCCAAGGTACCACAGAGAGGAGCTCAGCCCCAGGAAGGAAGCCCAGCCAGCACCCGTGGACAATATTGGAATGGTCATCAATGATTGTCCTAGCTAACCGGGGGGCCACCAGGCCCCCCGGCCTTTGTTGTCACCACCACCATCACCCAGTGTGCACCAGGGGCACTCACCAGAGACGAGAGGAGGATCCTCCAGCCCAGATGGGCTCAGCTTGGGGCTTCTGCCTTTCCTGGGGGGGAATATAAAGGGGAGTGGGTGGGGAGGGCCAAGTGGCCACACCTGGGGTGGGAGGAGACTCCAATAAAGCCCAGGTGCTCTGGGTTTGAGGGGAAAAAGGGGGAATATGGAGCAGGTGAGGGAGCTTTAGGGTGTCAGGTAATGATAGGACTAGGGGGAATGGAAAAAAAAATAGAAATGGGTAGAATCAGAAATTCTTCCCCATGAGGTTGCTGAGACAGTGGAACGAGTTGCCCAGGGAGGTGGTGGAAGCCTCACCCCTGGGAGTTTTTAAGGCCAGGCTGGATGTGGCTCTGAGCAACCTGATGTAGTGTGAGGTGTCCCTGCCCGTGGCAGGGGGGTTGGAACTGGCTGATCCCTGAAGTCCCTTCCAACCCCAACAATTCTATGATTCTAAAACAATTTTGCAGTTTAGGCTGGATGTTAGGAAGAAATTCTTCACAGAAAGAGAGACTGGCCATTGGAATGGGCTGCCCAGGGAGGTGGTGGAGGCAATGTCCCTGGAAGTGTTTAAAGTAAGACTGGATGAGGCACTTGGTGCCATGGTTTAGTTGATTAGATGGTGTTGGGTGATAGGTTGTACTTGATGATCTTGAAGGTCATTTCCAATCTGGTTAATTCTGTGATTCTGTGAACAACCACAAACCTAAAATGCTACAGTGAAGGATAAGCAACTGCTGTATGCATGACCTGGGGTTGAGACTCTAACCAAGCCATGGACTTCTTGAGATCTGTGAGCTCTTTAGTTTTCCTTCAGGCTTGAAAACCACACAGAGAACCCTAGGATATACACATAAATCTTGTCAGTTAAATATAGATTAATGGGAATCAGCAGGGAATAAAAATAATCCACTATTTATAGTAAATACCATGAAACATGGTAAATACTTCAGTTCTATAGCAAAAATTAAGTCTCAAGTAGGGACTCAACATTTAGGAGCAAGTTCCTTACAATGAGGGTGGTGGAACACTGGAACAGGTTGCCCAGGGAGGTGGTTGAGGCTCCTTCCCTGGAAATATTCAAGGTGAGGCCCTGGGCAGCCTGATCTAGTTGGGGATGTCCCTGCTGACTGCAGGGAGGTCAGACTGGATGACCTTTGGAGGTCCCTCCCAGCCTGGACCGTTCTATGATTCAGTTTCCTCTTTTTTAGGCATTTGGCTTTCTTTGCAGCTTAAATTTTACTTTCTGTATTAATTCCCCCACCCCCCCCACACACTTCCCCAAGGGTGTACAAAATGCTCATTGCACATACTCTCAGGGAAGGGCTACTCAGTTTCACTAACACCTTTCCCTTTAAGTGTTTTGATGTCTCAATTTGTGCTCTTTGTGACAGAAGTCCGGTCTGATCTCTTAATTATTGCAGAAACGGCAATGTGTAGTTGTGGGGCTTTTTCTTTCTTTTTTTTTTTTTTTTCCCCAGAATTATACCAGATGGTGAGAAAATTGAACAGAAAAGGACATAAGGTAATTTTCTAGGTAGTCTAGCTGGTCCATGAGTCAAGGTGGCACATGCGTGTACTAGCTTAACTCCTGACAGCATAAATCTCTCACATCCACATAAAGTTAGAATCCTTAATACCCATGTCAGCTTTGAAAACACTCCTAAGGATTTAACAAAAGTGCTTTTGGTCACTTGGTCCAAGTTAAAAGACTATACTCACAGCCCCCCCCCACTGGGACACAAAAATGCACTGATTCAAACCTCTGTGCAGGTAATACACAACTGCAGAGGCTGAACTACTTGGAAGACAACCTCAGCTATGGCAGGAGAAAGAAAAATGAAGATAATGGAAAAGAAAGAGCTCTAATAACCACCTGCAAGCACACATGGCCTCTACTTCAGCACCCACAAAACCCAAATGGATAAAAGAAAAGGGAATCACATTCAAACCACCAAAGACACTTTAAAAAACACTCATTCTTCTTTTACAAGGTATAGGGCTTGTCACCCTGTTTCTGATATCAGGAGTGCTGTATCAGCTTTTAGTGTGAAAAAAGTTATTTTCCATGAGTGTCTTTATTTCACTTTCCCTTCTACCCTGCCTATGCAAAAGTTTTAAACATTAGTTTTTCCTCTTAAGCACTCCTATTGTACTGGTCACTGCATTTCAGTATGCTAAAGTGTGCCAACAGTATTGTCCTACATGTCTACATTTCATCCTGCCCCACAGCTGTGAGGAGGGACATGACCTAGCTCCCAGGGGCTGAGTGTCTGCACAAAGCAATGATCCCATTTAAAATAATTGAAGAAATCCAAGTGACCACAGTGGATTCCTTGGACTAGGTTTAGGTTTTGCCCTTCTGCAACCAAGATGATTTTGGACTATCAATAGCTTCACAGCTACTACAAGTCCTCTAAGAGCATAGTCTGACTGTCCTTCCCTTGGAATGCAATGCCCAATTACACAGCTGTGTCCTTCCTAAGGCTTGCATCCCTCCTGGAGCAGTATTAAGGCTCTTTTCTTTTAGCTGGTCTGGATCTGAAGCCCAAATCACGGTGTGCACCTAACAGTCCTGGGAGCAGCCAAGAGGTTTGGCAGCCGGGAGCAGCTCAAGGAGTCTCAGTGGTGATCACAGTATCACAGTAACTAAGGTTGGAAGAGACCCCAAGGATCATCAAGTCCAACCTGAATGCAGGAAGTGATGCAAGTGATGCAGCACTTGTGGCAGTTTGAAACATGTGGAATGAAAAGTGGCATTGCCGCCTAATATGTATCTTCTCAGAGAACTTAACAGAGGTAGAAGGAGAAATTTGCTGTACCCCAAGAGTAATTTGCACCTTTGAAACTCATCCTGAACTTTTCAAACTTTTAATCATTTTAGAATTACCCAAATCCTGAATTGCACCAGGTGTGAACTGCCTCTCTCCCAGGAAAAGAGAACAACGTGTTGTGTGTACTTCACAACTTTCAGCCTGGACTTCTCTCCAGCCTGGACATGAGCCTTGCATAAATTCAGAACTCACCAACTGTTATGGCTTTGTCAAGAACCTTCTGAGTGATCATTAAAAGTAATCTTGCTGAGAAGGGGACTGCTATGTGCAAAGCTCATCTTTCCTATTTACTTTGTGACTATTAATGTTTTCCTTTAATGTTTATACGTCAGTGCAAGGAATGGTGTTCGCATAATTCTAGTGTAAAATAAAACCAGCTGTATCCATTATAAGTGCATTACTGCCAGGAACTGTAAATATGTTTTTGCCTGATAGCCTTTTGACTCAATAATATCCTGCTATCTCTGCTGGGCAGGCAAGTTTTTAAACCAAGAAAAGACAGGTTACGATTTTCGTAACCAAACTGCGTTGCTCTTTGAAGTCTGCTATCTAAATTCAAATTTGAAGAAGGTCATTAGGAAAAAAACCCAATAATAATAATAAGAAGAAGAAAAAAATCTGCCTGTGATTTTAAAGGAGAACAATCAAAATGTCCTCTTCAAAGTGCTGGCGAGAAAGGTACAGCGTGCCCCAAGAAGAAGTTATTCCTTCCAGAGATACAGATACGCAGACAAACCCTGCTGGATCATACCATACAAACAATTTTAATTGTGTAGTTACAGTCAATAACCACTCCTAGTCAGAACATTTCTGCATAAAGAAAATTGTGATACACTTATAAAAACAGCCAGCTGTAACAAAATAACTGGTGTTTTCATAGCAATAAACTCATAAAAAAGAAATACACCTTTATACAGAAAATTTATACAGCTGTAGCTTTAAAATTGATTGTAAACCAAAGGAAGACACATTGCAAACATCAATTATTTTCACATTAATTGCATAAGTTTCTAAGGTGATCTATTAGTTTTATTTACCTAAGCTTATTTGCATGATAGTAAAAATTGCATACAACAATAAGAGTGAAGCTTATAGTATGAATTGCTTGGATAACATAGAGCACTTTTTATAGGCAACTGTGTAAAGCACATTTTCTCTATTTAAAACTTTTAAGACACTTTGTTTTACTGCCCATCAAAATACATTTATAAATAGAAAAAAGAAAAATCAGTATGGTAACAAGAGAAGCAATATTACACTTAACGGAAACTTCCCCAAACAAACCAAACCAAACAAAAAAAAGAAACAAAACATAAAAATAATTAATTACAACATGATGCTGCAGGATCTACAAATAAATAATGAGGACTAAATTGTGTTTCACATTTTTTCTCTTTTTATTTTTTTCCTTCTTTTTTTTTTCCCCTTTTTTTTCTTCTTTTTTTCTCCTTTTTTTTTCTTTTTTCTTTATTTTTCTTATTTATTTTTTATTTTTTTCTTCTTTTTTTTTATTATTTTTTATTTTTTATTTTTTTTTTTCTTTTTTTCTTTTCTTCTTTTTTTTTCTTCTTTTTTTCCCTTCTCTTTTACCTTCTTTTTTTTCCTTATTTTTTTTTATTCTTTTTTTTATTATTTTTTTTTTCTTCTTTTTTTTTCTTCTTTTTTTTTCCTTCTTTTTTTTTTCTTCTTTTTTTTTTTCTTTTTTTTCCCCATTTGCTCTAAAAACCATGTAACAATGAGAATGGAAAATTAAAAACCAACAAACCACATCAAAATAAAATAAAAAAGAAAATACAGTGACCTTTATTTCCAAAAGAAAAAAAAAAAAACCAAATCTGAATTACGGCAGTGCCATATAATACAAGGCATTTGTTGGCATATGTTATCTTTAAACTGCATTCCACAGTCTATAGTTCTTTTGTAACATACAATAGAACAAGAGTAACAAACTCTCTCTCTCTCTCTCTCTCTTTCTTTTTTTTACTATTTTCTTTTCTTTTAATTTTTTTTTCTTTTCTTTTCTTTTTTTTTTTTTTAAATAAATGTGAGTTTCCAAAGATCAAATGTGGAGTGCTACGGTAATAATTAACAACAACAACAGCAGCAACAACAAAAAAACCAACCAAAAAAAAAAAACAAACCAAACCAAACCCCAAACCAAACCAAACCAACCCAAGAACGAGAAACGGAGACAAACAAACAAACAAACAAAATTAAACAGGAAATCACCAAAGTTGTAATGCTTGTCTGAAGGCTCCAGAATCAAAAATCACTGGTATCATGCTTTATTGGGTACACTCACAGTGTATCCAGTGAACACAAACGAATTACCAAACAATCCTCAATGCTTCATCTGTTTCTGCGAAGCAGTTTGTAAAACAGAGTAAAACATCTAGTGCAGTCTGCATTATCCTCCTTTCATTTTTTGTGTTTTTTTGTTTGTTTTTTTCTCAACTTTTTGTGCAAGTTTTGGAAGATTCATTGGCCAAACAATGAACAATAAAGGGGGTGGGGGGTGGGGGGTTTGTTGTTGTTTTGTTTTTGTGTTGTTTTTGTTTTTGTTTCGTTTTGTTTCGACAGAACGCCGAGATGGAATTTTCGTTTCGTTGGGAAGTATCAGTGGCACTGTTGAAAGAAAATAATACTTCTAGCTCAGTCTTTCAGTTCAGCATTAATCTCTGTGTTCCCTTCTACCGATAACTCTTCTTCTAGTTTGACTGAAAAGAGCGTGTTTGCGTTTTTGTCTTGGATGCTGTCTTCTAAATCCTTGAGCAACTCTTCTTCTTTGTACTCCGCGACATCCACCTCCAAGCCGGCATTGTCCTTCAGCTTCCCGTGGTGCTTGAGATAGTATCGCTGGTTCTGAAAGAACTTGATAATGGTGTACTTGGGCAGGTCAAGCTGAGCAGAGAGAGTCTGGATTGCTTCTTCATCTGGATACAGGCCTACATCTTGGATGAAACTCTGTAGGATCCCTAGGGCTTCAACAGAAATCTTTGTTCGCGGACGGGTTTTCTGACGATTTTCATCCTCAGATTCAGCTGGTGATGCTACTGTTGGTTGCCTTGGGGGTAGTCTGGGACCTGGTTGCTGTTGCTGTTGCTGCTGCTGTTGTTGCTGTTGCTGCTGCTGCTGCTGCAAGACAAAGCACAGCATTTTTATTATGTGTTTTTTTTTGTACGTGTATTCTTGCTCATGTTTTGTGCTACCCAGAAAACCTGGGGGAGGGGAAATTGCAAAGCTACAAACAAAGGCTTGGTAAGTTTAGAGAACAAAAAGGGAAAAGAGAGGGGGGAAAAATCAACACAAACACAAACCCAAAGCAACCCATTTTTGCTGAACCAGAATTAAAATATGAATTAGTAACTCTCTGCATACCTCACATGTCTGCATGTGTGTGAGTAGAAAAGGAGGATAAAGGGACAGAGGGGTAACAAACAGAGAGCTAGAAGGAACACTCTAGCTTTGGCTGACTGAAAGCCCTGATGACACGACATCAGTGTGGTTTAGCTGACAAATTTTAATGAACATGCTCCATGAGTCAAGTGCAGACAAGACAAAATGCTAAGCAGGTGACATAGTATGGGATTAACTTGACCAGCTTAGCCAGAACTGTAGCAAGGGGAAAGCGAGAAAAGTGCCAGATGAGGGCAAACGCGAAGGAGCTCTGCCAGCAGCAGCTGCTGCTGCTGCTGCCCAAAACCAAGGGTTGCAAATCTCTAGCAATAGCTAGACTAAGAGACTGGGGGGAATTGGGGAGAAGGAGAACATTTTAGCCGAGAGCAGAAATATCCCACAGCGGAGCTGACCTTAGCATGCACTGAAGTCTCATCAAACTTGCAAACGTTATGACAGAGTGCGTTAGCTGGAAGGGCCTAACGTTACACCGTCAAACCTAGCCTCAGCAAGGACAAAGAGATCCAGAGCTACAAAATAGGTATTTGCCCTTCTGTCTCTGGCTTCTGTTGCCTGTGGTCCTGGAGAGGGCCTGCCCTGCCCGTGTTCCAGTATCCCAGCATATAAAGGGGAGCAAACACATTTATCTGCTTCTGTGTTTGTGCTGGGGATTACTTGGTTAATATTATAAAGCACTCAGATGCAAAGCTTTAAATAAGTTGCACTATTATTATTAGATGGGAACATGCTGCATGCCAAACACTCGGGCAATGAGTCAGTATGCACATCAGCAGACTAAGATAAAGCAAATCATGATGTAAATAATTAACAAGACCCTAAAATGAAGTTTTGCAAGCATGGATTTCAGAAAAAATTCCTAAAAGGTGAGGCACTGAGCCCTAGGGGCAGAAATGATTTTCTCATCTACCACCCAAGGGCAGGACACTACAAGATCACGTTTGAAATCAAAAGCAAATTTATCAGCTACTGTTTTTGTTGACAATTCTTTTGCTTCACAACACAGGAAGCGCTGGTTAGTAAGATATTTTGGATCAGCACATTTCTTGTCATATGGTACAAACCACCAGTTATTACTGAAAAAAACAACAGCAGCAAAACAAGCAGTGGTTATCACTACATTTCATTTCCCTTTGTGAGTCTCCCCCCTTGAAAATTCTGGTGTGTCGGTAGCAGTTTCCAAGCTTCCAGTTGCAGCTCACTTGCAGACCCCAAGATGCAGAAAATACCGCAAGAATAGCATCAATACTGCAGGAGTTACAATTCTTGCCACTTCACGGTGCCACTCCTGGCTGTGGAGACTGCATAGCTCTCCCCACCCAGCTGAGAAGCCACCACTTCAAGTGATCTTCTTATTGTAAGATATGACACAAATGCTAGTGGGATTGGGGCTTTTGCCTCATCCCTATTCACATCCTTTCATGTTTTATGGTCTGTGAGCAGTCCCATTCAAGGCTTCAGCCCCAAAGAGATTCAGGACTACTCCCAGCACATTAAATTCTGACAAGACTGAAGGCTTTGCATATACAGTTTGAAAACTCTGTATTTATGCATTTATGTAGAAGAGCAGAAACAAAACTCAGGCCCAGTCTCCCAATCCTTAGTCTTACAAGTCATATTATGAGATTACAAGGCAACTCCTTATGTGAATAATATTTAGGAGATCAAACACACGACATTTATCAACAAGGCAAGAAAATCTAACTACGTGGCACAGTGGCTGAATGTTTATACCGTGCATAAGCTTCTCCTTTTATCCCTTGAAGAAGCAGTTTTATTAAACACAATGTACAATTTCAAACAAGTGCTGGTTTATTACTTAATACAGATCTTTCTCTCCCTTTTTTGCTAAATCAAACAGCAAGTTTCCAGGCTTTCCCAATTATTCTAGCACTTGATATCCTAAGGGATTGTCTTACTCAGTTTGCTTTATCTTTAATATACACTTGTGTTGTTTCTGGCTGTGAGATAAGTCTATCCTTCCTAGCTTTGTAAATAATTTTCTGTACAGGTAATACAAATGATACACACTGGGTCTTAGCTGAGGTTGAGAAAGCACAGGGTAATATATGCCCTTTAAGAGGGAGCAGTTAAAAGGCTGATCTCAGGTCTTTTATGAGAAAGGATTAAAGACTCCTCAGCTCAGAGAGACAGCAGTTCACATTGCTCACCTGGGCTACAATACTTAGCAAGACTGCCAGCCGTGCTCCCACTTTTTGTGCCCATGCAAGCAAAGGGTAGGTGCAGCCCATGGAGGAGGGCACAATGCTGGGACTACCCTGGAGCAGAGGGCAGCTGTTTCCAAGCCCTATGGCACGGGTCCTGCATCCCCTCCTCTCTCCCTGACACAGTGTCCTTGTGCCAGCTCACCTGTGGAGCAGCACCCAGCCAAGGTCCAGCAGTCAGCAGGCCTGGTAAGAAAGCGCCTCTATGCTCTCCTTTCCCAAGGGTGGTGGGAGAGGGGCTCTGAAGGAAAAACAAACAAACATTGACTCACCCCAGCCTAGACTGAGGCTAAAGAAGGATGAGGAATCCCCTACCCTTCACTCCTACCCAGGGCAAGCTGGAGGCTTGAGCTATCTTTTGAACGGCACCGCAACAAGGTCCTCTGGCATTGCTGGCAAGATGTTTGTGCCAACCAGTGCCAAACACCTCTGCCTTTTGGTCCTCACACCTGTCTAGGCAGGGACAGCCCAGCATGCAGGTGCCTCTGTGCCGCCACATGCACACACATCTGTGAAAAACCAAAAAAGCTGATGCAAAAGCTGTGGGTGGATGCAGCCCCTTCCTTGAGCTCTGGCAGCGGCTGGCAGTGCACTCTTATCTCATACCGGGAGACCTGTGTTTAGCCCGGCCAGAAAGAAAGAAACACTAATTTCCTTTGCTCGGTTTAAAGCTTTATTTACTTAGTGCTCTGTGGGATTGGCCAAGGTAAACTAACCTGAATCTGTTCTGCTGGCACATGGATAATGTGGGAAGGCCTGTCACCATGGTGATGAACTGCATTGCTCTCTTGTTCATAGATGGCATCGCGTTCAGGCTGAGGAAGACTGAGGAACCTTCGGATCATGGAGAGATTCTCCCAGAGGGTCCTGTTCTCTGGTGAAGGATCTTCTTTCCAACGTAACAGCTCACAGAGCCATCCCTTGAAAATAACACCGGCAAAAGGTTAGTTTTTTCCCCTAACTTCACAAGGGGCAAAACGAGGGTGAGACATGGACTTTAGAGGCACCGCATGCTCTTACACACTCCCCTGATAGGAAAAGGCTTTCACCGTACAGTCTGGGCTCAAAGCAAACACTGACACACTGTGTGAGAGGGTGCTGTACTGTTTCACAGACCCTTGCCCACCACCAATGTTTTTGAAAGCACCTTCCTTTTGGGTCCTGCACCACAGCACTGGTTTTCTTTGAAATACAGTGGTTGATAAAGGCAGAATCCCTGACAGGGTTTTCACTGACATCAGTGTATTCTCTTTTCTTTTATGCATGGCTACATGCACAGAAGACCACTGAGTTTCAGAAAGCAGTAAATTGGTGAGCAGTATTCTGTTAGGGCTGGTCAGGGAGCAAGATATGCTCACTTCTGACACACTCTTTATACCATTTCCACAACACAAGACAGCAAGTTGCCCAAGAGCTTACCTACTTCAATCCAGATGTGGTTTTGTGAAGTAATCTATAGAATTCCCTGCAAGAACTGCAGTGGTTACTAATTTTCTTCCACATGAGACATACAAGTTAATCACAGAATCACAGAATGCCAGGAGCCAGAAGGGACCTCGAAAGATCACCCAGTGCAATGCCCCCCTGCCAGAGCAGGATCACCTAGACCACATCACACAGGAACACATCCAGACGAGTCTTGACTATCTCCAGAGAGGGAGACTCCACAGCCCCCCTGGGCAGCCTGTTCCAGTGTTCTGTCACCCTCACAGGGAAAAAAAATCTTCCTCATGTTTCCATGGAACTTCCTATGCCTCAGCTTCCACCTATTGCCCCTTGTGCTGTCATTGGGCATCACCAAACAGAGCTTGGCTCCATCCTCTGGGCTTTCACCCTTTATATCTTTATAAACATGAATGAGGTCACCTCTCAGGCTCCTCCTCTCCAAGCTAAAGAGCCCTCAGCTCCCTCAGTCTCTCCTCATAAGGAAGATGTACCACTCCCTTAATCATTTTTGCAGCTCTGTGCTGGACTTTTTCAAGCAGATCCCTGAGGTCTTTCCTGAACTGAGGGGCCCAGAACTGGACACAATATTCCAGATGCAGCTTCACCAGGGCAGCGTAGAGGGGGAGGAGAGCCTCTCTCAACCTACTAACCACAGCCCTTCTAATCCACCCTAGGATGCCATTGGCCTTCTTGGCCACCAGAGCACATTGCTGGCTCATGGTCAACCTCCCATCCACTAGGACCCCCATGTCCTTTTCCCCTTCACTGCTCTCCAACAGGTCAGTCCCCAACCTGTACTAATATCCTTGAAAATTTAACAATCTTGAAAATTAAACAATATTCTTACATCTTCTTTAAACTTAATGGATGAGGTGTTTTTTTTTTCTTAATAGTGCACTGGTAGCTTTAAGAGACTGCCAACGCTTTGGATGGCGGAGTGTGCCTCAGCAGCAAATTTTGGTAGATTAAAATGTAGGAAAGAAAGAATTTACATGCATAAAACATGCATATTTCTTTTGCTTTTAGCTTCAAGAATCTGTTTCCAAAACTACATCCCTGCAATTTTATTTCTCAATGCTGCAGGAAAGATAATGTGGCAGTTTATTGAATCAACAAATAATGTACGTGTACAGAAGCTTTTAGATCCAGTTTATATGTACTGGTAGTTAAAAACTGGTTTATCCAGACTAGTTTACTACTAGATACAATACCCATTTTATATGTACTGGTAGTCAAAACCTGGTTTATCCAGACTAGTTTACTTCTAGATACAATAGATAGAGAGATACAATATAGATAAGTATTTTCTTGAAAACATTCAGAACTTTAGCTAACAGTTAATAAATGCAGTGTAAAAATATTGCCATGATAGGAAGAGGTGAAAGTAAACAAATAATCTTAATGCATTCATGTTGCATATGAAAATAGTTAGTGAGATGTGTATACAAATTTGAAGTATATTCTCTTGGATAGAAATGGAAAACTGAACTAATGACACAGGAGAGAATGCCCCCAAGCAACAGAAATAAGCAAAATGACAAATGTTAGAGAGATGGTTGCACCATGTGATAGGATGAAGGGCAATGGATGTAAACCACAGCATAGGAAGTTCCACCTCAACATGCAGAAGAACTTCACTGGGAGGGTCATAGAGCACTGGAACAGGCTCCCCAGAGAGGTTGTGGAGTCTCCGTCTCTGGAGACCTTCCAGACCCATCTGGATGCATTCCTGTGTGATCTGTGCTGGATTCTATGGTCCTTGCTCTGTCAGGGGGGTTGGATTTGATGTGGGTCCCTGTGGGTCCCTTCCAACCCCTAACATCCTGTGATGGTGATAGCAGAGCTGAGAAAACAAAAATCTAAACGGGTCCAAAATCTGGTGAGTGCTCACTTAGGGGTATGAGGCAGGGAGGGGAGAGGAGGGGGAGAAGAATGGCAGCAGCAAAGGACCTCCTTACAGTGTGGGGATGGAGTGTGCCCTGTTCCTTGACCATGTGGTAAGGGTGGATGACTGGTACTGCCCCAGGGTTTATCACACTGACTAGGAAATGTGGCCAAACTCATTCACCTAGAGCATGTAACATCTAGCCTGTCCCAGATGGAACTGTATGGTGTGCCTTTAAATCAGCAGCAAGGGTCTGTGGTCTTCCCTCCTCAGCATAAGGCACCCTGGGATGTATTAGCAGGTTAATGCATGAACTGTCCCTGTCCTTAACAAAATCAAACAGGCTGCTTGTGTCTCTCTGCCCACTTTGCTTCCACAGGGATATGTGTTGGATTATGCTCAACAGCAGCATTAGTTTTCTGCAGTGAGTTGAAAGAGCTGCAATCAGAAAGCACAGCTAGTTGTTGGGGATGGAAGAGAGAAGAAAGGAAATGAATCCAGGTATTTTAATTAAAATGCAGCTATAAAATTTTTAATTAGAAACCCCCAAATGAAACAGCCCACCCCAAAGCATAAAGATTCATAGATGCACAGAATGGTTTGGGTTGGAAGGGACCTCAAAGATCTTCTGGTTCCAACCAGCCTGCCATGGCCAGGGACACCTTCCACTAGACCAGGTTGCTCAAGGCCAGTTGTCCCCTTTGGTTGTCTGGAGCCTGCACTACTTCACATTGAAGCTAACAGTGGTGAAAGAGAGCAGAGCTGACTCTCATGGCAGCCAGGTGAAACTAAAACCAGCCAAAACAACCTGTACTCTCCCATGACACTTCTCTAAGGCACACAGACAGACGGCAAAAGAGATTGCACTACGCACCCAGACATTGCACATAGCTGGTATGGTGACCACACGAATCACAGATTTTTTTGGGAGGGAATAAAGACAGCAGAAACTCTTTTTAAACAAGCAGTAGTATAAAGTATTTCCTAAGCAATCCTATTTTTATGCTGATTAAACATATTTTACAACAAGAAGGTTTTAGTTAACTAAGAAATTCCTTCTCCCTTCACTGTCTTGTCTGGTTTTACGTTTACTAGATCAGACCTTATCTTCACTAATTGCCAAGAGCTGACATGGGATTCCCAGTATTTTTCTATCAACTTCTGCACTGAAATAGTACTTCTTACCCCTTCTGTAGAAATGATTTGATGAACTGCAACCTGACACATGGCTATGCTAGCCTTCCAAGGAAGCAGTGATTTTGAGACACTGAAATCAGGGATTTCTGACCTGGCACACAGACTGCTCTCCTACCAAAATGTCTCCCCTGGGTTTGTCATATGTTTTAAAAGCAGACACACTCTTATGAAACACATGACAGACAGCATGGTAGTGACCACTTGAATCATGCTAAAATTACAAGGATGGAAACGATTTCTGTCTTTATTTTTAAATCTTCATGGTGTATTTCTGAAAACATTTATGATGATCTTTGAGGTCTCTTCCAACCTTGGTGATCCTGTGAAATCTGACTTCCAAATATTCTCAGAAGAGACAGTGAATGGTCAGCAACAGAGGCTGTAAGGCTTTTACTTTGTTAAGAGACTAAAAGCTTTCTATCAGTGTGCTTTCTTTCATTTCCAACCAAACAAAACTGGAACTACTTCATTCAGTTTCAGAATTCTGTATACAACTTAATGCTGATACAAAAGTCAGCTAGGTGAGAATGTAGGAAATGTTTTGTTAAACTGTAGGAAAAGCAATCACACAGGCTTTACTAAGAGTGAATTTTAAGCTCTGTAAAACTTGAGTATTGTTTTCACTTGACCTAAGAGGCTGCTGTAGGTAAATGCAGGTGAATTTACAAGTGAACGCAATGACGCTGATTTTTCTCCTCTTGCACTCACATTTAAGTTTAGAGCAATTTCTGTCTAGTTCACACAGTTCATTCTGAAGGAGGGCTCGGGCCATAGCTGTTGTTTGGGGTTGGTTTTAGTTTGGTTTGGTTTTGTTGGTTGGTTGGTTTCGGTTTGTTGTTTTGTGGTGGGTTTTTTTGTTTGTTTGTTTTTACAGTCTTACAGGAAGTGGAGAGGACCACAAAATAATAAAGAAATACATATAACTCCAATTAGATCACAACTGGTTTCTACAGCATATCATTACAAAAAACCCCCAGCCTTAAAATCATTAAGCTGATGCACTTGTGTGGGAAGGCAAACCCCCCAAAACTCTGCACTGACATTGGGAACAACCTCGATTTTAAAACAGTAAATTTGCCAGGCAACATTACACTGAATATAAAGAGAGTACAAAGCAAAATATAAACATTAGCCACATGTAAATATGTTTGGAGAACTTTCAGGATGTTACTACTTTTCAAACTGACAAAGTTTAATTTGACACCTTCTGTTCTAAAACCTTTGTTTCTATTCAAAATCACGCCTTTAGCTGCTATCAATCACTGTGCTCTCCCTATTACTTAAAATACTGGCATGGGCCCTGGATAAGCTGAAAATGCCATGCAGATGAATTCTGAGATAATATGTTCAAACCTGTTATATACAACACAAATCCTGTAAAGTTATGTATTGTAAACCTACATTTATTGGGAACTAAAAGTCTTAAATCCATCTGCTACAAAGAAAATACTGTTATGCACTTTCAAGTAACCAAGTACCATCTGCAAAGGTCTTGCTACAGTAAGCAAGAAAATGGTGAAGAAAAAAAAAAAAAAGATGCTAAACCTAAGATATCTAAAATAAATAAGAGTCTTCTGTCTAGTTTTCTGATATGGATTTAGTACAGAAACATAAGACACTGGGGGGGTGGGGTGGGGGGGGAACTGTGAAAGCTGATCTGCCAAACTACTGCAGGAAAAGCGCAAAGATAACTGCCAAACATTAGACTCTGCAAGACCCATGAGCACGCTTGTTTTAAAGCAACCCTCCATGTCTTTTAGCTATGTATCCAAATGGCATTTTATTTAGTTTGACCTGTGCTGTGTTGAAATAAAAATCTTCTGCTCTTTCGCACGGAGTTTCTGAGAAGCTATTCTTGCAATCTGGTTATTTTTTCTTAATAAACAGCAAACTACAACAGAAGACTGCACTTCAAGGTGCAAATACCAACCCTGAGCAGATCAAAGAGCGTCACAATCGTGAAAGATGTTCTCTCTGGGCAACACTTCCCCAATCAGCAATAAACACATCTAGCCAGGGAAGAAAGGGCTTCAAGGTACAGCAGCTGAACTCTTTTGTTTGATGGATTTGTGATAGTGTTAATAATTTGCCAAATTCTGAGTACCTCTCACGGAATGACTAAGAAAGGCTCCGCCGTTTTCAGAGGAGCTGTAATTTGATTCTAAGGAGGCAAAACATTTTAGAGCATCAATGCTAAGATACGAGCAGCTTTTCTTTGGTACGGTGTATCTCAGGATTATTTTGTATCATTCTCTGGGGCATATAATATAATAAAGACATATGGTGTTCAAAGAAATCAGTCAAAATACGGAGGTATTTGATACAAACATTTTAGCAGAAACTGTGAATTGCGTTTGAGCATCTCCTACGAACAAAGACTAAGTACATAATCCATTAAACAGTACTTCTAACCCCCCAAAATTGAGCATTGTGCACTAAAGTAGACATTCTGAATGAGAGCATTTTCAGCAACTAACTGTAAAGCTAGCAATTTATCATTCAGCAAATAATTTTCTACTTTTAAAAGAATCTGTAAGTGTTACTTATGCTAATGAAGACTGTTTTTAATCTGCCCACAAACATGCTAATAGAGGACAAGTTTTAGTTTTTTTATTTACAATGCTGAAGGCATTCCAGTGTATGGAACACAGATATGAAATTACACTTGGTAAAATGAGCTCTTAATTGTCTGAGCAACACAAATCCTTCACCTTTAACACAAAAGCTTACAGACAAAACAAAAGAAAGAACTCCTGGACTCAACTTTAAATATTGACTTTTGGGTGGGTTTTTTTTTCACCTTCAAAAGCCATTCAATTTGCTTTACAAATCTCGTTTTTGTTCCAAATAGGCTGTGTTCATCATAAGTATTTCCATTTCTTTTCAAAACACAATCTGAGAGGAGGAAGAGAGACAGAAGAGAGGAGGAAGAGAGGAGCAAGAGAGCAGCAAGAGAGCAGCAAGAGAGCAGCAAGAGAGGCCAACATCCCCACTACAGCACATGCATACAGTCTTAGTCTTTAGTATTAAACTTGTAAGCTGCTCATTGCACAGAAAGGTTGCTTTGGACAAAGTCATCATACTTTGAACGAGATACATAATGGTAGCAAAGGAGTACTGAAAGCATTTAAATTATTTACTAGGTTAAAAGGGTGAAATGGTACTTTAAATACATCAAATTTCATCATCTGGGCCATTTTTTGGTGGCAAAGTGGTATTGATCTTTCCAAATGCTTAAAATTAACTATTTCCAGAAGGTCATTATTTGATTAAAGGCATTAAAGTTGAGGGCAAGAAATGATGTACTTTGTCTTCTTTCCCATTCAAATAATCATGTAATTTAATCACAACTATCCCTTCATGTCCTGTAATAAAAATGTTTGTCTTAAGATATTGTTCTTTACCTAACATATTAACCTTTAAATGTTATGAAGTACTTAAGAATAATCTTTGCTTAGAGAAGATTCTTCCATAATGCAATGAAAGGATCTCCAGCATTTAAACTGATAAGGCCAAATTTCCCCTACGCATTGATTAGAAAACGCATTAAAGCCTTCAGCTGAGATTTCTCATAGTGTTCAACAAGATGGAAAATTCAGGGAGTTCTGAATCAGTAAGCTTATGCATATGGCATTGTGGAGCAAAATACATACATTTCTCGTCAATGTAAATAAAGGCAACAAATAAGTAACAATGGACACAGCTTTAATGTATCTGGGGAATGTTGTTTGTGCTGCATTTGGAAGAACACAGCGAGGAACGCCCACCACAGGGCAAGAACAGAGCTTTGCATTCAAAATGGTTTTCCAGGATGAGAAATTCGAGTTCTTTCGGGGGGGAAATACCTGTCTGTAGGCTCAGACACAGCAGATGAAGGAGGTTCTCCTCCCCCTCTACTCTGCCCTGGTGAGACCTCACCTGGAATATTGCATCCAGTTTTGGGCTGCCCAGTTCAGGAGGGACAGGGATCTACTCAAGTGAGTCAAACAGAGAACAAGGGTGATGAAGGGACTGGAGCACTGCCTGATGAGGAGAGGCTGAGAGACCTGGGGCTGGTTAGTCTGGTGAAGAGAAGTCTGAGAGGGGATTTAATCAGTGTTTATAAATATCTAAGGGCTGGGTGTCAAGAGGGAGGGGACAGGCTGTTCTCCATTACATCCTGGGATAGGACAAGGGACAATGGATAGAAACTACAGCACAGGAGGTTCCACCTCAACAAGAGGAAGAACTTCCTCCCTTGTCAGGGTCACAAAGCACTGGAACAGGCTGCCCAGAGAAGTTGTGGAGTCTCCTCTGGAGATGCTCAAGACCCACCTGGATGCATTCCTGTGTGACCTGTGCTAGAATCTGTGGTCCTGCTCTGGCAGGGGGGTTGAACTTCACGATCTCTGGAGGTCCCTTCCAACCCCTAACATCCTGTGAACCTCTGGAGCAAGCCTACATTACGAGAGCAATCCTAATTACCCTTATCTGTTCTGCAATTGCCTGACTGCAGGAACGTTTATTATGACTGCAGGTGTGTCTTTCCTGAAATACATAAATTGTCCTGGTTTTCTACCATGCAAAGCCAAGAGACCTAGGCCACCAGATATTTTTAGGAAAACTAGCAATCTACCAGACTTAGTAGTTTTTGATACGGACCAACACCCCTGTCAGTGAAAATCTTTTCAGGGTATTTCTATTTTCCAGTAGTTTTAAGCACTGACTTCTGCAAGGTGTATACTTCTGAGTCATTTTTAAAACTGCTGTGAATGTTCAATACTTTGGGATTTCTCTATTTTTCTCACAAACCTGTGCCTCTTTAACTCAAGAAACTGTTTTCAGCCTGCTCCAGAAGAGAGATAGCGCAATACAAATGCCTCTCACCGCGATGTAAGCTAAAAATAAACGTCCCCCAAAAAAGAGAGTTGCCTTAGCATTCTGTTTACAATAATCAGCCTTAAGTTTCAGGCTTTGCCTTTGAGCATTCCCCTGAATCAGAGAAAAGTTTGAAACCTGAAGCTGTCCTTTATCTCCAGATATTTCTGGTTTATCTATTTTACTGGCTTTCATTACTCCAACACTGAAAGGGGAAGCCAGATGTGAATTTTAAATAAATCTCTATCTGCCATCATAATAGAGGAGATTTAGCAAAACAAACAAACTGAAGCCCCTCCAACCTCATAGGGCTTTTCAGAAGAAAGGTAAACTTCACTAGCAGGAAAAACTTCCTTTGAAGAATAGTGATACAGATTATGACAGTTCTTTAAATTTCTTCTCCAACCTATTATTCAGCTACACCATCTGTCTGGATGCTACCTCCACCTCTTCTCTGGATTGTGAAAACAAATGACCAAACAGGTAGCAGTGGTACTGACATTTCACTGTATATTTTTGGTGATATTTTAGGGGGGAAAAGGTTCATAATGTCTCTTCTCTCTGCTTTTCCTCCTCTTTAGCTGCATCACTTCTTGTTTATTGTATTAGACCCTTTACTCAGAGTGGCTAAGAGCCAGTGACCCTGAAAAACTTGGTGGATTGTGGCACAGTTACTGAATATGAACACTTGAGATGCTTCACCAGCACTTGGGAAGAGAAAAACCTAACCTTTAACTCAAAAAAACCTTATTGAAACTTAAGTATTACTACTTCTTAGTTGAGTATAGGGGGAATTGAATAGCCCAGATGAAGCTTGGCTCCTCTGCTCCCTGCTTCCTCCACCTTTCCTTTCCCTTGTTCAAATGTAGCTTTTCTACAGCATTCCTTTCAATTGCCTAGCAATGATAGATAGGCACAAGCCCTAATCAAAAACATAATATTCATGCCTTTGAAAATCCTACGTAGAATTCAACTACATTCATATGTAAAAAGAAGGGGGGGGAGGGAAGTAGATGCAGAAAAACAGTGGGTGAAGCTTTCTTCTGCCTTCCTCTACTCCAGATTCTTCCTCTTTCACGCACAAAATTCAACTGACTCTGTTACCAGAAGGTACATGTGACAAAAATGGACTTAGCAATAAAAGAAATAATCTGAACAAGAAAAAACAACTGCTAATTATTAAATAAGTCAGTCTTAGTCTGGGACATTGCTTTTTATAGTGCAGGCATATAAAATGGGTCAGTGAGTTTCACAAGAGGATGACTGGCAATATATGTCCCTTTATCTTTTATTTAAGCAGAGAGAAGTACTGATTTCACTGCAATACCAATGCTTCCCTTGAAAGCAAACACAACCCTAAACCAAACCACGACCTTTAATAGCCTGCATTCATTTATTCTTACACAAGCAATCAATTCTTCTATGGAAGACATCTCTGCAGTTTAGTCAAGAGTCCTCAGCACAAAGAACAAGGCAACTTAAAAATAAAATAAAGTCTTTTTTTACTGCTATCAATTTACAAGTGAACAGCAAACATTTATTATTGTGTTGCTTACAGAGATCTAACATTTGTTTTGGAGGAAAGACCTGCAGTAGAAAAGGTCACAGGGCTGAAGCGCCACTTCCACAATGACTTAAATATGTGGATATCACATTGACAGATTTTGAAAGTTGTTGTTTTTTTTAATCATCATTTTCCAGAAGGAGTAATTTGAATCTGTGGCTTCTTGTCATATGATTGATTTTCTTTTTTTTTTTTAAGTTTTATTTTATTTTTTTCAGAATTCATTTGGGATGGAGGGGAGATCTCCCACACACTGAGGAATCATAGGCTAGTAGATATTTGGACTTCATTGCAAATTCAGGTCAGCTGACAAGATACTCCGACTAGCAACGCTGTTCCAAAACAGACAGCTCAAATCCATTCTCAGACATTCCTTCACATTTTATGAGTAAATGTTGTTGGGTTGGGGTTTGTTTGTTTGTTTTTCTTGAATTAGACATTTAACAGAAATTTTATCAGAATATCTAACTTCCCTCCTGCAGCTCAGCTGGTTTCTGTGGCTCCCAGCTTGTTAGTGAAGAACATTTAATGCTCTGATAGTGCCAAGAGGGAAGGAAGCTTTAAGGAAATTCAAAAAGAAACTTTTCCCTAACTTTCCTCCAGATTCTGTTAGCCACAGAAACAGTCAGAAAATTAATTATGATCATTACCTCAATGTAGTTTAAAAAAAGAATCTTTAAAATCCACACCTGTAAAAGAGGGATGCCTCCCAGCACATTATAAAGGAGCAGCCAGAAGCACAGTTCTCACCCGTGCTGAAATAAAGGCAGAGAAGCCCTTAGAAAGCTAAAATACTCTTACTTGTAGCATGGTTACTCGGGGCACGGACAAAAGACTAGGAAAGCCGGATCAAAAGGGGAGCTGGAGAGATCAGGTTTCTCCCTCCTGGGTGGGAATTGACACAAGAGTGTTTTCAGGTAGTTTGCGGTCAGGATGGGGACAAGAACAGCCACAAAAGCAAAGCTCATAGAGCGAGCTGTGCCTAGCATTAGACTTCTTAGGAGCCAAGAAAAGTGCCAGCCGAGCTGAGCCTCGGCAGCATTTCCAGGCAGCAGCTTCTGCTCTTCAATCAGATGTAGCATGGAGCAGGCACTCTTCTTCCTGCCCTGATCCAGCCATCCTGTTCCCCATGTGAAAAAGGATTGACTTTAGACGGACTCTCTCCTCATACCAGAGAGCAGCAAAGGATTTCTCAGAGAAGCAGCAAACTGCTTCAGAGCAAAAGTAAAAAGAATTTAAGACCTTCTTAGCTGTTCTAAAAAATGTTTTTCTATAGACAGTGGGAAACAACCCTTCACCTGAATTGTAATTGGTCACTCCTTTAACAGAGCACTTCTTGGACCACGGCTGTCCATTTGTTTCTGTTTGCACCAGATGCCTTTATTCTTTTCAGGGACATGTCTAGCAGCTCTGGGTTTTCCAGGAGTGTTGTTCCCCTGTCTTTTCCTGTTTAGTTATGGGTCGAGCTCGCTTTTGTTTTCTGTGCTGTTTACTTGGTACCCTGCTTCCCCCACTGCCGGGAACCACGGGCTGCTCGCTAACTCCCCAAATTCCTCCTCAGCTCTGGCATCGCAGCTTTGTTTCCATTTCCATACATCATTACCTCTCGTACAGCTCAGAGTTTTCCCTTTCTCTTCTCTTCTTCTTTTTTTTTTTTTCTTTTTTTAATAACACTTTAGTTTCTTAGTGTTAAAATACTGATACACTGAATCTTCAAAAGCCTTTCAGTTCTGTGATCTGCCCACAGCAGGCACCAGAAACCTGAGAAATCAAGAATGTGGCTCCCTTCCCAGCTAAATTCATGTTGCCATGAGGGGAAAGGAATGATGCTTCACCCAGGAAGCTGGCAGTGCTGGCACTCAGCCCTCAGCTCCCCACCACCTAGCGAAGCCCAAAGATATGGGGTGCCCACACTGCACCCCATACACATGGAGATGCTTGTGCAAAGAGACTGCATGCCAGGGGGTGTAGCTAGGGTGAGACTCTGGCATGCTGGTGACAGCGGTAGGACAAGAGAAAGAGGCAGATGGAGCGAAAGTGGATAGTGAGGGTGTAATACAAGAGAGAAATGGGGTGAGAAAAAGTCAGAGGGATAAGAGGAGAGCTGTAATGAGAGGAATTAGTGAAGGTGGTGAGAGGAAAACAAAACAGGAGGTGAGGATACAGGAAGCGGGAAGAGAGATTAAGAAAATCCATCCTGCCAGAAACAGCATTTCTTGTCAGGCAAACAGCAGGTGCTGCCTGGGGAAGAGCTGATTCATGCATCTGGAGTGCAGGAACTGAAACACCTCTACCTAAGTAAGAAAAACTAAAGCAAAAAAGAGGCTCCACAGAGGTGGGAGAGTTTGCCATGCTGTTTTTTCCTTTTGGCTTCTCAACTGAACGACATCTTTCAAATAGTTTTGTGAATGCGGTGGGTTGAAAATTCCCCCCCAGCATTAACTTTGCCAGACCACCCCAGCTGGAAGCAAATGGCAGCTGTATTTACAAGCAAAAACTACAATCTACAATGAAATGCAATGAATATGTACAAAATATACAGGACTTACAACATTTACAGATATTTACAATTAACTAACAGCACAAGGATCCCCCTGGTCAAAGACCAGGGGAAGCTACCTGCTTCTCCTTCCCTGCCTACCCAGACCCCCCTGTACAAAGAAGAGAGAAAGAAGCAGAGAAAGTTGTTGTTAGACTTAACCGAAACAATGCAGCCAAGGTCAAGCAGAAGCAAGTTAGTATCTCTCCAGCGCGAAGAAGCGAGAAGAGAAGGAAATTGGTTTGGTACAACCAGTTTAAGTTCCTTATCTCTCCAATGGAATTGCTTAGAATTATCTTTTTGTTTTCCTTTTTACACCCAATAGTGATTTGTTTACATTTTATTACTTTTCTGCTCAAGACCTGTGAAAAATTTTAAAGGCATAGCCTAAAAGTACCACAGTGAAGAAACAGCTGAATTTCCCAACCACTGCAAGATCCTGACAGTTCACTGCAGCATTAACTTTTCCAACCTGAGGCCTTCCTGTCCTCCAGTTTGCCTTGCTCCAGACTAATTTTTGAAACATCTGCAGTCATAGCCCCTCCAGGATGAGATTTCCCCTTTGTCTGAGGTCTGCACAGACTCTGAGGAGTCAGTAATAGAGGTGGCATCGCCATGCAGTGAGGGATGCTGATGGTACACCTACATTGACCTGCTCCAGCTCAACTTCAGGGGACCATCATCGCAGAACCACAGAATTTCAGGGGCCAGAAGGGACCTCAAAAGATCATCCAGTCCAACCTCCCTGCCAGAGCAGCATCACCTACACTAGATTACACAGGAACGTATCCAGGCAAGTTTTGAATATCTCCAGAGAGGGAGACTCCACAACCCCCCTGAGCAGCCTGCTCCAGTGCTCTGTCATCCTAACAGGGAAAAAAAATTTCCTCATATTTATGTGAAACTTCCTATGCCTCAACTTCCACCCATTGCCCCTTGTCCTGTCATTGGGTACCACCGAATAGATCCTGGCTCCATCGTCTCAGCACTCACCCTTTACATATTTATGAACATTGATGAGGTCACCTCTCAGTCTCCTCCAAGCTAAAGAGCCCCAGCTCCCTCAGTCTCTCCTTGTAGTAATGCTGTCAGTAACTGCATGGGTCTTTAACCCTCTCCACACCAGTCTGAGGTGTGGAGATTCTCACGCTGTCCCTTCAGCAGCTTTCAAAAACTATCCTGCTCACATTCTTATGACACTGAGCCTTAGCTCCCCATCCCCTCCCTGATTGATATTGCCACTGCACCACAAATCACAGGCAATGGATAAATCAAGCCCTAACCAAAGCTGCTACTATTTTTTTTCCCTCAAAAAACCTCCCCAGGAAGCCTTATTACAGATTAAATTTGATGGATTTCTATCAGATTCACTGCACCACTCCTCTCACCTGACTGTACCCGCAACAGCTATTGGGGAACCTGCTCAGCTGCATCCTGCAAGCTTCCTTCCTTTCCCCCTCCTCATTGTAACACTTGGTTTAGAACGTTATAATTAAAGCTTTCTAGCAAAATTGGGTTAATTTTGTCTCTGTGTATGAAAAGTAGCCAACAGTGATCTACTAAGGAGTTATTGTTTAAAAAAAAACAACAATAAATAAACCAAACAAAAAACCCTAAGTAATGAAGGGCTGTTTAATTAGGGCAAACTGAACAACAGAACTAATAGATTTATTAAAAACCAAACCAAAACAATACCATTTACAGACATTTAGCTTCCTAAAAATTGACCATGTTCTGTTTTCAGGAGAAATCATGGAATGCTTTAATCACAATAATAAAATAACACCAAGAGAATTCCATTTTCCACTTGCCAAAATTCGAGACCTACCTTAAGGATTCTTTTGTTTGGTTGGGTTTTTTTTAGGAAGAATATTTTGCCCAAAGGAGGAGTTAGAAGGAAGAGTTAGCGAAGAGGCAAATTTGGTGGTGAAGAACTTTAGCAGAAAATTTCATTCCTGCTAAATTTTTAGGCAGCAGTGAAGGCTGCGCTTTGGGTTAGCAGCCCCTCTTTAAAGCGAGGTTGTTTGCTGGCATGTCAGTTTGAAAAACAGCACGGTAGGATGACTTGTTTAATAACTGGGCATAAAACCCAGAGATTAGAAAGTCTCAGAGTGAGTGACAAAACTCCTGTGCGATAATCTGATTTCTTTGCCAAAGCAAGGAAGGTTTTTTAATAAAGGTCACGGAGAAATAATCTCTGAAGACAGCAGTGTCTCTTTCCCCCTGAATTTTTACTCCTTTGTAATTTTTATACTCCTTTACGGCAAAAGGCAGACCTTGCCAGGCACACACAAAAAGCAGACAACCACCACAGAGGAGAAAAAAAAAAAAAATTTAAAAGAGGAAAAAACAGAGAAAAAAAAAATCTTAAAAAAAAAAAAAATGAAAAAAAAGAAGGGAGCCTGAAATTTTAGTTACACCACATGTGGTTTTCATTTGTGAAAAATGAACAAGCTGTTTGTGGTTAAACTGTCTAATCTGCTGTTATCAATCTAGCACTGCATTCAAGATTTACAGGATACATCAGCTTCTGTGCCACATTAGCTGTAAAAGGGAGAGGGGGTGGGAGGAAAAAGGAGGAGGAGAGAGTTTATCCTGAGGAATAATATTTCCAATGCAGCCACACTCACACTACATCTGGTTGTGCTGGTAGCGGCAGTTAAATTGAAATATTTCACAGCGTGTGTCAGAAACATGCAGAATGGTAATTATGACAGATCTGATTAAGCCTGAGTGCCACTAGCTCCCTGGCCAGCTCTGGTTGTGCAGGTGTGACCTTGTGCGTGCCTGCGTGTGTAAATAAAATTAATTACAAGCGAGAGGGCGAAGGCTTCGGTGACATCACAAAGCGGAGAAACTCCCAAGGGGGAGACCTAATGGAATATTTTCCCTCAGTCTAATAATACAGTTCATATTGACTTGAGGTAATTAGTGGGATCATTAAAGCAGTTTTCCCGGCGTATTTGGCTGCCTGATCAGATTAGTGAAAATGTTCTTCAGAACAAGCCCTGTGTGGTCTGCCAGAGAAGGAGGAAATAAAGAGCAACAAAGCATATTTTGGAATGATAAGCAGCGCTGGACTTTTTTGCATGGCGTTTTGCAGGGCTGCTCTCCGGAGCCTGGGTGCCTGACTCTCCTGACCGACTCAATCTTCCATCCCAGGCTCCTGCTGCGCACCATCTACGAGTCTTTAATTTGTGTGCCTCTAGCCTTCAACACCGCACTTTAATTTTGCTTCTCCAGCCTTCACCACCACCACACTCTACTTTTTGTTCCTCTAGGCTTCAACACCACACTGTCCTCATGCCTTACTGCTTAAAAAATACCAAACCCCAAAACACATTAAAAAGATAAAAAAGGCAAAAGCCTTTGCAGAAGTGCTAGCCTTCGAAGGACTGCAGTAAGGTAAGTAGAAGGAAGAAGGATAAATATGTGATCAGCAACCCTTCACCTCTTCCCAAAAAGCTAACAGAAGATTGAAGGCACTGGTTTGAGAATAAGTAACGTTTGCATTTCCTAACAAGCTTGCCCCAGCGAAGAAAAATGGGGGGGGGAAAAAAAGTTTAACTGTGATATAAAAGTCTTCCACAGTAACAGAACACAGAGCCCTAATCAAGAAATGGACCATTTGTTTAAAAACAGTCTATTGAGCATGCTCTACCTTGCAAATGGAATATGCCAAGCTCTGTCACAGATGGCAAGCTTTGACAGTTCCCATCCGTAGCGTCGATACTCGACAGTTCAGCACAAGATCAGTGACATTCTGTCTCATTAGAGCCACGCTAATTATCACAGCTAGTTTCAGGGGAAACCATGTGTTGCAATGGTCAATTTGAAGGAGTCTGTGCATCAACAAACTGGTAATAAGGATCAGACACCTTATTATATGACAGCATGTTGCCTATGATCTGATTTACTGAATCAGAGGTACTGAGGCAATGCTGAAGCCTGATGGGTTATGGAATCGCATGTACACAATGCAGATCTCAAATATGCTTTACAAATAAAAGGGAGCTATATAGAAGCAATACAAAGAATTATTTTTTTTAATGGTGAAGTTATGAGGATGTTTCTCATGTGTCATTAAGACATGCAGAGATGTTCAAGATCTTGTCAGCCAGCTCTATCTTTAATCAAATCATATAAGATACATAATTCAGAAACAAAACTGTAAAATTATGGATTATGCTAAATTATAATTCATTCCATACTTTGATTTTTCAGTTTCAATAACATGTACCAAACATTCCTTATGTTGTGCCGTCTTGCTGCTTTAACAGAATTTTGTATTTTGTAAAGAGCTTTCTCTACTTGGCTCTCTTTTTTCATTTGTACATTTAATGACTCAGGCTTCTATTTCTCTTGCGTTCTCTCACACATTTGTGCTCTTTCCACCACAAAAAAACCCTCAACCAAGAACCCCCCTTTGCTCTTTCTGGCCACCTGCAGGGCCACATCCTGCCAGGCTCTCGGTAATCCTAGCCCCAGTGCCTCCCAGGGATGCTCTGCAGGCTGAGGCCATGAGAGCGTTAAGCATTAACTCCCAGCCAGCACAGGGCAGGTGTGCACCTCTTCCCTCCAGGGAAGGTCTCCTCAGGGCTCCAATACCCAGCATTTCCTGAAGCTGCTACCCGTTTTTTTTACATAGCCTCTGTGTGGAATGTAAGCAGCATTTAAACAGCTAGCACTGCCACACGCCTGGCTGTGAACCTCTAGCTGGAGCTGATTTGACCCCACGTGGAAAGCATGCTCAGGAAGTACACTTTTTCATCGGTGTGTCAACAAATCCAGCCTTTGCCTCACATGCTGAAAACACTGCGTGGCCCCAAGGAGCTGTCTGGAGAGGTCAATATAATCCTCTTACCAGTTAAGTATTTTCCATTCTGTAATTTTTTTGCTTTCACTTGAACTGTTTCAGAGTTTAATGCTTTTCATTTGTTATATATATATATATATTTACAGTTTATGCAGATTTCTGTGGGTAACTGCACACCTCCACCTTGGAGATTTTGAGACTGTTTCTCTTCAGTGCATCTTTGTTGATTCAAGAAATTGCTGCCTACTTTCTTACTAGCAGGAACTCAAGACTCACTAAAGTCAATCCACTCCACCAAGGTCATAGCCGTAAAGTGGGTTGCGGCCAGGATCAGCACTGGCCCTTCTCCAGGTCTATCCAGGCTGAGTGATGAGTTACTCAAACTCTATTTTTCCACCCCCCCTTTCTGAGAATTAATGAAAAAATAAATAAAAAACAACCTGAGGTTTTAACTTTTATTTCTGAGGAGAGATGTTTTAAAAGAAATTAAGGGGCACAGGGAGGACCTGGAACACTCTAAGCATTCATTTTGTTCCCACAATATAAACCTGAAAAATCTCCTTCTCCCTGACCTGGGCAAAAGAGAACACTATGACTCTGCAACATGGTGTTCTGTGAAAGAGACAAACCTGTTCTATCTGCCAAGTTTCGCAGTGTCACTGAATAACACACCACTTTCTGGGGGGCAATTCTTGATTGCGTGCAGAAGCCCATCTTGCTTGCACAATTCACACTCATCCTCCCTCCAGCCCCACTGACATGGGATCCTGTCCTGGCTCATGGCACCTCTTGCAACTGTCAGAGCAATCACCCATGGGTAGTGGCGAGGGGAGGAAAAGACATTTTAAATGTCAAAAACATAGAGGCTGCTGTCTGGAGTACTTCTGCAGCTGATGTTTTCTAACTACGGTATTTCATCTCTCCACAAGGGCATGGAGTTTATTTCCAGGCGGACCTGTGGAACAACAGCAGACCTCGGAGCACGTTTTGTTTCCACCTCGTGTCTCCCTGAGCAGTACCCCTCCCCGCTCCACAGAGAATCCATTGTATGCCAAAGGGAAAAAGAAGGTTTTTAAGCCAAGATTTAAACCCAGGAAGTGACTCAGCTGCTCTGAGGGAGATAAAGGCTGGAGAGCACTTGACTGAGACTGAGCCCCCTCCTGCCTCACAGGCTGGACCCTGCTGGGGCAGCTTAAGGTGCAGCACCCTGAGGAAACAGCTTTGAAAATAAATTTCAAGACACTGCCCCCGTTGAAGCCCCATTGTTACCAGAGGGTTACTCCTGGTCATAAAAAGGTTTCTTTCCCCCCCACTGGAAAACAGTTGAATAATTTGTTCTCTTTTCTGCGGTAATGGCGTGTTACATCTTCGTGCCAGACCCACAGTACTGTGCTCGTTCAGTGCTGAGAAGCTGTTTAAGAATGACTTTCCTATTAGAGTATGTAGCTTAATCTCTAGGTGGAAAAACCCAGATCAAAGATACAGCATTTATAAAACTGCAGGTTAAAAAAAGATAAAAGTGAGATAACAGACATCAGTTTTCGACTGTAAATCTCCAGGTTTACTACAACATTAAAATTTCCAGTAAAAACAGGGGGTTTATATACCTGAAATCTAATGGCCTATTCTGAAAATATTTATGTCAAGAAAGGCATGGTATTTTGCATGCCAAAAGCAATTTTAGTGCCAGTGTTTTGCATTCCCTTCCCAGTTAACTCTTTCCCATCCACTCGTGAGCATTAGACGCTCTGCCTAATGCATACCTGGCGTGCCTCCCCAGGCAGCTTTTTAGAGGGAGACACTTCAGGTGCACACTAAGGCAAAAGTTGAATGCTTATAATAAAATATCACTGGGCAAAATACTTGCCTGATTACTCAGGATGGTGTCCCTAGCTTGGTTTGAATCTCTGATTTTACCTCCATGCCTTGCATGCAAAACTGCTCATTTACACTCTCATTTGCCTAACCGAAGCGAAAGATGGGGACAGGAGGACAGGAAATTGGGCAACACAATGCAACAGCTCAGAAGTAACGGGTCAAAACTCTCCATAATTAGATGAGGTTTTGGGAGGTATGGGTAGTACTCCATTAGTTTTATGCTAAAAATAAAGTCAGAGCATGATCCTCCTAGAGTCAAATGTCTCATGTTCAACATAGAGGCATTTTTATTTGGTGAGAAGCGAGGGCAGTTTGCATCCACCTGGCCATACACAGCTGTTGGCAGGACTGATGCTGCAGAGAAGCAGTGATTTTACCTATTTGTTCTACTACCATGTAACCTTTTTTAGGTATAATAACACAGTCTGATAGCCTTGCAGTGTAGTGCATGCTACTTGCAGAAGCCCAGAAGCTAATACCACCTCAGGTTTTGCAAACTGTACTTTCCTAAATTTAAGAAAGCCTTAGCAACTTGGGCTGGTTTTCAGCTGGTTTACGTTCTTCCCTGTTTCTTACTAGCCTGTGCAGACCACAGCTTTTCAGGACAGACCATTAAGACAAATGCAACCTCTCCAAACACAGCAAACATACAGAATCACTACAGCTCTCTCCTTGCCTTATCTCTTGGGCCTCTTATGTTTGTGGGGCTTTTTTGTTTGTTTGTTTGTCTGTTTTTTATGGAATAAAATTAGATTTCAGCATCTGTCACTATCAAGAAGAAAAAACAACCTCATCCCTGGCTCCCACATGAAAACACTGTAACCAATGCACAGTTGCTGAACCATGATGCCTTAATGATCATTACACAAATCAACTTTTTGGTTGTTGTTGGAAATAACAAAATTAAGAATGTGCTTTCATAATTACTGGAATCAGGCTGTCAGGTTATAAATTTAATAAAACCCCAATATAATTAAATTGTGAAGGTGACACATACCACACACAAATATGTATGTATATGTGCAGGTGAATTCTTTTCATTTTGACTTATTCAGGTGTGCTGATTAAATACTAGTGAACACTATTGTTAGCATTGCCATTTTACCATTAAGAAACCCCCAAACCAATGACCTGGGAGCAGATACAAAGCACTTCATAAACCTTTCCTGTCTTCCTTTTGCATGCATTTCTCTAAAGCTCTCTTCTCAACATAATCTAACAAAAATACACGTAGGCCAATTAGCCAACTTTCAATGAAACTGAGATTTTAAGTACTGACAATAGGTCAGTATCACATCCCCAAAGACATGATGCATTCAAGCAATTTCATTTAGAACCTCTTCCTTTGCTCCTCAGGATACCCAATGGCAACCTTTAACGTATGCCTTTTGAATTTAACAAGATTTGAATTTATTCCAGAGATAATGTATTGATCCCTAAAAACCAGAGAAGCTGTAAAGAAATGTACAGAATGAATACATTCCTATGTGGGAAAAGAATTCAACCTTTGAAGGAATCTTCTAAACAAGTCCTCAGAGTTGTTCAAATCCATGTGCCAGATAGTCTCCTTCCTTTACAAAAGCCAACAAGCCACGAGCAAAGTGCACTGGCACCTAAACCAGAGCACAACCTCACTGGTATCACTGCAATCTCTTCCTGCTCTCACTAATGCTTCCATGCCCTGCACTATCACTTCTGCTGCACTGAGTCCCTGTAGCCAGGTGGTTTGTTGAGCGTCAGGTCCATACGATGGTCCTCAGTCCATCAGGTAGCTCTTGCCAAAGGCACTAACACATCACAAGGGAAGATGCTCAGTTTCTACCTTGGCACTTCCTAAACAAAATTCTGAGGCGCATCATTTAATAGCTCTTCTGTACAAAGTGCTCTAGTCAGCAGAACATTAACTGCAGTCTCCTGGCTCAGGCAAGCCCATCCACCTTGCAGATGCTGGCTGCTTAGACACTCAATTTAATGTTCACTCAAATCAGTCCCTTAAAATAAAACAAAATAGAAAGGCCCTGCAGCAAACAACAATCTTTCCACTGTCAGAGCTGGCTTAGGTCACATACTGTTTTATTCCATAGCTTGAGTCTATAGTCAAGAGTTAATCAAGTTTTTTATATCCAAAAGAAGAGCAGCAATGTTTGATTTTAGTGATTTTCAAACAAAACAGTTAACTAATACAGCATTTTCTAATATGTCTCCTCCAGACTTTTCACGATAACTGGAAGTCATTATCCCAGGATTTCCAGTTCTGAGCAGGAAACCAGTATCACCAAATTAAAATCAACCAAACAAACCCACCAAACAACAATGTACCTCTCTCACGTGAGGTTCTCTTAAAGCACACGTTTCAACACGCCTCGCTCTTGTGCAAGTGAGACTCTGTCCCTGAGAAATATTTCTCTGTATCACTGACAAGCTCCATTGCAGACTTTTTTATAACACAAGTATCTCCTTCAATATACAAGGCTTTGCTGCATATTTAAACCTTATCAATTGGCTGGCTAGTTGTCAACGGGCTAAAGCAGAACCAAAACATTCCATTTACCTAAGAGGTTACTTCCATGAAGCAGTTTTGTACCACAAGCGGCACTTTGGCTAACTATAGACCTGAAGACTTGTTCAACACAAATTAATTTTGCATTGCTTAACCTGAGGAGAGAAATAACCTCTGAGAAGACAGGCATGATCTCCACAATGAAAGGAAAAAGAACTACATGTTTGTATTACTTGTTTTCTATGTGTGGTAGCAAAGCTCATGCAAGAATCTAAATGTTGTAACAATGCTCTAAAAGAGGCGCACTACATCCTTGGGAAGATTTTGTGCCTCACTTGATTACCTGTCCTCTTTTAAGACTGCAATAGAAGAGCTGTCTGGCCTAACAAAAATTAAGACTATGCACTTAAATAAACATACTGTCACACAAATCAGAGTACATCACAATTTTGTGGACCGATAGACTGGCTTCATAGCTTGGGTTTGTGGTGAACTGCACTGGAAAGGGGAAGGTGTATAAAAAAACACTTCTCTAACCCCAAGTCTTGACATGTGAATAAAGACATCTGAGGAGCACACAGGTTGGAAGCTGCTGTAACATTCTATCATAATTAGAAACATTTCAAGAGCCCTGTAATTTCCAATCAAAATTACAGTAATTTCTGATATACAAGCCATGATTCATGACAGAATTTTTACATTCCATGGGAGATTATAGTGGCCTGATGTATGACACACTGAGTGCAGCACTAACATAAACAATTCAGTTTAATGTTTAAACAGCACTTGGTGTTTAGAATCCCACAATAAAAGAAACATATTATTGTAGAAATTATCACTTTGACAGTGATTGAAGGGTAGGCAGGCATGTGGCCTATAAAGCTGTAATTTTTACAGTCCACAGCTTGAGTTTAATCATTTTGATATAACATTTCCAAAATATCTCTTTAAATGCTCCTTGCAGCATATAAGTTAAGAGGCAGCATCCTTTCTATACAATGAAAGGCAGTAAACTCCAACATGTGAACAAGGCAGAAGTCAAAAGTTAAAGACTGTTAAAAAGAAAACCAGTGCTAAAATGCTAATGGCTGAAGAATCGTTAGTCTAACTGATCCTCATCAGCCTCTCCTGGAAGATGCTACATTTTCCTATGAAGCAAGCTTAGAAAAGTAAAGGAATAGAGACTAAGAGGACTTAACATTTAATCTAACACAAAAATTCAACAATGCAAGCATTAGCAAAAGCATTGCAGAGCAAGACTTCAGCATTTCTTTCAAGTGTTGGTATAACCATAGTTCTAGTCTTTCCCATTTTTCTGGTTTTTCTTTACTTACTTTTCCAGTACATTCTCACTTAAGTCTATGTTTTTGCATACTCTGGCAATCTTTCTCAGAAGCCATGTCACTTATGATAATCACACCTAACAAGTGCTTGCTCATTTCCCTTTCTTGCCACTCAACAGAAATTCTTCAGCCAAAGGAAACAGAATAGAATCATAAAATCGTTAGGGTTGGAAGGGACCTCAAGGACCATCTAGTTCCAACCTGCCATGGGCAGGGATGCCTCACACTACATCAGGTTGCTCAGAGCCCCATCCAGCCTGGCCTTCAAAACCTCCAGGGATAAGGCTTCTACCACATCCCTGGGCAACCTGCTGCAGTGCCTCACTGCCCTCATGGGGAACCATACATCCAAGCCTTCAATCTGAATATGCAATATCTGTGTAGGCATGAGGGCAGGTAACCAAGCAGCCACAGTCCTCCACAGACATCATACATGTGTCCTCAGATGTAACTTGTATAATGGTAATCTGTTGGGGTTTTTGCTGTTGCTTTTGATGTGGATAGTGCTGCATCAGCTGCCATGCACAGCCTCACCAGTGGGCCTGACTAAATATTTTCACAACCCCAAGAGTTCAGCGACTGCCCTTGCAGTGCACGTGATTTCAAAACACCGAAGTCTCAAGATGAATTCAGCAGAAATACACAAAGCTCACCCACACAGCTCTTTCCATGCCCACACCAGCCAAGATCTGATGAACCTGCTGCTTTCTGAGCTGTGCAAGACCCATGGGTGTACAGCAAAGGCAGCTCACTGGTGGGAAAAGAGAGAGAGGCATCCAAGGAAGCTGCCTCTCAACCCTGCCTAGTGAAGAGTAACCAGAGGTTACTTCTAGTCTCAGGAAGGAGCTACGAGTTGTGGTATGGGGCTGGTGTGCCAACCCACTCATTACTCACACAGAAACAGATCAAAGCTGGGGGGGATGTGAAACAGTTACACAGGACAGCAAGTCTGTTGCACCTTGGGAACTTTACCTGGCTTTTGGTTGCCGCAACCTTTGCAAACAGTGCTTGAGACACCTTAGCTCTCTTCATTTCCTGCTGAATCTCGTCGTAAATGGAAGCATTAATGTTCATGGAATTATTTTCTGTTTTTCCATTCCTCTCAGTAGCAATAGTAGCAGTTTTGACCTGGAAAATATATTTTATAAGACATTTTTTATTATGAAAAAGTTCTTTCTTTCTTTCTCTTTCCCTCCCCAAGCAGTTCCCTCTCCATTTTACTCCTTTTATGCAGTCTTGCTTTGATATTCTGTCAGAGACTTAACATTATAAACTATCAGAGGTTCAGGCAACTGGGAAAGAAGAAATAGGTGGAATAGGTGAGAGCATCTGAAATACGAGTTGTCATTAACTGACCACTAAGAATTTCAAAATCATAAAACAAATTAGGTGGAAAGCTGTCAAAGAGTCTCATGGAGAATACTGAGTCCTTACATCATTTCTTTGCCCCATGCAAATTACGTGAAAATTGTTAAGTGCAGTATAAAAGAATCTCTAATGCAACAAAATACTGACATACAACTTCATTCATGCCTCATGTTTAGCACACTCACATGCATGATAATGTAGAAAAATTGTGGCTTTAGACTTAACTTTAAAAAATATTATCAGTTTCCTTCTCAAGCTGTTTTTAAGATCATTTAGGATAATGCATATTTTATCCATTTATTTATGAAATCAAGATAAGGCTTTCTGAAAACTATTAATTCCAGCAGTCCTTCACTTGTAACATTAAATATTTATTCCTCTTGCAGTCCATGTTAAAGAGAAACACAAACCAAGCAACACAACCGACATGAAAACAAGACAGAATGATTACACTGCCACATCTGCATCGTTAAGGAAAAGAATAAAAATACATATCAGTAGTGATATTGATGTGCAGAAGACTATCCTTTCCTTCATCCTCTGGAAATGATTGTTTCAAACACCATGAATCATCCCACCAAGGTTATAGTGCAATTTCTGCAATATCAGTTGAGAGGTACAATAAAAAAATCAGCAGGTACTCAGGATCTCCTACAATATTCTTAATAGTCAAGGATAACCTTTCTTTAGCAGGTATTCTTGCAGTGTTTCCCTGAGATTAGTAGACATAATGGACCACTAATCCTGAAGTGGACCAGAGGAAATGAGATGCTGAATTTCTGCCAAGAACACACAAGGTGATGATGTGAAATCAAACCTTAAGATTTCAGTTCAAATCTGCAGGTTCATATTGAGGTTCTTGAGAGATGAATTCATTTAGCCATTCAGAACATACACGTCCACTCTAAGTTAGCCATTCAGGCTACTTCTGCACCTAAGGGACAGACCTTGGCACTTGCAGAGGGTGATTCAGCCTGCTCCTAATTATGTGTGTAAACCCACACTTTCACTATCAGTGCAAGTCAGCATTTTCCTGTGTTCTAATGTCCCTTGGGGTTCAGAGGGAAATCACGACAACGTGATCATTCATCTTCTAACCTCACTTTCTATGAGCTTTTGTATGCCACAGGTCTCATGATAATAGGAGTCAAAGGGTTTGGGTGAGAGACATACCTAGGCAAATTATCCTTTTTTTTTTTTCCTCTCTCCTAGAAATGTCATGCTCAATTTGGGTTAACTATCCTCCACAGAGCTTTTAAAACAAAATAATCTAGCCCAGAAAGTGAAAGTGCATGCCACTTTTCCTGAGCCTGATTTGTCTAGCAGGTGTTTCAGGAGCCGTGTAACACATGCCCACTAGCTGCAGGGGGTGTTTCACCAGCAAGAATAAGGCTTCCACACACATTTCCACCTGCTTCCTTCTGGTAGGCATTAGCCCTTTCTAGTGCCCTAAACCAGGACTTCAAAATGAAGAGGGAATTGAAGAAAAATCCCAGAATGTAGTGTACAGTTTATCATGTGATTTGCTTTCATCTGAAAACAGCTGGTACTTTGCAGCCATGTCCTGGAGAGTGAGGCATTTCCTTTTCTGCAGTGTGACATTTTATAGACAACACTGCAGTAGAGCATGGCCAAGCCTGGGCCAACAGCTGCTCAGAAACATTGGAGACACCCAGCAGTGGAAAGCATAAGCAGCGGCACCATCAACCTCCCTTCTTCCCACTGCAGAGCTGGAAAGTCTGTGTCTCACACTGGCAAATCAGCATGGGGCCACAAGAGCAGGTGCATATCCTGAACATCATACAGTGAAATCATTTGAAAATTACAAATCAGTGGCAATTTTAGAACCTTCAAATGAGAAGGACTCGATAAAAGATAACTGATAACCAATGGAGATGTTAAATACACAACAACAAAGAGCCTTCTCTGCTTGCTTGTAAAACAGAGGCTAAGCTACATTAGAGAATAAAAAAGTTATGGTTTTGTTCACAGACCTTCTTGAACCTTATGTTTAAGTTTTAGCAAATTTATTTCAGTCTGTCCCAAAGAAATATTTCTAACTTTTAAATAATCTTTGAGGGTTCTGAGGGGATGATGAAGGTGTTCAGATAGCATACACAAGTCTAGTGTCATTGGGGAAGAGAAGACTTTGCTTTTGTGAACCTGATCAAAACGTCTCATTTCTGTGAGCAAACTGCCTTTCTGATTGCTACTTGGCTTCAAAAGGTAGCTTCACATTGTAGCAGTACTTCATAGAGCACTTAGAATCATAGAATTGTTAGGGTTGGGAGGGACCTCAGGGATCATTCAGTTCCAACCCCTCTGCCATGGGCAGGAACACCTCACACTACATAAGGTTGATCAGAGACACATCCAGCCTGGCCATAAAAACCTCCGGGGATGAGGCTTCTATCACACCCCTGGGCAACCTGCTGTTCCAGTGTCTCACCACCCTCATGCTGAAGAACTTCAAACATCCAATCTGATTCTACCCATTTCTAGTTTTGTTCCATTCCCCCTAGTTCTATCACTCCCCGACACCCTAAAAAGTCCCTCACCAGCTTTCTTGTTAGACCTCTTAAGATACTTAACTGAGCTGTGAGCACCCAGATTATTAAACACCAAGCTAGAGATACAATTTACACTATGCATCTTGGTCCACACTTTTCAAAGTCTAGTATGGATATGCATTTAACCGAGGGGAGTTACCGAAAATCCCCATTCTAGCTGGCAAATCACATCTATCTTTTTTACAGATACGACAAACTCAACAGCATCTAATACTGTTTAAAACAAACACACAAACCTCCTATTGCCTTTGTTGGTATTGAATTAGCAAGTGAAAAACAGAAAAGACTAATCACAGGATGTTAAAGGGTTGGAAGGGACCTCTGGATAGCTTTGAGTCCAAACCCCTGGCCAGAGCAGGACCACAGACTCTAGTGCAGGTAATATCTGCATCAAAAAGCTGTAGTAGCCCAAAGAGCTTCAGGAGAATAAAAATAGTAAAGTTATAAAATGATGTGTTATCAAGATTGTAAATATACATAGAGAGGGGTTACGGATTATCAAGAGCTGTTCTCAGCCTTACCCTGTACCTCTCCAATTTACATCATTGACCAAGTACAAAAACTTTTCTGCCACATCTTCATAATTTCTCCTCAAAGATCAGGAATAGACTGTGGCTGGACTAGATGGACCATTGGTCTGCTCTGCTCTGATGAATTCCATGCAATAATGCTAATTAACCTCTTGGAGAATATCCATACATAAACCTGCTCATAATTTATACATAGCAAGCATCTCAGATGTTGTACTGAATTTAGAAGTGTGTTCAAGCGACAGGCTGCTTGAAGCTGGGTTGAAAGAACACCACCCCCCTCCTCAAAAAAAAACCCAGAAAACAAAAAGTCCTCAGCAGTGCAACCTCAGGACTTGAAAGAGGAGGTGGAGAAAGTAATCATTCTGGAGAGAAAACCAAACCAAAACAACGCTCGTTTCATCCACAGTTTAGCACAACCTCCCACCTGCACTTAGAGCCACGTTTTCTGTTTAGGAGTGAAACCGCAGATCTGCTACTTTGTTTCAGAGGGTTTGTTTGTTTGCTTGCTTTTTCTTTTACAGCACCCAAATTTTGCAAACGCAGGGGAACAATATCTGACAAATGTAACACACTGAAAAACAGAAATTTGTTTGGTCATCTTCCTATCACCAATCAATTTAGCCTTTTAAAAATGCTTGGAAAAAAACCCAACACAAGACCCCGCACATCCAATCCCTCCTGACCTGCCCAGACGTTCTCATCAAATAAGACTGATTACAGTAGGAAGAAGTTCTGGACTAATTCAATTTTCCCAAGCAGGACAGGTTGTTATAGAAGGAATAACCAATCTGAAGAGGTTTTCAGAAACGTGGAAGCTGATTTCTTCCCCATCAAAACTGAAACAACAGAAAAAAACCTTTTATAACACATTCTCCTAAGTACTGTTTTAGCTCGGGAACAAAAATCTTCTTTAATCCTGGTTTAGCTTTTAATATTACATCGTACATTAAAATTCATAAAGTAGTTCATTCCAGGCAAAACAAACTACTTTTCAGTTCTGCTCTGCAAATAGCACAGGAGGTACAATAAATGTTGTTGCTTTCAGAACAGCTTTTATCAGGACAAAGTTTACTACTCCATTATTACAGTGGCGCCTGGAAGCGCAGTTATAGTTAAATGTCGGAGTTTCCATTAACTCTCCTCTACGGTGGTTTTTTTGAGGAGGGGGGAGAGGGGGTGGTGAGAGGGCTGCGGTTACCATTTTGCTCATTTTTGCTTTCATTAAAATACAACTTGGCACAAAGACTATTGACCTTGATCTCAAATTTTGCAGACTTAAAAATACAAATTTTGATGGTGGTGATGCATGGTGCGTGTGTGTGGGCATGTCTGAACTCCAGGGCTCTACTGTCAAAAATCACGGAAGCTGGAGTTATCCAGAGATCCTTACAGTATCACAATACCTTAGAGGTTGGAAGGGACCTCCACAGATCACTGGGTCCAACCTCCCTGCCAAAGTAGGATCACCCAGGGTAGTCTGTACAGGAATGCATCCAGGCAGGTTTTGAATGTGTCTGAAGAAGGAGACTCCACAACCTCTCTGGGCAGCCTCTTCCAGCGCTCTGTCATCCTCACTGTAAAGAAGTTTCTCCTCATGTTGAGGTGAAACCTCTTACAATGGAAGATCACTGGTCCTCAAACACCGGCAAAGCAGTGTTCTCAAGACCAGTCTTTCAAGAGTGACATCCTATCACTGGACCCAAACTGAGACTACTTTGGCACGAAGGAACTATAATTTATATTTAGTCAGGGGGAGGCCAGGATTATATTTATGCAAATGACAGATTTTGGCAACTGAGTACCCAGAATAATGACTCATGCAAGATTTGAGGATACTTCTTCTAAGATGCTTTGTTAATATTACATTCTGCTCTTGACGTTACACATAAACTGTTTTCATACAGGATGATGATGTGTCCCAAGAGTTAGCCCAAATTTTGTTTGGGAAATATGAGTGTCAAGAAGGATTTCTTCCTCAGCTCTGCTGACATGTCTCTGATGAGAAGGAAGTGTTCACAACTGCAGGATGGCTAATGAGTTTTAACTAGAATATCTTTGAAAACAAAATGGGTACATTCATATTGGATGTTAGGAAGAAATTCTTCAGCATGAGGGTGGTGAGACACTGGCACAGGTTGCCCAGGGAGGTGGGAGAAGCCTCATCCCCAGAGGTTTTTAAGGCCAGGCTGGATGTGGCTCTGAGTAACCTGCTGTAGTGTGAGGTGTCCCTGCCCATGGCAAGGGGGTTGGAATTAGATGATCCTTGAGGTCCCTTCCAAACCTAACAGTTCTATGATTCTAAGATTCTATGATTCTAAAATCTGTGACTTAGTCACTTGTCTCCCTCTTCCTTAGTACAACTTGAGGAGAGGATGGAGTCCTTTTTTCTCACACTGCCCTGAGAAGAGGGAGAGGCTGTCCCTAACACCTCTGTGGGGAACTCCATCCACCCTGAACATTGTTCCACACTCAGCATCCTCTCAAGTATCTCTTGTTCCCACACAATATGTAATAGGTTCATCCTCTGACCTTGACTTAGTGATATCCAGAAAGGACTTCTGTGTGGTGATCTGCAAGATGAAGGTGTAGAAAAATAAATAAATAGAAGAAATAGAATGAGAAAGGACCAAATTTTCTTCCTTAGAGCTTGGAAAGGTTAAGCTATGTCTCCATGCAGTACCTACCTGATGGAGATACTAATAGTTATAAACTCCAATGCCTCAGAAAAGAGCCTTACAGACAGGCTGCTGCTCCAGGAGGTGGTGAGATGAACAATGCCCAAGCAAAAAGTTCTTGTGTACACTGTCTCCCTGCACTCAGTTCACCAGTGTGGAAGACAGCAGCAGACTTTTACAACTTGACCAGCTCAGAGGGCTACACACATTTCCCCAAAGCTCATGCATTAGAGGCTAATGATTTCAATTAAAAAAACAAACAAACAAAAATAAAAGATTTTGCTTTTTTGTTTAAGTAAGAGAGAAAGGGAGAAGGAAAGAGGACAAAGAGCTTCTTAAAGGATTTCAAAAAAGAACTGGAAGCAATCCAGCTACATTAGCTCAAGTAGCAACTAGTAAGAATGCTGTAAAAATGAGATAAATTCAACACACTTCCTTCTAACTCAAGCACCAGGGTTTATGCTTGGCCAGTTCCTACCATCCTCTCAGACCTCCGAGGTCACGCTTTCGGTTTCTGCATGCAACAGCACACTAAATTCACACAGAGCAAACTCAGATGCTAAATGGTTAAGTCTGCTCTACTGTCTGGCCACCAGTTGGCAACACAAAAATGCAAAATAGATCCTTTTCAGGATGTTTATTTTCACATCCTTCCGAAACTGATAACTTGCAATTGCAAAATAAACCTTCATGTGTGGCACATTAGCTCCCATTTTTCATGGTTTCATAGTTTAATTGTTTCAAATGTTACACTGGTCTAAAGATTTAATATTAAATATGTTGGCTCTTGAGTAAATTCTGTTGTCAGGATAAAGGGTTTGCTTTGCCTTTCAGTAGTTATCGAAGAAGCTCATAGCTAAGCTAGAAATATATTATGCTTCATTTCTGTATAGTGAACTTTAAATAATTGCTTATAATACATTCAGTAGTATGGATGCTAGTAGCTTTATTTCCTTAGCATCAAACATCCACTAAACTGTGGACATTTGGGGGGTGGGGGATATCAGAGTAGCACCATGCATTAATAAGTTTGTGGTATCCTGAATATCATTTCTTTCTGCTATGATTTGTGAAGTTATACCTGCCAGTGCAACAATTAGAACTATTATTATTTATAGCATTAAGTATTGTCTTTATGGTAGCAACACAGGCATTTAAACTGTAATACCTGGGGCTCTGAGCACTTAGTAGCAGGTGGCAAGTGTCGCACGTGTTTCCAGGTGGGTAATTGGGGCAACAAGTAAAAAGTTTGCACAGAATCCTAACTTAAAGCAATTTGTACATCCTCAATCCACCCACTTGGTAAAGTACCTTTGTTTTGCTGAATGACAGCAAACAACATCACAACTAGAAAAACAACTGGCCTGTAGAGCTAAGGTTTACTTGTTAAGCAGTTTCCCTTTTTAAAAGGATCAAAACAAAACCATATGCCATTTCCCCTTTGAACTGTTGCAATTGGGTTAACCATACCCCTGACTCCCACTGAAAAAAAAAGAAATGTAATTATGAACAAGAGCACAACAGAGACATTTGGACCCCTTCATTTGGATGTACAGTACGTTTAGTCAGTTAAGAAAACCCCTAAGTCTCACTTTCTTCCTGGCTGCAAGGGATTTATACAGTTCAAAGTGTGAATTAAAACCAATACAAGGACTACCTCTGACTTGACATCCTTCTGGAAGGTCCTGTAATTAACTCTGTTCTTTAGCTGTGAAATTGGCCAAGACCACTTGAGACAGAGTGAGACATTACCTTGGCAGAAAGAGGTAAGTTAAGAAAGAGGGTTAGCCTTTGTTCTGAATTACCTGGGCTGTGGGAGCAGGTACAGATATTAAAACAAACTCAAAGGTTATTTTAAACACAGTTATCTGAATGTAACTACTTCCTACTAAAGCATTACTATGTAAATAGTTTCCCATCCTTTATCTTGAAGAGTATCTGTAGTGGATTTTACAGACTAAACTCAGTTAATGATAACAAAATTAGACCATTAGCACAGTCTGTTCTTTCTGCTAAATTTTTTTCCCCTCTTCTTGAGAAATGTACTGCAGTAGGTCACAGTGATCTTCTGTCCTCCCTATCCCTACAATTTCGTTATTACTTTAGTGTTGTCCTTAGCATCCATTAGCCGCAGGAAAACTAGAAAATAATCTCCAGGAATTCACAGCATTCAGAAAGGGCAGGAAACACAGCCATAGGCACAAGTCTAAGCCAGGTTAGCAAAAAACTGCTGTCTGTGTTTTTACACTCAACCACTGCAAAATTCCCACAATCCCAAAGCTTTGCTGTGTGTCTGGACTGTGCACACAGCATGATCAGTAGACCCTGTATCACAGAATCAATGTTAGGGACTGGAAGGGACCTCGAAAGATCATCCAGTCCAGCCCCCCTGCCAGAGCAAGCTGTAGATCAGTTTGGTTTGCCCTTCACAGGTACAACCCTGAGCCACAGCGATTCAGAATATTTCAGAGAAGATGCAGTTTTTTGGAGTGTCTCATTCACAGCCACATCTTTTCTTTGTGGAAATCCTTTGCATTCCTATGGCTCAACACCTGTGTTTCTCACATACCCTAAAATGTGCATCAGTTTCTTTGATAGACACAAGACTAAGCCCACTGAATTTCTGGATCCCACTGTATCAGACATTACAATCTGGGGAGAATTAAACCAGTAATTCCACTAGATTTTACAGAAATGAACAGGAGTTTCATTTGAACAAATAGTAAAGGAAGCTGGAACCAACATACTAAGACCCTTCTGCACAATGGATGTAGCAAGCCTGTTATGTTACCCACTTGTCAACAGCTCAACCTGGTGAAAGCATGCCCAGCATTTCGGGATGGAGTCTTCCTTCCCCTATCTGTTTAGATTTGCCTATTTGACTTTCTGGAGATAATTTTTAACGCAATATGAGGTACTCATAATTCTGCTTTCATTCCCAGTTTTTGGTCCAAATCCTTCCAAATTCCTACCTGAACTTCTAACATTAAAAAACAACACCTGAGAATTATAGGGGAAAAAAAAGAAAAAAGATAGCTAAAAGTCAACATCTTCCAGGCCAGTAAAGGCAGCTAGAACTCAACATCTTCCAGGCCAGTAAAGGCAGCTAGAACTCAACATCCTCCAGGCCAGTAAAGGCAGCTAGAAGGCAACATCTTCCAGGCCAGTAAAGGCAGCTAGAAGGCAACAGCTTCCAGGCCAGTAAATGCAGCTGGAAGGCAACATCTTCCAGGCCAGTAAAGGCAGCTAGAACTCAACATCCTCCAGGCCAGTAAAGACAGCTAGAACTCAAAATCTTTCAGGCCAATGAAGACAGCTAAAAGTCAACATCTTCCAGAGCAGTAGAGCTTGTATTTCTATAAAATAAGCAAAAAAAAGAAGCCACTGTAGGGACCATAATGGATAGAAATTATCTTAAAATTATAAAATAGGTAGTAATAAACTGCTCCTGTCAGCCACTACATTTCTTAAATTTAACTTGTGATAGCACTGCAAAAATGATTCTACAAGTGTTTAAAAATGCAAGAGTGAAAGGCTTGCTTCTGAAGAAAGGCATCACACTGCAGAACATGGAGACAACACTGTGAGCAAATCAGAGAGTGAGAGCGGTTTACTTGTGGAGGCCGGGTAGGCGGTGTGCTTATGAGTGGTGCAGGGCCCATCGCAGAGGCTGCATTCAAGCTCCTTTCCCTCTCGTCCTGGTAAATTCGATCTCGCTCAGCTTCTGGCAGCTGCAAGAAGTTCTGCATAGCCCGAAGATTTACCAGTAAGGACTGTGAGGCAGTCTTGGGATCCTCTTCCTTTCGGAGGATTTCTGAGAGCAAGCCCTGTAAGGAGGAAAGCAAAAAAATAATACGCTGCAGAGTTAGTCCAGGTGAGTGCCTGCAAAACCACGCTCTGCAAAGCTGCTGCTCACCAGCACTCTGTCCTCTTTACACTAGGCTGAGAATGAGAGCAGCAAATGCACTATTCACTCGACACAGGAATATATTAATGCTGTTTTAGGTAGTAGGGAGCCTCCGTTGTGCCCTTAATTTTATTAAGCATCTGTTTTACATAAACCATAAACTGGATCTGCCTAACAGGTCTCCTTTCTTTTACTGGCTTAACTTGCCATGAAATTTTTCACAGTCAACAGACAATCACAAGGTGTTAAGAGCAAGCGAAATACAGACAGTTCAGAGGCATGACACAGGGGTGTCCTCAGGCTTCCCAGATGAAACGCATACCCAGCCTAAAAGAAAAAATGACTTTCCACAAATCTAGCACTTGAACAGCTCTTTGAAAGGAAGTGATAGTTGACAATTAATCTGAGACAATAAACTCACCATGTTTCAAAAGTACTGCTTAACTGACTCAGGGATGTATCTGTTTTTCAGGTCAGTACTTTGAGAGTTGCATATTGGAGTGAAATGAGGAAATTCATTGTTGAATGTTCCCCCTTCCTTCACCATCCTCCTGTTCCCACAATCCCATTTCTCTTCACCAGGGCAACCCAAATTCTCACCCAGTGCACTGCTTGGACTATATATTTGAGCACCTGCTGTTCAGGTCCTGTTTCCTAAGTCCATTTACCACAGTTGTCCTTTGACCACCTCCAGAGTCCAGCAATAATAGACAGAAGTGAGCACTGAGGAGTAAAAGGGAAAAAAGCACATCGGGCATCCATAGCAGTGAGACAGAGATGGGTAGGCTGCAGGTGACAGTATGCCACCAGCAACTTGTACACACCACACCAGGTCTCCTACATAATCATTTCATCTTGGTTCTCAGCAAGGCTGATGTTGACAGCGCCTACGGATGGTGTCACCTCTCTCAAAGTTCCTATCCTATCAGGCAGAAGGTCCTTATAAGGATGCAAAGCCATTGCTCCCAGGTAGCTGTGCTTAGGCAGCGTCAGAGTCCATGCAGGGTGGCTCTGAGCTCTGCATTTGCCCCATCACCCCTCCACCTCTCATGGGCATTGAGGGCAGAGATGCATACCGCTACACTGGGGCCAGTGTGGTGCTCACAGCCCTGTCTGTGCCTGCACACAAAAGAGAGGTATGGGATGGAAGACGGAGTTGTTCCATCACGAAGCAGGAAGAACAATTTGGAGGAGCATTGAAAAAACTCATGATCATGTGGGATACTTTCTTACCACTATTCATTTCTCCTCTTTTCTAATATCCAGGCAGAAACTACACAGAAGGTAAATAAATGAATTAACAGGCAAAAGTGGTGTTTGGGCAGAGTATAAGTTTTAAAATTTCCATATTAGCAAATATGGAAATCTAATTTTTGTCTGCCTTTTTTTTTTCCCCTAAGTACCCAAAGCCATAGTTAATATTGTTTGTCAGCGGTAGGGTTACACAACCCATTCTCCAAGGGAGGCAGAAAAATTACTTAGTGCTAGTGGAGACAAAGCAAAGCTGTCAGCAGAGCACAGGTTATATGATGGGGATGTGATTTCTGACTGGTACTGTGCTGAAAACAACCATACCAGGATTAGAAAGAGGAAAGGAAAACTAAAGTGGACTGATCATTGGCAGGAGAGGAGACTCCTGACTAACAGGCAGCCTTCTGTCAGTGACAGGAAACACCCCTGAAAAATACTTTAGTCTATAACAGAAAAGACTTGCTTTTATGAGCTCTTGCCACAGTGGGCAGCTAAAAAAAAAAAAGAAACAACAAACCAAACCAAAAGAGGCTGTTCTTGTATAACTTTCCCTCAGTTAAACAAATAAAACTGGGGTTTTTTGTAATTTTTTCCTGCATTTGTCTTTATGGCCATTGCTGCACCTCTTAGTGATAAGAAACACAATCAGGCATTCACAGTTCCCTCTCCTTCCCCTGTCACTGCCATGACTCTGCATGAGCGCAGAGCAGAGGACAGAGATGCAGAGAGGAGGGGAGATGAGAGAGCAGGAAGAAGGCAAGAAGAATGTTTGCTTCTAGAGCTTTGAATCTACAGGTCTGAATAAGTAAGGAAATAATGCAAAAAAATCAAGTGTATTACCAGGTGCAGGCAAAGTCTTACAATACAGTTTGCCTGCTTTAAATATTACTTTGTTGCTACTGCTTCAATTTTTTGAGCTCAAAACTTCAGCTAACAATTGTTAGACAGGATGCAAATTGGGACGATCCTAGAAAGAAAAGATCATCTCTCACATTCTGCCCTACGCTGACGTGCCAAGGTACAAGTCTCAGGTTGCATAAAAGCTAAATGCTGTTTTGCACAGAGATTACAGACAGTGTTAGGCTTAGAGTCCTCCTCACAGGATCACAGGATGTCAGGGGTTGGAAGGGACCCAAAGAGATCATCAAGTCCAACCCCGCTGCCAGAGCAGGACCATACAATCTAGCTCAGGTCACAGAGGAATGCATCCGGAAGGGCCTTGAAAGTCTCCAGAGAAGGAGACTCCACAACCTCTCTGGGAAGCCTGTTCCAGTGCTCTGTGACCCTTACAGTAAAGAAGTTCCTCCATATGTTGAGCTGGAACCTCCTGCGCTGCAGCTTACATCCATTGCTCCTTGTCCTATTGCAGGCAGCAAGTGAGCAGAGCCTGTCCCCTCCCTCCTGACACCCAGCCCTGAGATATTTAGAAACACTGATTAAATCCCCTCTCAGACTTCTCTTCTCCAGACTAAACAGCCCCAGGTCCCTCAGCCTCTCCTCACAGGGCAGTGCTCCAGTCCCCTCGTAGCCCTCTGCTGGACCCTCTCCAGCAGATCCCTGTCACTCTTAAACTGGGGAGCCCAAAACTGAACACAGTACTCAAGATGAGGTCTCCCCAGGACAGAGTAGAGGGGGAGGAGAACCTCCCTGGATCTGCTGGACACACTCTTCTTCATACACCCCAGGATTCTATTTGCCTTCTTGGCCACAAGGGCACATTGCTTTCCCATGGATAACTTGTTACTCCTCACTGTTCCTCTTTTCTGCACTGGAAATGTATTTTCTTCAAATGTTTCTAGTTTTCATTGGGGGGAAAAAAAAAAAGAAAAAAAGGAAAGTTTACATGCTATCACAAGTATAATTTGCTACTAATTACACAAAAATATTCAATAAATATTATCAGGGCTTTCAAAAGCTAATTAAGAATTCTTTAAAAGTGGAGATAAATTGAAGTGTCTGCCAATATGAACAGAAAACACTGCCTGTCTGGCCCTCGGTTTGTCTCCTCTTTGAAAGTAATCACCGATTCAAATAGATGTTATCAGCCCGATAGAACTTCAAAGCTCCCAGAAGCAAAACACAATTTGCCCAAACCTCCCCAAAACCAGGCAGGACATCCCTGAACGCTATTCCTCTCACTTTGCAGGGTGCTCCCATCCCATGTCCAGGTGGAGGATTGTTTGCAAGCTCCACCCACGAGTCTGGATCCCTGCCAAGTAAGTTATAAGCAGACACATTTATCTATGTCGCTTAGTAGCAAGAGGAGAGCCGTCGTGATAGTTTAACAGCACCTTTTTACCTTTTATTCAACAGTGATATGGATAGTGTGCTTTTTCTTAAATTACACTACCAAGAATTATATGAATACAGTGGCAATTTCTGTTATACTTAAGCAGGCAAATTTCTCTCCCCCACATAATTTGCAGAACTCAAATTCAATAAAACATTACATGATGGTCCATTACTGTTATCAATTTGGAATAATCCATCTTCATTTTTCATTTTACTGGAAAATAAAATGTGCCAAAGACAAAGTGGAAGAAAAAAAAATAAATATATATATATATGTGCCTGAGAAGGTGGCTTGTGTAAACTTCAGATTTTGTTTTAAAATTACACAGAGCCATTTACTGCATCCAAGTGTTCTCCCTTGAAATAGCAGTTGCTCAGAATTAGCATGAGCACAGTCCTAAATATACAGAAGTTTTCACATATGAGCAAAGCCAATGCATTCCAGCAGCTAATATTTTAAACAAGCAGGGGGGTGAAGTAGAAAGGAGGGGGAGAAAAAAGAAAAACCCAGCAAGGTATCTGGCAGAAGCACTGAGAAGTACTGGAAAAGCATGAGACCAAAAACTGTCACTTATGGGGAAAAGAAAAGTTACAACAGTCAGGCATGGCAAAAGCACTCCCCCTCCCTCTCAGGAAGAAGGAGCTGAGAGACCAGGTCCATACAGCAGCAGCTGAGTTCATGTAATGGTTGAAAGTGTACACAGAGAGGCAGCCCCAAGGTACAGCTCCAGCCACAACCATGACTTAACACAATTCTTTGCTCACACAGTATGTACGTGTCACCCTGCCATGCACCAGCTTATGCCTTTAAGTCAAGTGTCAGACCTGCCCGTGGGAACCCAAGCTTTCTGTTTCCTGACTCACGTTTACGTTGAAAAAAAACCCAACCCAAACCAAACCAAAACTATCAAAAAACCCCCAAACAATCAAAACAACCAAAGCCTCAAAATCAAACAAACAGGACAGGAGTGTGGAGTTTATTTGGTTAGAGCTCTGAAGGTGGTGGAGCCAAACAAACACCAAGGAATGCCCTGCTCCAGCTCTCTCATGAAGAGCGAAGCAAAGAGCCTCTCAGGTTAGCTGCACATTTGCAGAGGCAGGCTGAGCCTCTCAGCTGACAGGAGGCTGCAGCAGAGGCTGTCAAGAGGCACCGTGCTTTGAGGGGCTGCGCCAATGCATCAGTGCCACCACCTCATAGCTGCTTTGTGCCACCTAGGCCAGTGAGCTGATCACAAATGCCTTTTTCTGACCAGCAAAGCACAGGAAAATACCAAACTCACTCTTTCAAGAGTGGAGGTGTATGCACAGTGCACTGACATCAGCTGGGGGATAAAAAAGTCATGTTTGTTAATTCAGTCAAATAGCAACTGAAACAATTCACCAAAATCAGCCTAGCAAAGGGACAGGCTGGTAGAAACATTTGGTAGCCATGCTTGAGGTGAAACTTGGATCTGCTAGCACAACACTTGACTCAACCAGCTTGTCCATGGTGGTACTACAAAGAGGTTCTAGCAGGATTCAATCTGTTTCTTTGCAGTCAGTGAGCTGGAATCACAACTGCTGAAGAACAAGTAACACTTCAGACCCTACTGTGCTCTGAAGCCTTCCTAGAAGGATAACAATTTATTTTTTTTGTGGGGAAGAGGTGCTCTGAAACAACTTCTGCTCCCCACAACAACTGTCCTACTGCCTTTATAGATGTTAATTTTCATTCAAATTATAGCTATCTGGACTCCTCTTTCATTAAACTTTGCAAGGCACATTCCTGAGAACTACAGATTCTGAAGTTAAGGGTAGGGTGGAAGTTATCCAGGAAGATATTAAAGATGTGTTTTCATTCTTCTGAGATGTGGCTGAAGGGTTTTTTTTCTGCCTTCTTACAGATGACAGTTTAAAAATAGACACCTTAGGTTTCAGAATTAATTTTAATAAAATCCTTTCCTTTGAGCTTGGAGAAGGTAGAAATATTTTCAGTCAAGGTTTTTGCCCCCAAATGAAAATTGCCTGAAAATCAGGGACAAGAGTTGCCACACTAAGGTGGCAGAACCCTGCCTTCTCACCCAAAAAAGAGCTGCTAAATTGTGTGCTCAGACTGTAGGGGGAAAGTCTGTAAAACAAGAGGTGCCACCTTCTTCAGCCCGTTGAAAAGCCCATTTTTCTTATCAAAACATTAAGCTAAATTTCTCTTTATAGTTTACAGTTCAATTCCTTCCTTAACTTTCACACTGAAAGCAAATCTCTCCCCCTCATCTAAGACCATATCTTGACATCAGGGCTGGTTGTTTTCTTTCGCACAGAACTCCTAACTGATTTCACTGTGATCTTCTGCCTTTACAAACTGATGGCACGATACGGTCCCTGGACACAGCTCGAATATGCCTGTGACAGTTTAAAAAATGTCAGTGGTAAGCCTGAGTTAGCTTTTTATCTCAGAAAACAGTAGATGAATTTAAACAAGCTTCTCACTTGCTCTAGTGAAGAGAAAAAAAAAGACAAAAGATATTACATCAATGTTAGAAAATAACTTCTAAATAGCATCAAGTTATTAAAGTGCTGCCCTACTTATAGTTAAATGTGATGCATCCTTGAATAAACTGTGGTGAATTCCAAAGTACAGCATGTAGAACAAATTTAAATGGTTTCATCACCACAGATCTCTCAGCCTGTGTTCATACTTGGGCATTAGCTGTTACTGTGGGTAAAATTAACAATTTTTAGCTTTGCAAAGGTGAAATGTGCCTACAACAAACTTCTCCGGATCTCAGTGGGGCTTTGCTTCACGCTTCGTATGTGAAGTATGCTGGCAACATGAGGCTAATATTATGTGGGCTCCGTGGATGTCTCCTTTCTGTCCCCTAAATTTGCCCCAATGCATAACAAAGACTGCAAAATCACAGGCTCACAGGCTGTTAGGGGTTGGAAGGGACCTCCAGAGATCATCGAGTCCAACCGCCCTGCCAGAGCAGGACCACAGGGTTATGAAGCCAAGTGCAAATACTAATTTGATTAGCTAACATAATTTGTAGCATATAGCAATACTAATCTGTGTTCAAGTAGATTTTGTTTAAAAGTGCCAAAACATATTACATTTATATTTCATATCTCTTCATAGGATTTGTTTTCAATGTTCATTTTTGGGGTTTCCTCCCATTTTGGGTCGCTTTGAACACCTACTACCAAACTGCCTAACCACAATGTCTGTGGAAGTATTGAACTAAGCAAATATTTACTATCACTTGTACTAAGAAAAACACAGTAAGCAGTCTTTGCACTCATCACATCTCAAAAAGCATCTTCCCATTTGTGCCATATAAATTCAATTCCCAGTCACAACTAATCCTTCTTGTATTTCAGGTAAAAAGTACTGCTCATGCACCAAATGATAGACCAAAAGCTGTATGCTAAATTACCTGACAAAAACTGAACAACTTACTTTGGAGAGGGGAAAAAGCTGAGAAGTAAATATACACTAAACTATTTCTCTCCTGAATTAATTGCTTTGTTCAAGTAAGACAGCAGCTGCAAACCATTGTAGCTTGATGCTCCTATCATTAGTTCAGTATTTTGTATTATTGTTAGTTAAATATTGTGTTCAACAAAATTCTATTGCCACTTATTTGGGGGTGCACTAAGAGGAGTGTGTCCAGCAGATTGAGGGAGATTCTCCGCCCCCTCTACTCTGTCCTGGGGAGACCACACCAGAATATTGCATCCAGTTTTGGGCTCCCCAGTTCAAGAGGGACAGGGATCCGCTGGAGAGAGTCCAATGGAGGGCTACAAGGGTGATTAGGGGACTGGAGCACTGCCTGATGAGGAGAGGTTGAGAGACCTGGGGCTGGTTAGTCTGGAGAGGAGAAGACTGAGAGGGGATTTAACAAATGTTTCTAAATCTCTGAGGACTGGGAGTCCAGAGGGAGTGGACAGGCTCTGCTCAGTTTCACCCTGTGAGAGGACACGGGGCAATGGCTAGAAATTACAGCACAGGAGGTTCCACCTCAACATGAGGAAGAACTTCTTCACTGTGAGGGTCCCAGAGCACTGGAACAGGCTGCCCAGAGAGGTTGTGGAGTCTCCTTCTCTGGAGATTTTCCAGACTCATCTGGATGCATTCCTGTGTGACCTGTGCTAGACTATGGTCCTGCTCTGTCAGGGGGGTTGAACTTGATGATCTTCAGAGGTTCCACCAACCCCTAACATCCTGTGATTCTGTGATAATAACTGACACTTGCCTGTATGTAACATATGTGTGTAATCCCTGTTTAAATTCAAGTATCCCATGAAATTTGGGATGAGACCCAAGTCTTGAAAGCCTCCCTTGTTGTTAAGAGGAAAGACACACATACACACTGAGCTCTACAGGGAATGCATACCACGCCTCTGCTTTCTTTTAGCCAAATACTTCAGGCAATAATAATTCAAAATAACTACTAATTATGTACTAAGTCAAACCTGGTACCAGTGAATTTGAAACAGGATTTTTATTCTTTAGAGTATGCAGGGGATAAATCAACATTTCAAGAGGAGTCTAATTTTTCTCTTTAACTATAATCCACAATGGCCAAATACTTGTTCATCAAGTTTAGAAGTAGAAAAAAAAAATGTAGGATCCCAATCAAGTGTACCTACAGATTGTAAAAATATTTCTTTTTTAAAAAAAAAATATATAAAATCCTATTTTTACTTCCTGTTCAAACAGGCCTCCAAAATTTTGAGGTCTACTTATTTGCATTGGATAAACTGACATTTCTTCCATAATTTCTGCTTGATTAAATTCCATGCAACATGGCATTAAAGTTAAATTCATAGAGCAGCATAAATTATAACAGGGTTAGCTTCTAAAACAGGTGTAAAAAATAACACATTTTAGTGTTACTTATCAGCTTTGCTAGGGCTAGCTTTTTCTGCATTGGAAAGCTGAAGCCTATGTTCTGATGTGGACATCGGCAATCGCTCAGCAGCTACTGTGTTGGGTTAGGGGTGGGGTTTTTTTGCAAATAAAAATAAAAATACATGGAAAGAGTACATGATCTAAAAATAATGCTTTTAGAAAAAAGTAATAGTTTTAATCTTTTCAGAAGCCTAACCAAAAAAAAAAAAAAAAAGGCTATTAAGAATGTCAGTGGAAAAAAACCCAATCAAAATAAATGCAGGGAAGAATAAAAGAGCATCTCCAGTACACCTGTGAAAGCAGACAGGCTGTTCAGTGCATGCATGTGGTCAGCAGAGGTATACCTTTGCAAAACAAAAGGCAAGCTGTTGAGGGACTTTGTGAAGGGTTCTGCATGGAGTTGTTCATTTCCTTTCTAGGGAAGACTCAGCTATTCACAAAGCATCACAACTGCAGAGGAAGCAAGGCCAGGTATTTCCACAAACCCAGCACTGAAGATTTCTGTACTGCAGCAACACTGGTCACTGGACACTGGCCCTGCAAGGAAGCATGATTCCTTCACAGGAGCTAAGTGGCAAGTAGAAATGAGAAGAGAGACTTAAAAGGCGATAATTACTAAATAGAGAGGGAGAAAAAAAGAAGGCCTACTTGGATTTTAATTAAAAATGAGGAAACAAACCAAAACCCAACTGACCTGAGTTCGGTTAAAAGCCACACGTGCAAATACTGCCTGTGAGATTCCTGCTCGTTTCAGTTCATCACGGACCCACTGGTAGATTTCGGAAGACACCTCTGTGTTGGTTGAGACCTGCTGCTCCAACGGCTTGTTCATGGATCTACTGACAGGAGGAGGGTGGTTCAAGTACTGTTGGTTTAAGGACTGCTGGGCTAGAAGTCTGTTCACTGCATACTGTTGGTTCAGCAACTGGGCCATTACCAGCTGCTGATTTACGAGCTGAGGGCTAATGGGAGTAGATACAAGTCCAGGGTGCAGGTTTGGAAGCGGGGTCCGAACTGATGGTTGACTACCGTGAGAAAGCTGAACAGGGGATGGAGGCTGTTCGGCTGTGTTCCCCGGGACCGGCTGCTGACCGAAGTTGACGTGGTTGGCACCTTGCTGGGATAGTTCAGAAAGGCTATCCATCTCAACTGCAGCGGGAAAGAAACATTGGGAAAGCCAACATAAGACTGAAAATATCACAAACTGAAGGCTCCTCACAAGACATGCTAGCACACAATATAAACACTGAGGCTCAAGCTTCCTGCACTCTCCAGCTGAAATCACTCTTGTGGCTACTTCCCTTCAGAACTGACCTACAAATAATGATGTAGTCAATATTTTTTAAAAAAAAAAAAAAACTAAAATAAAAACAATTTAAAAAAAATCCAACAAGCTGCTTGTCTTTGTCACTGAGCTCTTGGAACCAGCAGAACATCAGAGGCAAAAGCCATGTGCTGGAAACCATGCACGTCACAGGTGCAACTCGCCTAGAGTTTGCAAAGGTGCAGTGCAATCAGACTGAGCGTGCAGCTGCAGAGCACATCCCTCAGAGATGGATGCAGGGGACTTCAGACAAGGAGCAAAGATGCCAGCCAGGAAACCACTCTGCGCTGCAGGAGATGCAGGTGAAGCAGTAAGTGCATCTGCACAAGGCATAAGAAGGGCTGTTATAGGAAAGCATGCCCTGGCCACAGAGAGAGAAGCTCTCGGTGGCAGTTTCATTCCTTTTGTGGTGGCCCTGTCACAACATCTGCAGTTCCCAGCCACTGGAAATCCGTAGTAAGCAGGGTGGGGTGTGGACCCTCTGCTAATTTCTAGATGCTGCATCATTTGTATGGGACTGCTAGGAACTAGTATAATTTATGTAAATTACACAGATGGGCTGCTTTATCTTGCCACCATGTATGCATGGGGTTTTTTTCAGTGACTTGCAACATGGTTGAATTTTTTTCTTATATTAACTCATCTGCCTTGACACACCCTCCTTCTTAAGTCACAACACTCTTTTTTTCCCCCTAAACTACAAGAGTTCTTCCTGCTCCCCTCTTGTCCATAATAATACAATATAAAGTTACTCTAAGTTGATGTAAAGGAGTTTACTTTTTATCAATGTATGTCACGGTTTCATTTTAAACAACCTCAGATCTAGAGCTTTAGCAATGCTGGTCTGGAAATAGCCTTCAAAAAACCCCAAACACAACACTTTATTTAAGACCCAAAACTCTAGTTAATCTCCACAGAAGTGCTGTAGCACTTTTTTTTTTGGTTTATTTTCTGAAAAGCAGTATTTTTAATGAAAGGCTTTTCATAGCAATCGTTATCTTCAATAATAGGGGGCAGGACCACCCTTTCCTTTACAGGGGTGAGAGCTGGAAGATGAGATCAGCACCTAGATTCCTACCCACAGTACTTCCTTTCCCCTTTGTCCTATTATGGGCAGAAATTCAAAAACCAAGTTGTTCTGCAGAGAGGTCTGGTCTCCATAGCCTGCATCAGTCCCACTGCAGAGCACCTGCTGCTCCTCATCAGTGTGGCTTTGCGGGCAGTGCATTAGATTACACAGGAATACAGGCACATACATGTTTCATATGCACTGGCTTCACTGTCCCTGAATGAATGGGTGCTGAATTCTCTTAACAGGTCACATAAGGAAAATTTTCAGGAGCGCTGCTGCAATGGATGGGTGAGAGGATGCTGTGGAAAGGTCACCCTCCCATGCAGGTGCTCTGCTACCTCACACATGGACCACCTGCAGGCTAGTGAAGTCTTACCACCAACTTCAGTGGTCTCAAAATAAGGGTTCATTGGTCCTGAGAAGGTACAAAGTAGATCAAGTAAAGAAGCTGCCTTTACCAGCAGAAAGTAGAGACCAACCCAAGTGGGCCATTCACTTCCAATTGTACTTCAAGCAATTATCACAAAAGTGATGCATTGTCTTCATTACAGCCTTAAGCTATAAAAGGCAAGGAATCCATTTTGGTAGATGAATGATCTTGTTTCAAACACTGAAAGCTAAGTCAAGCTAAAAATTCAAGCCAAACTGAAGTCTCACATCTTCATTGTGTTGAAAACTGCACAGAAACTTTCTAACATGAAGTGTTCAAAATTATGTTAACAGGTTTAAGAAACAGTTTTGGAAAGGGTCAGTACAAGAAAGATAAAAGGCATTAGAGAATTAACACATCCCACTGATGGATCTTATCTCCAGAAATTCACTTGTGCTTGCTGCAACAGGCAAACAATTAATGGTCACAAAAATATCTATTTGCTACAATAGCTTTATAAAAGCACAGAATTTTTGCTGGAAGGCAGTGGCAGTTACAGGAGACTGCTTCTTTAAATATATGTTGGCCAGAGCAAGAAAAAATAATACATTGGAATAAATAAATAACTAAATCACTCCATCACAGTTCTAGGAACAGGTTTTTTTAAACAATTCTTCTGGGTGGTAGAAGTTCTCTGGATTTACAGAGTGACAGCTTTACGTCTCTGGCAACCCAAGTCAGTTTGGCTGTTTCAACAGCAAATATTTATTTAAATTAATTCTTTCACTGTATATGTACTTTCTACATCTACTCATCAAAAGCATCCTAAACTTGTCGTGAAGGGACCTGGCTTCTTCGATGCCTGTGACAGACCTCAATGTGACATGTAATGGTATGAATCCACCCTCATGCTTGGGGTTGGGTTGTTTTTTTTTTTTGCTTACCCATCATATCTTTTGCCTTCTTGAAATGTTTATACCACCTTCCAAATTCCTGACATTTTGCTGCTGAGACATTTGCATAGTAAGTGCTGTTCACAATGGAAGAAATCATACTCTGTGTGAAAAGGGGAGAAGAAAAAAAAAAACAACAATCCTGTAATGCAGAGCAGCACAAGTCAAAGCACAATTTATTTCAATTGTTGAAAACCTTCTATTTTCAGAATTTGAGGACCATACCTCGGTTTTAATCCTATTGTCCAAAGCCCTTTAGAAAAAAAAACTCATTAATTGAGCATAAAACCAAACCAAGTTATAATCTAAATGGGAGCAAAAAAAACCAGAGGTACTAAGTGAAGAACAAAGTCATCAACCAAGAAACATCAGGCAATGGGATGGGCTCTGAATGGAAGATGCTGACTGAAAGTGAATTGTGTTCATACTCTTTCTTCTTCAAATTTGATTTACCCTTCATGTACTCACACGAGTTTATTGGCACACAAATCCTACACTGACTCCGAAAATGCAAACACTGCCCCAAGTAAGCCTATGCTCATTCCCTTTGTGCCACTTATCACAGGGCAGATGACAGAAAATCACAGGATGAAACTTCATCTGAATGACCTACCAGTAGAATTTGAAAAAAAAGAGGTTTATAGTAGAATAAAATAACAACCCCAAGTAATAAAGTAAGAACAACCCAAAATGAACTCAAACTCGCTTTTCCTAAACAGGGTATTTTAAGTGATTCAAAGAGACAGGCTTATGAAAAGCTCTTATTGTCATGTCTAATTCTGTAACTGAGTATTAGCTGCAAAATAGATCAAAGGATGTTAGAAACAATTTTTTTTTTTCCCCCTCAAAGGTTTTCGAGATATCAGATAGCTACAGTGAGAAATTTACCTTCTGCTCAGTTTTGACCAGTTTTAAAATAGTGGAAATTACAATGCATGAAACTTTCAGTTCCAGTACATTCTTCTACAAAACCAATTAAGACTAATTCTTGCAAAATGAGATAATGCTTACGCTTGAAAGTTACACTCAGTGTATCAAGTGAGGACAACAAAATCAGCAAATGCCGTTTCAACAGACTGAACTTTGACACCCTTTAGATTTCTGTGTGGAAAGTAGTTACTTTTAGCTTAACTACAGGAATCGCCCAGCCTCTTGAGAGAAAAGAATGACAAGTCAAGAATGACAAAGCCCTGATTACTATGTTTCTTTGCTATTCAGCATGTAACATTTAGCTGTATTTGTGCTGTCATAAAAATCAATGTGCAGCATCAACCCTTTGTTACACAAACAGCAACAACCACTGGAAGAAAGCGTTCAAAGTAAAAACGCAATAAATATTACTATCTGTCTTCTTTTGTAAGGCTAGCTCAGCCTCTGAGTAGAAGTACCTTGATTATTGATCTGAGTGAAGTTCATTATAACCGTTTTCTAATGCATTACTCAGTACCAAGCTATTTGTGGAGTCTCAGAGCTGCTAGAGAGATAGTATTATCTATGCCAAATGTGGGAATACACACTACTCACCAGGCAGCTATTTTAATGATTCCTCTGAATCACCAAAATTCTTATCAATCCTCAATATTCACCTGGCACTTCTGAAATTAGCTAGAAGCCTTTTGCCAGTGGTATAAAAGGAGAATGAAACCTTAACAGGCTACCACAACTTCAGCCTAAATGACCTGAACCAAACTCATCTGAACACAATTTCAATTTCCATCATAATAGGAGGCTCATTAATGTCTAATACTTACAAAATCATTGTTTAAGCTTCTTTTACAGATTAAACCATTTGAAACACGGGCACATGATAGATTTAAAAAGTCCTTTAGCTCCCAACTGGTAGACTGAACACACAGATAGTGGCTATGCAAAGTCTGTAGATCCAAATGCACAAAATGGGGACGTGCACACGTAATGCGCCATCATCCCATATCGGCTCATGTGTATTTTCTACGTGTCACTTAAGACTTCAGGGTGGTTTTCTATCCTTTTACTTTGCCCCTTTTAGATGTCGTCTTCTGCCCAAGTAACTTTAATAAGTACAAACCCATACACATTAATAACACTGTTAGCAAATTACCTATCAGCGCTGAAGATGTTTGTCTAGGATTTCCTACTCCTCCTTTCCATATCATTTTACAAAGAAGATATGCCAATGACATGGCAGTTTGTGACATCCTCTGCTTCTTCAGGAATAAAGTTAATGCAGTTAACTTTATTTTACAATCAAATAGGGGACTGGTCTGTTTAACACCGTTAGGAATTTTAGCTTCTTTGACACAATGTAAATTTCAGGCTCCAACAGCCAATATTGGGATTTTAGTCCAGCTCTTCACAGTAAATTAAAAAAAAAAAACAAAAAACCAACAAACCACAAACCACAGACATTATCTATACATTTTACAATGCTTTTTCTTTGAGAAGACTTCATGCAAACATTTGAGTGGTGCTACCTAGGCTAAGAATCCTCAATCAGGAGGAACCAATGATTTATTTACTAATTCACTGAAGGCAAAATTTTACAAGCTAGATAAAATATAACTACCTTGTTAACTCAGAAAACAACCTGACAACATTGAATTTCATTGTTCCTATGCTTTATTTATTGTCATCAAACCTGCAGTCACATCAATGCAGAGAGATGCACTTCGGTATAGAAATTCCTGTTGCTGCAAATTTCCTGTATGATTTAAGGGCAATCTACATACACAAATGCCCACTATGCTTAGGGCCTAAAACTGAACATTAACCCTTTAAGGCAGTGTCCATCAGAGATCCACAATCTAGAGAAGAGATACATTGAAGTTCTTCTTAGTTCCCAGGTCACTACACATGAAGAATTCCCTATGTCTTAGCTTATATCTACCGATAATCAAAATGAAAACTGATTGCATTTGAAGCACATCACGTTCAGGTACTACTCCAGATAGACATTGCTTATCTGCAAGGCACAGACACAGATGCTTTCCATGTAAAAGGATGACAAATATAAATATAACATACAAGTATTCAAATGCATCACATCTATCACTCATAATCTGGTTTCTTCTTCACATGTCACAAAGAAAATGGATAGAATGCAAAAATTGGTCATAGATCTGCACTCTTCAAGTATCGCCCACAAGTTTATCCTTAAAAGTAAGTTGCAAGACTCCAAGATCCCAATTTTCCCTCTTTCCCCTCTCTCCATCCCTCCTGCCCCACAATCAGATCATTTGCAATCATGTTCTGAGAATCAGAAAATCTCATCTGAAATGGTGCCACCTTCACAGAAATCCCACTATTCTGGAATGATACCATCTGCTGCAGCCCAAGTGCTCTTTTTTTTTTTAGCCAAATAAGTTAATTATAATTAGGCATCCAACAACTGTGTGGAGGTAGAGGTAGAATTGATTCTGAAGTTCAGCTGAGGTTCAGAGTAGTTTGAACCAAGTCCCAATCTCTCAGGAAGATTAAATGCCAGCGATCTGAAAACCAGACACCATCGTCTCTCTAAGAATTTGGGGAACTCCCTAAGGAAATATCTTCAATCTCAACATGAACTCATTTCAAAGGACCATCAAATAAAACCTGATAAAACAACAGCATCAGACACCTTCCACATTGCATTAGAATCTAATGCAAGGTGTGTCCTGCAAGACACAGGAAGGACCTTCATGCCAGCTGGTCACAGCAGCCACCACTGCAGGTGCTACAAGGGAGGCATTTCTGAGTCATTGCCTCTAACACTGCTCCCAACCAGGTAAGACATTGTTCGAGCATTGCTAAAAGTATACTATTGTCCTTTTTTGCAAACCAACAAAAACAATGTTAATCAGGTTAATTCAATCATCTAAACCAAAACTGTTCATGCTTTTCTGCCAAATCAACCAACCACAGCAAAATCTGTTATCAGTGATTGCTCAGCTTCCAGTCAAAAAAGCTTTTAACCCCCACAGTCCCAAAACTTCCCCTAAACAACCTTAAAATTATTTTTATATGGGCAGAATGAGGTTGTTTTCATGCCTCATGAAGGGGCAGTTGGGCTGCAGTATTTACACAGAACAAATACATGCTAACAGACTTAGCAGTAACAGACACAGCAGCTTCCTAAAACAACTTGGCTGAATGAGATATTGGGGGATTCCTTTGCAAACGAAACATCTCCCTCGAAAGGAGCATCATAACCAAAACTTATTTAGGGCCTTCCAGGTTGTTTAACTAGGAATAAAAAAAAAAAAAAAATGAAGGAAAAAAAAACCTGAGCTTTTTTTTTTGCAACTCATTCATTGGTGTTTAAAGCTTCAAGTCTGCACAGTGGAAGGGGCAAGGGCTGCAACAACTTATTTACACAATTATCTAAATACGATTAAACAGCTGATGGACAAATATTAAACTGGAAAATGTATAGTCATTTCAGCTTAATGTAATCCTCTTTCTGTAAACACCCAAGATGATTTTTTTTTCCCAACCAGAACAGTCCTGACATCTCATAAGCCTAAGGGTGAATAGCAAGAGATTGTTTTTGATAGTTATAAATATTCAAAAGACATGCAGACCATCTGCTTTCATAATACAGGTAAAGCAAGACTGAAATGGTGACTGCTGTATAAAAATGGTTCTTCTAACAAAGTCTTCCTCTCCTCGAAAACTATAAAGACAGATGTCAAAAACTGTTTACACAGGGTAATCAGGAGCGTGCAAAATGTAATATTCCTTTTACACACAGTGCTTGCTAAAGAGATTTTTTTTTTTTCTTTTTCTTCCCATCTGTGTGTTGCAACACATTTCTACAAGTTAAAAACATTTTTTCAAACAGAGATCTCATGAATACCCAAAAACATGCTATCTGGTTGCTGAATGCTAATTAATTTCAACTAAGGAATCTGATTTTTTTTTTTCCTGTAGGAAGGAATGCATGCTTTTGAAATGGAGCACTTCAACAATAACAGACACTGAAAACAGAACACCCCACAAGTTTAATTTTGCCCTGGTTTGACACTGGCTATTTTCACAACTGCTTTACATTCAAACCCACATCTGCTAAATCTGGCTATAAGGCAGCAACTATTCTCCTGATTTTCCAACGAGATTTTATTTATGTTTCACTATTTACCAAGTTTGTCAGTATAAAGCCTTGTAACACCCTAATGGTTTTGTCAAGTGCTAAGTAGAAGATACCTCATCTCCCAAGAAGAATATGAAGAGCGCTGCCCATAAACCCTACAGTCAATTTCTAGTGCTGAAACACTAATCTTGACAGTAACCTTTTAATGTATTATATTAATGGCACAGAGGCGTTAAGCACCTTTTTTATAATTCTCAATAAAATGAACATTTACTGAACAATCTGTCAAGCTACTGGCTCCATTTTTTTTTTTAAAGCCAAACTTTTAAGGCTCTATTCCAGTGTCTCTTCTATAAATCCTCTACTTTACATCTTCAGAGACCAGCAGGGCAGCATGTAGTCTGCAAACCTAACAGGCCTTAAAAATGGAAGGAAAAAAAGGAAAGAAAATGAAAGAAGGGAAAAAAAAGAAGACAAAAAAAAAAAGGGAAGAAAAACAAAAGAGAAGAAAAATAAAGATAAAAAATAAAAAGAGGAATTTTAAAAGAGAAGGGGGACAAAAGAAAGAAGAAAAAAAGAAAGGAAAAAGAAGAAAAAAGAGAAAGAAAGGAAAAAGAAAGGAAAAAGAAGGAAAAAAGAGAAAGAAAGAAAAAGAGAAAGAAAGAAAGAAAGAGAAAGAAAGAAAGAGAGAAAGAGAAAGAGAAAGAAAGAAAAAGAGAAAGAAAGAAAGAGAAAGAGAAAGAAAGAGAAAGAGAAAGAAAGAGAAAGAAAAAGAGAAAGAAAGAAAGAGAAAGAAAGAGAAAGAGAAAGAAAGAAAAAGAAAGAAAGGAAGAAAGAAAGAAAGAAAGAGAAAGAGAAAGAAAGAAAGAGAAAGAAAGAAAGAAAAAGAAAGAAAGGAAGAAAGAAAGAGAAAGAAAAAGAAAGAAAAAGAAAGAGAAAGAAAGAGAAAGAAAAAGAAAAAGAAAGAAAAGGAAAGTAAAAGAAAGAAAAAGCAAGCAAGCAAGCCATAAGCCTGTGTCCCTAGACCTAGTTTGAATAGTGATAAAGTTGCAGAAGAGAACAGAACTCAAAGACTTGGGGCGGAGGGGGGAGGAATCTTTTCATAAAGGACAGAGGAACTTTGTTTCCCCAATTCTAGCCACTATCAGTGGCTTTTGTTCGCATGGAAATTGCCAGCATCAGTTCTAATGCAAGCTGAACTCTTAGGAGTGCTTATTTCTCAGGAGGCTCTACGTTAACATTTTTCAAATGAGAAGGGAGCATTCAAGCCCCAACCGGATAACACAAGATTATCCCTAAATCAAAAGATTTTAGCCTGCCTGAGCCTACGCCAGCCCACGTACTGCAAAAACCCAACCAGGGCAAAACGTTGTTCCCAGTCTTCTGGTATGGCAGAGAATAATCATCTGCCACTCCAAATAAAAGCAGACCAAATACATCCAGCCAGTAGTTGGGTTTTTTAGGATAAGGAATCACGAAATGGACAGTTTAATCGCATTTGAAGAATCGTGTTAGATTCTGTGGTCTATTACCTTGAACTACAGCAAGAAATGCAATGGAATTTGTCATCTGCCCTATAAATGCATAGGGTAAGGGTATAAAAATCACAGATGGACAGAGAAGGAAAAAACTTTTGTTTGTGCCTTTGGCATTGCACTTGGATGGCTATCTGACCTCCATCCTGTTGCCAGGGACAGGAAAAGTAAGGAACTGCACGGCAAATGCTGGTCATATAAATTAAAACTGCATAAAGGCATATTTAAAATGACTGCACAAGATTTTCTTCCAATACATAAGCACATCTTTCCTTTTTTTCTACTATCCTTGTAGAGCCTAAATTATCTTCTCTCCTTTTCTGCCTTATGTTGTCTTTAAGCATTATAAATGTACATATTAACATAAACATAAACCTACACTGAATGTAATGAGGGAAGATATAAAACAAAGAACCCCAGTCACATATATACATCTATATATATAGTTATATATGTATAGAAACATACTCACACAGAAGAAGAGTTTGAAACTCAGAAATTATTCAGCATCTGAAGAAATTGATCCTTGCACTATTTTTACCATTTTGTAATGTAAATTCCCAGTTGCTGCATGACAGAGCAGCATTCTCCCCATGTTTTCCAAGCATCTCCCACTGACAGATATAAATAAAGCTCAAATAAAAAGCTGGTTCCCAAGATCCTAGTCTTACATATACAAAGGTTAAGAGCTTAAAAGAAAGATAGGTAGGTAGGTGGGAAATGTTAATCCAGATCTGAAGAACTGCATAACTGTTTTATGGCATAGTGCCTTAGGCTTCAAAACAAAAACAACAACAACAAATAAAACACCACAGAAAGAAAAAGAAGTCACAACCTCAACCTGTAAAAGATAAGGAGACATAACACATTTTTGTCTTCATTGTCAGATGTCCAACATGAATCTTTTTAAGAATCCTGACTTTTATTTTCACAGCATTTATAAATGGCATACACTTAGCAGTCGAAGTCCTGGCTAAACCCTTCCTAATATCAATCAGGAGAAAATGTAAGATGCAAAATAATCAGTAAACCAAATTCTCAGTTTACCTCATAGAACGAAAGTGGTCTTATATTTTGTGGGGTGAATTAACATTCCCTAAGGTTTAGATTCTCTAAGTGCCTGTACAGAAAAGCTCTGAAACCTGAGAGCTCCACAGGTAAGGAAGACACTATCCATTTTAGCCAGAAATACGCTTGGAAAAGCCGTTATGAGCTATCTAGATGGCTTTAAACTGCTCTTTTAGCTTGAAGTGGGAAGGCACATTTTCAAGGGCTCCCCCCATTGCTCACATTTCAGCACCCATCCTAAAGCTACCTTAGGGTATGCAGGAATAATGTCTGCTGGATGAAGTCAAACTCAGAAGCTGTGGTCCAGTCATGGTTGGATTCCAAGTCCACAGGACCAGAGCTGAGATACTCCATGGTAAATTCTATCTCTTCTTCCTAGTTCCATACTGCAGAGAACAGTCATCAGCTCCTCTCCAGACTGCTGCTGTTCCTACACTAGGTAGTGTGCTACGCAAAGGCTGTGAGCCTACGCTCATCTCTTCTCCTTGGGACACAAGAAGTGAAACTAGAGGAAGATGAAATCCAGGAGGACAACTGAGATTGTGCACAATGAAAGCAGACAGAGCAAACCAGCATTTCTTGTACATGAACAAAGACTCGTGTAGGTGGGGCACTGGAGACCTCACAGCTTCCAAAAAGATGACATAAGACACCTTCAGCCTTTCTCTCAGGTGGCTTGATTTTATTCCCAAAGACTGATTCAGCCAGGTCAGAGTGCTTCTGGCTTGTTTCCTATCTGGAAATGCTAATCACAATGGACACGCTTCTAAATGCTATCCTAATGCAAAATGCTTTGTATTACAGGGGACATTTTCCATCTATCAATGCATTAAGTTCAGCTTTGGAAGCATAGAAGTGTTCCACAAAAATGAAATGTAAACATTCTCCTGATACAGATGTTGGCAATTCTTCCATCTTCAACCAAGACACACGAGCTGTTTTCACTACAGTTTTTGTAAAAGGCTCTTCAAAATTGCTTAGCATTTTCCACCACATTAAGGAAGATTTTCTTGCTGGGAAATAGGACATGATTTTCAGCAAGTCTCTCCTCAGATTCCACTGTTCTGCTAGGCAAAGCATCAGATGTCTGGCATGAAGTTGAGCCCTAAGGCACAATGTCCAGACAAGAAGTCATCAGACTCAGTAGCACTAACAGTTGTCTTGCTGAATTTCTTTTGGTATTTAGGACAAGCCTTTTCTTTGATTTTTTTTTCCTTTTTCTTCTGCATAGTTTTTTGCAGATTTTCAAAACCAAAATGGACCATTTTGAGCATCTATGTGGAGTCTACACAGAAAGAGAGCATAGAAGTTCACCCAGCAGTTTCAGAATTCAGACAAAGTATCTGTGGCTGAGCTAGAGCAAACATCTGATACTGATCTGAAGACTTCTTGTGCTGGATCTTTTCACCACATCCCATGGTAATCTCTTACTAGATATGCACTTTTGTTTGTTTGTTTCAGGGTTGGGTTTTTTGGTTGGGTTTTTTGGTTGTTTGCTTTTGTTGCTGTTTTTTTGCTTTCTATTTTAACATATGACTAGCTTTTAGTTTGAATTTCATTGATTTCTACTCCTAGTCAGTGCTTCATTCATGCCTCTGATTGCTTGCTTAAATACTTCTCTAGTGCCAACAGCATCCCTCGCCTGTCCTTTGTATAAATGGTTAAGTGTCAGATTTATTGTTTCAGGCCATGTGCCTCTATGAGCCACCTGTACATCTTCATCATATAGACTCAAATTCTGGGAGGTTATTTCTGCTGCTACAAAGCACATGAACTAACAACGTTCCATTCTGTTGGAAATGTCAAACTTTGTCAGGAGAAAAACATGAGTTATAGTGTGAAATTTGCTATGGATTCTTAACTTCTGTTGAGCAAAATCATACGAAGGTGACATTTTAAGCAGCTATGTTAGCCAAGAGACCAGTTTCCCCTCCATGGTGCTGCACCTTTCACTGACAAGAGTTTGTAAAAATGGTGTAGATGCTCTGAAAAAACTCATAAAAAGATGCAAGATTCAGTGAAGGTATCTTGAAAGAGAAGGCTAGCTTCCCACATGGAATAGGCATATTTTTTTTTATTAAAAAGATTGTTCTTAATTATCCCTTATATTAAAATGTATAAATTAAAATAATAATAATAATTTGGTAGGTTAGGTTTAGCACACAAAATTCCTCCTTACAAAATTGCAGAATACAGGGCACAGCTTTAAGAGCCTGGGGACATACTAGCTGGCAAGCACATTTTGGTGAGATTTTTATCATAATACATATAAAGACACACATGTATATTCTGAGGGAAGCTAGGTATACTGATTCAAATATAAACTCACAGGATAAACTTGGGGAGCTGAAATCTCTCCATCTCTAGAAAGCCCACTGACACTGATGTCTTTCCTTTGTGCCTCGGTTTTTCCATCACCACGAAAGCCATCTTTCTCCATGACAGTCTACTAGAAAGTATTAGATCCTTTGGAAAGGTGGCACAGCCAGGCACAAGTTATGGTTTTAGCACACTTTCTCCCACTCTTCTGGCACAAGCTTACAAAAGCCACTCTCAGTGTAGGCAACCATAGTACTTAAAAAATAAAATAAAATAATTAAGAGACAAGCATATATGAGGACAACCTTTCATCTGCTCCCACCCCTGGGGAACAAACCCTTTCCCTTTTCAGTAGTTTATGCCACGGCTTAGAGTGAGGCAGGTCTGAGGTTGCCACTGTCCTGAAAAACCTGTCCCCTGATCACTGCTGCAAGACACCAAAGGAATCTGATACTATTTGTGCCGCTCTTAAAGTGTCCAAGGGAACGAGAGACGAAACTCACCATTACCTTAGGTTTTCCTAGCATGTTTCTTGGAAATAAAAAGGAAGAATCTAATTATTCATTTAAAAAGAAAAAAAATCTAAAAGGTGGGAGGAGGGAGCAAGCTTTGAGAGTTTTGCCTAGAATCTGTTTGAGCAAAGCATCTCCTCTAAGTTATGATTAGAGCAAAGACATGCAATGAGTCTGGTCTGACCAGGTGAGAGTTGCTCATCTCTTAGCATTGCCCCTGAATACGTGGGTCCTTTCATTCCTGTCAGGTAAAAAAAATTATTACCAATTCAAGTAATTATCTCCCAGCGCATCTTTATGCCTACACTCCTGCATCCCCTAACACAGATGTACCTCAGCTTTAAATCTGCTGACAGTGACGCTACAGCACCTACAGAATTTACTCAGCTTTTGGGTAGGTTTTATAACCATGCTGATCTCTGTGCCTCCCACCACTGCTAGTAATAACTGAACCAGTCAGAAAAGGTCTCTGCAAGCCAGTCACAGCAGTGATTAAGATGTAGACATACGTATCTTCTCACCCTTTAAATAGAAGGCTTAATTGGCGATGTGGATAGCAACTTCCTAATGGACAGAAATTAAATTCCATTTAATTCCTGAGCAGACACTTCCAATGCACAAGGTTTACCACACATTTGGAGTGGGGAGGCAAGGGGGGGGGGGGTTGAAAGAAAGGAGCTGCATGCACAACTCTCTACCTCTGACAATCACCAAGGAAAAGCAACATGAGGACCAGAATGGCATAAGTGTGGCAGGTGTGAATTGACCTGCACTGGCAAAGCTGCGAGCTGGGAAACTTGCAAATCACATGATTGTGCAATACTTGGCTCCAGTCAGTGCTATCATGTTCTTTATAGGGGGAAAAAAAAAATAAAAAGAAGTCTTCAAGACATGTACATCAAGTTAAGGGATTAACCGTCAAGTGACATTACTGAAAGAGACAATCTATTTCTTTATTGTTAATGAAATTCAGTTAAAAGTGAAGGAAGTGATAAAGAAAGTGCTGTTTTGTAATGTATTTTACATAAGAACGTAATATAGAAAGGGAAGTGCAATTAAATCTTAATGTGGACTTTTTTATTTTTAGTTTATCATCTGGTTTACATTTTGAGCCCCTTTGCAGCAGTAAATTATGCTGGCGTTTCTCAGGGAATAGCTGCCATGTTAATTTACTTTAATAAAATAACTGACAGAAAACTGGGAAAAGAAGCAAGAAGAGACACTTGCTCCCCCCCCCCCCATCCCCCAACACACACACACTCCTTATCTTTAGCTAAGTATTCAAAGGTTTTCTGTATGAATTGTTCGTGGTCCAACTCCAGCACCATGTAATAATACAATGCATTACAACACAGTACAATACAATCTTGGGTTTCTGTAGCGCCCTTCATGCAAGCATCCCAGGGTGCTTTACAATCATTATGAGTTAAAATTAAAACTGAAGCACATACAATTCCTAATAGAATAATTTTAAAAATGCTAAACAGAACAAATAACTTTTAAGTCTAGATTTAAAAGTCCCAACAGCCAGAGCTTTCCTTACTTCAATTGGCAATGAGTTCCAAAGCTTGGGAGCAAAGTGACTAAAGGCTCTCTCATGTTATGTTAAAGGATCTCTCATGTTGTTTATGCTTGTGCAGTACTCTACAGCCAACAATTTGCCAATATGGGGGGGAAGGGAGGGAAAAAAAAAAAGGCTTATTTGCAATCTTGCTTTAAAGAACACTGGAGGAGTGGCTTGTTAACCCTCTAATAAAGTTATGGAAAGGAAATAAATAAATCAAGGTTCACACTTGGCCATGACTGTGTTAAGAAGTATGCAAGAAACATGAATGAATGAATACAGAATTTTGTAGCAGTGCATTGCTTGACTGCCTCTTAAGCCACTAGATGTGAAAAAGGGGGGGGGGGGGGGAAAGAAGCATGGTTTTTATATATACATGTATCTATAAAGAAGAACATCACTGCAAATATTTAAAATGTCAGTTATTCTATATACCATTCTCAGGATCACTGAGTGAAAACAGAAGTCAAGCAGGGCTCAGTGCTACAACTCACGCATATTTTAGAAGGGAAAAATGTATCAGAAGAGAACATGCTGTGTTCTTTTTTGTTGTATTTCCCCACCTCGTTCTGCTACTTCCCTAAAGCTTGAAGTCTGTGTGACGCAGATCATCATTTACATGACGCAGCTCTCAAAACTGCTGAAATCTAATCCCAACTGTTTGGGCATACAAAGTGGGGAGTACAGTCCCAAAAATGTTATGCTGTTAAAAAGCATGAATTTCTCCTGGCTCACTGGAGAGGTGCCAGATGACTGGAAGCTGGCCAACGTGATGCCCATCCACAAGAAGGGCTGGAAGGAGGAACCAGGGAATTCCAGGCCTGTCAGCCTGACCTCAGTGCCAGGCAAGATTATGGAACAGGTCATCTTGTGTGCACTTACAGGATGGCCAAGGGATCAGTCCCAGCCAGCATGGATTTAGGAGGGGCAGGTCCTGCCTCACCAACCTGATCTCCTTCTATTATCAGGTGACTGCCTGGTGGATGTGGGGAAGGCTGTGGATGTAGTCTACCTGGACTTCAGCAAGGCCTTCGATACCATCCCCAACAGCAAACTCCTGGCCAAGCCGTCAGCCCATGGCTTGGACAGCAGCACTCTGTGTGGGGTTAGGAACTGGCTGGAGGGCTGAGCCCAGAGAGTGGTGGTGAATGGTGCCACAGCCAGCTGGCGGCAAGGGATCAGTGTTGGGCCTGATCCTGTTCCATATCTTTATTGATGATCTGGATGAGGGCATGGAGTCCATTATCAGTAAATTTGCAGATGATACCAAGCTGGGGGCAGGAGTTGATCTGTTAAGAGAGTAGGAGAGCTCTGCAGAGGGACCTTGACAGGCTGGACAGATGGGCAGAGTCCAAGGGCATTTTAACACACCTAAGTGCCACATTCTACACATTGACCACAACAACCCCATAGCAGGCTGGGGTCAGAGTGGCTGGAGAGCAGCCAGGCAGAAAGGGACTTGGGGCTACTGGTTGGCAGAAGGCTGAACATGAGCCAGCAGTGTGCCCAGGTGGCCAAGAATGCCAAGGGCATCCTGGCCTGGATCAGAAATAGTATGGCCAGGAGGAGCAGGGAAGTCATTCTTCCCCTGTACTCAGCACTGGTTAGGCCACACCTTGAGTCCTGTGTCCACTTCTGGGCCCCTCAGTTTAGGAAAGATGTTGACTTGCTGGAAGGTGTCCAGAGAAGGGCAACAAAGCAGGGGAGGGGTTTGGAACACAAGCCCTATGAGAGGAGGCTGAGGGAGCTGGGGTTGCTTAGCCTGGAGAAGAGAAGGCTCAGAGGAGACTTTATTGCTCTCTACAACTACCTGAAGGGAGGTTGTAGCCAGGTGGAGGTTGGTCTGCTCTCCCAGATAACCAGCACCAAAACAAGAGGACAGAGGTGTAGGCTGAATGTTAGGAATAAATTCTTCACAGAAAGAGTGATTTGCCATTGGAATGGGCTGCCCAGGGTGGGGGTGGAGTCACCATCACTGGAGGTGTTGAAAAAGAGACTGGATGAGGCACTTAGTGCCATGGTTTAGTTGATTAGATGGTGTTGGGTTCTAGGTTGGACTCCATGATCACAAAGGTCTTTTCCAACCTGGTTAATTCTGTATTCTATATACTTCCTCCCTGCCCCAGGAAAGCCTGTCAGAAGACAGCTGCTTATAACTTCTTACAGCTGACTTCAGAAGTTTGTTTTGTTTTATTTTTTTAATAAATAAAAAATTGCCACAAGACTTCCTGATAGCACAGGTATTAAGGGACATGTACACCTCACGGGGTTGGAAGAGACCTCAAGGATCATCCAGTTCCAAACCCCCTGCCATGGGCAGGGACACCTCACACTACAGCAGGTTGCTCAGAGGCACATCCAGCCTGGCCTTAAAATCCTCCAGGGATGAGGCTTCCACCACCTCCCTGGGTAACCTGTTCCAGCGTCTCACCACCCTCATGGGGAACAACTTCTTCCCGACATCCAATCTGAATCTACCCATTTCTTTATTTTTTTTTCCATTCCCCCTAGTCCTATCACTACCTGACACCCTAACTGCATCTATATTTGAGAAACAAGGTACCTTCTCCTCCTCCCCACAGTAAGTCCAGGCCCCACAATTGTGCTGACAGTCTCATATTCAATTTGAATGCAGAGGCAGAAATAAATAGCTGTTATGTTTTCTCCTTTAATAGGGTGCTGCTGAGATCTAACAGTTGCAGACAGACTGACATAGCTTTAACAGTGTTTAAATGCATCTAAAGAACATTAATCAGTGATCAAAAAAACCCAAAATCAAGCAATTTAAACATTGAGTATGCTGCAAAAGTCCTCAGACAGCTCTACTAGCATGCATATTTCATCTTCCCTATCCCATCAGCAATAGGCTCTGTACTGCCCATTCTATCTGGATGACTGAAAAATCATGGGCACAAGTTTTAATAGTTAATTGAAAATGTTTTAAACATCCAGATACCACGTCAGCTTGAAGAGACATCAGAGGGAATGCTCTTGAGCAAGTGAGGGGTGGGTTGAAAGGCCCTGCCTGCCAAAACCTGAGCCCAGGCCCTCAAGGATTTGCTTTCCTGAAATAATTAATGACATTTTTAAAATCTAAAGTACAGTAACTTCCAAAGTAGAAAAAGGAGCTGCATTCCTTACTCCAGTTATTAATTATTGGGGGAGTGTAGAAGGAGGGGAAAGAGAGAAAAGAATCACATGAAGAAAGAAATCCAAAGACTTGATCGCAGGTCTAGGCAGGTAAAACGTAAAGAGGAGGGCCAAAAACACCTTTAGTTTTGTAAAGCATGAATTAAAAATTGCTCATAAAAAAAAAATAATCTGTATTTTGGCAACTCCTAAGAGCTCAGTTCTTGGCTATTCGAAATTTTCATTCTAGCCAACACAACTTTGTGTGGTTGGGATTTTGGAGGGGTGGGCAGTCAGAACGGCAGCAAAGAAATGCAAGAGGATTTCTATTATGCCACTTATTTGGTATGATGGCCAAGAGTCTTCGGATAGGTTGAAATGAGAAACTCTGATGTTCCAAGCAAGCTTGCTGTCTGGCCTTTCTGCCAGACCACACAGATTCTGTCAAATTTCTGCACAAAACAGCATGCAGCTTCGTGGCATATAAAATCTATTGTGCCCACGTCAGGTGTAAACAATCATTCACTACAGGGCAGATCAAATGCAGTCAGGATAGTTACATTTGTCACAAGTGCAAAACAGTCCAGGCTTTGGTATCATGTGTGTCACAGAATGCAAGTGTATATCCCTCTAACTGAAACAAAAATGCCATTCCCTTATCACCAAGAGTAAAATTATGTAAAAGACATTAGAGGCATAGGGGTGGTGGGGTGGTGGGGGTGCACACAATTCTATTTGATAAGATAATGCAATGTCTGTAAATGACTGTGTGCATAATAAACTAAGAGACAGGAGATTCTACTATACATCAGGCCTAGAGTTTCTCATCCATAGTGCACTGACTATTGGTGGGCCAGAAAGTCAGGCTAAGCACAAGCATCTTCAAAGGATGAGCAAAGGGAAAAAAAACCAAACCAAACCAAAACACCACCCAGGAAACAAAACCTTCACATTTCAGGATATTATGGGGGGAAAGAAAGAACACCTTGTGTTTTTGCAGTGGCTTGATGAAGTGCCTACTTGTAAATACTAACAACAATCATTTATATCATCTTTTTTTGTAGAAAAAAAGGAAATCAGGTAAGACAATACCAGTTAAAAAAAAAATAATAAAAAAAATCAGTATTGTTTGATCACTGCCATAGTTTCAAAGAAGTGCCCAGAGAATAATTAAGCTCTGTGATCTCTGTATTTGGTAGGTGACTTGTTATCTTCCTTTCATGGAAAAAGGTTACAGCAATTCAAGCTAAGGGGTACATCTAAACACTCAAAAGAATGCTGTGAGTTTGTTTCTGAATTATCAAAAGAATTTCCAGTCTTTTCTCACACCAATACCCCAATGTTACTCTCCTCTCCCTCATAAAAGCTTATCCAATTATAAATATACAGAGAGAGAGAGAGAGAATAATTCAATAGGGACAAAACAAACCAAAAAGCCCTTCTTCATATTACTTAAAGCCCTTAATAAATACAGTCTCTATTATTTCAGGTATTTTAACTGTGGAAGTAGTAAGAGACTTCTGTACTAAAAACCAAAACAAAGCAAAACTGTGAAAGTGAAGCATGAAAATGTCAAGACTAAGGCTAAGAGATGGAAGAGATAACATTAAATAAATAAATGCAACAGGCCTGCCTCTCTGGCTGATGACTTTAGAGCAGTTCCCAACAGACTGAGGTAGAGTAGAGCTTCTGTGCAAGGGGTTGGAAAAATAAGAATTGATGGTAGAACAATTTCTTCACGACCCTTTAGAGACTGCAGAGCCAAAACAAGAGGGAAATGAGATCTAGGCCACTCACGAGATGCACCAGTTTAATGGAATGCACAAGATGGCTCAAAATTGAGCCCTAGATTAAATTCCATGTTGCCTTCCCCACCAAAAGAAGCCTGGAGAGGAAGCAGAAATGAAGCAAACTGTGTGTATCAAACGTGAAAAGTCTTTCACTTGGCATCTGCGTACGCCGCTAGTCTCTAGCAATGAAGTCTGCAAACCCAAGGCAAAGCATGAAAATACACGCTACAATGCATAACTCAGAACAGGTTTGACTTTTCCATGTGAAATTTGCAGCATCCTTTTCCCTTGCCTGCTTGATACCTTTGGATAGGTGCTTGCAATTCATGGCAATCGAGAGCCATGCATTTGCTCCGGTCCATCCCAAGCGCTCCAAGTCATGTCAGCGGGGATTCCCCATAAGGCAGGCTCATACACTGAGTGATAAACCTGGCCTTTGGGGGTGGTCACAGCAGCCACAGAGCACCACAATTAAAGTAACTTCGAAAGAGACCATGTATTCAATTTGCCTGATAAGAGTCACAGTTCTGTTTCATCTAGGAAGGCATGAAGAGTTCACACCTGTACGCCCCAAAGTCTTAATCAAAACCAAAACCAAAAAATACCCAAAATAAAACAAAAGACCCCAAACCACACCAAAACCCACAAATCAAATAGATGATGCTGTTAAGTTTTCCCGATGAAGTGGATCTCAAAGTTTGTTTCCTCACATAAGTTCAAGATATTAAATGTACCCGCACTACAAAACCAGGCTGCTTGGGTTTCTTTTGTTTTGAGGCACATAAAATTATTCTGAATAAATATAAGCAATTTTTTGGAGCACAAAATGTGAGATTAACCAAGAAAATGCAGCAAATTCTAAGTGATGATGGTGGTTCTTAGTTTCTCATACTTAGATGGGGCTTTGGAAATGCTGCATCATGTCACAGCAACTAAAGTACTTTGCAACTACAACAAATCCTTCAGTCCCTACACAAAACAGAGTTCTGCTAATGACAGTGACAGAAAACGATAACTACTCTCATTTCCACTTTGAGTCATTTTTCTGTGGTTAATAAATTATATCCATAACAGTGTTAATAAGTTATGGTACGGTGTCACTGCATTAGTTTGCATTTGTGATGAAGCACTTCATATGGAATTACCTATGCCCACTAAAGTACATAAGAGGAGAGAACACTTCCCTGCTCTCCAAAAACCCTCCTATTCTGGCGTTTTGATGGACCTTCTAAGGAAACATTTTCTCCCAACCTCTACCTTGCTTATACTTCTCACCTCTGTTGCAGCAGCAGCATAACACTGCGGGGCAATTTATAAACTCCTACAGGCTTAACAAAACACAGACTCCCTAAAATCAGTGTACCTTCCATAGGAGTGATACACAACAAGTTGTTAGTTAGGCAAACAGAGAAAGCATTCAGATCAATTTAGTCATGTGAAAAGCACACCATCAGATCAACATGTCCTCCCTTAAGCCCCTGGAGGAAAATGGGAAGATTTAGACTGACTGATGGCCTCTCAATCACTGTAACAGCTTTTTTTGTTGTTGTTTTCAAAAGTTAAGAGTAAATAAATTAATTTTAAGCTTAATTTAATTGTGTCTTTAAATAAAAGAGAAAAGCAGAAACTATTAAAATTCTTACAGCCCAACTACTGCAGCGCTGGTGAAGATAGATGTGACAAAAGTAATAAGCATGGTTTAAACAACAAAAAGAAGCTCGCAGCTTTAAGTATATTCTTTCACAAATAAAGAAGTGCAAAACAGTAAAGAAATATCCCCAAAGCAGAGCTCTGTAATCTGGAGTTTGGGTCATCTCAAGCACTAACCCCAAAAGCTGGGTCAGGCAAGTTGGGTTTTGTCCATTCAAATCATTATATAAACATTCAGTGTAGTTTTAAAGCAACACTTCAAAAGAGCAATTATTGAATTGCCTCCAGTATGATGATACTGCCTCTAGTGAAGTATTCCCTTTAAACACTTTTTTTTCTGCTTTATCAATGCATCATCTACCTATATAGGGAAGCTCCTATGCAAGACGTGATGTCCAAATACAAAGAAGGTATTCCATCTCAATAGAATTTACTTGCATCAGTATCAAGTAAAAACTAGCACTGTTAGATGAAAAGGGAGATACATCACAAATTATCTGCAGCCTCCAACTGCAGAAGCTCACATGCTTTACAGACATATTACTGGAAAGGTTTACAACCAGTGAAGATAATTTTGATTATTTCCACACCAAAACTTCCTGTATTGGAGCCACATCACAGAAAACAATCTGACCATGGGGGTGGGAAAACCGTCTGCTAATGTGTCCACTGGAAAGACAGATTGAGAGAGAGCAGCCCTCTAGGTTACCTATAGATTACCTGAGTTTTTTTGAGATAGAGTCCAATATTCTGAGCAAAAGAAATAAGATCCTCATAAAAATACTTTGACTTCCCTGACTTCCTTTCTCCCCTCCCTATCACAACAAGCAGCATTTGTTTGTACACTGAATCTGTCTTCACCGCACCACAACAAAACACATTTTAAAACTTGATAAAAATAGATATGATGTTCCCACTGCAGCATCACTGGACACTGCATTGCATAGAAAAAACAAGTTGTGCCTTCACAGTAGTTTGACAAAAGAATGGCAAAAAGAGAACAACACAGCTAAAGGCTGAGGAAAGCATCAGTTCAATATTTAGCAACGCATAAATTGAGGTTTCCTTTTTTGTTTAGGTATATTTTGATTAGAACTAATAAATAGCTGATTTTCCTTTGGTTGTTTTCAACAACAAAACATCATCCAAACGGCTTTATTCTTTATTCCCTTCTCATATAGCATGCCAAAGACTGTCTCATTTCATGAATTAGCATTTAAAACTCCTGTAGGTTATCTAACAAGCATTCAGATTCAATAGTACTTTTGACAGCAGTAAGTAAAGAGCCTTTTAACATCTTGAACACAAGTGCATGAAAAAAAAGTAGTTGCATCAAAGCAGTTCAAAGACTGAAGACAAAAACCAGTTAAAATCCAGTTTGCAGCAAGACAGTTTTAGTGTGGTGTAAACAACCTTTCACGACTCCCCATGGGAAACGTTGTAAGACTACGTTCAAAATGAATCAGGCATATTTATAAAGATCATGAAGTGGTCAAATGAATTTGCATTTTTGGCAGATTCACTTCATGGGCACTACTTGCTACAGTCTGTAGAAACCTCAAATCTCACATCAGTGCTGCCTATAGTGCTTTATTATTTATTACATGTTATGCTAAGTACCTGTGAAAGGGGACATTCCTTGGCCAATGAACTCTGGTTCATATCCTTCAGTAAGTCCTTCAGAGCATTTCTTACTGTTGTGTGAGACCATTGTTCAGGAGGCAAGTCTTCTAGTTTAGGGCAACTATTTGAAACACAGATTAGAAAAGGGATTATTACAAGATTGCATCCTGCTGCAGAACATTCCTTTAAGACAGACAGATTTCATTTCGCGCATCAAGCAGATGCATCTGGAGATTGCTCTCGGTCTCCTGATTGTTCCGATTAGTTAATTACTTTATACAACACATCTGCTGTATTGATGCATGAATTATACATCAGCTGCATGTGGCGACTATTTTTTCATGTTACTTCTACCTTCCTGCTCTGATGCGCTTGGTAAAACAATTTAAGGTGTAATGCTTTCTCACGACTGATCATGAAAAGCATTAATATATTAACTGCTTTTTCTCTCTTTTTTTTTTCCCCCCTTTTTTTGTTACCGTGAAATTTAAGAACCTAGACAGCAACAATAAGTGTCAGCAAGTCATTCTTGGTGTTTTTTTTTTTTTCCCCCACGAAATGCACACAGATGGTATTGTTCATGATATGCAAAAATATTTTTCTCTTAAGTAAACTTTATGTAAAATGCCTTCTTGTAATGCATCATTTAATTGACTAAAATGCAATATAGTTTTAATGAGATAGCCAAAGAAAAATCTATGTATCAGAGCTAGAAAAGTTTGCTGTGATGGTATACTGGAAGTCAAAGAAGAATTAGACTGACTAAAAAGGAATTTAGATAAGCCTTTGTACTTTGAGGACACAGCACGGTAGGAATTAAGTAGAAGCAATATTAACAGCGAGAGCACAGACAAGTAACAGTTCAGATCCCAGAGCTGGTCTGCAACTTACCTGTGTAACTGGATTTTCAGTGTGACCACATGATACACATCTTGCAGCATGTCTGCTACTGTAGCATCAGGGGCATCTGTCACATAGGACAGTGGAACTGGATTCCACTTTCCAACCTGGATAAGCCCTGGGGGATTTTTTATTTTTGAAGGGAGGGGGAATGGACAAGAAAGGCAGGAAAATTGAAGAAAGCAATTTATCTGTTAATTCCCAGTGGCAAGAGAAAAAGATCTGATTTTTAACATGATCATCACCTTTATTTCTAGCCTCTTAAATTCAGCAAAATAAAAGAACATCCCCCTGGAAAACCCCCACCCACACATGATCAAAGATATGCTTTATCTATATTCTGAAATTATACAAATGCATTACAGGAGAGACTGTTTGTTGTTTTTTTTCAACAAGGGTACAAGTGTATTTTCTAAGTTCCCTTTCATTCACAGGACATGATACAATTGTTAGCATTCCTCTTAATAAATTAGGAAAGATTTTGCAGTGCAAGGACTGAGTTAAAAAAAAACCCAAACCAACAACCAACCAACCAACCACCACCACCACGAGAAATTAACAAAACCAAACCCCAAACAACCAACTTTGCAGTCTATAAAACCATCAGGAACAAAATAAAAGAAACAGAGCTGGATATTCAGTCATAAATGCAAGTTGACTCTCAACAGTCCATCTGCTCAAATATGCTTTACACTTCCTTGTGGATCCTCAGTGGAGCAGATTATTAAGGTCAATAAGCATACTAATGATTCGGTTGAAGTCTTTTTCTTTTTTTTTTTTTCTCCCCCTCAAAAAAACAATAAAAAAAAATTCTCCCTCCATACTCCCCACAACCAAAACATGCACTAAGCAAAAATACGTTAAGTGTATATCTATACACACACAGAGAGACAGAATCTGCAAGAAGTTTAAGAAGTAAAGCCTGCATCGCATTCCTGAAAGAAATCCTGCCCCTCCCCTGAGGCCCCCCAAACACAATTCATTGTACAATTTCCTAATCTTATTTACCTTTTGCTTGGGCAGCAGAGCTGTGAGAATATCCAAGTGATAGCAATGCCATTTCAATCAGTTGGTTGAAAAGCATATCCTTCCTCACCAATACAAATTCTGCATGCTCCTCCTTAGAATCATATTCAATGGCATTTTCATAATGCTCCACTACACAGAAAACTGGAAGCATACTTCCTATTGAAAAGAAATTACATTTAACATATTAAAGTAGAGTTAGAGTTGAGTAGGTGGGTCTATCCAGCATTATGTAAATAAAACCTGTACAAACAGGCAGAGCAGGCATCAAGGATCATCACAAATATTTGATAAACATATTCCCCAAGTCCTTTCGCCTCACCCTCCCCCATCTCCAAAAACACAAAAAGATAAAGTTCTACAAAACATACATCTCTCTGAAAAGCAGGAATGCAAATTCATCTCCCTTGATCAGATACAGATTAAAGAATTACCTTCTATAGAAATAACAAGGTTGACTGAAGAGAAGTTGATTCCCTCTGTCCTGCCTGATTTGTTGTGAGTAGCAGGCAGCATGAGAACCTAAATACATACTGCAGATGTCTTCACTGTAAGCCATTTTAGTATCAGCTACATGATTTTGTTCGTTAACATTAAAATACTCCTTAGTCCTGCCAAAAATATTTAATTGCCTTCAAACATCAACAACAAATCACCTTGTGTGTTATTCATTCACTCTGAAAAGAGTATACAAGGAAAGCAGGCAAAAGTTAACGCTAATTCATGCCTCATTCGCTGAGTGCACTTGAGCACTACTTTCACTCGCATCTTTAAGCAACAAATCATGATTTCAATGCCTTTTTAAGAAGTCTACCTGCAGTTCAGGGGGCTTTTTGTTTGGTTGGTTGGTTTTGGTTTGGGTTTTGGGTTTTTTTTTTCTGCTGTTGCCTCCTGCACTTTACATTCCACGTTTCTGGTATGCGTTGCTATTTCGGTATGGCTGAAAGTTAATTACTAATTTCCAGTTTTGCAGCATCATATGGCAAACCCTTCCCTATGCTGCACAGAATATTAAGCAAACGACCTTTTTCCTTTCCTTTTTCCTATTTAAGAACATTTTTCCTTCTCCCTTTTGACAACAACCAGAGAAGTAACAAATGACCCAAACAGTTTTATGGGTGAAGTCTCAGGTTCCTCGAGTTTGTGAAAACCCCTCCTGGCCTCCCAGACAGACACAGATGACAGAGAATCTCAGATTTGTGGTTTTAGAACCTGTCCCTGTCCCGCTGTCTCCAGCAACACAGGTTAGGATCTCTTAATGACAGAAAGCAAAAGGGTTAAAAGCAGATGTACAGAACTGTCTTATGGCAGCCTGCCAGAGGGGTATCATCTTTAGCATAAATGATGACAAGGGTTATTTTAACAGGGCACCCAGGAACTCCAATTAGTCCTACCATGTTAATGCCTCTATAATAACCGCTGCCCTCTAGACTTACAGAAACCTCCTAACCTACTAAGGTGCACCAGACATGCTGTAGTCTAAAGAGAAGATTTACTCTTGGCAATAGATAAACGCTTTAAGACCATGTCTGCTGATTTGTGCTCTAATGTACAGCAAGAAATCGCGACAAAAGATACCTCTTAAGCACATATATTTAAACTACATCTGTTCACCAGAGAGTCAGTCTCTGGCAAACAAACCCCTTCAGGCTTGCTTGGAAAAGCTCACAAACTCACTCCAGTTTGCCCAATAGGCTCAGCATGAAAGTCAAGACTAAAAGCTTGCCAATATTTATATAGTGCAGGAAGGAGCCTTTCTTTTTTTTTCTTTTTTATCTAAGCGAGACTGGTCAGGGAGAGGAGACCAAAGCAAAAGCAGTACATGCAAACTGGTGATTTTTTGTTTGTTTTAATTAAGCTTCATAGAGCTTTCAAAAACACACACATGCTTCATCTGCAAAAAGGTGGTGGGATATTTTTTTGTTTGTTTGTTTGTTTTCACCTTCCAAGCTCTCACAATTGGTGTCTGACCTACTGCCTTCTGACTCAGAGTAAGGGCTCAAAATTTGTAAGTAGTTTCACCATTAATACCTGAAGATAAAATGTAAACAAAGCTTCATTTTAACAAACAGCACAGAAACACTCAAAACCAGCTGAAGTGTATTTGCTTTTCCTCTTATCAGTTCCTACAAATTAAGCCATGATCAGACACAAAACTAGCAATACACAGGTGCTTTGCTGCGTATCAGCACACTTTTTGCCAGGTACACTGCCTTGCGACTTGCAGCATTCTGGATAATGTGATACTTCAAAAGAACACAGGAGAACCTCCTGGCCAAATGTTGATGTACAGCATAGGTTATAAAAGGTGGATCCTGGCAGTGCGACACAGGTATCATCTGACTACAAATCAAGCCACTAAATCTTTTAGCAAACTGTCACTAGTGTCCTTCTGTTAATGTGAAAAATGCTATACGGGAGAGCACAATCTCAACTGGCTGATCGCTCCTGCTAACACTTGGCAAGACCTCCAAGTGCAGCAGCTTCATAACCTTCTAGTATTAAAAGGAGAGAGCATTGGTCAGTGCTCGCTGCTAAAAATACAGCATGATTTAAACTTGAAGGCAGTGTTAGAGCTTTGCTGAAGGTTTATGAGTCTGGGTAAACAGCACGTCTGCCATAAGAAGCAGTGAAGTCTGTAGAATCCTTGTCTAAAACTGTCCTGGCATTAAAGTTTGCTGTGCAAATATCACATAATACTAGAGACAGCTGAAATCTCCTATTTAGGAATTTATGGAACTTATATGTTTGCAGGCGTCAGAAAGTCCTTTTTATATAGCCCCACTGCTTCCCTGTACAATATTAATGCACTCTGCTTGAAAAGCCGTAATAAATTATATTTTTAATGCTCTTACCCTGGCTTTCTTAAGATGCATACATTCTTGGCAAACAATCAATAAATAGGGTAATCATGAGCAGAGGCCAAAGAATTTGCTGAAGTGCTGTTTTTCCATTTTTAATAGATAAAGATCTAACAATACGGACTGCTGTGTCTGTTCATTTCGGGATCAATATATTCTTTGTTTTCGCCAAACCGAGGAAAAAAATAAATGATTGTACGATAAATGTTATGCATTGGGCACAATGAAATTCCTCTGCCTTCTAACTTTGTGCGTTTAACGGTCTTGTGGTTGCATTTTTGCTCCCTGCTCTTAGCAAATGTAAGAAAAATCTGGATTATAAACATACACTGCTTACGGTGCGAAAAGTAGAGGCTGGTTTTAAAACAAATGCCAAATTACATGCGGCAGATTTTGTTTCAAATTAGCAAGCCTGCAACGTGGTCACAAAAAAAAGACAACGCACGTCGAGGAGCAAAATTTACAGATTATTGCCCATTAGAAGTATTTTCAAGGCAAACAAAAGCCATCCACATCCAAACATCCAACGATTCTGAATGTGCCTTTTCCTTGGGTAAATGTCTAATTACAGCAAACCAGCCACTGAAAAATATGACACCCAAGTTGTTCATTGTTCAATAATGAATTGTACTTAAGAAAATAAACTGCGAAGATTGACATCACAAATGACTTTTCCAATGTGATACCTAAAGATTTACACTCTTGCCTTTAAACCAACTTGCAACTGTTGAGGAAATACTGCTGCCCTTCCAAGCTTGGACCATCATTAAGAGGAAAGGCGAGAATTTGGTTTAGAGGTTTGGTATTTCCTCTTACTTAATTTTGCGGTTCTTAGCCCAAAGACATTTATTCAAAGAATTAATGCATTACATTACTTCTGTTTCAATGCAGGAACTGGCTTTAATCAGGACAGCTAGCCTTTACCTTAACAAAAATCAGACTCCACCCTGGAAAGCAAGATGCTCCACCCAAGCACCAAGCTTACATTTCCCAAATGTGATTTATATCAAAGTTGGGAATATATAGTATTTTCCAATGGAAATTTAATAATCCTGAAATATAAATGAAGTAGAGTCCGAAAAAGAAAGCTTTCCCCCCCAAACCACCACATACCATATTTCTCTAATCCAGAATTATCAAAAGTGTTACCTTTTCTAATGTTAGTTTTCATCAGGTGTCCAGAGTGTTTTAAAGGCACTCCTTGCATTTTAGTTCCTGTACTTCCAAGTCTTCCTCTTCCTAATGGGCTCCCATTCTGTTCCAAGCGCGCAATTTTGGCTGGTGGACCCTTCGGATCGCTTACATTGTTAGACATTTCTGAATGTTCTTTCCCCTGAGTTGCCTCGTTCAAATGATCCATACTCAGTCCCGCCTCTAAAGATCACCTGCCATGATTCAAGGAAAAAAAAATAAATATATATATATATATATGTATGTTGTACACGTGTGCGCATATGTATACGCACGCAGCCTGCACATGGACAGAGAGAGGCATGGAGCATAACCTCACAGGGAATAAATAACTAATTTTAACTGGAAGGAAGATGCCATTTTTAAAAAGAAATAAACTTATTCTCCCAAAAAATGACCTCACACCCCAGTGGTTGGTTGCTTGTTTTTTTTTTACAGAGAGATCGCATCACAAACTGGTGGAATTCTTTACCAGCCAACTAGAGCATCCCTTTAAAAAAATAAATAATAAAATCTTCAGAGAAATTCTACTAAATCTGAGAAAGATTAAGACTCATATAAATGATGATGACTGTCAAGGTATGTGCTCCAACACAGCTATTGTTACAAATCTCACAGAAAGGTTTGTTATTAATCCCGGGTGGTTTTATTGTCTTAAGAAAAGAGAGAGAGAGAGGAAGAAAAAGATTCTAGTGCAACATTTCTGATTCTACTTGATTAAAAAATATGTATGCACAACAGGAGAGACATTGTTAAAACTTTAGTTGAGGGAGCAACAAATTTATTAGACATGTAGAATATCACCCATTTACAATTCCTTCCACCCTTAAAAAATAATAGCTAGAAGAGAATTTACCATTTAACTTCAAAAAGCAGGAACGGGTGACAAGTTGGGGTTTTTTTGAGTTCCCTAACCAACATCACACACAAAGAGTTTATCAACTTTTGCAAAGTTCAGAATATACACATCAAAATTTTTGGATCTTAAGTGTTAAATGGAGAAGTTTATTGAATTAACAAAAATGACTGCGAAGGCAGCATCTCACAAAATGCAAGGTTGGAGGGGAGAAAAACCCACTATTTCTACAGTACTTTTGAAGCTCTTAAATATAGAGAAACCCCTCCAGCTCGGGGTGATGCTAAGTTACACAGTGCCACAGCTATTTGATGCCAAAAAAACACCAGAAGTAATTTCAATACCTAACGAAGAAAAGGTATATGGTAGCATGCTTTTAGTTCCCTTTTTCTAAACTTTTGAAACCTCACTCCATGAATAATTATTCCAGTTAAATCACTCCAAAAAATCTCCCTAGGCTAGAATACAACAGACTACGTTTTGAGGATTTTTGTCACTCATCAGAATCTGTGTTGTCAATTATATTTAAAAAAAGAAAAATTAATCAGTTGCTGAGAAGAGAGACATCTTTCTGGTTACAATTTCACTCATCAGTTCTATTGTGACTCTTAGGTATTTTACCTTACCTTTCTCTGAGAAAGGTGTGACTACGATGACAATTACATTACATATATAATATAATCACTAAGGACAGGTGACTAGCCAGTAATTTATGAACTAGTATTTACATTAGGAAATACAAATTCCAATAGTGGGGGAAGTCAGAAAGACTGGTGTGAATCAGGTAATTGCCACTTTCTTTTATGTGTCTAATAATTCAGTACATTTTCTGTACATTTCACAGAAAAACTATTAAAGTCTAAACATCTTGGGATTTTTTTTTTATATATATATATATACACACTTCTGTGTTGTCAAGAGCTATAGATTGATCACAGTCCTGTAAACTACATTTCTCTTGTTTGAACACCACGCCGATTTCTCAGTCCGGTGTAGCAAGAAGTAATAGATTAATCTCAACGTTTACAAACAACCTCAAGAATGCCACTGAATAGCTAAAGTTCAGAAAATTGTTCTTTTCCCTTATGCTGCAAGGTGACAGGCTAAGGTTTACCATTCATCTTGAGCCCATCTGCTTTAGGTCTTGTGTTGCATTAGCAGTAAACGTGCCTATGTAGCCCCTTTTTGTAAAGAATTCTTTTTTTTTGGGGTACTGTTTTAACTGCAGTCTAACCAAATTATTACAGACCCGAACTGTTAACATCTTACAATGTTTCTGACAATGATAACATACTAGAGGGTTTCTTTTCTGAGACTGGTCTCTCTCAGGAATAAGAGGATTAACAAAAAAAGAGAGAGGGGGAAAAAAAAAAAGGGGGGGGGGGGGGGGGGGGGAGGAGAGAGAGTAAAAGAAAACATTAAAAAAAAGCCTCCAACAAGAAAATCCTTGTCAATTCTGGCAACTCCGAAGTACTCTAAGCCACTGAGGTTCTTTGCTACAAAAAGTATCTAGTCATCATGAGTCAGAATCGCACTACATCATGTACAGTGAATAAAAGTAAGAGATTGCAGTTTAGTTAATATACTGACTACAACCAAAACACCAAACTGGTCATTTTCCCCTGGCCTGAGAATACCCACCCATCAGCACCCTTTCACCGCTTAGTCATCTTGTAAAAAGCTTTATGTTACAAAGAAAAATTACATGCACATAAAACACCTAATTTACTCATTTAAACTCCATGCCCAAGGCTAAAGTTCACTGAAACCTCAGTTTGGAATAGTGATGAGCAACAACGAGCATGGCCTGCCCAGCGAGAGGGTTACAGGGAAGAACTATCATCCCCACCGGTTCCAGGCCAAGAGTTTCCCTGCGTTTCACATTTAGGCATCTTTCACCACTACAAGTTTTCATCACAGGCATCGAGAGAAGAGCACAATTTCAAAGCAGTTTCCCAGAGCCAGCGTGCACGTACGGGCACACCGCGCAATTTCTGAATGGGAGTCGGTGCGGTATCTCCTTTTGTCGCGATGTAACGCCGCCAGTATTATATTATTTCTTCCTCTCCTCCTGAATCAGCCCCCTCCCCATGCCTTTCCCCTCCTCTTCCCTCCCTCCCCCATAAAAACCCATAATCACATTTGAGAGAGGCTCCGCACTTATCCGTTCCATATGGCTCTCACAATCCAGGCCAAGCTTTCCCTGTGACCTTTTAAAGAGACAAAGAAGCAAAGTACTTATCTAGAAACAGAAACACTGCAGTTTTCTGAGTGAAATTAGCAAAACCGACCCGAAACTCACCACTTCAAAACTTGACAGCATATAAATAACAAAAACAAAGGAGGTTTCCTTTGCAGCCCGAGCTCTTGAAGAGGAAGAAGTTCAAGACTGATGTTTTCTAGGTCCCCCCCCCTTTTTGGAGGGGGGGAGGGAAGGGGGGGGCAGCAGACCTGAGGACTACTTCCCCCTAATATTCTCTTATTTTCTTTTTTCCTTTCCTTTCTTTTTTTTTTTTTTTTTTGCTTGTTGCTATTTTCCTCTAGGCTGGGAGGGGCAAAAATAGATAGCGAGAAACAGAGTAGCCATGAGCAAAAACGGCAATGGACAAAAAAATACTGATTAAATCTCTTTTGAGAGAGCCAGTTTTCGAGGTTTAGCAACAGAAGAACGAGCTGAAGATCAAATTATCAGACAAGTGCAACTCTCAAACCGAGGAATTAATAATAAAAATAAAGTAGCAGGTTTAAATCGAGGTGGAGGGTGACTTGAGTCTAGCTATCCTTTCAAAAATAAAATCAATGCGTAGAGAAGCAAGTGCAAAAGGGGGTTCTTTAAAAAAAATAATTAAAAAAGAAAATGGAAAAAAAAAAAAAAAAGCAGCTTTTCTATCCAGTGCGAAGAGGAGAAAGTCTACTTCTAGGTTGTCACTTACACTATTATTCTCCAATAGGCACCCAGAGGAGCAGCACACACAGAAGGAGCCCGCTCCCCTCCCCCTCCGCAAAAATACACACCGTAACAGCCCCCAAACTTTCTGCGGAAACCTCAGCCCCAGAGATCGCTACTGGAGATTGGGGGGGGGGGGGGAGGGGGAGGGGAATTAAAAAAGAAGGAAAAAAAAAAAACAAGTGTAAAGAAAATTGCAGGAAAAGGCACGAAAATCCCACTTTAAATCTCGCCTTTGAGGTCCGAGAGGAAAAAAAAAAAAAGGAGGCAGAGAGGACCTGTCTCCTCTCATTTACCGGGGGCTGTTGTGCGAGTGAGGGGGGGAGAGAAGGAGCGAGAGGAGGTAAGAGAGAAAAAGAACAGAGGAAGGAAACACACACAACAAGGCACACCACCACTACAAAAAGTGACGAGATTTCACTCCCTCCGAGTCCAAAGCCGGCAGAAATTATAATTAAAAAAAAATAAAAAATAAAAACCTCTACTAAAAAAACAGAAGGAAAAAAAAAAAAGGCAAACAAAACAAACGCACAACAAAAACCTGTTCCTGCTTCTGTAAAGGACAAAAACAACAAAAAAAAAAAGGAGGGGGAAAAAAAAAAAGAAAAAAATAAATCTGGGAACTCCAAGAAGAGTTACTCGAAAGAAGGGGTAAAAAAAATACAAAATAAAAAGGCTGCAAACCCCCAACAACAACAAAAACCAAGCCAGCAATAAAACAACAACAACAACAACAAAAAAAGCCACCAACCCAACAATAATAATTGAGGGGGAAAAAAAATAATAATGATAGGCTCGGGGGGGGATGGGGTTGTCTCTTTTTTTTTCCCCTAATTCTCGCTTTCCCTGGCTGGCTGGGTATGGTTGTTATTTAGGCCGGTTTGGTGGTTGTTGCTGAATGTTACATGGATGTGTGTGTATGTATGTGTGTGTGTGTATCCCCGGACGAGCTGCCTTCCTCTGCTCTCTCTCTCCCCCCCCTCCTCCTCTCTCTCTCTCTCCCCCTCTCTCTCTCTGTTTCTGTCCCCATTAAATTATTAGTTGACTCATCACTACTCCTCCTCCTCCTGCTGCTGCCGCCGCCGTCCCCTGCTCAGAGCCTCCTCTCCGCTACCGCTCGCTGCCGCTGCTGCCGCTGCCGCTGCTTCTTCTTCCTCCTCCTCATTTTAATACAAAATAACACCGAGGCCACCGGCTTTTTTTTTTTTTTTTTTTTTTTTTACAGCCCGAGACGGGAGGAGGACGCAGCCTCCCTGCTGCTGCCCGGAGCCCTTCCCCGTCGGCCCCGGATCATCCGACGCGTCCTGGGAGAGAGAGAGAAAGTGGCAGAGGAGGATGAGGAGGAGGTGGCGAAGGAGAAAGGCGTGGGGGGAGGGGAGAGCCAACGTGGGGAGGGGGGGGGTGGGTGAGAAGGAGAGGTGGCAAAGAGGGACAGCAGCGGGAGGGGGCGCAGGGCCGGGCTGGGGGAGGGGGGTGGGGGGGGGAAGCAGCCGCCGCCGGTAGGTGAACGGGGGGGGGGGGGGGGGGGGGGCCGGGGGAAGAGGGCGTGCGGCTTCCGGGCGCGCACGAATTTGCAGGCAGCTGGGTGCGGGTGAGGCGGCCCTGCCTGCGCCGCGCACAATGCCCGCCGCGCCGCGCGCCGCCCCGCGCAGCCACCGCCGGCCGCGCGCCCCCTGCGCGCGCCCCCGGCAGATGGGGACCCGCGGCTGCGGGGGCGAGCCGGCGACGGGGTCGGGGAGCGGAGGAGAGAGAAGAAGTGGAGGAGGAGGAGGAGGAGGAGGAGGAGGAGGGGCGGGGGTGAAGGTTGAACAATATCCTGCCGGCGCTGTCGAGTACGCCGCGGCAGCGCAGCCCCCGCCCCTCTGCGCGGAGCCTGCGCGGGCCGCGCCGGGCAGGTGCACAACGACGGCGGCAGCAGCAGCGCTCTGCAGGGCTTCCGCGCCGCTGGGGAGAGCGGGGGTGGCCGGGACCCCCGCAGGTTAGGCGGCCTTAGGGAGCCAGCCGGCCACGTGGGGAGAAAGAAGTTTCTCCTCTTAGCAACAGAGGGTGAAGGGAAAGCACCCGGCACGTTTTCTACAGGCAGTGGAGGCGGGTGGAACGGCCCCGTTCGGCGGAGGGCATCCGCCGCGGCAGCTCACCGACAGCTTGCGCTAGGGTGAAGCGATAGTCGCCGGGGCGAGCCAGATCAACCAGCAGCACACCCCGAGTACCAGCAATGCATCGCGCCGTGCTCGCAAGGGGGGAATGCTACAGCCCCACTGCGATGCGGGACAGTAAAAACAATAAATGTCCCTGTCTCGTGTCTGCAGGCCGGGACCGAAAGCCACCCGTAAAAGGTGGAAACTCCAAAGTGGTAACTACTAACAAAATAACTGCGAGATAGAGGCAGAACTTTCTCCCATCATGCACTTGAAAAAAAGTAACCCGACTAGACAAACTTGAAAGCAACAAGTTTGTACAAGCTACGAGATAAGAGAAAAAATTACACCTCTTTATTGATAAAATGCACGGTGTTTGAATATACTACATCTAAAAAGAAAGTTACATCATCGGCAAAGAGAACGTGAATTACTGTGCAGGAAGACATACAGACAAAATGTTCAGGGTAGTAACTTTGAAAGAAAACAAACCAATAAACTCCCCCATACCGAACTACACGTACAAACTTGAAGCAACAGCGAAAGGAGGCAAGTGGGGGAGGCTAAATACCAGTTCTGTGATACACAAAATAAGCATGGCCTCCGAACAAAGGGAAGGCGAATCAATAAATCTAGGAAGAGCACAAATTATCACTGCATGTATATTACTGTGAAAAGAAGAAGAATGCAACAAGATTAGGTAAAGAAAGAAGCTGACATTTACCAAAATAAGCACAAACAGCATACAGGTCAGGCAGGAAGTAGAAAATGGTAATAGGGTGAAATACATGAAATATTTATCACAAAATAGATTATAATCTCAGGAGCAAAGAAATGCAAGGCTGGAAAAATGAATACACTGTTACATAATAGAATTATTCAAAGCAGAGCAAGTGGAGGTGGCATACATAGGAAACATGAAAAGCTGTACCTATGTTCCATGTCCCGAGAAAGGTTACTAAGATTGTTACCAAGAGTGCTGAAAAGGAGAAAAACCAAGAAGGATGTTTCACAATGAAAAGCAAGGGAAAATGTAGATGACATCTTTCAAAAGGTGAGATAAAGGGATAACTATCTAGAGGCTGTTTATTTAGAAACCAATCTTTTTTTCCAACAAGGGAGCATATTATTCAGTCCCTACAAAAATCAAGAAAAATAAAGAAAAATGTTTCTCAGTACATTTGAATGCTTGGAGGAAAACCAGTGCTAACTAGTTGAATTCAAACTTTTTGGGTACAGTGGAACATATCCCCATTGTATCCTTTTTCATCCTTTTCCAGAAAGCCTGATACAGTAAACTTCAGCAATGAGCAAGACCACTAAAGAAGAAAATCATGAAAGACAAGAGATTTTTCAGCTGGCAGTATGCTGCCAGCAGTATGATGGAGGAAAAGCGCACTGAGGATAATTTGAGCGATGCAGAGCTGATTAGAATAGAGCAGATATTTACAAATATGATTTGAAACAAGATTTGGGACTAAAACACCACCTTCTACAGATGATTGCCAGATATGACAATAAGAAAGAAAGACAAAAACCCTAACAAACAAACCCCAAAAATCAACAATGAAAAAAAAAAAGAAATATTAAAATCTTTTCTAAAATAACTTTTTGCTTTGGTGTTCACAAACCATTCCCTCAATGGTCACACACACACACACACAAACCAAAACCCCACAACATAAAATGTTCAGATTAAAACAAAGTGATTAATCTAAAAAAAGCAGAGGCAGTGAATTAAAGGAGCAGCAAGATAACAATCTGATAATACAGGAGCACAGAAGACATAATAATGATATTATTATGCACACTATCCAAACACTGACAAACAAATATTCTGTTAATTATATAATCATGCATATGCTTCCTATGCTTGAGATAAATGATTACGGAAAATAACTCTTCTTGAGGCTGCATATGTGTACTAAACCTTATAAAATCCCTGTAACATGGATTAATCTAATTCACCTACATCACTTATGCCTGATAAAGTATTTACTACAGACATGGAAAGCTGAATGTGGAACCCTTGCTTTGACTAGAAAGCACAGATTACTGAAGGCTGCTGCGTCTTGATGCATAGAAGGCAATCAGATACCTCTTATCAATACAAAACTACTTGGAATAAATTCAGAATACAGATATCTGATTTTCATTTGACCTATTCCAATTTGCACTTCGCTGTTCCAACTTTGATGTAAAAATGTTCCACTAGAATAAAGATATTTATAATAAAAACATATATAAAGAACTGAAGATGAATAGATATTGTCATGGATACATATGCAGGCAATCATTTAAACATGCTGCAATAGTAACATAACATTTTTCATAGCTTCTAGTCAAGTTACAGCAGACAAATACATGCTTAATAAAGCTTATTAATCTGTAATAAAGTTGCTGCATTGTGTTTATGATCTATAAATGCATTTTGCACTACGCTTTGTTGAAATAAGACAAATACTTAGAAAGTTGGACAGCGTTCTTTCAACCCCACAGTGAAATTTACTCTTGAGCAGCAGTCTCAGTAGCTGCAAAACAAAATGAATTCTCCAGCGTGGCATGCTGCCTTGGTACCTCCTAAGGTCTCTATTCCAATCTTTTCTTGTTCGAAATAAATTAGGAAATACGGGCCCAAATCTTGAGGCTTGGCTCTTGTGCAACATAAACAGAAATTAACTGGCAGCAGAGCAAACCCGGCATGGCTCTGTATTCTCTTTTATCAGATTTCTTTGGGGAGATCAGGGTGATTGGGTTTTATACATACATGCTTCCGAAAACTCTGTGGCCATTTGGGTAACTTGTAAGCATCAGCCTGTTCTGAGGGGATGCTGAGCTGTGCAGCAGCAGCAAGACTGCCGGGAAAGGCAGTCTGGTCGGGATTTACAGCTAGTGGTAACTGCTGGACAGAAAGGTAATGAAAATACCAATCCATGGCTTTCCAAAGGTAAACATCTGTGGCCAAATGGTGGATGGATTCCTGGTGGCCTTGTGCCTACTTCCTTGCATTGGTTAGATGTAAGTGTGGGTTAAAGGAAAGGATGCACGTTACTGTTCTTTCCACATCTATCTGTGCAATCCTTGGAACAGCCACCACTGCATTGCGGACACAGTCCTGTGGCACTTGGCCCTGCAAGTTTTGCACTCTGGACTGAAAAATCTGCTCAGACTGACTTCCCCTCCATTTTGCCCCGAACAACAATTGTTTGCCTGGCACCGCTCAGACGCTTCAGCCAACCTGACTGCAGCAACCTCAATTTACATACAACCCAAGGATCGGATGCGCACCGATGTGAATCACGGCAATCTGTGAAATCCCCCACACTGAACTCAAAAGTTACATACCAACCTAGATTTTTTTTTTTTTTTTTTTGTGACTGCAACCTGCCCCAGCCTGGATAGGATGCCTGTCAAAAAGCAGAAGTGCTATGAAATGAAATTCATAGCACTGAAAGGCATCACACACAAGCTGTCGTCCCCTCTCACATTTTGCATGAGCAATTTCTGCTCGTTTGTGTTCCCTCAGACATGATGTCCTGAAACAGTTACGTAAAATGAATATTTAACTTACAATAGTCAGCTGTATTGAACTGTACTTAATTGCTTATTAAGTGAAGTAAATTATCCTTAACATATTCGTTAGAGGTGAAAAACCTACATATATGGCTACATGTAGTGCATTCATTAGTTTACAGACCCGAAATCCCTTGGAAAGTATCAGATATCTACACAGTGTCCCATGGTGTAGCATTTTGTAGTTGGATGTCTCAGCTAGCTTGCAGATATGTAAAATCATATACAAACAGACATCTCCCTATTGATTGCCTCTGTGACGAGGCTCGTTTACTCCTGAAAACATTTTCTGCAGCATAGCTCAATCATGGAATCTTTTTTTCTTTAAATACAAAAAAGAAAGGAGAAAAAGAAACAAAGGAAAAAGAAACCAAACAGAGTTGATTAAGAGAATGCAAAATGTGGTTTTGGATAAAACAAGTTACTTATCTTCAAGCTACCGAACCCTTGTGCCTAATTCCCTTTCATAGCTGTATGTATTTTGACTAAGATGCTTGTACAACTGAAGTAAATTTCCGGGTGTGACCCCAACAGTCATTTCAGCTTGCCCCTTGGTGCCAAATTAGTCACAGAGAGGCAAAATGCAGGAAGAAAATTATGGAGTAAAACCCAACAAAACCGGTTGGCATAATGAAGTGACCACTATCAGCAACAGAGGCTTTCACCTCTGGCTGCCGTGTGAGAAATCCCAGCCAATTGTAATAAGACAGGTGCCCATCTTTCCATAAAAGATCACAGCAAATGACCATTAGTGGATTAATTACATAAATCTTCCTCTTTAGTTTCACAGTCTTTGCTGTGTGGACGAGTTCACTTCCTAAGAGTATCAGCATCGCAACTTCCACAAAGACTATTTACATGTTATTTAATATAAGCCAATATTTTTTATGACTATGGATTTCAGAACTATTTCAAATAACAAGCTTCAACTTCAAAAAAACCCCCACTTTTGGTGGATCATATCCCTCTTCCATCCCTAACAGTATACTAGATCCTTGATGAATCATACTCGTAATTGCCATGTGGCAGCTAAAGCCCCAACTACTTCCATAAAACAAGAAAGGAAAAAGAAAAAAGCAAGAGAACTTGATATAATATGTAATGCAGTTAGGCAGCTGGAAAAAAAAAAGAGGAAAGATGGCATCTTAGGATCAGCCAAGCTACATATGCCATACGAGTTTGTTCAGCAGATCACCAATTTCACAGCTTATTTACTTTCTTGTTAAAAGCAAAGTTACCAAGTTATGTCCAAAGTGCTTTGCAGTGTTTTTGACTGATAACACTTTTCTTCCCCTTTCTGAAGTCTGCCATCACCTCCAACCACTTTTCCAGTCCAAAGGGGGGGGGGGGGGAAGAGCTGCTTTTAGGAATACAGAAGTTTGATCCAATAGTACTGGGTGAGAATCAATTTTGCACAGCTGAAGCAAAGCTCTGTATTATGGTAGAAAACAGTCTGAGCCATTGCGGTTAGCACCACAGAGGATTATTCAAGCATCATTAGCTGAAGTTTAGATCCTCATGCTGTTGGGCTCAAACCATAGTGACCTGTTACATAGGAATGTTTCAATGGGATAACAATGTTTTTATGATAGTATGAATAAAATCTACTGATAAAAAAAATGAACACATGGAAAGGTTTAAGTATAAGGAAATGGTTAGAACTGATTGATGACTTGAACTATGTCAAACTTTCATAGTGAAACCCAAAACCACATGAAATGTCCTGTTTCCAGTTTCATTAACTCAGAACTCTGCCCAATTCTGGTAGACCTTTTCTAAGGTTCAAAACCTTTTAAGTAAAACTCTGAATCTAAATATGGCCACACTTGATAGGAGCCAGTGTTCACTGTACATAAAATGCATGCAAAATGTGTGGTTTTGGTGTAAAACAAATTGAAAGTTGGTGGTTTTGTCCGAATTCACTTTTTCTTCTAGAGCTGTTCCCATCTCAATCTCAGATATGTTCCACAATAACAAAGACTAGATGAATGAGTTTTTCAAGGTTCTTTTCAGGAAGAATTAGCTGTTAATATTCACAGTTCTTTTAAGGAACAAGATACCTGTTAATATAATATTGAGGTGCTAACACCATGAAAGGCTTAACATATTCAGTGTCACTAAGATAAAGGTCGTTTATGCATGTGTCTGAGTATGCTTAGTTTAAATTCAAGCAATATAATGTTACTCCAAGTACCCTGTAAATGATCAAAATACTCATCCTGATTAAGAAAAGGGGGAGAAAAAAGAAGAAATTAACAACAAGGACAATAAATATTCAAGTATTTCATGTATTTATTTACTAAACCAACTACCTTTCCAGATTTTCTGCTAAGTGGCTACAACAGCAACAAACTGAGATGGAGAGCTGCAGCTGGAAAACCCACTAGAATACAATACTTTTAGGGCAAAGTGAGGTCAATATTTATGATATTGCATTTATACTCATCAAGCAGTAGAAAGAAAATGACTGAGTAAGAGTCTAAAAATTAGTTTCTGCATTAAATGTAAAAAATTTGGGGGGAAAGTTTAAATTTTATGTTGACATAAGAATAGCTGAGTAAGAAGAAACTGAGCCACGCACGTGACATTCCGTAGCAGAGCTTGAGTTGTGATAGAAGTAATGTGAACACTAATGCTTGTCACAGTGTCCTTATTAATTTCCTTAGGATCTCTTCAATATAATTTGTTTCTGGTGGCTTCTAGTACAAACTCCTTCCTGTGTTAGATTTTTTTTCCTTCACAGATGTTGGTAGGTCGCTCACAAGAAAGTTTGACGTATTCCACTCATGGCAAAGATGCGGTGCATCCTCTCAACTAGTTTTTCTTTCATAGGAATACAGATGGAAAAATCGCTCTGCACCACATCCGAAAATGTGTGCTTCAAAGGAGGGTGGAGCCAGGTGAAGAAATGATCCAAATTATTGCAGTCACAGAAAAGTAATGTCCAAATCAGCTTACCCCGGTGTTTCTGAAACACCTGACGCCTTCCAATATGAGAACCCCTTGATACACTGCCATGAATGTACACAAAACCTCTGTCATCTCACATCTCAGCCCGTGCTTAAAGGCCTTTTAGCTACTTTTATGTAAAAAAGGGAAAGAAAGCATATTTGGCTCTTATTTTACTTAATACCAACTCGCTGTTGCTGTGGGCGTGTTAAAAAAAAAAAAAAAAAAAAAGGGCTATCTTTTTTTTCTCTCTCTTTCTTTTTTTGTTGCTTATGCCTGTGAAATTTATTTTTCCATGCACAAAAGATTATGTCTAGTCCATATTGAACTTTTTAATAAAAAAAAAAAGCAGTACAGCAATCTGCTTCAGCGTTGACTGATGGAAAGAAATATAATGAAAGCTTTGGAGGGAACGCCTATGTAAGTCTCACAATCACAAGAATGTGCATATATGCATGTAGGAATACATATGCACAGCCACTGTCTACCCTGTTGCTTTAATGTTGCAATGCTAGAGGCCATGAGCAGTTGAAGGCAAAATGACATTGTGTAGTTTTTTGTTGTTTGGGTTTTTTGGTTTTGTTTTTTTTTTTTGAAGATAAAATGCTGGCTTTATCACAGGACAATTTAGCCCCAGCAAATGAAAGCGGTATAGAAATTACAGCAGACAAACAAATTAAAAATAGTAAGTTAGAAACAGGTGAACATGAGTTTACGCCACACCAACAAACCCAAAGGGAAACAAACAAGAAGAGAAAAAAAGCCCTCAAACACACACACACACACACACACAAAAAGGCAAAAACACAAAGATGCATGAAAAGCAGTATGCTGTTAGATGTTTATCTATACATAAGAGACAGGTGTCACAAAAACAAAACAAAAAAAAATCACGAAGCTAAAGAGAAACTTTAACTCACCAGTTTCCATCTGTTATATCCGAATTCATGCATAATTGATTATCCATGACTGGTAAGTTCTTTTTTTTTCACTAGCCTAACACAGTTTTCTAAACATTATGTGTTAAATCACCACCAAAGTAAAGGGTGTTTGAGAAACCGTAAGGGCAGAATAAAAAATTTTTAATGAAAAATAACATGTCAGTTAATAATAGAGCTGACCTATGTTTAAGAGAGAAATTTTAATCATGTGCATATTAAATATTAATAACCTATTCTGTTATTGTTATAATAAGGTTAAGTAAGCTTCTCCATGCTTAAGGAAAGAGAAAAAGTAGGAATATGTAACAGGGAAAAAAGCACTGAGAAGCAGAGACATAAGGAAAATGTGTCAACAATAAACAAGAGGAAATGAGAAAGAAGGAAAAGATGAAGGTGGAAACTAATCTCTATGTGTCATTATGACTGCCAGAGTACTGGCAAAGAAGCAGCATCCTTTTATTTCAATTTTAATCATTTCTGAATTTTAATACCCTGCTCCTTTTGTAATTCTCCTGGCATTCCCTATATGCATCCATCCCAGCCAAAACACCAGTGTAAATTAAATGGCACACAACCACACCACTGATGTAGTTCTCCCCGTAGAACCAATTGAGTGACCAAAAAGCAGAGAAGGTATGACTACTTTGTGTCTCCATAGACTACTGGCCAATTAAGTGACTTAATGTTCTTCAATTCCTTTAATTTTCAAAAGAAGGGCAGTGGTTAGGTAACCCAGCAATACAGAGCCATTAAAAAAAAATAAAGCAAGCCAGTAGTAATACAATAATCAGTGACCATCAGGGCCTGGAAAAATGAGTTTGCTCTCACTGGCACTAAGGAGCATCACATGATTATTTAATTACAGCTCTAATTTTTGTCTCGTGGATAGCAACATATCAACAATTAATAGGGCAAATAGAGGAGACTGCATTTTTAAAGAGACAGAACCTATACGAAATACTGCTTGGAAGTGCAACTTACCAGGCAGCATAATGCCTCTGAAGGCAGACCTGTCATCATGCCACACATAAAAAAATTCTACTGGTTCAATTTTCTTGCATGGCATCTGTAAATGTTTGCTTGGTTTTGGTTTTTTTTCCTGGAATGTTTATAAAATAATAACTACAAGTATCCTATTGTAATTTTAAGTGGCAATGCAGAAGTCAGTTTCTCCTAGGACATGCAGTCCAAATAAAGAAAGTAATAGAATCACAAGTTGCAAATACAAAAGTGTTATTCTAAAATTATTACATCCTTTATCTTCAGAAGAATATAATAAAGTTCTTCAGGAATGGTTGAAAGGATTATAATGTTCAGTTAGTCAAGTGAAGAAAAACAGGAAGAAAGTCAATAAAGTACAGCCAATGGGACAGAGATTAATTTTACCGGGAGATTTCCTTACAAAGCATACTAGAACTAGGGGCTCAGCACCAGTGTTGTACCATTCCTGCACAATGCTGCTAGTTAGTAAGTCAAAAACAACTTCCAAAAGAGGACATGCATCTGATCGATTGAAAAGCTCTGCTCTGGAATGGTTGGATGCAGTTCCCACTGTGCCTCATGCCTGCAATGACCGCAGTGCAAAGCACAGGGAGCTGTGGGAAGTTCAGTACGTGGAGGAGGACTTTTCACAAGCTGCACCACTACAGGAATGTGAAATGTATCAAAAGAAAACCTCTAATTGTATGCACCTGATCCTTCTTGCAAATGTGCTCACTCTTCCACAGCAATGTGTGGACTAACTTAGGAATCCCATAAATTTACATGATCCAGAACATGTTTCAGACTGTATTCAATATCTTACATGGGAAAGGCAAGCTCCACATTTCACAGGATCAAAGGATGTTAGGGTTGGAAGGGACCTTGGGAGATCATCAGCTCCCCTGCCAGAGCAGGACCATAGAATCTAGTGCAGGTCACACATAAATGTATCCAGGTTTCCTCTAAACATTAATCTGTATGTGTGAGAAATCTACCAAATGACTCTTACTAGTTGGGTTTTTTTTAAATCTTACTCCTCAGTGTTCAACTTAAACACGCTTTTTCCTTTAGTGTTCCAAAACCTATCCTGTGAACAAGCAAAGAAACAACGACTTTGGGCTCTTGCACAGAAAACGAACCCAAACCAACCTGCTAAACAAACAGTTCAAGCATTACTGCTAAAAGAAGTGTAACCGCACAAGAAATGCTGTTGCAATAAATGCCCTGTTACTCCAGAAAACGGTGTAAAATTAAGTTGTTTCCATTGAAGACATGAACATTCTGGACTGGAGCCCTTAATCTATAATCTTGAAAGGAAAGCTGGCAAGCAAAAGCTTGTATGCAAAAGTATGTATCATTCTTTTTATGCACTGGTTACTTATACAGATAACATGTCTCACAAAGGCATGTAATTAAATGTCTACTGCAGAAATAACACTAAAAAGTATACAGCATTATTATATTGCAATGAATCCATAGAAGCTAAAACTGTCTTTTTTTAAGATGCCTCTAATTATTCTTGAGATTCTCAGATTAAGGAAGCCCACCTACAATGAAAAGACTTCATGATTTCAATATTTTTTTAATACACCTGTCCACAAAAAAAAATAAATAAATTAATCTGATCTTTGATTATAGACATTTTAAAACTCACTCTGCAATTTCCCTCCACTTCATTTTTTGCCTTTGGTCCTTCTGTGAGTTTGCATACGTGCACTCTCTCTCTCTCCCTCCCCTCCTCTGTCTTTTATTGTATTAAAATTTGGAATACAGGATGTGTATGATATTTAGAGTTTTTCTCCTGTTCACTGAAAATGGTTTAAATTATCTGGCTGTTACAAACTGACATAAATTCTAAGTACAGTTACTGAAAAACAAATACCTTTGTTGTACCTTTGCATGTGGGTTTGAGTTCAGAGAAGCAATTACTTTGCTGTACAATATTTTCCACTCTAGGACTGATTTACAAATAGAAAAACTTAATCCTTCAGTGCTCTATGAAACAGATCTATTACTAATATATATATAGGCTAAAATAGAATTTATTACTAATAAGCTATTATATTAGTAATTTTATAGCTGAGAAAATAAACTAAGGGCAGATTAAGGCTGCATTTACGGAGGGACTGTGAGTTGGCAGCTTTCTTTTCTTTCATATGAAGTTGCGAGTGCTGAGCATTTTCAAAATTGGGGTTTATGGCATTAAGGATTGCAAACATGGCCAAGATCACACATCTTTGTCAGGGCTGAAACCAGAACCAGGACTCCAGACACCAGAAAAGATTACCAGACAATATGATCCAAGCGCATCACTACTTCTAGTGAGCAGCAAGTGGAACAAAACACAAATGATTGCTTCTGGCCAAATAAATCCTGTCAGAGCAGGATCCTGGGAAGATGAGATGCACTCGAGGTTTAAAGCACCTCCCTCATCTCCTCAGGTCATATCATGTCATAATCTGCCAAGGGAAAGAGATGGAGCAGACAGTCGCTGAGAGTTATGCAAGGCCAACACAGCTGATAGATGTGGCCCATCCTGATGTTCTGCACCCACGTGCAGCTCGGATAACTGAGGTCCATATGCAGTTGAGCAAACTCTCCTGCCTGTCTTACCTGTAGTTCACAACAGAAGAGCATGAGGTGGCAAGAGCTAACTCTCATGAACTCGTACCTGTGGAGATGTCTTCCCAAGGAAGCTTTCCAACAGCTCAGAAAGAGAAGAGCTAGCCTACACTCCAGTGAAAGGAAGCCTTCTTACAGCTCATCCGAATCCCAGCATACACAAATACACACAGTCTCACAGGAAAGTTGATGTCAAAAAAGACTGCTGGGTATTGGTACATCTAAATAAATAGCTTAAAGGTGACCTTGGCATGAATACTAAGTGTTAGCCTGTCCCTCAGCCCATCAACACCCAACACCAGTCCCTTGCAAGAACTGAGAAAACAGAGGTCTACCAACCTCATCAGGGATAGACCTGTGTGTATGGGAGGAAAGTCAGGCCCAGCAAGTTTAAAAGCAGATATTTACAATTCAGAGAGTGCCTGAGCTAGGCTACTGCACTTTACTGTACTCTACTATCACTGTGCCATTCCTACTACACTGCACCAGATTCCATAGATTAAGAGTAGTTCACAGCTGTTAACAGGGCACAAGGACTAGATCAGAAGATATGAACAAGACCAGCACTGGCAAGTCTCTTGAAAATTAACCTCTATCACAGTTTATAACTATTGAGAACGATACAGAACAGAAACCATTAGAAAGATGACATTTGCAAGGTGACAAATCAGGTATCAATTAAGTGTCAGTGATAACTGTGGTAAACTTAGAGGCCGCAGGATGGCAAATGTTTGAAAACACGTTTTTGAAGGGAACTTTACAGTATACAGTTTTTGAAGTAACAGTTACAGGTTGTGGCCTGAGCTGTTAAGAATTCATGCCGCCGCTCACCTGGGAACTGGGGTGCAAGCTAACTTAATATTAAATGCCATAAATTCAGAAAAAAAAAAAAAAATGGACCTCTCAGGTAGTGGTTATTAATGGGATCTTCTGAGGGGGGATTTAAGGAAGTTTTCTGCAAACTGTGTGTTATTCTGACTGCAGTTATCTTCAGTTAAAATGCCAGCTACTTGGATGCCTTTGCCCAAGATTAAAAGTAACATCAATAAGGGTTTTCTGTTAGGGACTTTATAAAGTTGCAAAATTTCAGTATAGCGAGCAATAAAGACTGTAAGTTACTCTTTAACCATCAAACTGTTTGACTTTTCTTCTTTTTTTTTCCCCCCCTTTTTTTTTTTTTTTAGAAACAGTAGCAACTTTGTGACAACTAAAGTTTAAAAAATGCACTTGATTGCATAGTGACAGATTTGCAGAACATTTTTCATCACACACACATATGTGCTTTCAGTTATTAATAAAATGCTTCTGCCCTTAATCTGCCATTGCCTGAATATACAATTTCGGTGACTTGGATAGACAAATACTGTTAAGGAATTCTGTTTTCCCTGTTTGAGATGCAATTCAAATACACCAAGTAAAACTGTAGGCTATGTCTTTAAAACTGGCTTCTGCGTGCCACAGAAAGGAATACTGAATCACTCTTCTATTAAGTTCCTCCTGGAGTGGAATGATACAAAACTTTCTTTTCTTCCTCATCCCTCCCCCCCCCCCCTCCCCAACTTGCATTTTTTTCCCCCCTCATTTTAAACAAGGAAGAGCCATCTGCCTCGGATAACATCACAGGTAGATATTAAAATGGAGACAGCCATTATTTAGTGGCGACAGGAATATAAATACATGCACTAACCTATAAACTGGTGTTTACTTCAGGAAAGTAAGTCATATTTTTCCTCTGATTGCCGTGCTGTCAGTTTAATGCAGCGTAAATAAACAGTAGGTGCATGATAGCTTTAAGTAGAAAGTGTTCATTCCACAAGAGGAGCAGATTACTGAAGCCTGATGCCTATAATGGCAAAAGCAGAACTTCCATTTTACCTGAAAATATAGCCTCGTGTGCTAAGGGACTTGTGGCTTTTCTATTAAATTAATTTGTCAGAATTCTATGAAAAATATTATGTACTCAAAGAACTTTACCAAAAACATTCATTTCTGCAGCCCTCAACTTGAACCATTTGAAAAAAAAAAAAAAACACAAAAGCCAATCACTCCTCTGTAATTTCATCATCCCATCGTTCTAAATGAAAGCTTTATATAATCAGCCTAATATAACAGCAAATAAAATGATACATGGAATTGCCTATACTTTGAGTTATTTTGTTCTTACAAATATATTCCCTGACTGAAAGTAAAAAAAAATTCCCTTCTGGAAAAAGCAATGATTTCTGAGAAGACTGTATATACACTCTACATCTATTAACATAAATTATAAGAAAGTAAAATGTTCCAGATGTGTTTAAACCGTTGTAGAAGGAAAGTTTGTGGCTTCATTGGATATATATTAAATATATCTAGAGAGAGCAATGGCAGCTCTATACAAGAAGGCAATAAAATGATTCAGTAGTATCTACATTAAAACACCTAAAAATATGACTAAAACATTTCAAAGTCATATTCCCTCCAGCCTTAATTCAGAAACCTGCTTTATTATTTTTTTCTATATATCACAAACTATTTTATCAATGATGTCCTTGATTATTTTTTGTCCCCTCACAAATGCAGCGGGAAACCGTAAGAAGGACTTCAAATTTATCTGACAATGCTTAGATTAAAAAATAGGTGACAATAAAAAAGTGACAATACCTCCAAAAACTGCGCAGTTGATACAAGTAAAAGAGTTGGGGGGGTATTTTTTTTTTTGTCTCCAGGAATGCCAGGCTTCAGCTGTTTGTCTTCTAAATGGCAGTTGCACACATTTAAACCTCTCGCTATCCCAGACCTGACATGTGGGATGAGTTAGTGCTCATTCAGGACTTTGCTACTCTGAAGAGGTCTCCGTGCTGCTTTCAGCAGTAGATGTGCCCGTGCTGCCGGCAGGACTGGACAGGGCTGCAGGCAGGGCTGGCACTGCCTGCCCTGGCTTGGGAAGCACAGCAGCAGAGGGAAGATGCTCATCAGCTGACCTGCTGGGCCTAATGCGCGAACCAAAAAGATGTCCTGCCCGTATACACGCTCAGGCTACGGGGGCAGACCCTCTCTGCTTCTCATTCTGCCAAAGCACTATGTCCCATTAGCGAGTTAGAGAGCGACTCTGCCTGCCTTAGAGTGCTTTCTCCGGAGTATGCAGCAGCAGGTTAGGATTGTTGGGCATCACTAAAATAACAGGAGAGGAGAATCTGCGAGGTACTTTCCTATTTAAAGTGTTAAGAACAAAGAATATAAAAAGGAAGCGGCCAGTTTTTCAAAGTACACTAACAAAAAGCATTCAATTTAAATGTTTTTGTGGTTGGTTTTTTTTTTGTTGTTCCAGTGAACTCTTTTGTGTACAAAGAACTTATTTATTACATATTTGAACTTGTGGGAAAAAAAGGAAGGAATGCACTGATTCCTGAAATAACTCTACAGTCTTTTTGGAGACTTCACTCTTCTATGCTCTTGTTCTACTCACAACAGTTTTATTCCAGGGATGGAGGAATTCCTTGGAGTCAGTTGTTTCTCTTCCACTAGCTGTTTGTATTCTACAGTGGGCATACATAGCATACTAACCAGTCATTTTAATTTCTCTTCTGTTGCCTTATTATGTGCGTGTGCTATCTGTTGAGACGCATGCTTATACACGAACATGTTGCATTTTCTGCCTGCTCATTTTGTGTACCTACTGTATGTTATTACACATTCCTGTGCCAAACATTGCTTTGACCTGAAAAGCAAGGTAATGTCAGCAACAATCTCAAATAAAAAATGGATTAGAAAATGAGTGTACGTATAAATGAATTAAAAGAGCTGATAGGAACACTGGACTGAAAAGAGTCCTCTCAAATTCTACAAATAGTGCTGCAGAGTAATTAGAAGACACAAACTGCAGAGAACATCCTGCATTCGTGTCTTTACACTCCTGCTTACTCTCTCAAGTTGTTTCTGAATAGTCCGCCTGATTTGACACATTTCTATCTGGTGATTGTGTTAAATGCTTGAAGAGATAGTGAAATATCCAAGCATTCCTTGTGCTAACTACAGCTGAAATTTTACACTTATTGTAACCTTTTCTAACAATGTGAGAAAAACAGAGTAAATATATTAAATTTGTTTCACAACAGATGCTTAGGTTGTTAATATTTAAGATGCCTATTCATGCTATTCCTGTCTGCACATTTGTCAAAAATGTAAGCTTGAATGCTAATGTTTGCCAGCAGACTACAGCAGACAAATATACGAATGCACTGTACCAAAATAACGTAAAGTAGAAATAAGGAACTGCTGCTAACTCCCACCCGAGCAGCATGGACCAGAATGAAAGGGCACTGCCGGATCATACGCCCTGGAGTCTCTGCATCTGAATTTGTGAATTATTGTCACAGAAGCGCTGAGCTCAGTTGGACTGGCTAAAGCCAGCGGAGAGCCTTCGTCCGTTTAAACTCATTACAGCTTAGGAGCTGGTGCAAAGTATTTCATCAAACTTGCATTTTAGCGAAGTTTCTCTCGCAGTCAGAGAAGCCTGGAGACTGGCAGAGGAGAACTCCGGACCGGGCAGGTGCCTGTCAGGAGCGCTCCCCGGGCAGCGAGCGGTGACGGCCACAAAAGGACGACAGTTTGAGCAAAACCCGGGTAGTAGGTTTGGAGACGGAGCGGAAAAATCAAATATAAGATCCTGGAGCAGAGAGGCGAGTTCCTGGCACTGCTCCCCGTGACAGCGGCGGCGCCGGGTCGTGCCGCGGGCGGGTGAAGGGGGGCCGTGCCACACGCCGCCGCCGCTCCGCCGCCCGCGCAACTCCCGCGCCCGGCGGAAGCACCACCCCACGACCCCCTCCTTCTCGTGCCCCCCACGCCCGCTACGACCCGCCGCCGCGCCCCGCGCCGTCGAGAGAGTGCCGCCGCCCCGTCGCCCAGCGCCTGCCGCTGCCGGGAGGTGCGCGGGGCCAGGGAAGAACTTTGTCAAACTTTTAGGTGGTTTGTTGTTTTTTTCTTTTTTTTTTTTTTTTTCCCCCTCTGCCCCCCTCGCCCCCAGCATCTTTCATTGCCCCCGTGTCGGTGGCGGGAGAGGCGGCGGCAGGCAGGGAACGGAGCGGCGCCCGAGTCGCGGTGGCAGGTGTGAGTCCGTGCCGGCCCGGAGACTCCGGCGGCTGCAGTGCCAAACGGACCCCCCTCCACCCCGCGCCTCCCCCGCCCGCCCTCCTTCCCTCCCTCCCGAGTCGGCACCGCCGGCCTCTGTAAATTACCGCGGTGGGTGCCCCCAGCACGGTCCCGTCCCCCCCGTCCCCGAGGAGCTACGCCGAAGGAGCGGGAGCGACTCACTCATGGGAGCGCGGCGGGCGAGGCCGGCGACACCTCCGGCTTCCGAGGCGCCGGCGAAGTTAATTGCACTGAAGTTCAAGTTGTCTTTTCACCCATCAGGAGTGGGCGTTTAAAGGAAGGAGAGCGAGGAGGAGGAGGAGGGGGAAGGGGAGGGGGGAGAGTCTCTCTGGCTTGTCGCTCGCTCTCGCACACACGCATGCACACACACACACACACGCGCGCACACACACACGCACGCACCCGCCCGCCCGCCTGATCGACTCCGCTTCCGAGCTGCCTCAGCAAGGAGGAGCCCGGACGGAAAACACCAGGGCAGCAAGGTACCGGCGTAGGGCAGCTCTGTCTCTCTGTGTGTGTGTCTGCGTGTGTCTGTGTGTCTGCGCGCCCCAGCCCCCCCCGTCGCTGCCTCGTACGGCCCCTTCGGGCGGGGAGGTGCGCGCTGCCCCCGGGGACAGGCGGCGATGCCGTCGGGGCAGCGCGGCGGCAGGAGGCCGTCTGCGGACGGGGGTCTCCGCGCCTGCTGCCTCCTGCCTGAGCGGCGGTCGCAGGCTGCGGGGATTGGGGGGCGGGAGGAGCAGGGAGAAGCGGCTGGAGCGCAGCGGCTGCGTGAGTGTGTAAGTGTGCGTGTGCAAGTGAGTGTGTGAGCGTGTGCGCGCTTGTGCGTGTGTGCGCGGCGTCTCCTCGCCTCAGCCCGCTCCCGGCCCCGCGTGGCGGTGGGGCTGGCTTGGTGGCAGTGCCGGGGGGAGGGCGTCCCTGCAACTCCCCCTGCCCTGCGAGAGGGGCCAGCACACCTCCTGCGCCCCCGCCTTTCATTCCTAGCGCACTGCGCCCCCTCCCCGCATGCCCGCATCCCCGCTTTCCCTTTTCCCCTGATCCTTCCCTCGCACATTTATCTCTACTTTATTCACCTGCCCTCGCTGCCCCCCGCCGCTGCTCCGAGCAACCCCGCGGCGGCCCCTCTCAGCCATTAAGGCTGCTGAGGCTGCTCCGCAACCATGCTGGCGACCTCCGTAAGACGGCGATGCCCGAGGTGGGGGCAGGTATTCCTGGGGGCGCGGCCCGCCGGGAAAGGAGCCAGGCCCCGCCGCACATCACCCCCGGTTCCCTCGCCTGGTGTTTCACCTGGCACCACGTGCTCCTCAGTAACTCAGTTCTGAGAATTGTCTTTATTCGTGTAACTTCTCCATGGGGAGGGACTTCAGCTCTCTTTTGTTTTTAAGACCTTCTTTCCCACCTTTGCTGATGCAGGATTTGGATGTGGAGATCCAGGAGAGTGAACCTAGCAATGAGTGAAGGTTTCCCTTGAAGCAGAGTCTGTTTGTTATTCCCTAGGAGGCTGAGAAGAGAGGGGACGCTGGATGTCAGCCCAGTTTCTGGGTTTTATTTGTCTTGACTTTGAGGCAGATGGCCTTTTTCAAAGCCCTGGGAGTTGACAGGTACAGTTCCTCTAGACACCTTTGCACGTCTTGGAAACAAGACCAGGACCATGAAGTTGATGTGTCAGTGCTTTTCCTTGTTAACCACTGGTATGCCCTTCTATTAATTGCTATTAGAAAGTGCAATCTTGTAGCACAGTTATTGAATAATCATTAATTTGTGGAGGCCACATAAGCTCAAAGGTTAATTAATAAAAGGAATAACAATAATACTGACCTTGCCAGTGGGAAGAGCATTTTTGTCATCGTTATTAGAAGGCACCCCTATTTATACTATGTACAGTGCTATAAATGTGGACCAAATACGCTGAGTACCAGATCACTGCAGCAGCACCAGAAATTAATTTACCCTATTATCTCCATGTTATCAGACCTCTGAGTTTTTTTATCCCTCTAAAATGTATCATCCACTACTCTCATTTTGAATAGAAATGCTAAGTCTTTAATCAATTCTGACATTTCCACTGGAAAATAACGTTGAGCTCTCTTATAGGGATAACATTTTATTTGCTTGCAGCTGATATGTTGCAGTGCTTTGGACCTATTCATTTCTCAGAGACGACTTAGGTTCTTGCAGTCTTTAGGTGCCAAAGGGCAATAAATAGAAAGTCCATACACAGTTTGCCATTCTCACTTTCATGGGTCCAGCTGGCCACTCCCAGGAGCTGCCCCCTGACATAGCTACTTGGGCTGAATGACTGACTTAACTGGCATCTTTCTATTGTCACAGACCCATCCCCTTTAATTTGTATCACACACTTCTGACTGAGACTGGTCAGAAAGTCCTAGTGATAATCATGTTTCATGTCTCAGAAATCTAATAATCAAGTTACTTGTTCTTATAAATTGCACCTGAGCTGTTTGGGTTCGTTGCGTTATCCCCACTTTAAAGGCAGGGAAACTGAAACAGGAAAATTTAACACATTTGCCTGAGGCCACACATGGATTTAAGAGCAGAGCCAGAACTGGATTTGAATTTAGATCAAGCTCCCTCCTGAAGATCCTCAAATGCACTATGGAAAATGCTTCTTTAAAAAAAGAAATGCAGTGTAAATGTTCTTTGGGTTTTTTTCATCAATTTTGTATTTTAGTCAAAATACACCTTTTTTTTTTTTTTTTTTTTCATTTTAGATTACATTTCCTTTTCTAAGCTTTTTAAAAAGTAAAATGATACCTTTGAATTGCATAAAGCAGTTTACTTTGGAAACAAGAAACATTGAATATGAGATTGTGAGCAGTAATGGGAGCAGAATTGCTTGTTATTAAGTTACTGCAAGCAACGTTTGCTGGACGTTGGGGGGTAGTTAAAGGCCAACAAAATACAATGACAAGTCCAGCATCAGTACTGTGTGGTGCTGTTGCCTACCTGGTGTGTGTTGGTTTTCACCATCATGCTCCTTCAGTATTTTCAGTATGAAAATACTTAGTGTGGGTCTAAACACTGAAAAACATGGGACAGCCATATACTGTGTTTGAGAATTATGGTTTATCTCATTAAGCAGTGAGTTTTAGCAGGTTGTGTCATTCATGTCAGTGAAGCAAGACACATATATATTGCCTGCCCTTTAGCTGTGGGCATGCCATCAAAGCTGTATTATGGTATGACTGAAGGCAGATGGCATGCCTAACAAGCAGGTGTACAATATAAGTTTCCTATTACTGACACATAGATATTTCCTTTTCCTTAGTGTCCACCCCCAGATGTTTGCTTGCTCAACCTTCTGCAGGAGCTACAGAAAGTCCTGCTCATCCTGCTAATCCCTGATGGCTGAAATTGTACAGTCAAAACCCTATACAGAATAAGTGCTTACATATATTTTTATGTATTTATGCCGACAGCTCTGTTCTGAGCTTTTCCAGAGTCCTAATTTCAGGGAAGTGGGTGCAGATCTCATTCAAATAATCATTCTCCAGTAGCATTAGCATTACCTGCCAAAACTGAAAATGGCATATGAATCACAATAAGCCACTCATGAATTTGTGAATTTAGAGCCTGCCAAGGAATGCCAGAATCCCATGAGTTTGAGGGACTTGAAATAGATTGTGAAAATGCATTTATTCAAAGACCATCTTGTTGATGACCCCTTGTATGTCTATAAGGTCTACAGACATAACCAATTCAAGTGAAGGAGGAAATGAAAATATTTCTGTTCAAACCTCTCTTTCAAGTGAGGTAATGAAAGTGGTGAATTGAAACTATGTCAGAGGCCCTTCCTGAGGTTCCCCTTACTGGAATTGCTACTGTGACATAATGTTGTGGAAATAGGCTTTTGTGTGAGAAGAGCTATCAGATCCTCTGGGAAATATATCAGATGCTTTCCAGTTCCTTTCAGACGTAAATTTATTTGTGTTTAGACTTGAGTAAAGTGAGGTGGGAACTGGAGTGAGGAGTAGAGTGGGGTTAAAAGTATCCACATAGTTCCAGGAACCAAATATTCATGTAGGTTTGGGTTGGGTTTTTTTATTTGTTTGGGTTTGTATTTGTTTTTGTTTGGGTTTTCCCCCCTGTATCTGATGTCAAATGGGGCTTGAAATGAAATGTTTGTTATGAAGAAGAAACACTGTATGAATGTGTGCATACTTTAGAGTTGTGTTGACCCGTGGTTGATAAAGAAGGCCACCTTCTGCCTGAAATTACTGATCAGCAGCAGAACTCTCCGTAATGCTTAGCTGTTGTTCCCAAGTGACATGTACCTTAGCAAGTGTGGTTTATTTCCAGCTTCTAGTATGTGGTTAATGCTGTAGACATAGAATCATAGAATCAATAAGGTTGGAAAAGACCTCAAAGATCATCAAGTCCCACCTGTCACCCAACACCTCATGACAACTAAACCATAGCTTCACGTGCCACGTCCAATCCCTTTTTGAACACCTAAAACAAGAAAACCACTACATGCCCCCTAGTAGTTCTTATGATCACTTCTTTTCTGTGCTTTAAATGCATAAGAAACTGAAAACAATGTTTGAGTTGTGTTTTGCTTTGTTTGGGTTTTTTCTTTCCATTTTAACATACAAAACCAGGAGCCTAAATTTTGTAATCTATATTGTAATGTTTATGAAACATAGCAAAACCCCCCTGCTTACTAGCATGGTCTGCACATACCTGTCTCAGTAGCTCAGTGATATTAAAGATTTGGGTTGAGTAACTATGTTCTAGGTAGTATTAGCATTAGCTGTTGTAGATGAAAATGGCAGTGAACAAATACAACCATGCTGGAGTGGCCTTCTGTGCATGTTTTAAATGCAAGTGGCCATTATCAGTAGTACTATAACCTTGTCTGATGTTTCATCTCACCAGTGGATCGAAGACTGCTGAATGTGGCTGCTGTTTTCAATGTGTTTCTGAAGTCTTTTGATGGTTCTGTTCTTTGTTGGTTAGGTATCAATCTCCCGACTTAGACCTGTGCCACCTCACTACTTGAATGTCTCTCCTGAGAATGTTCACTGAAAGGCCATCATGGCTTAAGTTTCCTCCAGTTCATGTTCCAGGCACTGACACTGCACAATACCTCAGTCCACTCAGCTTCTCTCCAAGATGGGTAACTGCTTCTTGCTCCGCATCTCTGTAAAAGGACATCTTTTGGTTACCTGAAAAATTAAATTGCATCCTGTAGATTTCCTCTTCAGATTTACAGAAGAGAAGATCAACTTGTTGCAGGTGCATCAATGACATGAGACTCATCTGTTTTGCCTGAATGCTCTTTCCATCTTCTGTCAGTTGAAAATTATTCGTTTTTAAAGGATCGAAGGAGGTGCTTTAATACTTGTGTGAACCACTTTTCCTGCACATTGTCTGTTCTTTTCTCCTTCTCCTGGGTGTCTGGTTTGTCTTGACTGCTTTAAAGAATTCTTTTGCCTCTAGTGAGGGACTGCCAGTTTAAACCAGTGAAGGGAAACCAGGTGACTGTCTTCTTTTACAAATACAGGTTGTATGTAATAAATTCAGGTTTTGCATCTATGGAGATTAAAACATCATATGATTCTGACTACATGCATTTTTTATTAAATATGGCATAGATTTCACAAATTATATTTAACTTAGAGTTGTGTTTCTATTCTGAATACCTAACTAGGAGTTACAAGGTATGCCATTAGAGTTTACTAAATAGTCTTGGGAAAACAGAAGAAATAAGAGGAAATATGTTTTCTTTCTCTTGTATTCTCAGTGTATTCAATAGAAAGACTTTTCCTGCTATAGGTGGTAATATAAATACAGAATCATAGAATTGTTAGGGTTGGAAGGGACCTCAGGGATGATCTAATTCCAACACCATGCCATGGGCAGGGATACCTTGCACTACATTAGGTTGCTCAGAGACACATCCAGCCTGGCCTTAAAAACCTCCAGGGATGAGGCTTCTACCACCTCCCTGGGCAACCTGTTCCAGTGTCTCACCACCCTCATGGGGAAGAACTTCTTCCTAACATCCAATCTATTTTCTGTATTTTTTTCCATTCCCCCCAGTCCTATCACTCCCTGATCCCCAGCTTTCTTGTAGGGCCCCTTCAGATACTGGAATGCCACAATTAGGTCTCCTCAGAGCCTTCTCTTCTCCAGATTGAACAGCCCCAACTCCCTCAGTCCTCATAGCAGAGGAGCTCCAGCCCTCTGATCATCCTCATGGCCCTTCTCTGGACATGCTCCAGCACCTCCAGATCCCTCCTGTAATAGGGGCTCCAGAATTTAGCACTCGCCACTGAACTGTTTAGACACACTGTTATTAGAAATGCAGAGATTTTGTGAAGGCCTAAACAGAACATACCCAGAATAAGAAAATTTTAAAGCAATGTGGTTTTGGGCTGGAGTTAGCTCATCTAGCTAGAAAGGCCGCCTGCTGATTTTCTGTCATGGAGTGCAAGACATTAGTCACAATGTCAAAATAAACACAAAATTGTGTTTTCACCTCAGGAATATTGTGAAGTGAGAACAGGATTTAACACAATACTTCCTGTGGAGTTTATCAATGGACAGGGCCACTTTGTAAGCTTTGCAATATGATTCCCAAGCATAGGTGCACCATGCTTTGAATAGTCCATCTGTCAGCTGGGCCACGACAAGGCTTATGTTGTGAAGGGAACAACTCGGTGCTTTCAATGTTAACTGTCCTCGGCCACTGCTGCTGGTTTCTTCATAAATAAAAACATATTCTGGTGAGCACAAAGATGTGTGTGTCAATACTTGTGTTTTGATCAGTAAGAGGGTCTTGATATTGTGAAATGTGGGACTTGGATGGAATTTAAGCTTGTGAACAAACAGGTGTAATACTGAAAAGCCTCTGCTAAGCAGTTTCCTAAACCTCAAAGCAATTCATTTACCTCTCATGATTCATGCCTTGGAGTTACTTCCTTGTCGACCTGGGACTCCTGAGTGGCCTTTCAGTTGAGCTCGTGCAGGGCTATGACATTTGTCCACACAAAAGTGACTGATCAGATTGACCTCATGACAAAACACAACAGGGTCATGGTAATGATGAGACTTAGTCCTGGGACTATTTTTTTTGGGGGGGTGTGGGGGCGTTGTGTGTATTCCAACAATTTAGCATAGCAAAGACAGAAATAATTCAGAGAAAACTCAGTGTGTGCTCCAGCCCTGGGAATAATCTAAACATTAGATTGTGATCTAAGGAATCTTGAATTTGTTTGTGCTCAAGGGCACTCTTTCAGTAGAAGGGTCGAGACTGGCTTTTCTAAAAAAACCATCAGCCTGATGGTCAGAGTCCTCCCTGGGGTGAGAGGAGTTGTGAATTGGGGCTTTTCAGGGCAGGAGAGATGAATCTCATGATTGTGTGAGTGCTCTAATCACAGAGTTGCTATATAGAGGGAGATGGGAAACCAGCTTCTCCTCAAGCTACGTTTTAATAAAACATAAGTTTTGAAGGAAAGATCACAGGAACCTATTTTCATAAAAAGAATCAAGGTGTAGATACTGAGTGGATGGAGGCATCTCTCAGACAGCTCTGGGTAGCACCCTGTCTTTACAGGTAGCCCTCAGGTAGAGCCTTGGCTTTAGAGTGAGGCAGGATTTTAGATTTGGGACAAACCTATTTTTTTTTCCTTGGTTAATTCCAGCCATTTTATATTGAGGTCAAGGTACACTGTGCTGGCTGCTTTCCAGGCTCCTCAGGTGTCTCTCCATGTGCACTTCTAAGCTGACTTTCAAAGTACAATTCTGGGTACCTGGTAAGGGACTATGGGCAGGAAAAAAACTATATTGGAGCACCAGAACCAGGTTTTTGGAGTGCCAGAATCCTTTACAGGATTAGGCCATAAACCATATCAATCAGTATCTGTTTATTCATAGCACTGGGTTTCATATTAGCACCAATACTATGTATCTGCTGGTAACTGTCCTCCCTCTAGTTTCTGGTCCACTTGTATTTTATATTACAAAGGACAGTACAGGAAACTGTTCCATTCCATATCATATATGATGAATATTCTTTCCCATTAGAACCTGAGAGGAGGGTTAGCATGGCTAGACACTCATACTGTTTGAATCTGTTTGGGGACAAGGCTAGAGTTATATTTTCATGGAATGTAACTCAATTAAAATGAAAAAGCATACAAAAAATGTTTACCTTTCCTTTTTTTTTAAGGAAAAGTGTGCTGATCATACAGAGATGTTTATTTATCCTTTAAAAAGAATTTAATTCCACCTGCTTGCACCGTTCCAAAATCAGAGGACTATATTCCTTCAAAGAGAGGTAACAACATGACAGCAGCCCGGTGTACAGGTTCCTCCCCTGCCAGGGTGTAACTTGACTGCTTTTGCCACATCGAGGATGTATAGACACAGTTTGGACAGTCTGTCCTACGCATGTTTCCTTCCCCAAACCTACTTAATTCAACTGCAGAGGACGTTAAAAAGCCGCCCTGGAACTTTTCCACTTGTGATCTGCATCCTAAAATATGGAATATTCTAAAGATCATGGCCTTTCCCTAGGTAGCAAGCTGGTTATTCTGGCTGTGCATGAAGATACAGATTTGGGTCTTAATTAACATCTGTAGTTTAATCAAACCATTTATGATCCTGAGAAATCTGAACCGTAGACTTACTGGTTTTTCTGATGATAGACAAATACCATAAACAAAAAGCAACCGAAATAATGGTTTAGTACAGAAAGCATTTGCACCAGCTATGGCTGTGGTAGCTTCTGTGGAAAACTGGAAATTCTGAGGATCACATTTATCAGTGCCTGATGATAATTTTGAAGATAATAGACATGAGAATAATACATAATAATACATTTCACAAAAGTTTTTGGTGTTAAAGCGTAAACAGCATTCTATTTATTTTTACAGTGGCTAATTCTCTGGCAGTGCCAGTGCTGTAAATCTCCTGCTAGGCCCAGTTTTGTTAGAAGGTGGCCCAAGAGAGAAGATCTGGAATAAAGTGCTGTGAAAGTGGATTGACCTGTTTAGTCTGGTGACCTAGTGAAACAGTGCAGGACTTTATAATCTTCAGTGCAGACAGGTCTTCATTGTTGAAGGAAGCAGGAAGTGTAAAGAGGGCTGTAATTGCATATTCTTTAATATGAAATGTAATTGTTGCTCTCTCCAAACAGATCTCAGACAGATTTTAATAGTGTGCACACATTGAAAAGCCTCTGAAACACACCCTTCCACCCTAATTTGTTCATATACATTGATATATTCTGATGTATTTACATTCTCTAAATCTGGAGCCCATGTAGAGCATTTCTGATGGATAGGGTTCCTTAGTCTTTTTTTCCCCTTTTAGATTGACTATGATGTAGAGAAACATAATGGAACAAGATCCAATATGAGGGCAACAAAAGGCCCAGTAGATGTGTTTCTTTGGATACTTTGAAGTTTCTGCCTTAAAGGCTTATCTCGCCATGATTATTAGTCGTCATTCTTTATTGCAGTGTCAGAGCCATGCCATCATTCATATTAATTGAAATACTTCCAGTTGGGCAGCATGTTTAAAAAGAAACTAACAACAGCATTGTATTTAATTTCAACAAACTTCAAATGAGTGAAGTGCATTTGTGAAGTGTAATTTTCTTTGATGAATTTGAAGGGATCATATTGATGTAACTCCTGGTCAGGAAAAGTGGTGGTGTGCAAAGCCAGTCATAACCACTGAATGTGAAGTTGAGCCAAAAAAGACATGAGCTTCTCCTAACACAATTTTATCTTTGGTGGCTGAAATTCAGTTTTTCTTCTTCATGTCCTATACCCTTACTCTAGTTATTACAAACCAAATCGTATCCTAGGCTCCATCAAGAGAAGTGTGGCCAGCAGGTCGAGGGAGGTGATTCTCCCCCTCTACTCCACTCTGCTGAGACCCCACCCAGAGTACTGCATCCAGTTCTGGAGCCCCTATTACAAGAAGGATCTGGAGGTGCTGGAAGGTGTCCAGAGAGAGAAGGGCCATGAGGATGATCACAGGGCTGGAGCACCTCTCCTATGGAGACAGACTGAGAGAGTTGGGGCTGTTCAGTCTGGAGAAGAGAAGGCTCCGAGGAGACCTAATTGTGGTCTTCCAGTATCCGAAGGGGGCCTACAAGAGAGCTGGGGAGGGACTTTTTAGGATGTCAGGTAGTGATAGGACTAGGGGGAATGGATCAAAACTAGAGATGGGTAGATTCAGATTGGATGTTAGGAAGAAGTTCTTCAGCGTGAGAGTGGTGAGACACTGGCACAGGTTGCCCAGGGAGGTGGTGGAAGCCTCATCCCTGGAGGTTTTTAAGGCCAGGCTGGATGTGGCTGTGAGCAACCTGACATAGTGTAAGGTGTCTCTCCCCATGGCAGGGGGGTTGGAACTAGATGATTCCAACCCTAACAATTCTATGATTATATGAAATGATCTTTTAAAATGTCATATTGCTTCCTGTGAACCACAGTAACAGGCTTGAGATTTAGAAACAAGTGATAAGTTTTCCTCAAACTCCCTTAATCTGTAAATCTAAGCAAAGTCATGCCACATGTTGGAAGTCAGTTCAATAGTGACTGTGCTTTAGCTGTTGTGCAGACTTTGTACTGTTCCACAGTTCATGGACAGTTTCTTCAGGACAGTTGAGGGCATAGGTATATGTTAAATTATATTTATTTCCAATGAGTATTATCTCTTAAAAGGCTTGAATTCTTCCTTCCGTGAAATGTGAAGTTAGGAAAACAGTAGCTTTTCAGCCAAGGAGACTCAGTCCTTCAGTTTCTTTGTAGAAAAGATACACCATGGATAGTGGACTTGTAAGAGTCTCCATAATGACCTGACTAGTCAGCTCAAAAATGTTAAAAGTTTTGGGCTTTATACTCATAAAGCTCTTTTGTTTGTTTGTTTTGCTACAAAAAAAGAGAAAGAGGAAGGAAGGAAGAAAGGAAGGAAGGAAAGGAGAGAGAGAGAAAGAAGAAAAGTTAAAAAAGCAAAGCTGCATTCTCTTGTAAATTTGACATTAGCTTTAGAATATATATGTTCATCTGATAGTAAGTGTTGTGAGTTCATCAACTCCTTTTATATCTTCCACTAATCCACCACCCCTGATAAAGTCTCTACCTGCTCAGGTGACCTTTGTATGAGGTATCCCACTTTAGCCCCTGAGGGATATTCAATATCATCTACCTGATCAAGGAGTAGGAGGACAGTCTGCAGTATCTACTGATGATATTTATACAACTGGGGCTCAGAAAGAAATTTGATCCAAAAGGCTATCTGCAGACAAAGAAAAAGACCAGGAGAGTTTGTCATAGTTCATACAATTTGTCTTTTTGAAACCACATGTTGAGGTAAGTTGCCTCTGTGCAAGCAGGAAAATGAAACCGTGGTTTGCTACTGCTTGGCAATATTCATGCAGTGAGTCAAGTCAACAATACTGAGGTTGAGAAGAACATAAACCAAAGAGGTTGGCCATGCAAATGACACATCCTGGTTGCTTCCTCATGAACTCTTCCATGAAATCTAGCTGCACCCATCTTGATTGCATATGCTAATCCTGGCTTCTTAATTGACTCATAACAGATTTATCTGGATTTCCAACTTCCTCTTCTCTTTAGAATGTTAATTAAAAGAAAAATGATTACACTTAAGATATTCTAGACAATAACAGAGTTTTCTGGTAGAGGTGTTCAGTGGCAAATTTTGCTTTTATTTAAAAGGGACTATTTAAAACCAACGAGATTGAGTCTGTTTTGCACCAGGGACCTCGAGATAACCACGTAGTACAAAATGGCCTTAGGAAGAAGAGAAGATTCCCCATATAGTGCAGTTTCTACATTTTAACTCAGAGAGTAAAACTGAGGAAAAAAAAGCCCCCACCTTATATACCCAGAAAATAGGTATAAAAGATCAAAACACAGATTAATTGGATGAAAATGAACCCCAAGTTGTTCATTCAGACTTGTATATTCTCCCTCTCTTTCTTTAAATCAGTCCCTGTCACTATTAGGCTTGCAGAAGAAGACAGAGGAGGGCTTAAATATTCTTTATTTGGAATGTGAAGATTTGGAGCCATGTACCAAGCATAAAAGGATAATTATCTTTTGCTATTTCCGACACCAGATGCGGGGCTCATTTACTTTTTACTCAGGATTTAGGACCTCTTTAAATAAGTTCTGGGGTTTTTATCACATGGACAAAATGGGATTTAATTAAAGAAGGAGAAGGAGGACGAAAATGCTCTTTTTTTCCTCCTCCCTTTAAAAAAAACAAACAAACAAAACCAAAGAGCAAAATAACTTCATCCCTATTGTGGACTTGCACAGCATTGTCGGGTTTTTTGTTTCCTTCCTGGGTTGTTTTGGTTTTGTTTCTCTTTCGCAAGGCACTTTGTACCCCACAATATTGTTGGTGGTGATTTGTTTCTTTTTTATATTCAGTAGATTAAATCATACTATCCTATTTGGGATCTTCCCACCATTACAGATTTTGCCACCCATAACCTTATTTTATGATCAAAGGGGAAATAAAGGGAATGCAGTAATGTTAATAGGTTTTCCCATGCAGCCTCTGTGGGAATGGTCTTTTTATAAGTGTCTTGAACTTGACCTCTTCAGAAGGCCCAAAGGTCCAACACACATTTTTTAAAGTTGCATTTAAATTTTAATATATGTGTTGGTTTTTTTTTTATTCTATGAAGCCATTTAAAAACCTGGCCCTCAAAACACAAAGCATAAATCTTTCAGGACAGTCATCCAGTAAAATTGATGTGTGCGGAAGAGAAGTTCCGGAAAACCCCTAAAGCTCTGTTGCTTTGCTTTTCATGTTGTTTTACAGATACCTTCCTTACAGCACTCACCAAATAATCAAACAAAATCCAATGAATAATATTGTGATTTCATCACTCTGGCATTTGAACTTGCAAATACAATTTAGCAATGAATTAAGAGAGGAAAAGTTTTGCATTGCCCCACCCTCATTATAAAAATGTTCTTCGGAGCCAAACATTTGAGGCATTAGAAAGATTTACAGTAATAATGTAAGTAGCTATAATGAACTTGGGAACAAGGGAGTCTTGCAAGAGATTCTCAGAATGAGAGAGACTGTTTGTAAGCAATTCTATCAACACTAAATAAATATTTAGGAAGGTCGTCTTCTTTTAGTGAGTCTGTATAATAATTGTAGTGCTAATAGGAAGTATATGATTTGGATATGAGAAGATACATATCTTGTAGTCCATACAACTTGTTTGTGTGGGTGAATCTAGTTCTCATTAAAGGTACTGGTTTGACTGTCCTGATTGCTGCAGTTTCTTTCCATGAAAATCAGCCTTGTCACCAGCTGTGCAAAGTTTCCAGCCATCCTTCAGTTCATCTGAGGGCAATCTCTCCTGTCTGCAATCTCTTGTTTTCAGGTGGTCAGCAGGGCACCCAGACGTGGCAGGCCAATTTGATATTATACTCAGAAGGAAAAAGAGCATGTGTCAAATGACTGTACTTGACCTGCGGGTTGGGGGGGTCACACTGTTGTCCTCCTTGCTCCAAGTCCTAAATTGGACTGTAGCAGTAAACAGAGAAAACCGAGGACCAGGAAGAGGCAAGGCATGAGGAAGGCAGGTGAGAGTGGCTGCCATTCACCTCTGGCACGTCTGCCCTGACACCTCTGTTCAGCGTCCTGCTGCAAAGGGAGTGGCTGGGGTGGAGTGTGACCTCTTGTTCTTGGCACTTGCCCCGTCTTCCTGTGTGCAAGGCTGAGCTGAGGATGTGGGCACAGAAACAGGGAATCCCGTTGAAATTGCTGGGAAAAAAATCCCTCTCATTAACTTAATGAGATTTGGAACATTACAAGGGAACTCCAGTTGGAACCAGATCTGAACCTGAGTGAGAAACATTCCTGAATACACTACCACAAACTTGTTTCAAGGAGAACATGTGCTCAGACATACAAATGGCTAGATTCTGATCTTGGTAACACCAGTGTGAGTCTCTTGACTCATAAAAACTGCACTCGGAGGACTAGCCCTGAAGACTATAAAATGAAGACGCACACATGCCATGGGAGGCTGTGAAAGGAGGGTGGAGCTATGAAGATTTAGCCACACACCTTGTTGGAACACCTTAAGACAGGTAGATCTGGCAGCAGCTGGCTGAGACGGGACTTTCATCCTGCATAATCACTACTTTCCATAAATAAGTGCAGAGCCTGACTGGGTTCACACTTCATTGTGCTGTAGTCTAGCTATGCTCAGATCTTCAGTACTAGACTTCTTGCCCAGCTCTCTGACAAATACACTTTGGTTTCATTTCTTTAAGATAAGTAGCTGAGCTGCAGCGACTGCTGGGCTTCTCAGGGGGAAGAGGGCTGCCTTGTGAATATCAAAAAGATAGATGGAGGAGAGAAGAAACAGATTCTCCTTTCAGTATAATGTGATAAGGCAGCAGGCTGGGCTCAAAATAGGCAGAGGAAGTGCTGAATGACCCAAGTGATGACAGGCTGGGTGGCATTCTCCTGCACGTATAGGAGACACTTGTTTTGTCCATATGTCTCCATACTGTAGCTGAGAAACTATGGAGTCCTACTGGAGTGATACTCAGACCGTGAGTTTAGTCTGAAGGGGAGAGCCAGTCTGTTTCCATCTAGTTTATAAACTTTTGAAAAAAAGTCAGGAGAATGCAGATCTCCACATTTTAACTAGTCTGTGCTCCCTTCCATCTGTGAAAGTACCAAAAGCTCTAACTTCAATCAAAGTTAATGTGAATTTGTCTGAAATAAGAATTGGCCCTTGATACAGCTTTGACTTGTCACCTATTTAAGAGTGGTTTTATTATCTTCGGATTTCTTACTCAGCACTGCCAAATTTAAGTTTCCTTTATTAAGTAACTTAATACTCAGAGCTCACAGAAAACTTAACATGTCATTCATCACTTTCATTTTAACTGATTCAAAGCAAACTCCATTCCTTAAAGCAGATCTGCTTGTTGTTTTTTAATTTCACATTGCACATCTGAACTTGCAGTGAGAAAGACTAATATGAAACAAATAAAAACTTCCCTTTAAAAAAACCCCCAAACTTCTGTACAAGTTAAAGCACATCCAAAACTCTGTTTGCAGTAATTGATCCTGATAAAAATGCTGAAGCTGCGTTAACAAGGAGTATTTTGGGCCTTATCTTTTACAATGTGGATGTTTTTCATGCTCAGCTTTTCATGAATGTGGAAATATTATACCTTGTATTATTTCTCTGAAAAATGCTAATGCTTTTTGGCATTTTATGGGGTGTGGTTTATAATTTTAATAACACCATCTGTTGTTTAAAAGATAATATAGAATGTTTAAAAATTACCCAAAATGCTGGTGTACACAGAATCAGGAGCAACATTTGCAGTTTGCTCTTTGCCTGGCAATTTATCTACACATAAAGCTGATTCATACTGAAGCCAGTTGAGTTTAACTCCTTATGGCTGGTATGATGATCTAAGTATGTCCACTGGATTATGCATTAACTACTACTAGTATCATGAACACATTCTGTATCTGAAACAGATATCTGCCTTTCCTGCCATATCTTCTTAAAAATGCTGAACGGTAAGGAGAGAAATGAAAGGACCGAGGACTCTGAAGGTCACCTTCAGGCAGAATTCCATGTCTTTAAAAAGGAAAGGTAGGTCAGCAAGATGAATGAGGAGTGGATTTGTTTGTGTGACTTGCATTTCTGCTAGAAACACTTGGATGCATCTAAGGAGGGGGGAAAAAAAAGAAAGAAGGAAAAAAAAAAGAGGCTTTAATTACTTAATAAACCTTTCTTTCCTGAAGCTGAATGGAAACACAGCATCATGGGCAGGTGGTTTTACACATTTCACTCCACCCACAGCCTGAGAGCAGAGCCAGTAAAAATACAAAGGCAGGAGAGGTCATAAATACAGGAGGTAAGGGATGCTTGAGTGAACTTGGAGAAAGATCAGTGATAAAAGACCAGGAAAGATGCCTGTGGTTGGCCTGCACCTTGGCCAGGTGGAGAGATATTTCAGCTTTGCTTAACAGACAAGCTATCATGCCTTCTCTGATCTTTGTCTCTAACCTAACTGCTTAAAATAAATAGCTGGTTGCATTTAGGGAGAAAAGGAAGAACGCTATTAGATAGAGGTTTGACATTAATGATTTGACTTTGCTGGATTTACGAGGCAGAGACAATTGCTCTGTTTTGCTAGAGAAGTGAAAAAGAGAAATACTTTCCAGCAGGATCCCACAAAATAAATGCGTAATGCTTTGACTTCCAGCCACAAATTTCTTATCTGAAGAATATGCTGAGGAAGGCAAGTCCCCTGTTACCAAGGAACAGAAAAATTCTGTCAGAGGCCCATCAGCCTGCTATGGTTGCCAACGCAAATATTTTGGACCAAGGAAAACTGTGCTTCAAACTTAAAAGAATTCAGGTGACAGACATTTTATTTAAGTTGATAGCATAGCTTTATCTGTAAGGAAAAATGACCTAATGTAGCTATTCTAGGGGGAGGAAAAACTCATGGAATCATAGAATTGTTAGGGTTGGAAGAGACCTCAAGGATCATCTAGTTCCAACCCCCCTGCCATGGCCAGGGACACCTCACAGTACATCAGGTTGCTCAGAGCCACATCCAGCCTGGCCTTAAAATACCTCCAGGGATGAGGCTTCCACCACCTCCCTGTGCAACCTGTTCCAGTGTCTCACCACCCTCATGGGGAAGAACTTCTTCCTGATATCCAGTCTGAATCTACCCACTTCTAGTTTTGCTCTGTTCCCCCTAGTCCTATCACTCCCCGACACCCTACAAAGTCTGGGGTAAAATACAAAAAAAAACCCCAACACAACAAAAACCCCAACAACCAAAACCAAAAGAACAACTCAAATCCCAAATAAACAAAAGTTCCTGAATGGGTGTTTCTACTCTATCTTGGAATTAGGCTGACTTTTACTCTAGAATAATTATTCCATCCACAATGCAGAGTAATTATTCCCAAATAAAGTTGGGGTTTTTTTCAATTCTTTTATTGCAATGAGGTGTCCACAGGGAGCTATCACAGAGTAGTTATCTCAGAATTGCTATACTGCTTACCTTCCCCCCCATGTAGACAAGCCTTAAGAAATCATATCCAAAAAGAAGATTGAGGAGAAAACAAGCAAAGGTGTCTGTGCATGTGTTACAGCACAATATGTGCCTGCTGAAAGTTATACCTTGGAATATAGATGCTGTAAACCATACATTTACCCCAGGAAGGTACATTGTAATAGCAGCACAAAGAGCTTTTGTGGAAACATGTGATAAGAATTAATGTCTTTTCATTTAAAAGTTGCTTTTGAATATTTCAGATGTAGCTTTTGCCTTTATTCAGTGCAGACGCCCTGTTTACTAAACAATTTTTATGTTATTTCTCCCCTGGATCTGTTGGGAAGCTGTGATTCACAATGATGGAACATGGTAGCCCTGGCATGGTGCTGGGTTGTAACTCCTGAAATGAGCCAAACTGCTCAACTTCTGGCATGTGCCTCTGCAACATTAAACTCAAGAGCAAGAATGAGGAATGTTTTATTAGCTGAGCTGGTACACCTCCTATTATATGAATGCTTTGTTGAGATGCATAATGCAGTCTAACCTCTTTGTTGTTTCAGGCTGAGTGATGGGTAGTTGTAACTGTATTCATTATATTTAGATCATGTTTTCATGCCCTTGGAACTTGTGAAAAAAAACCCCACAAACTCTATATATGAGTCTTAAGCCTCCTAGAGTTTGTGGTCCTGGGAAGGAGTTGACTGTCTTGCCACTTTATGTCACTCTCATGCCTTCCTTAAATATGGATGACTGAGACAGAATCATAGCATCATCAAGTTGTAGGATCATAGAGTCATAGAATCATAGAATGGTCTGGATAGAAAGGGACCTCCCCGCAGTCAGCAAAGACATCCCCAACTAGATCAGGCTGCCCAGGGCCTCGTCCAGCCTCACCTTGAATATCTCCAGGGAAGGAGCCTCAACCACCTCCCTGGGCAACCTGTTCCAGTGTTCCACCACCCTCATAGTAAAGAACTTGTTCCTAACATCCAATCTAAATCTGCTCTGCTCTAGTTTGAAGCCATTGCCCCTTGTTCTGTCCCTGCAGGCCTTTGCAAACAATCTCTCTCCATAGGCCCCATTGAGGTACTGGAAGGCTACTATTAGTCTCCCTGGAGCCTCCTCTTCTCCAGGCTGAACACCCCCAGCTCCCTCAGCCTGTCCTCGTAGCAGAGGTGCTCCAAGCCCCTGATAGTTTTTGTGGCCCTCCTCTGGACCCACTCCATCAGGTCCATGTCCTTCCTATATTGAGGGCTCCAGACCTGGACCTCACCTCCAAGTGAGGCCTCACCAGAACATAATAAAGTGGCATCATCTCTGACACCTGTCATAGCCCTGTGACAGGTACTGTTATGGTATCCCAGAGTGTCCCAATGCCATCCCTACGGCACGCCGTGTGATGTGCTGTTAGACTTATCCCCATTCTCACTGTCCCTGGCACAGCTGCTTTAACGTGCGGTCCAAAGCGTGGGTCCTGCCCGCATGCACGCATGCTGCAATACATGGCCACCACACAGCTGGAGAGGGCAAGGACTTATTCAAGCATAAGACAGAGAGTCCTGGTTCTCTTGGGACCTTCAAAATAGGTTTACCACATACCACTATCTACCAGGTGTTAACTCCATGCTTTGTGCACAGTACCTGGCTTGGGAGAGCTGCTGCTTCTGAGCCCAGGTTGGACATTTCTCTGGATACATATCAGAAGCCAAATGATGCTGCAGTGGCCTCCCAGGCAAGGCATGACCAGCCCTGTGACTGTAATTTTGGGATAGGTAAAGGATCAGCACTGTGTTTTGTTTTGCTTTTCCTTTTTTTGACTGGAACAGGTAAGTTGCCCATCCCAGGGTACAGGCTGGTGGGCACTGTCTTCTGGAAGGTCACCAGGTAGTCCTTCCTAAATCAGGGAAGAGCAGCTTGTCATTTGCAAACCCCCTGGCCTTCTAAATCCAAGCAACTGCAGGGGAGAGGGAGCTCTGCAAGGTCTCTGCCAAGCCTTGCCATGACCTTAGGTGCAGCCTCAGTGGACATGGCTCTGGCAGGGAGAGAGCCATGTGCAATGCCATCTGGGCCCACGCTGGCTAGATGACCCTCCCTCCGGCCCTCCGGCTGTGGACACCTGTGCCTCTGTCTGCCTCCCCAGCCCTAGCCCCTGCTCCTCTCTCAGATCTCACCCTAAAAATCACTCAGGCATCTCCCTCTCTCTCCTCTCTGTGGACAGTGTCCACCCGAGCTAGTCCAGGGCTCAGTACCATGCGTAGTCAGGATGTGGAGCTCTGTGGTCCCTGCCCAGGATGGTGGAGGTGTCTGTACAGCCTCCTGGTATCCTTACTTGCCCCTACAGCCACAGAGTGGATGTAGGCACCACTGGGTACTGGCTTGTCTCTGCCACCAAAGACTCATACAGAAAACATAGGGTGGGTGAAATTTGCTTTAAGGTGCTTTTGATTTCAGTGATTTTGAGAAGACCCCTTCAGCAAGTATGAAAAAATAACATTTTAGTAACCAATATTGAGAAGAATCTTTCAAATCCTGTAGGGATAATTTTCTCAATATAGCAGCACCCTTCCAATGTTTTCTCTGGGGAAATGTGGGGAAAAACCACACACCAAAAACTAGGCTGGGGAGGAATTGTTTGTTTTCACGAGTCTCCTAGTTCTTGTGTTTTCGTCTTGCTCAGCAGGACCACTAGACCTTTCCCTTCACATTCTGATGCTTCTTCTTTGTGATCTGGATGCAAGCAGTAATTAGAGAAACATTTCAATTTTTTTAAAAACATGTTGCTGAGTATTTTTAAAAGAATTGTCAGTAATGTTTGGGCTTAAATTTGAGAGCTGGCTGATGAATCCCTTGCTGGAGTGATATTATTCCTGCTTTTTTGGCACCAGATACTTGTTCCTATTGCTTTCAACTATTTTCAGGCAAGAAAACAAAATATTTGTACTGATTCTGATAATCAGACTTCTTGCACACTTTCTTAAGTGTGGTATTGCTAAGGATAATCTTTCAAACATCACAAGACACCTTATTACAGGAGGGATCTGGACGTGCTGGAGCATGTCCAGGGAAGGGCCATGAGGATGAGCAGAGGGCTGGAGCTCCTCTGCTATGAGGACAGACTGAGAGCGTTGGGGCTGTTCAGTCTGGAGAAGAGAAGGCTCCCAGGAGACCTAATTGTGGCCTTCCAGTATCTGAAGGGGGCTACAAGAAAGCTGGGGAGGAACTTTTTAAGGTGTCAGGGAGTGACAGGACTAGGGAGAATGAAAAAAAAAAGAAGTAAATAGATTGGATGTTAGGAAGAAGTTCTTCCCCATGAAGATGGTGAGACACTGGAACAGGTTGTCCAGGGAGGTGGTAGAAGCCTCATTCCTGGAAGTTTTTAAGGCCAGGCTGGATGTGGCTCTGAGCAATCTGATGTAGTGTGAGTTGTTCCTGCCCATTGCAAGGGGGTTGGAACTGGCTGATCCCTGAGGTCCCTTTCGACTCTAACAATTCTATAAGAGGATGTCACAGTTGATGCCTCTGTAATAAATGGGGCAGTCTGTTCACAAACTATGGAGGTGTTCCCATATTGGCTTGCACTTAGTTTGCTTTTAGTTGTTGTTTTTTTCCCCATACAGTCCTCATTGTTAACACTAGGAAAATATGCTGTTAAATCTATGTCAGCAGGTCTCACATTGATGGAAATTTAACTCACCTTTTTACTCTATAACTCTTGTATTACTCTCTGCTCAAACTTTGCTCTGTTTCACCTTATTATGAGGATCCTGCCCTGGGCCCATCAACTGTTGTGATTGAAATAGAAAGAATGTCAATTATTCAGCTGTGATCTCCCTGGCCTGTTTTTTCCTTAAAGTTTCTCTGCCACATCTTTCCAAATTGACAACATCTGAAACCAAACCAAACCAACACACCAACAAAAAACCCTCCACCAAAACCCCAAACCAACCAACCAAAACCAAGACCAACCCCCACCCCCCAGCAACAATAACAAAACACACAAAAAACCCCCAACCAGCAAAAAAAATACCAACCAACCAAACCACACACACACACAAAAAGGCCACCAAACCTTTCCCTTGGTTTAAATCTTGTTTCTTTTTGTTCTGCTATAGGTAAGGGAACTATGTCCTTGTGACACTTGATCATAGTGCACAGGGCTGCCAAGATAATACCTGCTGTGGTTTTACCTTGAACAACTGAGGGAAAAGTCTTTTTCTTGCAGCATATTCCTTGTATTTCTGTAAAGGGCTCACCCTGTAAATGCAGCTTCTGTTGGGATTCATGTTCCCAACTTTGATTTTCAGAGATAGGCAAAGCACTTGGCCTGACATCTGTAATTTGCCAGTTGTATGGAAGTGATTTATTTTGGTATATATGAAATGATCTTGGCCTAATGAAGAACAATATAAGGAATACAACTGAGACTATATTGGGGTTTATTGTAGGTTTCTTTTGTTTGTTCATTTTTTTCTTTTGGAGAACCCTGTTGATCTGAATCTGTTGTTCTCCCCAGTTCAGGGGCCATTGGGTGAAAAATGAAGGCACAAACCCCACTGCTGTGTACCAACGAGATTCCAGAAATGCAGAGAGCAGAGAATCTCAGAAGTCCTCCTAGAAGTCCCTTATTTTTGTGTTGTAGAATCCCTTGCATTACAGAGTCTCAGAGTTCCATTTACAGGAGTCCCAGAAGCCCTTAACAGATGAAGTAGCTAACAGAAGTCCTAAGCATATCCCTAGCAGCATCCCTAAACCAAAGCGCTTGCCAGAAGAAGTAGCTGCCTAACAGAAGCAGAAGTCCCTAGCAGTCCTAAACCCCACAAGCTATTCCTAACCTAAGTCCCTAACCCCAGTAACTCTTGCTCAGAGTGGCTGTTTCTACATACTCTGTTATCAATCCCTTCAGCGGTAAAACCCAACCACATCTCTAAGTTAAAATCTTTTCCCAATGAGAGGTGCCAGCATGTCAAGGAGGTGGCTTCTGCAGCATGTTCCAATCCAGGGGTGCCAAGGTGAGGCTGTTGCTCTTGGCATCTATGGAATGTGATTGTTTTGCTCTAGGCAGCCTGCTAAGGAATTGGTCAGCTGAGGAATCCTGCACTCTGCACATGGCCAGCAGCTGCTCTCAGAACAGTGGCTGCAAGATGAATCCAGTTTTAATTCTGAGAAGAAACAGGCTAAGAAAACTTGTCTTACCTTTTCAAAATGGGGCATGACAGGAGTGAAATAGGTGGGTGTGGCAGGTCTAGGCTGATGCCTAGGAAATTTCCCAAAGATTGAGTAGAAAGTGATAGAATGTAAATAAATTACCATTGGATGTAAAGGGAAAATAATCACAGAATCACCAAGGTTGGAAGAGACCTCAAAGATCATCGAGTCCAACCTGTCACCACAGACCTCATGACTAAACCATGGCACCAAGTGCCACATCCAGTCCCCTCTTGGACACCTCCAGGGATGGTGACTCCACCACCTCCCTGGGCAGCCCATTCCAATGGCTAATGACTCTCTCAGTGAAGAACTTTCTCCTCACCTCAAGCCTAAACTTCCCCTGTTGCAGTTTGAGACTGTGTCCCCTTGTTCTGGTGATGGTTGCCTGGGAGAAGAGACCAACCCCCTCCTGGCTACAACCACCCTTCAGGTAGTTGTAGACAGCAAGAAGGTCTCCCCTGAGCCTACTCTTCTCCAGGCTAAACAATCCCAGCTCCCTCAGCCTTTCCTCGTAAGGCTTGTGCTTGAGGCCTCTCACCAGCTTCCTTGCCCTTCTGATAAGGTCTACATAATCCCATTGGTCTGGTAAAGTTGGTTGTATAAACTAACTTTCTGTCTCAGCTCTTTGCTCTAGCTGATACGAGCTGCTAGCTTACGCTGGCTTGCTGACCTTGGCTGCGTTCTTCTTGTGGCTACTCTCTGCTTTCCTCTTCTCTATTTTCCCTTGTAAAGGGAGAGGGAAGGGGCTCAAGAGGAGGAAGCTATTGGTAGCCCCCTGGTTTTGTCCAGGGGGCCCCTTGTGTTGTTTATAAATTGTAAATACATGTAAATATTGTATATATTGGTACATATTCATTGCATTTCATGTTTCTAGATTGTAGTTTTGCTTGTAAATATAGCTTCATTTGCTTTCAACTGAGCTGGTCTGGCAATCTTATTTTGGGGGTGTTTTCTCCAAATTAGCTGGGGAGGGTGGGGGGTAATTTCAACCCACCACAGTGGGCAGGAATCCTGTGGTGATGGGCCCTACACTATTCATGTCAGTTCTTAAATTCTCCTTTTGTCACTTCACTTGAAAAACAATCAACCCACCAACCTTAATGAAACTGATATTTTCCCAAGCAGGGTGTTCACACGTGTGAGAGTTACACAGGCCAGCTATGTAACACAGCTGTGTGGAGGCACCACGGTCTCTCTGGACTGTCAGCCATTAAGCTGAAAATGGGATTAACCCTGGCCTGGCATCTCATCTACCATAAAGTTTATTCATTTTGGTGGAATGTCCGTGACCGCCGTTATTCCTTACTGCTTTTGATGTTTCACCTCCTGATACTGAGGTGTATCAGAGTATAAAAATAAGTCTCTTTTGTGCGCTGGCCATCACCAGAATCGATTTCAACATGTCATTCCACTCTCACAGACACAACAAAAAGTCCCCTAAGGTTTAGGTTTATCAAGTGTGTGAACTTTACCCAAGATGCATGGTGCTGTCACCTCTGTGTGATTCATAAAGAAACATTCTGTTTGCAACTCAGCATGAGCCTCAAGAAGTGGAGTTTAGACATGGCTTAAAATATACGACAGAAATGGAATGTAATCATAGAATTGTTAGGGTTGGAAGGGACTTCAAGGATCATCCAGCTCCAACCCCCCTGCCATGGGCAGGGGCACCTCACACTACAGCAGGTTGCTCAGGGACACATCCAGCCTGGCCTTAAGATCCTCCAGGGATGAGGCTTCCACCACCTCCCTGGGCAACCTGTTCCAGTGTCTCACCACCCGCATGGTGAAGAACTTCTTCCCAACACCCAATCTGAATCTACCCATTTCTAGTTTTTTTCCCATTCTCCCCCAGTCCTATCACTCCCTGACACCCTAAAAAGTCCCTCCCCAGCTTTCTTGTATCCCCCTTCAGATACTGGAAGAACGATGATAAGCATTTGATTTTCCCATAAAAGCAGCAGATACAAAGGTCAGTGAGTGAAACATGAATATGCTTAGTCCAAAGCTTTTGTTTACAAGCTTCTGACTCACAGAATCATAGAATCACAGAATGGTTTGGGTTGGAAGGGACCTTCAAAGGTCATCTAGTCCAACACTCCTTCAGTGAGCAGGGATATCCTCAAATAGATCAGGTTGCTCAGAGCCCCATCAAGCCTGACCTTGAATGTCTCTAGAGATGGGCCCTCCACCACAGAATCATAGACTCACCTATTAGGGTTTATTGGCAACATTTGCACCAGGGAACTGAAAAATTCAGGTTTTTCTAAAAGAAACCCACCCAAACCAAACAACAAAACACCAACCAACAACAAGCATTTTATTGCAAGAACACGTGTTCCATCTTGAAGTTTTGTGAAATTACTTAGGAAATTTATTCTCTGAGGTAGAGTATCCTGAGGCAGAAGAACAGCTGAAGGGCTGCAAACAACTAATGCAGAAATGGATAGGTTTGTATTTGTTTGTTTGTTTGTTTGCTTTCGAAAACCAAGCTTGGGTTAAAATAGTCTTCAAAGAAGAAAATAACCAGCTTTCAGACTGTTGCAGTTTGAAGAGGGAATTTTAGCCTAGTCCCTGACTGCAAAGACTGAAAGTAAAATAAATGACCACTGGATGCAAAAGGAAAATAATGCTAAGGTCTGTAGAATTCGTTGGATTGCTAATAGCGATATAGAGCAGAGGCACAAACAGTTCTTGCTCTCTTTTCTGCTTCTCTCTCCTCTGCTTGCAACTTTCCTTTCTCTTTCTCTTCGTGGCCCTGCCAGAGGATCTCTGTTGTGACTACTGTGTGAGGTAACAGGAAGGAGGGAGGAAATGGGGGAGGAGGTAAACAGGTCCCCCTGGATCTGTCCAGGGTGGTCTGAGGAGTTTCTGTGTTGTTTGTAAACTGCAAATCTATCTCTATATTGAACATCTCTTGGATATTTTGTACATATTCATTGCATTTCATATTTCTAGATTTTAGTTTGCTTGTAAATAGACCATTTGCTTCCATCCCAAGCTGAGCTAAGCCTGCCCATTTATTTTGGGGGTTACTTTCTCCAAATTAGTTGGGGTGGGGTGGGTAATTTCAACGCACCACAAAAATACTTCAGAATAATTAAAGCATAATTCTACTGTATTTTCAGAGGGGGGGGGGGGGGGGGGGGTGGTGAAGTGTTATAATACATCTCAGAAGCCTTATTTCACCTGGAAAGACATTTGAAAGAACTGTTTGCTCTCAGAAGTGTAGTCACACTTGAAGCAGATCAAACTTTTGGAAGCATGTGAAGTCTGTAGTATCTATTCGTGCCAAGTAAAAGTGCAGACTGAAAAAAACCCTTGCAGATGTCTGATAGTGCAGAAGTTACTGCTGTTCCAGATCAGGTTTTTTGTGTGGTTAAGTGATAGGGTGGAGAAGGGTGTGCGGGTGAAGCCAGTAGCTGCATTTCCTTTCCATCTAATTTGAAGGAACATTAAGAGATGAATGAGAGAAGCATTTTCTTTAATTTACAGCAGCCTCACAGTTCTCTGAGTTAGGCTGTTAGGTACAAGTTTTTATTTTTAATGTTGTTTGGTGTGTTTTGTTTTGTTTTGTTTACTTTCTGGTAAAATGGACCTCCACTGATACTAAGCCCCGTGTAAGATACTTCCTTTTCAGAGGCAGCATGCTCCTAGACCGAAGAGGCAGGATTTCCAAGCTGCGTCAGATGCCGTTTGGGAACAGAATTCTGCCTCCCTCTGCTCTGCCTCCCATATGTTGGCTGCTCATGTTGTAGAACACTAATGAACACTAATGGGTCTTAATGATAAGGAAGTTTTGCTCAAGCCAAAGGTACACATGGAGAAGCATCACTTTTCTCCACAGCAGGACAACAATCAGAATTGATGTGCAAATGGCCACTGGCAGCTGCTTGTTAAAGATCGATGACTTCCTCCCCCCCCCTTTCTTTTTTAAATCTTTTATCACATTCTCTATACCTACACTTTTTTTTTTCGGGGGAGGGGGGTGGGGTGGGTAGGAGAGGGGGGAAGGGGGGCAGTCTTTGGTGGCTTTCTAATTTACATGACAAAATGTAAATAGGAAATCAATCTTTTCATTGTAGGGCATTGCACATCCATGATCCTCATGAACAGCACATGGCCAATGTCTCTGAATATCAAACCAATTTCATTTCAGTGTGTCTCTTTGTGGCAACAAAGGTGATGAGGGGTTTGGAGCACAAGCCCTATGAGGACAGGCTGAGGGAGCTGGAGGTGTTTAGCCTGGAGAAGAGGAGGCTCAGGGGAGACCTTATTGCTCTCTACAACTACCTGAAGGGAGGGGGGGGTTGGTCTCTTCTCCCAGGCAACCAGCACCAGAACAAGAGGACACAGACTTAAGCTGTGCCAGGGGAGGTTTAGGCTGGATGTTAGGAAGAAATTCTTCACAAAAAGAGAAATTGGCCATTGGACTGCCCAGGGAGGTTGTGGAGTCACCATCACTGGAAGTGTTTAAAAGGAGACTGGATGAGGCACTTTGTGCCATGGTTTAGTTGATTAGATGATGTTGGTTGATAGGTTGGACTTGATGATCTTGAAAGTCTTTTCCAATCTAGTGAATTCTGTATTTTTTATTCTTCCTGGGAAGTCCTAAGAGTGCTATCTTATTTACCATGATCTGGTAACTGCCTAAACTTTTAATATATCTTTTTATTTTCTTCCCCTCCCCTCTCCCCTCCCCCCTCATCCCCCCCGTATATTTGTAACTTAACTGCTAAGGAGCATTTGCTCAAATAGTAAGGTTACATTTGCATCCCAGCAGTGATATGTGACCTTAGTCAAGGATCAGGTCTGGATGATGGGGTTTTTTTTGCAAGCTGTTTTGCTTTTGTTGAACTAATAGGAAAAAACATTATTCTGACCCAGCAAGTTTACAATCAAAGCCTACAACAAGATACAACAAGCGGCTGATGCAGATGAATAGGCAGTAAATATGGCAAAAGGAAGACGAGAAGGAGGAGGAGAAGGAGGAGAAAAGCGTATTTTTTCCATAAGAAATAATAATTTCCACTCTACCTGTTTGTTCACTGTTTCCTCTGGGATATAGATTCCAGGCAAGATTACTTGCAAGTGCATGAGTCCTCCATCCTGCAAACACCTGCACAGGTGACTAAATCCACACATTTGCTTTAAAGGATTGAGGCCCCTGAGTTTTACACTTTTGTAACTTCAGCCTCATGTTTGATTCTGTTTTGGTTTTTTGTTGTTTTTTTAGTACCTTCTTGTCTAGTGTTGTAGTGACAAAATGGCAATCAGGCATTTCTGCTTTTATATTTACAGTAACTTTTGAGTGATCATATGGGGACTCACACAGGAAAGCATAACTTACTTTGAACCTCCTACCCTTTCCTCATATACAGCTTAAAATAAATAGGCACAGTTATCAAACTCTTGTCAGGACTTGTAACTTGTCTGCAATAACAAGGTTAACCAGCAATAGCAGTCTATGCTTTGTGGTTGCATGCCAGTAAAACACTGACAAATTGAAAACTATAATGAGAACAAACACATTATGAATTTACCAAGCACAATGACACTTTTACATTAGAAACCGTGGGCCTGGTAAGTTCCTTGTCCTAACCAACCCTTGCCTTTTGAAATAAGGCTCCATTTGAAACTTATCATGTGCTCTACAACAGTGGTAATAAATGTGTCCCCTGTGCCATAACCCTCGGTTTTCAAAACATGCTTTAAAATGATTTGTCTGCTTAGTGTATTCCTACTTCCCTCAGTAAACAAGATTGAAAGTTAATAACAAGAATGGTTTCATAAATGAAAGCATAAATTGTCATGGAGCTGAACAGAGTTGTCATTTATAGGCAATCAGAATAGTCAAGCAATAATTGTTCTATTGTGTTTGTTTGGGGTTCTTATAGTTTGTTGGGGGGATTATATTTTTGTGGGGATTTTTTTTGGTGAAGATATGATTTGGCCTGTGTTGATTAATAAAACATTCACTGGAAATCTTTTTCCAGCAATGAATTTTCCTAAAATGAACTCAGTGATGTTCTGCAAATCACACAGAGGAATCTACAGAGAGGAGAATGTGACTTCCTGGTTTGGTACGTAGCATGGTAATGATGTGAAAGGGTGGGTTGCTACACCAGGACTAAGAGCTATAGGTCTAAATTTGGCTCTTAGCACGGAAAAGTGGAGTGCACAGGGTTGTTTGATTCCCCTCCACCACATGTATTGTTTTGGAGTGTTGAGGAGGAGAGCAGTCAGAGGCAGTCGGTGCGGTGGGCAGCCCTGGCACAGAGCAGCACAGCTCTCAGCAAGCAGGTGTGTCACAGTCAGGAGCGAGCTGCATTGGCAGTGCTGTGCTGGGAAGTTTGGGCAGGGACTGCCAGCACTGGCTGGAGCTGTCATTATCTTTCTGCTTTGAGTGAGCCTTCGCAATGTCTGCTTAATTTCCCCCTTCTTCCTACCCCTCCAACAAGTGAGGTTTGGCCTGTACCCACAGGGAGTATGTTGTGCAGGAGAGGGATGGCAGAGTAGGAAGGAAACTTTGGACCCTGGACTCGTTCAGGTAAGCCAGAGTGGTTCTGCCAGTGGCTGGAAATGAAAGTGAGTGCTTTTAAATCTCCAAAGCTGTTTGTGTTGTGGAGGATCTGCTCCCAAATGAGCCCTGGCTTCCACGCAGGACCTGACAGGCTTCCTTGTGGGTGTCCTAGGCAGCCCAGGAACTACAGCACTAGCCTTTGTTGTCACTCAGATTTGGGGAGCGGGATGTCAAAAAGGCAAAGGGAGGAGGTGGGGCCACAGACCTATTATGTCTCCTTATCAGCCCATGGAGTGGGGCCAGGACCTGAGGGAACAGCATGGAGTGTGATTGCTCACCTCCCATGAAGAGAGGGTGCCTGCCTTGAGATTGTAGCTGGGTGGTTTTACTATCCTGCCAAAAATTCAGAAATTTTCCTCTGTGTCACAATTAAACAAGTGGAGAATCCAGTAAGCCAGAGGTCATTGGGACACTCACATGGAAGATGGAGACCCATACTGCAAGCCCTGATTTTGCTTCATTCAAACCGAACATTTGAATCTATTGTGGCCCCTTTCACACCATCCTAACATTTTTTTAAGGGTGGGATTTTCCCCACTGCTCTACACAAATGCTTTCTCCACCCTTTGTGAATTGATTAGGCAGTGAAAGGGAGGTCAAGCAGAAGAGGTGAGACAGCAGCCTGGGCTAAGACAGCCTCTAGCCGCAGGCTTCAGCATTAGGCAAATTTTTGTCATTGTCTTACTTCAATAAAGTTCCTTCTAGGGGAAAGACAGGTAATAGCAATCCCCTGACAGAAAACTCAATCCTATTTTAGTCCTCATGGCAGATGTGACAGGTCAATAACACTGAGGAGAGGATCTGTATTGGCAAGTGTGAACAGACAGGCTGTCTGCCTCTAAATGCTTTATGAGAGCTGCAATCTTGTATAACTTCAGCACACTAAACTAACTGATGCAGGTGCCTAGATCTTCCTGTGGGCTAGACAGAGAAAAATTAGGCTCTCAAAACAGTTGTCTGAACATAGGAGTTTAGTGCAGTCTGAGATCATAGAATTGTTAGGGTTGGAAGGGACCTCCAGGATCATCCAGTTCCAACCCCCCTGCCATGGACAGGGACACCTCACACTACAGCAGGTTGCTCAGAGACACATCCAGCCTGGCCTTAAAAACCTCCAGGGAAGAGGCTTCTACTACCTCCCTGGGCAACCTGTTGCAGTGTCTCACCACTCTCACGCTGAAGAACTTCTTCTTAACATCCAATCTGAATCTACCCATCTTTAGTTTTGATCTATTCCTCCTAGATCTATCACTACCTGAAACCCTAAAAAGTCCCTCCCCAGCTTTCTTGTAGCCCCCTTCAAATACTGGAAGGCCACAATAAGGTCTCCTGGGAGCCTTCTCTTCTCCAGACTGAACAGCCCCAACTCTCTCAGCCTGTCTCCACAGCAGAGAAGCTCCAGCCCTCTGATCATCCTCATGGCCCTTCTCTGGACATGTTCCAGCACCCCCAGATCCTTCTTGTAACAGGGGCTCCAGAACGGGAGATACCTTCATGTTACCTGCCTGGCCTGCAACCGCAGAGCTCTCCTAGTGCCTGTGTTACACCTTTCAGCCTTGACCTGATGTCTTGGCTACCCTAAATTATTCCAAGCACTTGGTACTTAATTCCGAACAAAGTAATTGAATCCTGGGCTCTTATTCTTAATTATATCTTGAATTGCAACTTGTCTAGATACCTGGTATAAAGCATGCCTATATAGCTGGTATGACAATGTCCTCTCTCCCTGAGGTCTGAGCAGATCAGCTGGATGTCTTAATCTTCCAGTCCTGGCCCCCTTGGGAAGAGCACAAACTTGGTTTGGAAAGCTCATGCAGGACCTCCCAGCAATGCTGGGCTCTGCTGATGGAGGTCAGTTGGCAGGGTTTATATCATGTTTCCATTCAATCTCTTTTCACTCTCCTGTTTTATTTTCTCCTCTCTCCTTGGTGATTGATGACTGGCCTCATCTGTGATTCTGGGCTGCAGCTTACTTTAATGCAATTTCTTGGATCACCTTCAGATTTGATTTCTTCAATAGAAATACAGCATTTGCTTATTTTCCAGTCAACATACTGAAATACTTTTCATTTCAGTAATTTACAGATTCTGACGGCATGGAACTGGCTCTTGGAAAATTCTGTATAAAACAGATAAAAGTGCTGAAGAAACTATTGCTTTACTCATTTTGCCTTCCCAGGGTGTTAAATAGTGAAAAAAAAAAATGCTCTAGAATAATTTTCTTTTGTGTGAACTGAGGTTTGAGCTTTTACCCCAGGAACAACTTTCCTAAGACTGAACTAACTGCTGGTTCCATCAGGTCATCTGTCATATTGATGTCTTTAGCACACATGTAATCTTTGTTGCAGGTAAAGAAAATGTTTTCAGTGATTCTCTGCTTTCTCCACAGCACTGCCTTTGGCTACTCTTGGAATAGAATAGAACTAACCAGGTTGGAAAAGACCTTCAAGATCATCAAGTCCAACCTATCACCCAACACCATCTAATCAACTAAACCATGGCACCAAGTGCCTCGTCCAGTCTCTTCCTAAACACTTCCAGTGATGTTGACTCTTCATAGTGGTCAATCTAAGGGTAAACATGTGCTATAGACAGCAGCATCACATGGAACTGTGCAATAATGCAGAGCTTCATAGAGGTTAATGCACTCTGCCAAATAAACTTTAGCTGAATGTGGTATTTTTAGGTTATCCCCTCCCCTTCTTCCGAACCTCTCCTTCCTCTGAACCTCTCCTCTCCAAACCTCTCCAAACCTCACTTCTTCACTCTCAAGTGACACTAACTTCTGCTTGACCTTGGCTGCATTATTTTGGTATTAACATCCCTCTGCTTTTGTCTTTTCTCCCTTTTGTACAGCGGGGTAGGGGAGAGGCAGAAAAGGAGAAGGTAGTAGCTTTCCCTGGGGGTGGGGGGTGGAGTTGGTGGTGGTTCCTGTGCTGTTTGTTAATTGTAAATATCTGTAAATATTGTCAATCCTGTATATTTTGTATGTATTCATTGCAGTCCTTTGTAGATTGTAGTTTTGCCTGTAAATACAGCTTTCATTTGATTCCAACTGAGCTGGTCTGGCAAAGTTAATGTTGGGGGTGGGGGGGGAAATTTCAACCCACCACATTGAACTAGCCAACAGCCATTGTCTCTACTCAATTTTACATCATTCAGTCCAAACCGAACTGTCAGACACAGCAGGGGCTGTGGTGCTTAACTATCAGTGCACTGTCAAGCAAAAAATGCTTCAGGTGCATAGCAAAATGGTACCCAGTCAGTGCTTTGCTACGATTATATAGATGTAACTAATGAGGGAAATGGTGTTGTAAATCTTCTTTTCCATCCAGTCTTCCACTGTCCTCTCATTTTTTTTTCCAAGCAGTAGTAGTAGACAGAATAGTCCTGCAACCCAGATTAAAATGAGAGGTGTTAAAAAGCAACTTTTTGTTCTGTTTCCTTTTTAATGACATCCAATAGTAAGCTGAAATGAAAGCTGAGCCCATGTGAATCTTCTTTATTTATTTTAAGTTTCCTTCCCAACATTCAGACTATGTTAGCATTTTGTAAAGATTTTTGAGAGGTATGGATGTGGGAAAGAAATACTGCCAAGGTATCTGACACATATAGCTTAGTCAAACTGTGTGTGTATTCACATCAGGAGAAATACACCACCTGGCACCCAGGCAAAGAGTTTGTAGAAGATCAGCGAATCACAGAATGTTAGGGGCTGGAAGGGACCTCGAAAAATCATCCAGTCCAACCTCCCTGCCAGAGCAGGATCAGCTACAGCAGATCACACAGCAACACATCCAGGTGGGTCTTGAATATCTCCAGAGAGGGAGACTCCACAACCCCCCTGGGCAGCCTGTTCCAGTCTTCTGTCACCCTCACAGTGAAAAAAGTTTTCCTCATGTTCACATGGAACTTTCTATGCTTCTGAGTGCTCTGATCTAGGTTCAAAAATATTTTTTATAATGTAAATATTATTTTGGTCTTGTCAGATTATGCCTTAGAAGTTATGGCTGAGAAGAAGACCCTAATGCATATGCAAAGGGTAAAACAGCAGTCTAAATAAAAAGTTGTTATTAGAGCTGAGAAAGAAATCATTTTCAAATGGCACTAAGATTTTCAAAAGTTTTATTTCACAGAGTTTCATAGAAACATTTGGATTTGGAAAAGATCCTCAGGATCACCAAGTCCAACCCAGAACCCTACTCTACAAGGGTCACCCCTAAACCATATCCCGAAGTGCCACAACCAAACCACTAAACAGATCCAGCCTTGGTGACTCAACCACTTCCCTGGGCAGCACATTCCAATGCCTGACCACTCTTGACATGAAAAAATGTTTCCTAATATCCAGTCTAAGCCTACTCAGATGCAGCTTGAGGCCATTCCCTCTTGTTCTATCACTAACTACCTGTGAGAAGAGATCAGGACCAGTCTCTCTACAACATCCTTTCAGGTAGCTGCAGACAGCTGAACAGTCCAGAAAAGGACAAACAGTCACAATCTTAAACAGAGAAGCATCTTAGTTACGAAATTACATCCTAGATCAGCTCTTCTCCACTCCTCTTTTACTCTAAGCTCTGGTAGGGTTACAAAATTCCTTGCAATCTAGAAGCATTCAGTAAATCTGCCTTTATTTTCTGTCTTGAAAAACAGAAAGCCAAATTTCCTTTTCTAAAAACCTGTCTAGAAAATGATGAGGCTGCTGCCACCGCTTACCTTCTGTAGCCAAAGAAGTCCCAGCTACCTCCCATGTGGGAGGAGAGGCTCTAATGTGCAAAGAGGCTGGTACCACACCACACCAGCTGATACTGAGGAAGCTGAAAGAAAAATGGCTGGAACCATGCCGGTGAAAGGTTGCTTCAGTTCAAGCAGAGGAAAGAAATCTGTCCAAGTAAGTGAAACAGAGAAGTAGAGGAAAAAATGATGCTAATGCCTACCTCAGCTGCAGGAATCAAAATGAAATTTCCTTGAATAAATACTCTGTAATTGTATTCTCTAATCCAGGAAACTACACTAGACTGACAGCAAAAAGTTGCAGTATTTGATGTAAGGGCCAGACCCCCCCCTTAGGCTGCACTTCCCATCAGGGCACTGATAGGGGCAAACTCTTACTGACTTTTAATCTTCTTTTTAACACATCTAAGTGCCGGGTCCTACACATGGGCCACGACAGCCTCAGGCAGTGCTACAGGCTGGGGTCAGAATGGCTGGAGAACAGCCAGGCAGAAAGGGACCTGGGGGTACTGGTTGACAGTAAGCTGAACATGAGCCAGCAGTGTTCCCAAGGTGGCCAAGAAATCCAATGGCATCCTGGCCTGCATCAAGAATAGTGTGGCCAGCAGGAGCAGAGAGGTCATTCTGCCCCTGTACACAGCACTGGTTAGGCCACACCTTGAGTCCTGTGTCCAGTTCTGGGTCCCTCAGTTTAAGAAAGATGTTGAGATGCTGGCACGTGTCCAGAGAAGGGCAACAAGGCTGGTGAGGGGTCTGGAGCACAAGCCCTAGTGCCATGGTTGAGTCAATTAGATGGTGTTGGGGGATAGGTTGGACTTGATGATCTTGAAGGTCTTTTCCAACCTGGTTAATCCTGTAAGATCTCAGCGCCTCGTCTTTCACAGACAATTCTTAAGAAAGTGCTTTAGCATATATATCTGAAAATGTATTTTGTAAAGTAGCAGCACTCCAGCACAGAGCAGCACTCCAGCACAGAGCATGTTATCCAAATGATTTTGCAACCAAAATGCCACCTCCATTTTACTTGAAGGAGCTGTCCCATGACCCTGCTCCTCTCTTTTGCATGACACTGAGCACCGGCTTTTAAAGTTAACCCTGCAAAGCACTTAGACAGCAACTGGTTATGAGGTAATCTTCCCATTCCCTTGTTCCCTGATTCGCTTTTCTGAAATGCACAATTTTTCATTTCTATTATTTAGCAGCTTGTATTTAACAAACTTTTTAAACTGGCTAGAGACAGCTTTAGCAAGCATCCATCATCTAGAAGTGGGATAGATTTATCTTTCAAAGACTTACACTTGGTCTTCCATGTTTTCAAGTTGTTAAGCTTAGCTCTCACTCTCCTCCTCTTTCAGAAGAAGTAGTGTTGCATTTTTAGGTATCCTGATGATATAGTTGCAATTATTAGGGCAGCAATTTTTAATTCTCACTCAAAATGTCATTAATTTATCCTCCATGAACTTGAAATAATCTTCATAATATTTGTCCCTTCTGGCTGTAACAAAAAGTAATAAACTGTGAATTGAAGAAAGCCAGGATGCACCACTTGGTAATGCTTAACAGTAGGGTTTTTCTGATGAGGCAATTAACCATTTTTGTCATATTTATTTTCAAGAAAAACTTTTAAAAAGTATTAAAATTGTCCACCAGAGCTCTTCAAGAGTAAGGGTTATTTTCACTTGGATAATGTCAGGGATGTGGTTTATTTCACAGCCCAACATTTAGTTGTGCTGGCACGACCAGAGGGAGGCAAACTGTGAAGTGGGGAGTGGGAAGGAGGAAATAAAAAGCTTCTTCACTATCAACTCCTCTATATCATTGAACAGCAACTTGAATCCCTCGCTGGTATATTTGCACCTACCCCAAAACAAGGGGCCCTTTTCATAAAATGACCAGTGAGGGTAAGTTAGACCCTGCTTTAGAGGGCTAGAGCACCTCTCCTATGAGGACAAGACTGAGGGAGTTTGGGCTGTTCAGTCTGGAGAAGAGAAAGCTCCGAGGAGACCCAGTGGTGGCCTTCCAGTATCTGGAAGCTGGTGAGGGACTTTTTAGGGTGTCAGGGAATGGTATGACTAGGGGGAATGGAACAAAACTAGAAATGGGTAGATTCAGATTGGATGTTAGGGAGAAGTTCTTCCCCAGGAGGGTGTTGAGACACTGGAACAGGTTGCCCAGGGAGGTGGTAGACGCCTCATCCCTGGATGTGTCTCTGAGCAACCTGATGTAGTGTGAGGTGTCCCTGCCCATGGCAGGGGGGTTGGAACAAAATGATCTTTGAGGTCCCTTCCAACCCTAATAATTCTATGAGTCTACTGCCATTAAGTCAAGTTGCAGTCTCTACCACAAGTAACAGTCAAGTTGCAGTCTCTACCACAATTAACATGTGCTTTTTTCACAGCTCTCCCCACACATTCACAAGGTTAGATAAAGTTTTCCTCTTGTTACTGGGAAAAAATCACAAGGTAGCCAGCTCATCACACTGTAACTCAGTTTTTTTCCTCTATAAATTTTAGCCATAAGAACAAGGAGGAAAGAAAAGCCTTCGCTTTTGTGTTGCTTTGCAGTGTGGTCCTCAGAAAAGCACAATTTAACCTGACTCATCATGTATTGGGCACCACAACAAATTTTGATGTGGCCTCAGGGTTTCCACCTCTCAAAAGTACTGATTGAAACACTATTTGCCCTTCAGAGGCATTTGGAGGAGAAAATTTGCAGTAAAACTCATAAGAATGGCTTAACCAAGATGTATGGCAACAATGCTGAGCATCACAGAGCAAGCCACCTGTGCAACAGCAGAACATAGCTGCTTATGGATCTCATTTCTTGCACATAGAGGGCAAAACCAACTATCTGTTACACTGCCCTTTTCTCCCCCTGGTGAGCTGTTTCTTTTGAATTGCATACATGACTTTGGGTACCTAATTTTTACCACCACTGCTTATGGGAAGCACAGGAGAGAATTTCCTACTTTCACAAAAGATGGTGAAAAGTCATGCAAGGAAACATAGATCCTCAATCACAGAGTAGGGCTTTGGAAATGTCACTTTGACACCAACAAAACCATGTAGAATCATATAACTATTAGGACTGGAATGGACCTCCAGGATCATCTAGTTCCAACCCCCCTGCCGTGGGCAGGGACACCTCATGCTATGTCAGGTTGCGCAGAGTCACATCCCGCCTGGCCTAAAAACATGCAGGGATGAGACTTCTACCATGGCCCTTTGCAACCTGTCCAAGGAAGAATAATATCTGATGATTTAAAAGGACTTGTTTCCAGGGTTTTCTAGATGTCACTGTCATGAATATCTCCTGTCTCATTATAGGAAGTCAGATCTGGCAACCAGTAACCTATTGTAATATTCCAAGTTTCATTCTCAACTCAAGATCTGCTTGTTAGGAGGAAGATTGTGAGAACATCTGAGTCTTCAGTCTTTGAACCCATTGACCCTAAAATGGTCAATACTAAGACTAACACTAACCCACAAGATGCTTTAATTTCATAGAATTGTCAGGGCTGGAAGGGACCTCAAGGATCATCTAGTTCCAAACCCCCTGCCATGGGCAGGGACACCTCACACTACATTAGGTTGCTCAGAGACACATCCAGCCTGGCCTTAAGAGCCTCCAGGGATGAAGCTTCTACCACCTCCCTGGGCAACCTGTTCCAGTGTCTCACCACCCTCTGACAAAGGTTTTTATAGTGAAATAGACTAAAGGTGGAAGATTCAGGTAAACTGACAAGAATGTAACTCATACATTAGTCAATGACTGTGAATCAGAATTACTCTGGGTGATTAAGGAAGTCTGAAGGTGTTTAAGTACACTAAAAAAGAACCAAGACAGTGCAAAATACTTCTGTGCTAAAGAAAGCATAAATCACACCAACTTACCCTAGAATTTGACCTAGGCATTATTTAAGGTACACACTGTGTCAATCCATACAGCCAGTTACCACAGGTTCTCAGTTTGTTGAATGTTTTCACAGAATTACAGAATGTTAGGGGGTAGAAGGGACCTTGAAAGATCCCCCTGCCAGACCAGGATCACCTAGAGCAGATCACACAAGAACACATCCAGGAGGGTTTTGAATATCTCCAGAGGGGGAGACTCCACAACCCCCTTGGGCAGCCTGTTCCAGTGTTCCATCAGGCTCACAGGGAAAAAAGTCTTCCTCCTGTTTCCATGGAAGTTCCTATGCCTCAACTTCCACCGTTTACCCTTGTGCTGTCATTGATCATCCCCCAGCAGTGTCTGGCTCCATCCCCTTGGCACTCACCCTCTGCATACTTATAAGCATGAAAGATGTAACCTCTCAATCTCTTCTTCTCTGACCTACAGATCCCCAGCTCCCTCAGGCTCTCCTCATAAGGAAGATGTTCTACTCCCTTCATCATTTTTGTGGCTCTGTGCTGGACCCTTTCAAGCAGTTCCCTTAGGTCCTTCCTGAACTGAGGGCCCCAGAACTGGACACAATACTCCAGATGCAGCCTCACCAGGGAGGAGTAGAGGGGAAGGATTAATTACTTAAGGGGATTCTCTCAAGGTCTTTCTCACTACTGGAAGAATATTGTATGTAAAACTAGAGAGGGGTGAACACATTTTACCTCATGACAAGCCCATTCAATGACCATTTCTAATAATGAAATATTATTAGCTTTATGTTCTTTTTTGGGAGATGATGACATAGAATAACATCTAATGATCAAATAAGGGCAGTAGAAGAGAAGAAAGCCGCATGGGAAAACAAACACCGGCATAGTGTGAAGAACGGACATAATAATATGGATAACATGGACAGAGTTTCTGATAACAATATTAGTAATACCTTGTACCCATGGTCCAAAGATAATATCTGGCATATTAGGGAGCTGTGTTAGTGGGGGAAAAAAAAAAGAGAGAGAACAATCAAAAAACCAAAACACAACAACAAAACAACAACAAAATACCCAAACCAAAAGAAAAGGAAAAAAAACCCCACCAAACAACACAAAAGCAAGCAAGCAAACAAACAACCCCCTCCCAACCCAAACCAAACAAAAGAAAGAATAACCATAAAAAGTGGTTTAAGTTACATCAATGAAATATCTGGGCCCCTCAGTTTAGGAAGGATGTTGACTTGCTGGAACGAGTCCAGAGAAGGGCAACAAAGTTGGTGAGGGGTTTGGAACACAAGCCCTACGAGGAGAGGCTGAGGGAGCTGGGGTTGCTTAGCCTGGAGAAGAGGAGACTCAGGGGTGACCTTATTGCTCTCTTCAACTACCTGAAGGGAGGTTGTAGACAGGCAGAGGTTGGTCTCTTCTCCCAGGCAGCCAGTACCAGAACAAGAGGACACAGTCTCAGGCTGCACCAGGGGAGGTTTAGGTTGGATGTTAGGAAGAAGTTCTATACAGAGAGAGTGATTTGCCAGTGGAATGTGCTGCCTGTGGAGGTGGTGGAGTCACCATCACTGGAGGTGTTCAGGAGGAGACTTGATGGGGTGCTTGGTGCCATGGGTTAGTTGTTTAGGTGGTGTTGGATTGGTTGATGGGTTGGACGCGATGATCTTGAAGGTCTCTTCCAACCTGGTTTACTTCAATAAACTTCAATAAACTTCAATCTGCAAAGTCAAGCTGGATCTGCAAAACCTGTGGACCACAAGAATAGCATGAGATGACCACAAGAATAACATGAGATGTTCACAGGCGTTAAGTTTGCTCAAGACTAATGATATTCCCCTGTGAAATGCAAACTGAAATTTGTTTGCCTATCAAAACAAGGCCTTTTTCTTATCCCCCTTCCCATTCACAGATGCAGGCATGTGTTGACTTGTTATTGTAGTTTATGAATGTTGGCCTTTATTTCTGTGAAATTAGTGTTATCAACTTCATTTGACAAAATGTAAAATTACATGTAAAGCTGACAGGCTTAGAAAAAAAAAAGTAATAGAAATTAAAAGGAGATAAACATAGCTTTATGAAGCTGTGTTCTCTTAAATAGTTCTTTTACTCTGAGGGGCTACATAATTACACCAAGCCATATGTGAGGCTTTTTTTCTTTCTTTGCTGCGTATTCATGAAACTGGACAAGTGCTAATAGCACTGTTCAGCAGAATGACATCTATCATTCAGAAAGTTCTCATTATAGCTTAATTTATCTGTTCAGTAAGGGAAAAAAATGGCTAAAAATCAGAATCTCCAATTAATGTTTGAGCCGAATTCAAAATAATATTCTAAGGTCTGATCTTAAACGTGTTGGATTAGGCAAAAGGCAGCCACACTAGGTGTCACTTTGTCTTTACCTGGGGATCTACATGATGGATTATACAGATCCCACGTGGCACAGGACAGGAAGAATTTGCAAAAACACATCCCATAGCACATAAATCATATGATGCAAAATAAACACTCCATAGCTTATAGGTGTTAGGATTCTGGAATCAAGATTTCTTATGCCAGTTGGTAGTTTTTTATGTTCCTCATTGGCCTTTCAATAACAAGCTATTTGATCTTCCTGTCTAATTGCTCTCATGTTAATAATTATGTGGGGTTCAGAAAGCTCTAACTCTTAAGTGTGCATATGGGAGGATGTAGAGTTATGACATCCCTGCAAACTCTTCGTGAGAAAGACGTGACCCAGGGCAGTGAGGAAACTCTCTTGGAAGAACTGATGAGCTGGGCACAGTGCCACACTGACGTAGCTGCCCTGTGCCAGCTTGCCGTGCCGACCTGGGTGGTCGCCATCCCTTAGAGCCAGAAATCTTCCCCAGAACCCTTTGCCTGAGCATGGCAGGGGAGTTTCTAGCTCCAGTGCTTTTATGGGCTCCATTTAAACTAAGTCAGAGTGTGTCACAGTGTTTTGGTTGTTTGCTGGCTCAGGCAGGGAAGCTGCTTTATGCAGGTAGTGGGCTGAGGCTTTATAGAGCTTGCAAGATTCCCTGAGAATCACCAGGCAGGGACTTGAAGCCCACATTACTGTGTCATGCACACAAATGATAAGAACATTGCTCCTATTTACTGTGACTCTGCTGTAGACAACCAGACATTTTATCTTGAGAAAGCTGGCTGAAGACTGCTGCATTTTTGCTTATCCCAACACCTCCATGAGCAGTACAACAGACACAACTGTTTTGTGTACAATTACTTGTACAACGAAGGAGCAGAGACTGATAAGGGGTTTAAACCACCTGCAGTATGGAATATGTCAGACTTGTTTTTTTCTAGTAGGCATCTTCTATTCTTCCCTCACTTCCATGGCCAGTGGCACGGATATACAGATAGGAGGCAGTGACTGATTTTAATGATGTCTGCTACCACTAGACTTGATTAAAATCTTGAGCACTGTGTGGTAGGCCATGATGATTTTGCCTGAGTATGGAAGGCAGGATCTAAGGAGGAAGGAAGAAAAAGAGGCCAAGGTGGACAAAAATGTCAAAATAGTGGGTAATCAGCTGCTTCAGTCACGGCTCTGCTTGAAGACGTGGAGTCTGGGGGATTCCTGTGTTAGCAGGGAATTGTGCAGGGAGCCATCTTCTGCATCCAGTAGTGGAAAAACAGGTCTGGCAGGGTACCGGACTGCAGCATTCTAGAAGAGCATGGGGCATGTTTTTTCCATTTTCCCACTTCCTTATGCTTTTTGATCCACTGTCTCAAGAAAGGGGCTGCTAGCACCCAGGTGTGCCTGGGAATGGGTTGTTTTCTGTTTCCTTTCCACAGGTAGCTCAGGGATTTGCAGGCTGGCCCATGCTGCAAACAGAGAGAAGCAGCAAGAGGGGAGCTCGGGGGGCTTCTCTTCCTGCCACCTTCCTCTCAAGCCCCTCCACACACCCACTCCTTGCTACTGGTAAAAAAACACCAACAAAACAAACCCAACAACAACAAAAAAACCCAAAGTCAAAACCTTTCAACAGATTAAACTGCTTTTGACTGAGCCATTATTGAGGTACTATTTTCCCTTACAGTTAATATTTGTCTGGGTAGTTGCTGCTAAGTGTTCATGAAAAAATCCACTACCTTAGCTGTACCTTGTATTATTCAGCATAAAACATATTTCACATAACAGATACCTTTCCTCTGAATGTTTTGTTTCCCTAAGCCAGAGCTGATCCTTCAGGTTTTAGGTTGGACATTAGGAACAGGTTCTTTACCATGAGGATAGTGGAAAATCAGAACAGGTTGCCCAGGGAGGTAGGTGAGGCTCCATCCCTGGAGATATTCAAGGTGAGGCTCGACAAGGCTCTGAGCAACCTGATCTAGCTGAGGGGGGGATCTAGCTTACTGCAGAAGGGGATGGAATAGATGACCTTTGGAGGTTACTTCCAACCCAAGCCATTCTATGATTCTGGCCCCCAACAATGGCAGAAAGGCCAAGGGGAGCTCTCTCCTGGCTGGTGCAGCCGGCAGCTGTGTGGTGTCCCCTTGCAGCATGGCTGGGATGCCTGGGATAGGCAATTCGAAATAAGGGATCGTGCAAGGATGGGGACTGTGAGACTCTGCCTTGCATCTCCTCTCAGTCTGGTAGTGACAGTGCCACCCCAGGAGCCAGGCATTTCACCTGAGCCCAGGTATCTTTTCTCGTCCAAGTAAAAGCTTTTTCTGCTGCCCCACTCTGCCTTACCCTCACAGCTTCAGCAGCAAAAGCTAACACTCACTCGCACCTACTCTGGTTCTCGCCAAATACATTGACAGCGACGAACAGCAGGGGGATGGCGGCGTGCACCGAGCGGGTACCCAGTGAGGTTTGGGCGCAGGAAGGCCAGAACGGGAGTGGATTTTCACCCGGGACGGAGAGGAACGGGGTGGGCAGGGAGCAGGGCGGCCTGGGGACGCCGCTTGCCGTGCCGGCGGCGGACCACGAGATGGCTTCGTGCGGGGTGACCCGGCGCCCGCTGGAACCCCAGAGGCCGCGCCGGGTGAGGAGACAGATCCGTCTTTCTCGTTCTGGCACATTTTAAAGGCGCTTGCTCATCCCTGGGGCTGCCGGAGGACAGCCACACCCCTCCGGCAGAGCCGAGAGCCGCGCTGGCGAGAGCTGCGCTTCCTGGCTGCCCCGGGAACGCCGCCCGAGATCAGGGCGAGAGACTCCGGGGAGGTCACCCGGCGCTGCCGCTTAGCCTGCTCTCGCCTCTCAAACCATGCAGTGGGTAGCTGATTTTCCGGGGCGAAAATCCTTCTAACTCGGTTTTAAAAGTAAATGACGATCGGTGGGAAATGGGAGGGATGATTAAGCAGGTAAAGGTGAGAGAGAGATTGCCAAGACTTTCAGGGCTTTAAAAGTTGGAAAAGAAGTTGTGGGTTTGGGTTTTTTTACCCCTGGCTCCTTTGAGATAGGCTATTTCTATGAAGAAAATTCTGCTCACATTACAGGAGGGAGGTGTCAGGGGGTTTGACTGTCATTGAAGTTGAAATGAACTTTGTCACCCTGTTTAAATATTTAAGTCTCTTGACACAGGAAAATACATCGCAAAGTGATAAAAAATATATTTAAAATACAGCTGCCTTTGAGATTAAGCATTCCTATTCCCGCTGTATCGGCTCACTTGGCTCAAGCAACCCTGAAGAAGAGAGTATGGCAAGAATCTGTGGACCAGAGAAACAGCTCCATGATCAGAATCTGCCTATTTGTGCATTTGAAGCGGTACCGCTTTGTTTTAAACGAATAGTTTCAGCCACTCTGCTGATTGAACTGATTTCCAAGAGGTTACACATCCTATTGATGTGCACGTGTATCAGTTGTCTTTATCCATCCAGTCATATTCATACCCTGTTCCATAAAAATACCTCTCTTTTACTGTAGTTTCACCATGTTGCATACTGGTGATATTTAGGGGAATTTTTTGTCTTTGACTTAACAGTCTTGCCTTCCCTGCACACATAGAGGGTTTCTACTGCCATGTTGCTGCTTGTGTTAAAAGTCAAACAGAAAATGGTCTTTAAAGCCCACCCGAACATATCTCTGCTTTGGATAGAACATTAAGGAAGGTATTGGATTTACTTTATAATAAAAGGTGATTTATATATATTGTTTAGTGAAATTGTTGTAAACTTGTTGTAATGTGGTTCAGGGCAGAAGCCAGTTCTGTGCTTTGTCTGAAGTGATGTCAGATGGCAATAACCTGCAGTGTGGCTGTGAACGTGGAAGGCTGAAGCTGGAGACACTTGTGTGAGTGGGAGCCCTCAGTCATAATTTGAAGTCTTATCTCAAGGACAAACATGAAATGATACTTTAAACTTGTGCATACCATACTGACAGCAAAGGCAGGGTTTTCCATTTAGGTTCACCCTTTTCCATGGAAGGTCTCAGGATCATCACACGGTTTTCCTTTCTTGTCTTCACAGACCACTCTCCGTGTGTCCGGAAACAGGCTACAGAGACCTGAGGGAAGGCTCACCTCACACACTTTGGTGTAAATGATACCATTAAAGTAATGCAGCCCAGCATGAGCAGCAGATCTCAAATATCCTGATAGTTTTTGAACCTCCACCTCTAACTTCATGTATATTGGGTTGTGGTGGGCTTAACTGGTAACATAAACAGCTTCCAACTTCTAAATGCACGAAGGATGCTATAGAGTCCCACAGCTGATGAAAACCAAGTAATTTATACATCCTAACAGATTGCTTTGTACATTTCTTGAAGGCAGAAAATACATGGAGTAAATCCTCCTGCATCTGAAGGAGAACACTCAGGTTCTTTTTCTGTGCTTACAGCAACAGGACTACAGCGATCTGATTCTGCAAAGTTCAGAGCTTATGCAGCACCTGCTGGGATAAATGGGGAATGAAGATTCTCTGAGTTACTGCAAAAAATAATCACTCCAGTTTCCTTACTTAAGTTCTTTGAGCCTGTGACTATATAAACCATACATCATGTATGGACATATATGTCCTTCAGCTGTGTGACATCGCTTGTCACTTAATGTAAATTTGTTCAAGCTGTAGAAAAGTCAAAGTGGATCCTGTATCTGAAATCTGAGCTCCTGCTTATGAAGAAACATACTGACTGACTCATACTTTTTTTTGACCTTATGTTCAAGCTAGTGAAAAATGAGTATGAAACCAGGAATTAAGACACAAGTTAAAACCTGTGTAAGAGGTTTGAAGCAAACTCTGCAAACTGTGGATCTATGTCCAGATCTCAGCTGCTTTCAGTCACAGTGTGTCACGCAGTCATTGTGTGACAGTGATGTGTTTGGCCAAAGGTATGTCCCTATGTGTGGGCAGCAAGGACACTATCTGCTTGACAGCAGTTTAAGCAATCTGATGATGTGTATATTTGTTAAAGCTTTATCCTTTGAGCTCATGTTTTAGCCTGCCACGTGCTCTTCAAATATTTATCTATTTGTCCAACCATCCTCTGGTTCACTTTGGTTTCAGACTGTTTTGTTGTGAAGTGCTGCTTTAGGGATACACAGTGGGATGTATGTCGTGGGATACGTGGTGGGGTATCTGTTGTGTTTGAAGTGATGAGGCTGTGGTCCTCCTGTGCATACTAGATGTGAGTTCCTTTTTAGATATGTGACCCATGTTCCAGCCAAGTTCTGCCTCCTGCACTAACATGTTTCTACACTGAGACTCGTTGTTCGCATCTGGAGAGTAGCTGATGTAAAGCATCATGATTGCAGAGGACAAATCAATCCCACACATAATCCAGACTATTCATCTGCATTGATTTGAAAATGGAAGCTAAAATCTTGAATATGACCTTGTCTTCAACAGGAAGCCAGTGCAGGGGCCACCATCAATGATGGTGTGGCATCTTTTTAGCAGAGAGGCTGCTCTGATCTAAGCAGCTTTTTAAGATTAGCTGTTTCAAGCCAGGATGCCTGAATGATATTTGTGAATTTTCATCCCCAAATCTGCAGGGATTAGTGTAAACAGCAATGCATCTCCTCTCAACAAAGGGACAAGTGCATTTCTGAAAAGAAGGATGAATTGTGTGCAAGGAGAGAGGTGTTCAAAGGAGGCTGGAGTCTGGGCCCATTTGTAGTGATCTGAGTGGAGATGTTTTCATAAAGGGAGACCCTGTTGTCTGGATGATAGTGATGTCATCAGAATCCTGTGATGAGGAAAGTGGTGTGTGATCATATCTATGTCTCTGCATGGATGATCTGAATAAAAATATCAGCAGCATTTGGGAGAGGACAGATGTGAGGATCCCAGTAAAGAGGATAGCAGGAAAAGAACTATGAAAATATTACAAGAGGTCTTTAAATAGGAAAAGAGTTAAAATCTAGAAGAATAAAAGATTAAAATATTTTGAGTTACACCTGGGTTCTTTGTTTTCACAGAATCACAGAATGTTGGGGGCTGGAAGGGACCTCGAGAGATTATCTACTCAAACCCCCCTGCAGTCCCTGGAGGTGTTCAAGAGGGGATTGGACGTGGCACTTGGTGCCATGGTTTAGTGGTCATGAGGTCTTGGGTGACAGGTTGGACTTGATGGTCTTTGAGGTCTTTTCCAACCTTATTGATTCTATGACACTGTCATTCTATGTTCACCTAGACCAGATCACACTGGAAGTCAACCAGGCAGGTCTTGAATATCTCCAGAGGGAGATTTCACAACTCCCCTGGGCAGCCTGTTCCAGTGTTCTGTCACTCTCACAGTGAAATAAGGCTTCCTCCTGTTTCCATGGAACTTCCTGTGCCTCAGCTTCCACCACTGCCCCTTGTGCTGTCATAGGGCACCACCCAGCAGAGCCTGGCTCCATCCTCTTGGCACTCACCCTTTTCGTATTTATAAACATGAATGAGGTCACCCCTTAGTCTCCTCTTCCCCAAGCTGAAGAGCTTTCAGTTATACACAGGAACAACAACACAAAAACAACATTAAAAAATAGAAATTCTATGCTGAGCTCAGCAATATGACAGGTGTAAGTTGGGGAGATATTTTCAGGTCCCAGCTTTGCAACATCAGTGTGATACAGGCAGAGACAACATGAAAGCCGGTTTCATTTTCAGCTTTGATCACTGACGTAGGTAGGAGCAAGTGTACATGCACATCTGGGTGTTTTAGTGGTAAGTATGTAAGTAGGACAGCACATAGTGAATGTTTTTATGACAGTTGTGTCACCTTGCACAACCTTGCACTACCTTGCTTATGTAGTTAAAAGTGAAAAGTGGACATGCACCACTTACTTTTCTTTGTTGGTGGTGGTGTGGGGAGGTTTAGGCTGGATGTTAGGAAGAAGTTCTTCATAGAAAGAGTGATTTGCCATTGGAATGTGCTTCCCAGGGAGGTGGTGGAGTCACTATCCCTGGAGGTGTTCAAAAAAAGGATTGGACATGGCACTTGGAGCCATGGTTTAGTTGTCATGAGGTGTTAGGTATTAGGTAATAGGCTGGACTTGATGATCTCTGAGGTCTTTTCCAACCTTGTTGATTCTATGATTCTGTGATTCTATGATCTTTTGAGGTCCCTTCCAGCCCCTAACATTCTGTTATTCTGTGTTCCACTGTGGTGTCTCCATGGACTTCAGTTCCTTCAAAACTATGCATGTACTTTGTCATGGTTTTCTCCTCAGGCTGCTGGGGAATATTTGCTCTGATATTCAGAGCCTCTTCCTCCTGTGATCTTGGTGTTTTATCTGTTGTTTCTCCCTGGTTTTTCCCCTCCTTCTGCCTATCCAGTGTTTTCTGCCCTTTCCTAAGTATGTTTTTGTAGAGGCATCACAGGCTTCCCTGGGCTCAGTTGTGTCCTGTGATGTGGCCAGTGTGGCTGTGTTCAGCATGGGATAGGCCCCAGTCTCTTCTCTCAGAGGTCATCCCTACAGCCCTCCTGCCACCAGAACCTTGCCAAATGCAGCTGATACAATGGTAGGGAGGTGGATTCACTAAATCGTCTTTTTCTGTTCCTTTCTTTTTTTCCCAGGAAGCTGTAGGGACACTGCAATGAAGACTGGTAGAGTTTATGATGACTGCATCAGGTACAGAGGGAGAGGAAGAGAGGGAGAGCTGTTTGTCATACCTGCCTGAGGCTTAGAAGGCAGCTCCCCAGATCTAGGAAAGTTGTAAGATAGCAAAATGAGCTCGCTCTGAAAAATGTTTGTTCACTAATGCAGCAATGACTGTGTCCTGTCTTCACTATAGAGATGCCCAAGGACACTCACCTGTAGTGTATTAAGAAGGAAGAGACCAGAAATGCATTAGTGCTGGATAGACAAAATATTTACATTATTATAGCTAGATGGACTAGAGAGATAGTAATCTGATATGTATGCATGCATGGTACATTTTTATATTAGAGTTGCAGCACAAATGACCCCATTAAATCCTGTTATTTTTCTAATCCAATAAGCATTTAATCTCATTGCAAGTGTTGGAAATAATTATTCATTTATACACTTGTTTTTGCCACACATTTGATGTCAACAAAGAGTGTGCCTTTGACTAATCAGTTAAAACAGCTGGCAGATGAAGTAGTGAAAGAGAATCAAGAATGTGCTGTTCCCAGGAAGGAGACTGTTGGTGGTTTTTCTTTGGTCTGAGATGTTATTGATTCTACAAAGAAATGTTGTATTATACACACAAAAAACCCCAAACCATTGTAGGACAGACTCTACTTTGTGTTGACAAACACCAGAACAAGAGTGAAAAGTAAAAGGCTTTGTGGTTCTCAAGCTGCCTCAGCCTGCTGCCTTTCTGTCTCTTAAGATATTGCATTTTGCAGCTGTGAATAGCTCTGGATAGGTGGAGGGGCTCCACTCTTTTTCAACACTCTTCTCTTACCTTTCAAATATATGTCATACCAAGTTGGGTGAAGAAGGCTGTGTATGAGTTGCTGGTTGACAGTTCCCTCCCAAGAGAAATTCTTATGAAGACCATTGCAATGGTAATCTTATTCTTTTGTGCTCCTGCATGAACTGTAGCAGGTAGAGTGAGTCACCAGGGACCTGTTGGATGCTCAGGTATTTTTATGTTTCTTCATCTCAATTTTGTCACCCTCTTCTTCACCAGTCTTGGGAAGCACTCCACTCTCCACTTTAGAAGTAATTCAAGTACACACCAGGACTTATGTTGGACTTAATATTCCACGCCAGCAGTGTCGTGGGTGGACAATGTGGTGGACATGGGTGCCATAGAGTGAGCCCCTCCCAGCCAGGGCCTTACTGCTACAGATCAGCACGATGCTGCCTGTGGAAGAAGGTTGTGGCAGTCACACCTTTGGTGAGTTCAGGGAGGCAGATGCAAGATGAGTAGAGTCATAGAATCATAGAATCATTTTGGTTGATAGAAACCTTTAAGATCACCAGGCCCAACTATGAACCTAACATTACCAAGTTCACCACTAAACCATGTCCTTAACTGCCACATCTACATGTCTTAAATACCTCCAGGGATGGGAACTCAACCACTTTCCTGGGCAGCCTCTGCAGTGACTTACAACCATTTTGCTGAAGAAAATTTTCCTAATATTGTAGGTTTATAGAATCATTTTGATTGGAGGAGATTTTTAAGATCATCAAGTCCAACTGTTAAGCTAGCATTATGAAGTTCACCATGAAACCATGTCTGTCAACACCACATCTATACATCTTTTGAATATCTCCAAGGATGGAGACTCCACTACCTTTCTGGGCAGCCTATTCCAGTGCCTCACAAACCTTTGGTGAAGAAATTTTCCCCAATGTACAATCTAAATATCCCCTGTTGCAGCTTGAGGCCATTTCCTCTTATTCTATCATTTTTTACTTGGGAAGAAAAGACCAATGCCCACCTCACTATGAGCTCCTTTCAGGTAGTTGTAGAGAGCAATAAGGTCTCCCCTCAGCCTCCTTTTCTCCACATTCATCAACCCCAGTTTCCTCAGTTGCTCCTCAGAAGACTTGTGCCCTAGATCTCTAGCAGCTTTGTTGCCCTTCTTCGGGCATGCTCCAGCACCTCAATGTTGGCCTCAGCCTATTGATCCAGCCTGTCCAGGTTGCTCTGTAAAGCCTTCCTACCCTCAGGTATACTGAATTAATCAGGTTGGAAAAGACCTTCAAGATCATTGAGTCCAACCTATCAACATCTAATCAACCATGGCATCAAGTGCCTCATCCAGTCTCTTTTTAAACACTTCCAGCAATGGTGATTCCACCATGTCCCTGGGAAGCCCATTTCAATGGCAAATCTCTCTTTCTGTGAAGAATTTCTTCCTAACATCCAACCTAAACCTCCTCTGGTGTAGCTTGAGACTGTGTCCTCTTGTTCTGTCACAGGTTGCCTGGAAGAAGAGACCAATCCCCACCTGGCTACAACCTCCCTTCAGGTAGATCAACACTCTTGCCCAACTTAGTGTTATCTGAGGGTGCACTCTACCCCTTGTCCACATATTGTACTATGGATTTTTTTCATCCCAACCTGCCACACTTCTATGTCTACAGCTGTAGAGGCAAATTTTTGTCACTAAAGAGAAGTACTACCCTTTGTCAGAAAACCCGGGGGGGGGGGGGGGGGGGCGGTGCGGGAGGAAGGATGATGCTTTTACTGTCACAGCTGTAGTCTGAAACATAAAACAAGTATTAAAGCATCAGTTAAGGAAGGAAACATTGTAAAGGTTAAGGAAGACTTCAGAGCAGATAAGCTTGAAGTTATTTTTACCACAGGTGTTTGTGTAATGATGTTGTACTCTGTGAGGGAATTTCACAGCTCTCTATGACACGCTAGGTGTTACATGTTGGCAGAATGATGGCTTTAGTAACTTTGCCTGCAATGTAAGAAAATGAGAAACACTTGCAAAATTACTACTGCTAAAGATACTTCCACTTTCAGCCTGTGCTTTTCACACAGGTGTTTATTTCTATGTTTGTGTTTACAACCTTTCTGATAAAAGGGATAAAATATATTTGGACATTTTTGGGGAAGCTCCCTGCTGCTTCTCGGGTAACTCCACTGCAAATGCTAAGAATAGGAAATCAAGAGGATATATCCACTGAAAATAATGTGTTCCAAGATATGTTCAATTATGACAAAACAGCTGCAAGGCCTCCTACACCCAGTCCATCACTTCCACCATATGTGACAAGAAAGGTAAGGAAAGATGCAAGCCTTACCTAATATCTAGAAATACTGCAGTAATGGCCATGTTAGAAATACTGTTGATAGAGGGACACTCTCCTAGCTTTCAAGCTTCATAATGACTAAAATAGGGATAAAATGGGGAAAAAATGATGAGAATTTCAGGAAAAATTAGTGGTCTTTGACTACAAAAGTTATTCTCATTGAGAGAATCTTCAGATTATCTCATCTCCTTCACATAATGTGCATAGAGTGGATTCTGGGCAAAATTACAGGTTGTTTTCTGATGAACCTTATCTTTCTGCCTTCTGCTTATTGCTGCAAGGCATCTGAAAATTGAGAGAATCATGTGTGACCCTCCCTGGAATTCACAATGTTTTGCAGCCATATGTCCTAAGGATGAGTGGTGTGACAGTATCACAGGTGCTGAACACAGAATCAAGGGTGTATCTCCACCAAAGACTAATTGCACTGAAATCTAGAGAAGTGCTTCACTGAGCTACAGATGCTCCATGTGAACAGGTATCACGGAATCACAGGATGTTAGGGGCTGGAAGGGACCTTGAAAGCTCATCCAGTCCAACTCCCCTGCCAGAGTAAGATCACCTAGAGCAGATCACACAGGAATGCATCCAGGCAGGTTTTGAATATGCCCTGAGAGGGGGACTTCACAACCCCCTGGGCAGACTGTGCCAGTGTTCTGACATCCTCACAGTGAAAAAATTTTCCTCGTGTTTCCATGGAACCTCCTCTGCCTCAGCTTCCAACATTGCCCCTTGTGCTGTCATTGGGCATCATTGAGCAGAGCCTGGCTCCAGCCTCTTGGCACTTATCCGTTGCACACTTATAAGCATGAATAAGGTCACCTCCCAGTCTCCTCCTCTCCAAGCTACAGAGCCCTCAGCTCCCTCAGGCTCTCCTCATAAGGAAGATGTTCCACTCCCTTCATCATTTTTGTGGCTCTGTTATGGACTCTTTCAAGCAGTTCCCTGAGGTCTTTCCTGAACTGGGGGGCCCAGAACTGGATACAATACTCCAGATGCAGCCTCACCAGGGCAGAGCAGATCCTGTGCCAGAACACGACGGTGTGACAGAACAATATTGAAGTGACAATAAAACTGATGAAAGATCCCTCTCAGGCCTTCATTTTGTGAAATGTTTGGAAAACTTCTTTGCATTCTTCGTAAATGCAACTGCCTGGTGTTCAGCTACATTAAGCAAATAGAAGACCAGGGCTGAATCTTGAGTCAGTAAGGTAATCCCTCTAACTGCCCAGCAAATTTAGCTCACTCATGTAATTTGCAATGTTTGCTCCTATATTAGGATACTTAAATGGCAATTTCAAATAAGCTGGAGTTTTGGACACTTATGGGCAACTGTCACCTATCATGAAAGGCAGGTGAACTTGATGAACTTGGTCTCCTGTGACAAAGTGATATGCCTAGTGGATGAGGGAAAGGCTGTGGATGTTGTTTATCTGAACTTTAGAAAAGCCTTTGACACTGTCTCCCACATCATCCTCCTGGAGAAACTGGCTGCACATGGCTTGGATGGGTAGACACTTCACTGGGTTAAAAACTGACTGATGGCTAGGCCCAAAGAGAGGTGCTGAATGGAGTTAAATCCTATTGGTGGCCAGTCACAAGTGGTGCTCCCCAAGGTTCATTATTTGGGCCAGTTCTCTTTAATATCCTCATCAATGGTCTGGAGGAAGGAATGGAGTGCACCCTCAGTAATTTGCAGATGACACCAAATTGATTGTGAGTGTTGATCTGCTGGAAGGTAAGAAGGCTTTGGTATCAGTGAGATCTGGACAGGCTGGATTGATGAGCCAAGGCCAGTGGTATGAGGTTCATCAAGGCCAAGTGCTGGGTCATGAATGTGGGTCACAACAACCCCATACAATGCTACAGTCTTTGGGGAGAGTGGCTAGAAAGATGCCCAGCCAAAGAGGACCAGGGTATGCTGGTTGACAGCTGGCTGAACATGAGTCAGCAGCATGCTCAGGTGACCAAGAAGGTCAGAAGCATCCTGGCCTCTGTCAGGAACAGCAGGGCCAGCAGGAGTAGGGAAGTGATTGCCCCCCTGTATTTGCCACTGGTGAGGTCACACCTTGAATACTGTGTTTAGGTTTGGGACCCTCACTGCAAGAAGGATTGGAGATTGGATGTGGCACTTGGTGCCATGGTCTAGTTGCGAGGTCTGTTGGAACAGGTTGGACTTGATGATCCTTGGGGTCTCTTCCAACCTTAGTTACTGTGATACTGTGATACTGTGATATGGAGGTGCTGGAGTGTGTCCAAAGAAGGGCAACAACATGGTTGAGAGTTCTAGGGCACAAGTCTGAGGAGCAACTGAGGGAACTGGGGTTGTTGAACCTGGAAAAAAGGAGGCTCAGGGAGACCTTATTGCTTCCTACAACTACCTGGAAGGAGGTTGTAGTGAGGTGGGCATCGGTCTCTTTTCCCGAGTAACAAGCAACAGGATAAGAGGAAACAGCCTCAAGCTGCAATAGGGGAGGTTTAGATTGGACCTGAGGAAACATTTCTTCATCAAAATGTTTGTGGCACTGGAAGAGGCTGCCCAGTGAGGTGGTGGAGTCACTGTCACTGGAGTTGTTCAAAATACATGTAGTCATGGCACTTTGGGACAAGGTTTAATGGCCATGGTGGTTTCAGGATGACAGCTGGACTTGATCTTAGAGCTCTTTTCTGACAGAGAGAGGTCTATGATTCTATGACCATCTAGCATTATTTTAGGTCATCTTTCTGAAGGGTAGTTCTCCTGTGTATTCATATATAGATCTGGAAAAGTGGAAGACTTGCTTTTACACTTCAAATTCTATGATGGGTACAAATCTACAGATTGCATCAATCAGAACTTGTCAATGTAATTGTCAGAGTTTTAAGCTGATTGTGAAATATGTGCATTCTCATGCAAGCACAAGAATCAGAAACAAATGATGAAAGCCTAAATTGCACGTGTGCATAAAAAACCACCTTGACATTAGCTCATTCAAAGTTGTTCCTCTCAGTGGCTTCACCAAGGCTCTTAGAGGTGCCAGAGTCAGTATTCAAAAGGAAACCTGAAAAAAGTATTTGATTGATTGATGGATTGATTGATTAATCTACTGAACAACCTTGACTCATGTTAATGAGGTTCATACCCTGTGTTTCTCCCTGAAAAACACAATCCAGCTCTGCCCTTCACCTACTGGGTGACCTTGAACGTAGAGCATTGCCTCAACCTAGAGTTTTCCCGATAAAAATGGCAGTAATATTTCCTCACCTTTGGAAATCTCCATGCTAACAGTTAACAACAAGCATTTCAGAGGAGTCAGGCAGTATTCTTACTGCTGTGTTATTCTGGTAATTCCTGTAGGTTGTAAGAGAAGAAATTTCTCCTGCCAGCATGAAGCCGAGAGGGAACTTCTAGCTGTCGTAGCTATGGCTAATCTGTACCTTCAGAATGGTTTAAGATCAGCTCAGAAATAGCTATGGATTTTCACAAGCCTTAAAAGTTGCTCCTGGAGGACAGTAGCAGAAAAGACCAGGAACATCCCAAGGAAAAAGAAACAAATTAAAATTGAAAAGCTGACAAATTTTCCTTGTAATTGGTTTGCATCAGTCAGAATATCTGTGAAAGACAAAGGTCAAGCAACTTACTTAAACAAATTCTGTGTGGATCTAAGATTAACCTTGGCATTTTCAAAACCTTAGAAAATTAGGGGAAGGGCTGCAGCCCTGAGGATTGTGGTCCCTCAGGCTGACTGGAGAAGAGATTATATTAAACATTTTGAGACCTGAATGATCCATTCTGTATTAGAGACGATTTACAAGATCCTCAGAGTATGCTTGAAACATCTGACTGAGAAAGAGTCTGTGGACTTTCTGCTGTCTTGCTAGGGGTTCCCAAGGGCACTATTAAGGAATCAACTATTGTGATTGATGGAAAAATAAAGAAATTGAAGAAGAAATGAAGACAAACTGTAATGTGGACTTTTTCCTGCAGTCCCATGATATCTTCAACATTAAGTGATTTTGGCAGATAATTTCTACTATGAAGCATGTGGATAGCCAGAAGGCTATTAAGAGAGAATGATGCTGAAATGTAAGCATGGAGGATTCTTATAAAGTGTATCTTTCTCTCATTCATAGTACATGATGAAAAATTATGTGTCCAGAGTGCTAACAAATTATGGCAAATTATAAATTCTCACTCTGTGTATATATAATACTAAGCTGCCTTTATTACCATAAGCCATCATGCTCCCTCTCACCCCACCCCACCCCACCCCATTCCTGCTACACATTTCCTACTTATAAAAATATTCTCAACTTTATCTTTTAGCTAATTGTGGCTAATCTCTGTACACAAGCTGATAATATGTCTGGTCAGTTAGACCAGTGTGTGGTAGATGGAAAATGCTTAAATGGGAAGGCAGAATGGAGTGAGAGCCCGTGTTCACTTTGTGCAGATGAAAATGATCTCATCGTGTGCAAGATGCTAGGGGAATAAGATTCCTCCTCTCTTCCTGCTACCGGTTAGATCTGGGTGATGTAACGAATGTACATATGCAGCTAGATGAATTATCTTTCTCCCACTCAGGTATATGCCCTCCAAAGTCATCTTAGGAGTTTTTCTTTCCCTGTTCTGTGAATTATTTGTTAAGATGATTATATACTTTTTTATGTTGGGTCATAACTGTGTGCAATTGCTTTGGGTTAGAATCATAGAATTGTCAGGGTTGGAAGGGACCTCAAGGATCATCCAGTTCCAATCCCTCTGCCATGGCCAGGGACACCTCACACTAGATCAGATAACTCAGAGCCACATCATGCCTGGTCTTAAAAATCTCCAGGGATGGGGCTTCCACCACCTCCCTGGGCAACCTGTTCCAGTGTCTCACCACCCTCATGGGGAACAACTTCTTCCTAACATCCAATCTGAATCTACCCACTTCTATTTTCACTCCATTCCTCCTAGTCCTGTCACTACCTGACGTACTCCAGGGCTGTCCCCACTGTGGTGTTGCTGATCACCTCAGCAGAATTGTATTACTTCCAGTTTCTGCCTGAACAATTTCAACCATAATGCAAATCTATAGGTTCTGGTGCTGTTTTAAGTGGCTTTTCTGGGTTTCTGTGTCCAAAACATCTGTGTTTTTCTCCCCCCCACCCCGCTACTGTAGCTTTAATAGAAGGCTTTCACTCTCCCTGTTAACTGCATTGAGTTTCTGTGCTTTGACTATGATCATTTTGAGAATATGCCATACCCAGGAGCATGGTCATTTTCAACTTTTTTGTTTTCCCCAGGGAAAGAACATAAGAGCAGTTTGCAGACCTCACTGATGTAAACTAGCATTCAGCATTCCATTTGGCTAGTGCTTATTTTAAACCTTGTTCTTCCTGGGCCAAATCGGACAGACTTCAGTCTGTAAAAGGCTCCTTTCAAGGTGTATCTGCTTGCATCTGTGCCAGCACTCTGGGCAGGAGGATTACGTGGTGCTAGCTGCAGTAATGTCAATACTGGTGCCAATATTTTTATCTGCATTAAAACCAATGCTTTGGCCTGGTATTTAAAAAAGCAAAAACCAAAACCCAATTCTTCCTCATGGCAGAGATGATGGCAGGCACGGCACATAAATATTTTGAATGCCATTTAAAGAGTTTATTGATGTGCAGTTTGTTTTCTCGCACCACTACAGAACGTGTACTGAAGAAATGCATGCATCAACAGTAATCAACAAATACCTAATGCATCCTTATTTGGAATTCATAAATAAGGATAGTTCTGGATGGTAACTAAAGGCATGTCTAAGACCCTGTAGTTACAGGTGAAGGAGAAATCTGGCTAAGCCAAGTGACTGAAATCTGGGGAGGGACTTTGTAGGCTGTCAGGTAATGATAGGACTGGGGGGAATGGAACAAAAAATAGAGCTGGGTAGATTCAGATTGGATGTTAGGAAGAAGTTCTTCCCCATGAGGGTGGTGAGACACTGGAACAGGTTGCCCAGGGAGGTAGTAGAAGCCTCATCCCTGCAGGTTTTTAAGGCCAGGCTGGATGTGTCTCTGAGCAACCTGATGTAGTGTGAGGTGTCCCTGCCCATGGCAGGCGGCTTGGAACTAGATGATCCCGGAGGTTGCTTCCAGCCTAACAATCCTATGATTCTATGACTACTATTTCCATGATCCCTTTGTTTAGATCGAACTCATCTGCTCTGTTGCGGAGTTCCAGTCAGCTTCACACACTACAAACAGAAGTGTCAGTCTCAGGGTGAAATGGAAAATGATTTATTCCGTTTGCTTTCACTGGAGGAAGGTAGTGTCTGTAGAGTTGGGATAGGTTTCTATCGTGACAGAACAAAACTGGCTTTTCAGCTAGTGCCTTCCTTCCTATAGCAATCTGCTTCAAAGGAACAACTGTCATTTTTGATAAGGATAGTGAGAATTACTGTCGTCTGGAGAGATCACTATGCCTCTGGGTTGTGTAGTGTATTACAACAGAAGGATTTATTCTCTAAGAGATGAATAATTACTCCACTACAGCATTTTGTTGCTGGTTTAGAAGAAATGTAGTTTGCACTTTGTGTGATTGTAATGCTGCTCTTTAGCTAGCTGTCTTCAAATATAAACCTGTGAGATGCCTTTTTTTCCTCCCTTCCTTTTATAACATTTTTCCCCCTCCTGCAAGGAATCTGGCAGAAAAAAAGTAGCCAGTTAGTGGAAACCTCGATAAAGCAAGTGGATTTGGGGAGCGTGCATGCATGCTGCATGCCAGCCTGCAGCCAGGATCCTAAGCAGAAGCTCATAGTCTTGCAGAAGCTGCACAACCAAATGAGTTGTTATGGAGAATTTCTCTGTGGCTGAGCCAGTAAGAGCTGGGTGCTAAACTTGTTTCCGCTTGAAGTGGCTCTTTGCATACTTGTTAAGGCAGAATGTTCTACCTTTTCACCTCTGCAATACTGGGTGTGAAACATGAGCCTCTAGGTGTTTCCTGGCTGGCAAGAATTCAATGGTAATAAAATTACTAGTAGAATAAATGTTTCAGAGGCAGTTATCCTCGCTCACCTGTTTGTAATTTTTTATTAATTATTACAAATGTGTTTAAGTACACTACCTGATTTTAATCTGCTGGATTCCCAGGATTTACATATAAAGGTCTTTTTCCCACAGAATAATGAATAATCACATATGTCAGGGTGTGGTGTTAAAAAGCTGCAGGTTGGGTGATCCACCTCCTAGCAGGCGTTCATTTTGTCAAAGGCTGGATTCTAGAAGTAGTTTGCTTTTTATGGCCCCGAGCCAAAATTCTGTTGAAATCAGACTCTTACCGAGTTGAAAAGCTACGGAGCTGGTCCCAAACGGTCTTTTATGGAAGTGTTTGTAGTGCCATTGTTAACAATATATGCAGCACTGGGTTTGTGAACTGTATAAGTAGAAATTTTACTTTTCCCAAAGCTCTTGCTCACTTTTATGCGTTCTTTGCTCAAGCAAACAGCAGGTGGCTTGCATGAATAGGGGGGTTAATGAGACTACTTAAGTGAGCAACTCTTTATCCGAGCAAGAGTGGAAAAAAAACCCCCCACAAACCGATCCTTGGTATCAGAGAATTTAGGACTTGCCAGATAGAACCGAGTGATATAAAGGATTAATATTATTATATATTGGAAGAAAAGCTGACCGGCATAGCGATGGCAGAGGGAAGGAGGGGTTGTTGTTGTTCCAAGAGCAGCTGAGCTAATGACATCTAATGCTTTTGTTTCTTAATCCCCGAACTGAATTAATCTTTCTCCCTTCCCATGTGGCATCATCGACTAGGTGCAGGGAAGCTTCAGGGCAAGGTGCATGGTGCCCAGCCAGCCAAATGGAGGAGAAGAACTGTGCTTTCCTTTAGCAGAGACACTAACCTTGTCCCTGCTCTCCTTCCATGTTTGATTCTCACCACTTATATGGAAACATAGTTATCTCTGACATTTCAACAAAGTATTTGGGAGGACAAAAGGAAAGACAAGATAATTGTGTAGGCTCCCTTTCCTAAACTCCCCAAAATAATGCACCCTGAACTCTGCTTGAGCAGGGCTGATATTAACTTGCATTTCTCCATTTGGATCCCATAACTACATGTCTGCCATGAGTTTTTATATATATTGCTTTCAGAATAATTTACCTTGAAAATAGTAAGCCCTAATAAGATGATCAGCTCTTTGTATTAGCAAGTGGATCATGTGGATCTTTTGATTTCTCATTATGCCAACTTTATGCCAATTAACTCTTTGCCTTTGACTCCTGCCAAACTGAGGGGATGAAGATTGAACATTTTTAGATGGTTTCATATTTTGTTCTTCCTTTTACTTTTTTTCTCTTCATTTTTTGCACTACTGATTTAAAAACCCTCCAGAAACACCAACATATTAAAAGGAGTAAGTTTTACACTGGATCTATAGCATTTGTGAAAGAAGCAGTTTGTAACTAACCAAAGTCCTGACAAGCTCTGAAAAGGCTGAATTTTAACGTTGATGGATCTCTAACTGCACCTACACAGCTGGACATCAGTGTTATCTGGGCAAATGTCAGATAGGATTTCACAGCATAATGGCTACTCAAAAAATACCTAATGCTCTTGTGTAGCAGCCAAGATTTATAAATATGAACAGGTAGCGTTTGAAAGTTAAGGAAGTCACAAAGACCCAGCAACAAAGCAATCCAACAGAGAAATCTTCTTCCAGCTTTCAAACTCAAAAAGTGATTTCTCTGAAGCAAAAGTAACATCAAATGCTTCTTTAGATAAAAGACACTACAAATAAGAAAGATCCTCCAGGAGAGACCTTAAAGTGTCTTTCAAAATTAGCAGGCACAAAAAGCCCACAGGTCAAGAATCAAGTCCTTTCCTGGAATCCGTATTCACTAAGACAGCATTTCAAACTCCAGCTCCTGGAACTGACCTTCAGAAAGTGATTTCTTCACAAAATGTGTGTTATGCTATTGTGGCTATTCATCCACCTCTAAACACCTGGCATCAGCCAAAGTTCAAAGGAATCAAACAATGAACTGACCCCTTGAGGAAAAATGTAACAGCAGCGCCAGGGCCGGTCGGAATGCTGGAAAATGGGCAGTGGTATCTGAAGCAGAGAGTATTGTGTGATCAGTGATCTTGACAATTTCTGACTTTGAAATAAATTACATTATGAAAAGCAAGATATTTGTTATGTGTATTGCATATATAAGTAAAAGCATTTCCTTGCTGATGAGGGATCTACTTGAGAGAGTCCAACGGAGGGCTACGAGGATGATGAAGGGACTGGAGCACTGCTCTGTGGGGAGAGGCTGAGAGACCTGGGGCTGTTCAGTCTGGAAAAGAGATGACTGAGAGGGGATTTAATCAATGTTTCTAAATATCTAGGGGCTGGATGTCAAGAGGGGCAGGCTCTTCTCCTTTGCACCTTGGGACAGGACAAGGGGCAGTGGATATAAACATGAGGAGAAACTTCACTGTGAGGGTCACAGAGCACTGGAACAGGCTGCCCAGAGAGGTTGTGGAGTTTTCTTCCCTGGAGACTTTCAACACCCACCTGTGCTAGATGGTCCTGCTCTGGCAGGGGGGTTGTATTCATAGAATACATAGAATACATAGAATAAACCAGGTTGGAAGAGACCTTCAAGATCATCACGTCCAACCCATCAACCAATCCAACACCGCCCAAGCAACTAACCCACGGCACCAAGCACCCCATCAAGTCTTCTCCTGAAAACCTCCAGTGATGGCGACTCCACCACCTCCCCAGGCAGCCCATTCCAATGTGCAATCACTCTTTCTGTATAGAACTTTTTTCTAACATCCAGCCTGAACCTCCCCTGGCGCAGCCTGAGACTGTGTCCTCTTGTTCTGGTACTGCTTGCCTGGGAGAAGAGACCAACATCCATCTGTCCACAACCTCCCTTCAGGTAGTTGTAGAGAGTAGTAAGGTCACCCCTGAGTCTCCTCTTCTCCAGGCTAAGCAACCCCAGCTCCCTCAGCCTCTCCTTGTAGGACTTATGTTCCAAACCCCTCACCAACTTTGTTGCTCTTCTCTGGACTCGTTCCAGCAAGTCAACATCTCCAGAGGTCCCTTCCAACCCCTGACATCCTGTGATCCTATGATGAGTCTGGGCAGATTGCTTTGACTTAAGTAATCTAAGAATGAGTAGCAATTATATCCAAAAACATTGCCTCCTCCAATACTGTGCTTGAAAATAATTTCAATGACTTATGAAGTAGAAATCGACAGTGTAGGTAACTTGTAAAATTTACTGATTCATTGAACAGAGACTTCTGAATAATTTCTGAGTTTTATTTCTTGTATCCTTGTCATATGAATTGCTATTTATTCTTACTGGACACCTTCCTGATGCATAGCAAGACAAGCCTTAAGTGACCTGAGTCTGGGGAAGTCCTGACACAACTCATGAAACCCTCACAGGCCTTCTACATTCAATTAATAATGATGACAGCTCTATCACATTTTAAGTGTTTGGTGACTGTTAAGAAAAATGTTATAGGGTTCCAATCATAGAATCATAGAATTGTTAGCGTTGGAAGGGACCTCAAGGATCATCTAGTTCCAACCCTCCTGACATGCACAGGGACACCTCACACTACAACAGGTTGCTCAGAGACACGTCCAGCCTAGCCTTAAAAACTTCCAAAGATGAGGCTTCTACCACCTCCCTGGGCAACCTGTTCCAGTGTCTCACCACCCTCATGGGGAAGAACTTCTTCACAAAATCCAGACTAAATCTACCCACTTCTAGTTTTGCTCCATTCCTCCTAGTTCTATCACTACCTGACACCCTAAAATGTCCCTCCCCAGCTTTCTTGTAGGCCCCTTTCAGATACTGGATGGTCACAATTAGGTCTTCTCAGAGCCTTCTCTTCTCCAAACTGAATAGCCCCAAATCCCTCAGTCTGTACTCATAGGAGAGGAGCTCCAGGCCCCTGCTCATCCTCATGGCCCTTCTCTGGACACATTCCAGCATGTCCAATCACAATAGTTATCATGCATTGCAAAGTTTGAAAGCTTTGGGTTAATATGGATTAAGAAGTCAAAGGTGGGGAGAGAAACTGAAAAAGAAAAGTCATCATGGATGCAATTTTATTTTCTCTGCAACTGAAAACCATAGCACAATTGTTGAGAAATCAGATTGATGAACATGTAAAGAATCCCAGATGACCTGGAGGGCAGAAATCCGGCTTTGCTTGCTAAAGAGTTGAGAAAGAATAATTCTGAGCTTCTGGCTGGGCAGGCTCTGGAGCATTATGCTTAGGAAGACCAATCTGTCAAACCAGAGCAATGTGTGGCATGTGCAGCCCTTGAAATGGACAATAAGGTTGGCTTTAAAGCCACAGTAACTTGGGGAGCACTCAGGAATCTCAGTTAACTACCACTGCAGCCATGGATTATGTTAGGTTTAGAAGCTGGGTTTGATATTTGTGGGCCTGTAGCTGTGTGGACTCACTGACCTAGAAGAAAGGGTGCTGTCTTGAGTAAGGGCCTTTTAATGCCCTCCCACCATAAGAGAAATGAATTCCCTACTGGAGCTTTATTTTCTAGCATGAAGCTGGTGGATGTCTCCTGCATTGTCTGCCCTTCACTTCCCAACAGAAAGAGTGCCCTGGGGATAACAGAGATGCTTTAGGACAGTTGGACTGGGTGAGCTGATTTTGGTTCTATGGTAGAGCACAGCTTTGCTAGCAGAGCCTGTGGTGAATATCTGTGCAAGCTCCTCTGGTGAGGGACTTCTCAGGATGTTGGGTAGTAATAGGACTAGGAGGCATGGAGTAAAGCTAGAAATGGGTAGATTCAGATTGGATATTGGGAAGAAGTTCTTCACCATGAAGGTGGTGAGACATTGGAACAGGTTGCACAGGGAGGTGGTGGAAGCCCCATCTTTGGAAGTTTTTAAAGCCAGGCTGGATGTGTCTCTGAGCAACCTGATGTAGTGTGAGGTGTCCCTGCCCATGGCAGGGGGGTTGGAACTAGATGATCCTTGAAGTCCCTTCTAACCCTGACAATTCTATGAAATTAAACCATCTTGTGGGTTAGTGTTAGTCTTAGTCTTGACCATTTTAGGGTCAATGGGTTCAAAGACTGAAGACCCAGATGTTCTCACAATCTTCCTCCTAACAAGCAGGTCTTAAGTTACAGAAGGAATGAAATTTGGAATATTAGAAGAGGTTACTGGTTGCCAGATCTGTCTTCCTGTAGTGAGACAGGAGGTATTCTTGACAGTAACATCTAGAAAACCCTGGAAACAAGTCCTTTAAAATCATCAGATATTAATTTTCCTTTTTCTTCTCTCTGAAAAGTTGTTTATAGCCTGTGGGAATTTGATGAAGTTTGTGGGCATGACCCCAGTTTGTTAATAAGATGGGCACTTCCAGATTTTCTTGAAAATCTGGTGCTTAGCTGTATTTCTCAAGGGGGAATTAAAGAACAAAATTTTTCAGTGATACAACTGGTATATTCTCACCTGGCTAATACATCTGAACTCTCTACAATTTAGTGAGAAATTAATGGCTCCAAAGTAGCAGAGTAGTAAATGTCAAAATGAAGTCTAATCACTTTTATGGACATTGGGTACCTTTAGATATAGAATGCACACTAACATGATCCCATGTAGCTTGGATTAAGTGATTTAATTCAAACAGAACTGTGAAAAACAAAAGGGAAAGCATACATACATATATATGTACACATATATCTATAAAGCATATATATATATAAAAGCCAATGTGTGTGTGTGTATATTTATATATATATATTTATATACATATATAAAGCCAATATATGTATATAAACAGCCATAAATGTTCAGAACAATCCTCTCTATCAATACAGACTGATGATGTGTCAGAAAGCATCCCTGTGGAAAAGGACCTGGGGGTGCTGATGGATGAGAAGCTGGACATGAGCTGACAGTGTGAGCTTGCAGCACAGAAGGCAAATCACAATCTGGGCTGCATCAAAAGACGTGTTGTCAGCAGATCCAGAGGGGTGATCTTTGCTCTGCTCTGGTGAGACCTCACCTGGAGTACTGTGTACAGGTCTGGAGCCCTCAGTATAGAAAAGACATGGACTTGATGGAGAGGGTCCAGAGGAGGGCCACAAAAATGATCAAGGGGTTGGAGCACCTCTGGTACGAGGACAGGCTGAGGGAGCTGGGGGTGTTCAGCCTGGAGAACAGGGGGCTTTGGGGAGAACTAATAGCAACCTTCCAGTACCTGAAGGTACTCCAACCCTCCAGTACCTACAGGAAGATGGAGAGAGTCTGTTTGCAAGGGCCTGCAGTGACAGGACGAGGGGCAATGGCTTTAAGCTGCAGAAGAGCAGATTTAGACTGGATGAGGAATGAGTTCTTTACTATGAGGGTGGTGGAACCCTGGAACAGGTTGTCCAGGGAGGTGGTTGAGGCTCCTTCCCTGAAGATATTCAAGGTGAGTCTGGACAAGGTGCTGGGCAACCTGATCTAGTTGGGGATGTCCCTGCTGACTGCAGGAAGGTTGGACAGGATGACCTTTGAAGGTCCCTTCCAGCCTGGACCATTCTATGATTCCATGATTTTTGATAGAGGTTTAAATGCAGAGTGAAGCTGCTGTGTTTAACAAAGTTGCTGAAGGCTCATTTGGGTGTAAGTTGAATCAGTCTGGTTCCAAGAGTGACTTAACAGTGACTCAACATGCTGAATTGTTGCTCCAAATAGTAGCTATCAAAGGCATCTTGCCTTTGCGTAAATGACTAATATAATTAGCTTATAACATCACCATAGGCATTGGCAAAAGTAATCATCATTACTATCCATTGTGTTCACAACATCTGAACCATTCATTTAGAAGCCTGTGAAACAGAAACTTCTCTCCATCTCAGGAGAACTTTGTTTCCCCCCTCCACACATTTTCTGCAGGGGTCGGGTTTTCATGCCTCTCCATCCTCCTGCCCATTCTTAAAGGGCTTTACAAAATGTAATTACCATTGTTCCTGCTTGCTTCATCTTTACTTTGCTTTAAAAGAGTGAGGCGGATATGTGGGGGAAAAAAAAAGTGGGTTTACAATAAAAACAAATACAAAAGTCTTTTGTACACAAAGCCTTGTCCTCCACGGGTAGCTCAATTAAACATGCAGAAATAGGCTTACAAAGTTGGTCCTATTTTGCTGTTAGCTCCAGTTTCACAATTCTGAAGTTACATGGCTATAACCAAGGACAGAGTTTAGTCCATTGTGTGCTTAAAAAGAACAAGAAAGTTCTGTCAGAATTTGAAGTTTCACTTTTCTGACCAAAGGGATCTGCTTCCATAGCCATGAAAAGAAGGACATGACTCGACTGGGTTACCATCCCTTTGGTACTGGGGCAACTAATCTGAGATAGAATGCTGTGCTTTCTCAAGAAAAATGCACATAATGCTCAAGAATATCATGGCAGCACTACCATTTTGCTATGGAGTACTCTCTACTATTAGATCTTTCTGTAATTGCAATTAAAAGTTTACCTTATTTGCTAATACACCCTCTAATTAACCAACTCTTGCTGTGAACTTTGCCTTTTTTGAACGTGCTTGGCAGCAGTGTTAAGGAAGGGTTTAATCCTTTCAGACAAAGAGACTTTTGTTCATTGGCCATGTTTAAGTCACATCTGATTTAAGAGTAGATTGCTCAGCATCTTGTAGGATTAAGCACAGTCACACCTTTCTGTTTCTGGCTTTAGTAATATGCCGCTTCATGGAGTAATAGCTGAAATAGTGCTGCAAATATCCAGGCAGGAATTCAAGTCTATCAACTCTACCAGTGTTGCCAGTAGAGCTACTGTCTTTCTGTGGTTATCTACTGCCTACTGCCCTGGGTGCTAATCTTTACTAGTGTTGGTTCAGGTTGTAGGCTCACAGAAAACTAGTTAGGTCCTTGCATAGATCGCAAACAGCAGGATGCGATGAACTGGCTCAGTTCGTGTGTGCAGCAAACTGGGAACGTTTGGGATGTGCTGGGGTAGCTATGCCAGCACAGTACTGTGCTGCAGCCACTGTTCTGAGGGCAGCTGCTGGACACGTCCAGATTGCAGGATTCCTCAGCTGACCAATTCCTTAGCAGGCTGCCTAGAGCAAAACAATCACAATCCATGGGTGCCAAGAACAACAGCCTCACCTTGGCACCCTTGGATTCCAACATGGTGCAGAAGCCACCTCCTTGACATGCTGGCACCTCTGATTGGGAAAGATTTTAGTTTAGAGATGTGGTTGGGTTTTACTGGTTAAGGGATTGATAACAAAGAGTATGTAGAAACAGCCACTCTGAGCAGCAGTTACTGGGGTTAGGGCTGCTAGGGACTTCTGCTTCTGTTAATTATCTACTTGCGGTCAGGGCTTCAGTGTAGGGATGCTGCTAGGGATATGCTCAGGACTTCTGTTAGCTGCTTTGTCTCCTAAAGGCTTCCAGGACTTCTTCTTAAGTGGGACTCTGAGACTCTGTAATGTTGGGGATTCTACAATGCTATAATAAAGGAATTCTGAGAAGACTTCTGAGATTCTCTGCATTTCTGGAATCACATTGCTATAGGGCAATGGGGTTCATGCCTTGGTTCATCTCCCAATGTCACCTTGTTATAAGGGGTCTACCACTACATTCAGCTCCCTTGATCCAGGAGAGAGATAGTATTGTCTGATACATACTGTGTTAGACTTCTTGCATGCACACATGTGAAGTCCAGGTTGTCTCTTCTCAGATCTGCTTTTATAGTTGTATAAGCTCCTATCTACTTTGCACTCTCTTTTCAGTGTCAGGACTGGTTCCTTTCCCTTCTCTTTCATCACCTCTTTGGGCCTCTCCAGACAAGCCCCTCTAATTAGTCCCTTTCCCTAGTATTCATTAACAACCCATAGCAAATACTTGAATGTCTCCAGAGAAGAGCAACAAGGCTGGGGAGAGGTCTCAAGCACAAACCCTATGAAGAGAGGCTGAGAGAGATGGAGGTGTTTAGCCTGGAGAAGGGAAGGCTCACGGGAGATGTTATTGCTCTCTACAACTACCTGAAAGGAGGTTGTAGCCAGGTGGGGTTGGTGGGGTTGGTCTCTTCTCCCAGGCAACCAGCAACAGAACAAGAGACACAGTCTCAAGCTGCACCAGGGGAGGTTTAGGCTGGAGGTGAGGAGAAAGTTCTTCCCAGAAAAATTGGCCATTGGAATGTGCTGCCCAGGGAGGTGGTGGAGTCACCTTCCCTGGAGGTGTTCAATAGGGGATTGGATGTGACACTTGGAGCCATGGTTTAGTTGCCATGAGGTGTTAGGTATTAGGTAATAAGTTGGACTTGATGATCTGGAGGTGTTCAAAAAGGGATTGGACATGGCACTTGAAGCCATGGTTTAGTAGTCATTAGGTCTTGGGTGACAGGTTGGACTTGATGATCTTTGAGGTCTTTTCCAGCCTTATTGATTCTATGATTCTATGATCTCTGAGGTCTTTTTTAACCTGGTTGATTCTATGATTCTATGTATTTTCCTGTTTTCTATTAGTTTTCACAAGTTAGGAACTAAGCTTTATTTTTTTGAGCTGTCCTATCCATTATTCATAATACATGTGTTTTGATTAGACAAACAGCCACAGAGGTGATGCATCTTTTATTAATAATGCAAGCACTGCACAATCTTACTGGTTTGCTTCTACTTTTAGAATAGAAGAATAGAATAAACCAGGTTGGAAGAGACCTTCAAGATCATTGCGTCCAACCTGTTATCCAACACCACCTAATCAACTAACCCATGGCACCAAGCACCCTATCAAATCTCCTCCTAAACACCTCCAGTGATGGTGACTCCACCAGCTCCCTGGGCAGCCCATTCCAATGGGCAATCACTCTGTGTAGAATTTCTTCCTAACATCCAGCCTAAACCTCCCCTGGCACAATTTGAGACTGTGTCCTCTTGTTCTGGTGCTGGTTGCCTGGGAGAAGAGACCAATCTTCGCCTGTCCCTGGACTTAGCACTGGTTAGGCCACACCTTGAGTATTTTGTCCAGTTCTGGGCCCCTCAGTTTAAGAAAGATGTTGACTTGATGGAACGAGTCCAGAGAAGGGCAACGAAGTTGGTGAGGGGTTTGGAACACAGCCCTGTGAGGAGAGGCTGAGGGAGCTGGGGTTGCTTAGCCTGGAGAAGAGGAGACTCAGGGGAGACCTCATTGTTCTCTACAACTACCTGAAAGGAGGCTGTAGCCAGGTGGGGGTTGGTCTCTTCTCCCAGGCAACCAGTACCAGAACAAGAGGACACAGTCTCAAGCTGCACCAGGGGAGGTTTAGGCTGGAGGTTAGGAAGAGGTTCTACACAGAGAGAGTGATTGCCCATTAGAATGGGCTGCCTGGAGAGGTGGTGGAATCACCATTATTGGAGGTGTTCAGGAGGAGACTTGATAAGGTGCTTGGTTGCATGGTGTAGTTGATTAGATGGTGCTGGGTGATAGGTTGGACTCAATGATCTCAAAGGTCTCTTCCAACCTGGTTAATTCTATTCTTATTCTTCTTCTTCTAAACCACTATTTATTTACTTGTCATGCAGCTCAATCCTTGGCTGTGATCTAATGCTGGTAAGCCAGTAAAGCCAAACCCGAAGGATCCTCCCAGTTCTGGTTTTGCATGGTGCTGGAAGCTGCTGCATATCTGCTGAAGATCAGCACATCCCTGTTATGTTCCAAGACACCCAGCTGTCTGTGTGGGCTGGTGACAAGCACCCAAACTTAAAGCAATCTCAATTAATGTCATTGAGAGATTGGTTTATCTCTGGGTCTAAGAGTCAGGAGCTGGCAGTTGAGATCAATACACAAAGAACAGGCACATTTTTCAATCTCTGTTTTTTTTTTTTCTTGAGCTGAATATTTGAATGCAAAAATCTGATGCTACATACGAGCTCAACTGTGGAAGCATAATGCAATGGTATTTAAAAATAGTGACTGCCAAGAAGCAAATTAACACAGAGGAAAACCGTTTGGAGGTGTTTGGTGATGCTTTCCACCAGGCAGGAGATACACACACACACACACACACACAGAGTAAGTTAGCATTTCCAAAGGGCAGAGAGAGAGAGGAAGAATAAAGGGTAATCTTTTGTAGCTTCAAGCTTTATGCTCATTTGCAGTTGGAAAGCCCAAGCAGTGCTATCTCTCAGTCAGGTCTTGCTTTACTCAAGAGTTTTCTTTAAAGTGCCATGGCAGAAAGTTGACAACATTAAGAACATACCTATTTATGTGCATCTTTTTAAAGAAGGAAGATAAACTCCATTCCACATCAAGCTTTTTGCAACACCGTACACTGTTTATGCCTCTGACAAACAATGTAGGGATTTGAAACCTGCCCAAAATATGTTGAAGAGCTGTACTGCTGTAGATTAATGTGTTTGTGACATATTTGACTTCAATTCCTTTCTGCTCACATGGAATGATGTATTTTTTTCCCCCAAGAACAATACTGATAAAAGCTGAAGATTACAGTTTGTGTTAGAATGGGTGAGCACAGATAAGGGTATTTCTCTGTGTGGAAGATGAAACAAGTGGAAGAAGAGCCTAAGAACAACAAAGACACTCTTTCACAGCAGGGGATATATTCAATGACCTACAATGAATATTATAAGTGCCTGAAAGTGCTTTTATATACAAGCATTGCTTTGTAGTAGGAACTTTGTTGTACATATTTGCTATTCTCTTCCAAGACAAATAAATACCAGACTAGAGGAGAATTATACAGCCACGAGATCAGGAAGATGATGAAAATCTAGTATTGTCAGGAGTTAGGGTCAAAGACAACAGAGACACAAACTGCTCACTGATTTGTTTGCTACACTAATATTTAGTACTAATATATGCAGCTGTAATAGGGTGATTTGGGCAGCAAATGTTAATTACTGAGCATCCATTACAGTGGAATAGAATATCATGGGGCAGTGCAGTGTAGCTGAGCCCTTCCAGTTATAAAGTGGAGCTCAAATATGAAGTGGAGGGCTAAACTTCAGAATGAGCTTCTACCTCTGATGCTTTGGGGGATGTTAAGACTAGAAGATTGTACTGTTACTGGTCTTGAAATCTGTTTCTAGGGACCAGCTTGAAGATGTTTCACCTTTGGCTTGAACAATGGAGGAGTAAAAGCCAGCAGCAGCATCTGGAAGCTCTTGGAGAGCTTCCAAGCATCTTCCTCAGTGATGTAGGGTAGGCTTTCAGATACTTTCTTTGCATCGTGGGATGTTGTGAATCAATGAAAAGGAGACAGAAAGGAGCCTCTTAGTGCCCCCACCTGTAGGACATACTATGTTTCAGCTCTCTGAAAAAGCACCTTTACTTCTGAACTCAGTGGAGGGATGTGGCTCACTGCTGAGGTACTTGCAGCAATCTGGAAAGAGGGAGAAGGGTAACACACAGACTCATGAGGAATGGAAGGGCTGAATGGTTCAGAGTTGTAATAAAATAAACTTCAGAGTGCTTAGAGAATTGAGGAATTGCATTTTTAGGATTTTCAGCTCTGATAGCCAGAAACTCATTATCAGGGCCCCAGCATGGTGGGTCTAGATACAGGTTGAAACCCCAGCAAATGAGTCCCCTAGGGAATTTGATCCTTTCTGTTTGCACATGTATTTGAAAATGAAATCACCTTCTATAATTCAGACTTCACTGCTGTGCTCCTTATATCCAGGAATGCTGCAGTGGTAATGGATGTTGTGTTCACTATCTCAATACCTTCTCCCCATGGCTTCTGAGAAGAAGTTGGAGCTCAGATTTCTTGTAAGCTTGTAGGAAATCACAGGGCTAGAAATAAGTTGCAACCAGTGAGAAAAGGTCAGGGTGAAACTGAGAGGAGTTAGGAATAAATGCCCAGCACTTGGGGCCCTGGGAGTTGTGGTTCCTCTCAATAGCCTGTTCTGCACTTCTGTCTTCTAAAGCAGTGCTGGTGATTTGTGTGCTGCTTTCCCCTTTCTATCCCCAAACAGAGAAAGTTCTTCACAGAAAGAGTAATTGGCCATTGGAATGCTGCCCAGGGAGGTGCTGGAGTCACCATCCCTGGAGTTGTTCAAAAAAGGATTGGATGTAGCACTTGGAGCCATGGTTTAGTTGTCATGAGGTGTTAGAAATTAGGTAATAGGTTGGACTTGATGATCTCTGAGGTCTTTTCCAACCTGGTTGATTCTATGATTCTATGAAATGCTTTGCAAAAGTCCAGGTAGATGACATCAGTTGCTCTTCCCTTGTCCATCAACACTGCTAGGCCATTGCAGGAGAGAATGGAATGTAGTATTAGACCTGCAGGGAGCACTTAATAACAAGTAAGCAAATCTGAATTACCATTTGGTTGTGTCTTTTGTAAATGATTGGTTTTATTCACAGTATAAGAATAGCTGTGGCTTTTGCTAGCAATCTGAAAGGGAAAAAAAAAAAGCTTACATATTTCTAATGTCTAGTGAAAGCCAGCCAAAAAATCTTTATGAGAATAATATTTAGTTTATGTATTAAAAGATGCCTTTGCTTTTTAACTCAATGTGATCAATGCACACAACGTTTTTGCCAAATATTATTCGAATATTTGGCTTGAAGTTGCCCAGGTTTTTGATCAAATGATTTGGGAAAACGTAGCTGGTTTGTTCTCACATCGGGGGGGGAGGCTTTTTTTTCCATTTTCTCACTTCTCTGTTTTTCCTGTCCTTTGATGAATCCTGACTGGAGCACTCTATTTAAAGGCTGTGAGCATCCCAGGGTGTGGGAAGCCTTCTGGGCCTGCTGATACGCAGCAGAGGGCACAACCCTGTGACTGCTCCCTTCCCCACCCGCCCACTGTGCTGCACAGCCTCCTGGACTTCTCCTGAGAAGTGTTGAGGCCCTGCCAGTTCTAGTCTGGGAGCTGGGTCTGTTCAGTACCTCTGAATACTAACTATGTTGTTTTTACCCAACAGTAATATGTGACAAATTAAACAATATAAATTTTATTTTGATCTTAATTAAAGCAACGGCAATATTCCCATTAACTTCACTGGGGCCAGGATTATATCAAATATTATTTAAACATTTATAATAGCATTAGATAATGGGTTTAGAATAATTAAGAGTCTATTGAAGAAATTTAGCTTGATGGTGGAAAGGCAAATTATGTCAAATGAACGAGAACTGTCGTTTATGGAGGCCTATTGAGATAGTCTTGTTTATTGAGGGAAGAAAAGGAAGCTCGCAGGAATCTTTCAGGGGCAGAATCTGAAGGTCTTTTTGGGACTGAGAAAGACAAGTGGGAATACTAAACAGATGTGTGAGGTGGGAACAGCGTTTTTCACCGTCACACAGACTCAGCACTCGAGAGTATCCAAAAATTAATTTGTGATTGGTAAATTGAGATCCGAGATTCAGTGTAGGCTGTTTCAATTAGGTCTGTGCAGATACACAGAATTAATGGGTCAAATAAGTAATTAATGGTGTTAATATATCAATCACTTTTCTAATAAAAGTGTCTGAAATGAGACAGGGGGAGGAAAAAAAATCTAATAATTAACTTGAAAACTACTATGATGTTTCAACAGATTCAGGGCTAGGAAGGAAAAAAGAATAATTAGTAAGAATAAAAAGAAAATACTACTTTTAGTCCTCCAAATGGAGAAGAAAATTGAATAGCAATGGGGTGGAAGTAGGATTTTCTCTCTGTAAGAAGACTGAGAATGTCAACGATGGTAGAAACCAATTCTTTATTTCAAAAGGGCTGTACTTCATAGAATCTTAGAATCATGGAGTCAACAAGGTTGGAAAAGACCTCAAAGATCATCAAGTCCAACCTGTCACCCAAGACCTCATGGCTACTAAACCATGGCACCAAGTGCCACATCCAATCCCCTCTTGAACACCCCCAGGGATGGTGACTCCACCACTTCCCCAGGCAGCACATTCCAATGGCCAATGACTCTCTCAGGGAAGAACTTTCTCCTCACCTCGAGCATAAACTTCCCCTGGCGCAGCTTGAGACTGTGTCCTCTTGTTCTGGTGCTGGTTGCCTAGGAGAAGAGACCAACCCCCTCGGGGCCCCTAACATTCTGTGATTCTGTGAATGTTTTTATAGAGCCCTCCCTGCAGCAGTGCTGGAGCTGCAGCAGTCCTGCACGTAGCAAATAGTGAAGAATTTCCATTGTGTGCTGTGATTACATCAGTCATTGCTGATGCACAGAGATGCTTTAGCATGATAATGCACTTCACAAGTTACCTTTCTAGTTGTAGGCAAATGTGTCTATGGTCATTTCATCTCCATTTGACACACCTGGGAAAATATCAGTGCTAAGAGAAAAAAATATTTTCAGGCTTCAAAGAGCATGCTCTAAGTGATGTGGAGGGAAAAGGCTAAAAACCTCAAAAAACCTCCAAAGACAAAAATCTTTTGAGCTTGCTTTTTATTTCCCTTTTAGTTCAGTGAATTAGTTCTTTTTAATGGTTCACTAAGTTGTACCAAGTAAACACTCAGCTCCCACTACAATACTCAAACTATATACCAAATTCTTTTGCAGAATACAGAATTAACCAGGTTGGAAAAGACCTTCAAGACCATCAAGTCCAACCTGTCACCTCACACCATCTAATCAACTAAACCATGGCACCAAGTGCCTCATCCAGTCTCTTTTTAAACACTTCCAGCGATGGTGACTCCAACACTTCTACCACCTCCCTGGGCAACCTGTTCCAGTGTCTCATCACCTTCATGGGGAAGAATTTCTTCCTAACATCCAATCTGAAAATACCCATTTCTAGTTGGTTTTTTTTTTTTCCATTCCCCCTAGTCCTATCACTCCCTGACACCCTCAAAAGTCCCTCCCCAGCTTTCTTGTAGTCCCCTTCACATACTGGAAGGCCACAGTAAAGTCACCTCAGAGCCTTCTCCAGACCAAACAGCCTCAACTCTTTCAGTCTGTCCTCTTAGGAGAGGTGCTCCAGCCCTCTGATCATCTTTGTGGCCCTTCTTGGCTATGTTGCAGCATGTCCAGATCCTTCCTGTAAAGCGACACAGTACTCCAGGTGGGGTCTTACCAGAGTGGAGTAGAGGGGAAGAATCACCTCCCTCGACCTGCTGGCCACACTTCTCTTGCTGCAGCTCTGGTTGGCTTTCTGGGCTGTAAGTGCACACTAGTGGCCCATGTTGAGCTTCCCATCCACCAGCACCTGTTCTCTGTTTTCTTTTCCCTAATTCAAGTTTGCCTACCACTTTATTTTGTCTTAATATGCACACACTAGAACTGCAAACACACTTACAATATGGGTGGAGCAAGGTGTCCCTCATGGCAAAATGATTGTCAGCTTTCCTATGGCTACGTTTGCTAACGATGCTTTGTGGCTGGTGTTGCAAGCATCACTCAGAATTTCGAAGAGCTGTTATTGATGACTCCAGTAGTAATGTCTCCATGAGCAGAAATGTCCTGCTCTGAGTCAGGTCATCAGGTAAGCAAAGTTTAGGTCATTTTACCCTTGATACATTACTTTGAAACAACCTACATGGAACACCCCTGAGTGTTTGCTCACTGCAACGTGAGGTATCAAGGGAATGTTCACAAAATATTTACAAATATATTGGCTTAGTGGCTATCTCATGGAAGCATAGCACTGGCTCCTATGGAAGGCTGGATCCTTCTGTAGGTCCCAGTACTAGCAAGCAGACTAAAGACCAGCTCAAAATTTGCAGTCAGAGAGAGGTTCATTCGATGGAGTCCCTTTTGCCTGGAGTTAGGACAGCACCTTTCCAGTTTGTTACTGTGGTGGGTTGAAATTTCCCCGTCCCCCCAACATTAACTTTGCCAGACCAATGCAGTTGGAAGCAAATGAAAGCTGTATTTACAGGCAAAACTACAATCTACAACGAAAATGTACAAAATCTACAGGATTTACAATATTTACAGGTACTTACAATTAACAAACAACACAAAGACCCCCCCTGGTCAAAGGGGAAGGTTCTAGCTACTAGCTCCTCCTTTTTCTGTGCCCCCTACCACCCTGTACAAAAGGGAGAAGAGAAAGGAGCAGAGAAAGTAGCTGTGAGACTTAACTGAAACAATGCAGCCAAGGTCAAGCAGAAGGAAGTTAGTCTCTCTCCAGAGCGAAGAAACAAGAAGAGAAGAAAGAATTGTTTTGGTACACCCAATCTTATGGTAGATATCTCTCCAATGGGATTGTTTAGAATTATCTTTGTTTTCCTTATTACACCCAGTAGTGATTTATTTGCTTTTTACTACTTTTCTGCTCAAGATCTGTGAAAAAATTTAAGGGCATAGCCTATAACTACCATGGTTACTTTTTGGCTGTCATTTGTTCTGCAATTTGTATCAAATGTGCTTTCAGACCTGTTCTTCTTTGGAAAGTGTCAGCCTGTAAATGACATTTCCAGACTCTACCTCAATCCAATGGTTTATTGAGGCAATATATCCTCCAAGTAAGGTCCTCTAACCATGTTTTTGCTCACTAGGTGATAACATCCAAAGAGAAGGAAATCTGAGTCACCGTTTAGTTGTGTAATAAAAAGTATGTCAGGAAGCAAGACACTCTTGAAACACTAAGCATGTTTGCCTCTAGGTATACTGGAATCCTTGTACCTTCTTTCACAAGCAGGTTAGTGTACTGAACAGGCCTCCATTTCTGGTCGCTAAGGTCTTGGTCTCCCTGACAACTAAACTTTTCAAAGATGAAAAATGTTTCCTTTAGCCCTCGAGCTGTTTTAATGCTTTAAAATGTCAGAGAAAAGATCCTTTAGTCCCAAGAGTAAGGAAGAGTTGGTAATGGAGAGGGAACAGAATATATAAGAACATGTTTACAGAGAAATTCAGCACCATAGGACAGCCCAGTAGGAATGCCCACAAAAAGAGGGGATCTGAATTGGAAAATTAATCAAATTATGTTTCTTCAGAATAGATGGGAATTTTGGTGGCAAAATGAAACATTAGACTTTTCATTTATCTCCCTGAATTCAGCTAAGGCTGGGAAAAGGAATGCCATCTTAATATTTGCTTTTTGGCTTCTACTGCATGGAAAATTCACAGGGAATGAGCATCAGCTTAGTCCTCTCCTTGACTGAAACATGGGATTGTGTTAGATGGAAGTCAATTCACTGGGTCAGGGTTGAGAGTACATTTGACTCCTTGCTGTATCAATGTAGTTATTATTTGAACAGTGAGTTAGTTGTAATAAATGCCAATCTCTGTGTCTCATAGTGAGCTAAATGGCTCTGTGCTCTGCGTGGCATGCAAGGGCAGCTCTCTGTGCAAGAATGAGCCTCTTCCTTAGAACACTTTCTCACTTTGGGCCCAAATAAGACATTGCCAAGGGTGTAGGAGAGAAAAGAATATAATGACAGTGGAAGTGGAGCCATCAAGCTGTTCAGGAAGTGGACTTGGACAGTGGTAGGACCTGGCCTAAATTTGAACAGTGGAGCAGGCTGTTCTGATGAGTAGTGGAGCCTGCAGCACTTCCTACTGCAGTGCCCTTCCCAAGGGGTGACATGGAGAGCTGACATGGGAAGAAGGGACATGGCTTGTTTCCACATTTCACAAGCAGAGGAGATGAAAGTGCAGTGAGTCAAGAAAATGCCACCCTGAGACCAATAGACACCACAACTTTTTGCTTCTTTTCCGGCGGGGCTTGCCCATACTCAGGGGAAGCTAGTGGTAGCTTCTGTTTTGTAAGTGGTTGCCAATGTCTCAGATGACCTGAACCTGTATTTAATTAAGGTAATTAAGGACAAGGTGGTGAGAAAAGCTACTGAAAGGAAATTTTTGCCTGGGGTGCAGTGTTTGCAGACTTAAGGGAAGAACTTGTTGTCTATAATCAATATAAGGTCCATTTGTGGGAACAGAATGGACACTGTTCCTTGTCCATACTGATTTATCTACTAGTTTATCTCAATTTGTTATTATAAATTGTTATCATACATTTGTATCTTCAAATCCCTTGTGGTCCCTTCCAACCCTGACTGATTCCATGATTCTAAATGCTGGGAGTTCTGAACCCAATGGAGTTCTTGGTAGTTTGTTTTTGTTTCCGATTAAGGATCTCAGCCTGGAATGGGAAGGCAGGTGATGGGCATAAGGTATATGAATGATTATGAGATTGCCTATCTTCAGCACACTGCCTTCTTTGCTGTTTATTTTTGTTGTTTGACTGAAACCCAGTCCTTCAGTTACAGCTTGTCTTGTTCTGCAGATGTGATGCAAACTGGTGTAATTTCACTGGAACTTGCAGCAGTTACATGGAAGAGGACTGCTGTAATTTTTGACTGGAATGTTGATTCTCTAACTCACTCATCTGCTGTAATTCAGATTAATGGAGTGCCACCCACTGAGTACATAGTAAATCCTTGTAGATCCTAGAGCACAAGACCCAAGATTGCTGATGGCAAGTAAAAGGCTGATGCCTTTCAATCAAGGTACACTTTGCTGATGATTCTTTACTTTGCAGACCTTACTCTGATCAGGCAGCTAGAGTTGGTTGATGGCAAATTTCAACATATTCAGGAACTTCATGAATCTAGGCTGACTTCTGGATTTCACTCATCTAAAGCATAGTATTCTGTTTTCAGTTTAAGTATGGCTATGTAGTCAACTGACAGCTCTCCACTCTGCTCATGTCAGTTAATGCTGAGAACTGTATTTTGTGATTTGTGTGCAAAGCCATAGTAAATCATTACAGTTTGGACTGATGCATTCTGCATCTTGCCCCAATGTGCTTAGCAGTTCAGGGTTAAGCCACTGGTCTTTCCACAGAATTTGATGTAGTTAAAAATATTGCTGTTGGTTTTGTCTTGGCCATCACATTTGAGAGACTTGCACTCCCTCATAACAGGATACCAGAACTGGAAGTTTTCTGAGGTCAGTGGTGCCTCACACTGGAGTCACAAGCTGACAGCAGACTGCCTGCCCGATACCTTTGATAGGAGAGTGCACTCCACCTACTAACCTCTGATCTAAAGCAGTGATTCATTTGTGTGGGACTACCTCAATTACAGCATTTCCAAGGAATTCCCACCTTTTGATGCCTTAATTGGATGACCATAATTTTGTCAAATAGAACTCTGGCCTTGTGCAGCTTTGTGTAGGTGACTGAGCCCTGCTCCAACTGCAGCTGAAAGATAGTAGCTTCTGCATCTTATTAATAAACAATTTAAAGCTCTTGAACAAACATGCCTTTTCAGGGAGCATAAACTTATCCAACAGGGTGCTGAGAGCAGATCTTTTAGTGCAGTTGGTACAGGTAGATCCTGTCTGATTCCTTACCTTTCTAATGCTGTAGCAACATTCCAGCATTTTATTTACAACACTGAGAGGAAGATGTTAGGCTAGGATATAGCAGCATGTCTGCATGACACCCACATTTATTTTAGGAACCCAGGAACAACACAGTTGGCATGTTCAATTTGTCCTCAAATGCCTCCACCATAATAACCTGTTTGCCAAACTGGAGAAGCACAAATGTAATCAGACGGTTGTGGAATTTGCGGGCTATGAAATTGCCTTTGGGGATGAACCGGGGAAGGCTCTTCATGAGACTGCTGCTGTGGTTGGCTGGGCTTCTCTGGGGGATATGTGGAATACATTGCACCATTGGTTCAGAATCCTTTGTCAAACTTCACACACATTTACACCAAATGCAGAGATCTGGAGGCTAGGGGTCAGCGTCTGGATAGTAGTCTTGTTAGTCCTTCTGTTTAGGACTGAGTGCTTTATGTTAAGACAATATAAAAACTTAGGCCCACAAAGAACCAAACTCAATGGATTGTGTTGTTTATGGAATGAGTTGTTTCTACAGTATTTCCCAGGCCTTCCTCTGTGCTGTAGAAGATCATGACAAAAATTATGGTGGGCTTTCTAGAGGAAACAGAGCTGCTGTTGTCTAACATACTCTCCTTGATGAGGAGACACTGAGTCTCAGCTTTGGAATTCTGGAGTATTGCATAAAAACCACCTATAACATCTGAATGGCTCAGTGTCTGGGAGGCTCTGGGACAAGCAGGTGGTAGAGAGAAAATTAATTATGGGCTTTCCTTATGTTTTCTGCATTTCCTCCCTTACTCCACTGGAGGGGAAATGTTTCTCTGAATGAGACTGTATTACGAGTTGCTCATGCTTCACATCAATTTACATCTGGTTTAAAGTCCTCTGAAAGGGTTATGGGGTTTATCTGATAGAGACAGAGGGTAAAAGTCTTCTGTGTCTGAATTGCTGATTGATTGCATACAGTAGTACAACAAATAATTCTTATTATGACTCATAATTCACCTATGGGGTTTCCAATGAGGCTCGACAATGGAGTTATGTGGGTTGCTTGGCTTCCCTTTTTACCTCTGATTAGAAAGAGGAAAACAAATTCCTGTCTATATTGAATTGTTTTCACAGAGACATTTCTTGTATGGAACTACTGTTAAAAGCATGTTTCCAGTTTATAAAAAATGTTTTATATTGGTGTGACTTGGGAAACTATTACCCCTGCTCTCTGTATCCGCCTTTCTCAATGTATGTATGTTGTGCAGCCAGGGACCCTGCCCCAGCCGTAGAAAACCTGTAAAACAAGGCTTATAACTGCTTATCTACAAGGACTTCATGTCACAAAGAAATTCCCTGTCTGATTAGCACCCAACTATTAACTCCTTCACTGCTACTGGCACTAGGAACTGAGCTGGCTGTAGCAATTAAGTAATTTTGTGACTGTGGCATTTTGCACCTCAGTAAAGGCATTGCTCTCAGAATTCTCTTTCTTATTAATTTGTTTGATGCACCTTAAGCTTTTCATTAACTCAGGCAGCTTCGTTGCCTTTTAGTGGTGATAGAATTAGAGATGAAATGGGAGCAAAATGACTCAGCCAAAAGGTGATTGTTGTTTCTTCTGTACCTTTAATCAATAATTTTTGTCTCTGAAATATAATCATACAATGGGCCACAGTAACTGGTGGATGGGCATGACTTCTTTTAATGTCAATGGATGATCTAAGAGGTGTTAAAGGGAGAATAACACCCACCAAAGACAACATCAAAAGCCTGGGAATATACTTGTGTTCCTCTCTTTTACTCTTTTTCTCTAATTACCCCACTGATTGCTCACTCTAGATTAGATTATATCTTCTTGTCTTGTTGGAGGTACATTGGAGCTTCAAAACAACAACATCAACAACAAGCAACAAACCAACCACAAACCAAACCAAGCCAACCCACCAACCAAACAAAAAACAAACCCAAAACAAACTCCTGGAGACATTGCCTATGAGTCTTCACTTTCACTAGGAAAATGGACAGTGCTGTGTATTTCTCTTCTGCTGCTGGACAGCTTTGCTAAACAGCCTGGAGGAGTCATCAGTCTACTTTCTGCCTTGGTTTTTTTTAAGGACAAAAGCTGAAGGGAAGTGTAATTGCTCTTTACACAATTTGTATGCTAGGTAGAAGGAGAAACAACAGAGAGAGCTCTTCATAATCTCTCTGCCTTATAAACAAAATGTCATGATGAAGCTTTAGGGTCAGCACCAGACTTGCCCTAAATAAGGGCTGCCTTAGGGTTCCAAGCTATGTTTGTTTCAGTGCCGGAAGGATGAATCAGCAATGCAGATATAAAGCCAAACTTAGATCACTGAAAAAGTGGGCCTCTCCCTCTCCCTCTCCCTCTCCCTCTCCCTCTCCCTCTCCCTCTCCCTCTCCCTCTCCCTCTCCCTCTCCCTCTCCCTCTCCCTCTCCCTCTCCCTCTCCCTCTCCCTCTCCCTCTCCCTCTCCCTCTCCCTCTCCCTCTCCCTCTCCCTCTCTCTTTATATCCCCCTCCCTTTCCGTGCTCCCCCTGCCCTCCTTTCCCCTCCTCAGAGATTTGATGTGTTTCCCCAAGAGTAAGATTTTGATTAAAATGCAGGGATTCTCTAACTAAAGTTCACAGGATCCAAACCATTTAGTTAGGTACAGATCTGTTTTACCATTTTGGTTTTGGGTTAAAGTGTTTATAAGGAATTCAGCCATTGTGAGGCTGCCTCCTTTGTTCATGTGTCTCAACAGACTATAAGAAGGTGTTAACTGCTTGAAGAGATCCTTATCTTGTGCAAAAATTCTCTGTAAAATACAACCCACAAAATTTCCTAAGGCTTTTTTATGTTAATAAAACCTACAGGTTTTCAAAGGGAGGGTGAAATGGAAAAGGCAATTACTGCTAAAATCCAACAACTACAGAGAGAGATTTCTGAAACCACCCCTGGCAGGTGCATATTCTGTCCCCATGAAATTACCACATTCTGTCTTCAGAGGTCTGCTAAGTAAAAAAACTTTCTGAAACTAATTGCAAAAAAAATGCTCAACCTTGGCTGTGAGGTCTTGGCACCTACATATAATAAACAGAAGAAACAATTAACCTCTCACAGTTTAAAGCATCTTTCCTTCTTTGGTCTGAGAGCATCCCATCAAATGCTTCTTATTATCATAGAATCATAGAATTGCTAGAGTTGCAAGGGACCTCAAGGATCATCCAGTTACACCCCCCCTGCCATGGGCAGGGACATCTCACACTACAGTAGGTTGCTCACAGCCACATCCAGCCTGGCCTTAAAAACCTCCAGGGATGAGGCTTCCACCACCTCCCTGGGCAACCTGTGCCAGTGTCTCACCACCCTCATGGGGAAGAACTTCTTCCTAACATCCAATCTGAATGCACCCATTTCTCGTTTTGCTCCATTCCCCCTAGTCCTATCACTACCTGACAGCCTAAGTCGTCCTTCCCCAGCTTTTTTGTAGCACCCTTCAGATACTGGACGGTCACAATAAGTTGTCCTCAGAGCCTTCTCTTCTCCAGACTAAATAGCCCCAACTCCCTCAGTTTGTCCTCATAGGAGAGGAGCTCAAGCCCTCTAATCGTCATTGTGGCCCTTCTTTGGACACCTTCCAGCACCTCCAGATCCTTCCTGTAATAGAGGCTCCAGAACTGGATGCAGTACTCCAGGTGGGGTCTCACCAGAGTGGAGTAGAGAGGGAGAGTCTCCTCCCTCAACCTGCTGGCTATGCTTCTCTCAATGCAGCAGCCCAGGATGTGATTTGCTTTCTGGGCTGCAAGTGCACAGTGCTGGCTCCAGTTGAGCTTCTCATCCCCCAGCACCCCCAAGTCCTTTTCTTCAGGGCTGCTCTCAAGCCAGTCCCTGCCCAGCCTGTATCAGTGCTTGGGATTGCCCTGACCTATTCCTATTGAACAGCAAGAGGCACCAAGATATCACAAGGTAATGTTGGGGAAGCTTCCCTGGTTTTCTCATTCTGGGTCACACTGTGATCCAGTGTCTCAAACCAGTATCTGTGCTGTAGTCCCTCAACCTTTACCTGCTTACTCTAAACTGTATACAGTGGCTAGAAGTCTCCAAATGAGTGTAAAGGGAAATAAAGTGAGACAGTCTATTGTCTCTGGTCATGAATGTCTATATAGTACACAAATTTCATAGGTAGAAGGTGGTCAGTGAAGGTATTTTTACCATAAAGTGGCTATTAAGATATTACTGCTTTCTCCTGATGTTTACCTGTAAATCACAGCTTCCCTTTGTCCTGTGAGACAGCTGCACTTAGTGCATGTGGATAGCATGAAAAGTCTACATAAGAACTACTCCTCCCACTCCAGCTCTCCTGCTTCTGATCCTTTCATAGTCTGCTGCTTCTCCAATATTATATGCCCTGTCCTGATGCTCCACCTGCTTCCCCTCTGCTGTTCACCCTCTTGCCTGTGCTTTTTGTGCTAGCTGCTCCCTCTGTGACCCCACTGCCTCTGCCTCTGTTTGTTGGGGGTTTTTTTAACTCTTCAGATAAAGCTTGTTTCCAAACCTAATCATAACATAAAACAAGTCCTCAGGTAATGAGCTCCTTTATTAGGATACAGAACATTGCAGTGCTTGGTGAGTACTTGAAAACATTGTGAGTATTTGCACAGTGTATGTGTCTATTAGAGACAGGTTTGTTAAAGGAGAAATGAGCATTTTCTCCATTTTTAAAGAGTTCTTGTGCAATGCCTCATCTCCATTAGCTTCAACAGGCACTGCACAAAACAATGGCAGCAGGTAGTGAAGTCATACTTTAGTTATGGCCTGACAAAGATAAATGTGACCACCTCCCTTGCTTGTGACAGCAGTCAGAGATGTGAAGTATCCCATGGAGTCTAATAAAAGGGAAAAAAGGACAGAGGAACCCTGTGATGCCTTCTGGTTTCTGGAGCATCCTTTTATGGCATGACACACCTTGGTAGGTCAGGGCAAGCAGCCTTATAGGAGGAGACACAGGCTGTGTCCACAGGGCAATGAAGAGGTTAAAGTTGTTCTTCAAGATCAGGGTGTGACCCATGAGGTGTCATATTAACACATCTGATACCTACACCAGCAGAACAGGTAAAAACCTGCTTTAGAGAAGTTCAGTCAAGCACTTGAAGGAAACAGTTGTTTTAGTAAGGAGCTTTTATATGAAAAAAATCTTGATAATTCATTATCTACTTCTTCCTTTCAGTTCCTCAATTTTATTTTACCCCTCACAATCAAAAAAGATCTGATGCTACAGGTTTGTGTAAGCAGTATTGGCTGTTTATATCTCCAGTCTCTGATAATATTTTCATTGTTTTCTCAACTCAAATATTTCTGTGCTAAGAGACGCCAGTAAACAGTGATGGAACAGAAACTTTCCTAGGGAAGGCAACAAGCTCATCTGCAAATGCTTTAGGACAATGAAGGGGTACTGGTTGACAGTAGCTGAACATGAGCCAGCAGTGTGCCCAGGTGGCCGAGAAGGCCAGTGGCATCCTGGCTTGCATCAGGAACAGTATGGCCAGCAGGAGCAGGGAGGTCATTCTGCCCTGTACTCAGCACTGGTTAGGCCACACCTTGAGTCCTGTGTCCAGTTCTGGGCTCCTCACTTTAGGAAAGATATTGAGTTGCTGGAACGTGTCCAGAGAAGGGCAACGAAGCTATGGAGGGGTTTGGAGCACAGCCCTATGAGGAGAGGCTGAGGGAGCTGGGGTTTTTTAGCCTGGAGAAGAGGAGGCTCAGGGGAGACCAAGTTGTAGCCAGGTGGAAGTTGGTCTCTTCTCCCAGGCAACCTGTGGCAGAACAAGAGGACACAGTCTCAAGCTGTGCCAGGGGAAGTTTAGGCTGGCTGTTAAGAAGAACTACTTCCCAGAAAGAGTGATTTGCCATTGGAAAGTGCTGCCCAGTGGTGCAGTCACTATCACTGGAAGAGTTTAAAAAGAGACTGGATGATGCACTTGGTGCCATGGATTAGTTGATTAGGTGGTGTTGGGTGATAGGTTGGACTTGATGATCTCAAAGGTCTTTCCCAACGTGGTTAATTCTGTATCAGTTAATCCTGTCTCTACTCCTGTAAAGTAACAAGTTGAAGGAATGAAAGCAAAGTGCCACCTTTTCACCAAAACCTTCCCTTGGTGACCAGTGTGTTACTGGACACGTGGGCTCAGCGATGTGAATGGCACAAGACGAAAGATGCAGAAAGTAAAGCGAGTACCCAGGAGAGAGGATCTCATTTTCCAGTGCCTTTATTGTCTATTGCCATCCCCACTAATGCATGGTCAGTGTATGCAGCTCAGGGCCTGGATGCTAACAGCAATGCAAGCATTTTCTAGCACAGTAATGCTTAGCAGAGTTGAAAAGCAGAAGAAAGCTAGGCCTGAAACCTTTGTGAAGGTCCCACAAAGCTTCTGCTGTGAGAACCTGTCCTGTGCTTGTTGGAGCTGTAACCACAGGCTAGATGATGAGATGGACTCTGAAAAGGCACAGAGGGAGAGGCAGCAACAAGAGAGGTTGACTGAGGAGAGACTTTGTGGAGTTTCACCCTCTCTGTACTGCAGTAATTATGAAGCAAGATCAGTTTGCTGCAGCTGAGAGTCTGACCCAGATGACCAGAAATGAAAATCAGGTATGATAACCCCAAATTATACCAAACTTGCTTCCTGGTCCCTTTGAGAAAGCAGTAGAAACTCTAAAATGCAGAATCATAGAATTCTTAGGGTTGGAATCATAGAATTCTTAGGGTTGGAATCATAGAATCAACAAGGTTGGTAAAGACCTCAAAGATCATCAAGTCCAACCTGTCACCACAGACCTCATGACTACTAAACCATGGCACCAAGTGCCATGTCCAATCCCCTCTTGAACACCTCCAGGGATGGGGACTCCACTACCTCCCTGGGCAGCACATTACAATGGCTAACAACTCTCTCTGTGAAGAACTTTCTCCTCACCTTGAGCCTAAACTGCCCCTGGCGTAACTTGAGACTGTGTCCTCTTGTTCTGTTGCTGGTTGCCTGGGAGAAGAGACCAACTCCCTCCTGGCTACAACCTCCCTTCAGGTAGTTGTAGAGAGCAATGAGGTCTCCCCTGAGCCTCCTCTTCTCCAGGCTAAGCAACCCCAGCTCCCTCAGCCTCTCCCCACAGGGCTTGTGCTCAAAGCCTCTCCCCAGCCTTGTTGCCCTTCTCTGGACAGGTTCAAGAGTCTCAATGTCCTTCCTAAATTGAGGGGCCCAGAACTGGACCCAGTACTCAAGGTGTGGCCTAACCAGGGCTGAGTACAGGGGCACAATGACTTCCCTGCTCCTGCTGGCCACACAAGGATCATTATAATGATGGACTGGAAGCAAAAGTCCTTGCAGCTGGTAAGAATCCTGCTCTTGCCCTGCTGCCTCCTCAGTGGTGCTGCTGCAAAGGCACAGGGTACTTGGCCTTACAACATTGCTCCATCTGATTCGTTCAGGAACAAGATTGTTCTATTTTACAAAGTTAATATTCATCAAATGTTAATGAAAATACATAACAAATAATTATGACAAACATACCAGCTGATTAAGATGAAAGAGTGTGACAATTCTTGTGAATTTTTAATCTGAAAAAAAATAAAGAGCATTAGATTAATAAGACTTAATTATATCATTAAATATTTAAATTTACTTCCCATAGTAGATTTTATTTTTATTTAACATATTTTGGCTAACATTTTTTATGAGACTTCTTCATAAAACCCATCCACAGATCCGGTTTTGTGAGGCAAGAGGCATTTTAGCATGGTGTTTTCATTATATTGATCACCATCTCAACGTTATTTATCTTTTTTTACAGAGCTGATAGAATCCTTTTACAGTTTATTCTAATTCACAGTATCTTCATCTATAGATAAATATTTAATAGCGTTGCTAATGCATCGTGCACAGAATATTTATTAATTAGAAAATATGAATTAGTAGCTATACATTTCAATAATTTACATTTACAATTACTGCTAGATTTTTCCAGGAAACTGTGATGAACTTTAAGCATCTGACTCCAGCTGACCAAAGCCAGCCAAATAAAAGTGCGTGCTGCAGACTTCACCATCACCCCACAATGTTGTGACCAATGAATGAAGAGGACTCTAAACAAGAGAGGATGCCACAAGGCAGACACTGACACGTGCTCTACAATGCTCATGTGTGGTCTGGAATTAGCCTGCAGAAGAGGAGGCTCAGGGGAGACCTTATTGCAACTACCTGAAGGGTGGTTGTAGCCAGGTGGGGGCTGGTGTCTTCTCCCAGGCAACTGGCACCAGAACAAGAGGACACAGCCTTAAGCTGCTCAGGGGGAAGTTTAGTCTTGATCTTAGAAAGAAGTTCTTCAGAGAAAGAGAGATTGGGCATTGGAGTGGGCTGCCCAGGGAGGTGGTGGTGTCAGCATCCCTGGAGGTCTTTAACAAAAGCCTGGAAGAGGCACTTAGTGACATGGTCTAGTTGATTAGTTAGGGTTGGGTGATAGGTTGGACTTGATGATCTTGGAGGTCTCTTCTAACCTGGCTGATTTGGTGATTCTGGGGTAGCCTGGCTTCAGAGAAGAGAAGATATGAAGGCAAAACTTCATCACTCTCTGACTTTCCTTGATAAAGCCAAGAGAAGTTTTATTTGGTAGATTTGACAAGGTAATTCTGCTGTGGAGTCCTAAGGGTACAACTCACTCAGCAGTATCAAGCAGTATCAAGCAGCCTGAGGGAGCAACTGCTGTTCAGCTTCCCTGGGCAGGAGAGGTGGCTGGGGAAGGAAAAGCTGAGGGAAGAAGGATGGGCCAGGGAGCAGGAAGGGGAGCAGTTTTGCTGTTTGCTAATTAGTGTTATTAAATTGCTCCTATCTTATTCCTGGCTTCTGTTATATTTTCTTTCCCTTCTTCCCCTTGTTCACTTAAGAGGGGGAGTGATAGAGTGGCTTTGGTGGGCAGCTGGCCTCTAGGCCAGGGCCAAACCACCGCACTCCCTTTTCTGTGAAACCAGACAATTATTTTTTTTTTCAAGTTAAACTGCTGTTTTTCTTTTGTTTTTTTGTGGATTTATTCTTTTCAGCTGAAGTTTCTGGAAAGTCAGCAACTTCCTGATTCGTTCATTTTAGAGGAAAAAAAAAGAAGAAAAAAAAAAAAAGAATCTACTTTATCTAGAAGAAGAAATTTATGGCACCAAGAAAAACTTCTCAGTAAGGTCTGTTAAATACAAATAACCTTCCTGGAACTGTTTTTCAAGCAGATGTAGACATGACAGACCAACCGAAATCCTTCCTTTGAGGTATCAATCTGTTAGGTTAATCTGCCATGTAAGTATATGTTTTACTGTGTTGTTAAGCAATAACAGACATGAACTTGTCATTTAAGGGATGGATTAAGTATTTTTGAACTCGGGGGTGGCTCAGTAAATGAAGAGGTTAGAAGTCATATCAGTGCCTCAGACTATCTTTCACCAAAAGATTTAAAAGTGTTTTGTAAAGTTTGCATGCTCAGAGTACCTACAGAATTTACCTATCAAACCCAGGACCAAATCTTCTGACAAAGCCAGAGCTTTAAAACAGAGTCATGTGTACAAATTTGGTGGATTATTTTTTCTGGAATAGCATTGAAGACAAATAGCTAATGCAAATAGCTGTTCAACTGCATCAAGCTACTTGTAGTTACCACAGCTATACTGCAGTGTGTCTGTGTGCACACATTGCTCTGGGGCTGTGCAGACACAGGCATACAGATAAACTGGAGAGCTACAAACTCTGTGTGCCAGTGTATACAGGATCACAGGATCATCAGATCAAAAGATTGTTAGGGGTTGGAAGGGACCTCCAGAAACTAAGTCCACCCCCCCTGCCAGAGCAGGACCATAGAATCTAGTGCAGGTCACACAGGAATACATCCAGATGGGTCTTGAAATTCTCCAGATAAGAAGACTCCACAACCTCCCTGGGGAGCCTGTTCCAGTGGTCTTGGACCCTCACAGTGAAGAAGCTCCTCCTCATGCTGAGGTGGAACTGCCTGTGCTGTGGTTTCTATCCATTGCCCCTTGTCCTATCCCAGGGTGCAACTGAGCAGAGCCTCTCCCCTCCCTCTTGACACCCAGCCCTCAGACATACAGAAACATTTATTAAATCCCTTCCCTATCTTCTCTTCTCCAGAATAAACAGCCCCAGGGCACTCAGCCTCTCCTCATCAGGCAGTGCTCCAGTCCCTTCATCATCCTCGTAGTCCTCTGTCGGACTCTCCTGAGCAGATCCCTGTCCCTCTTGAACTGGGGAGCCCAGAACTGGATGCAATATTCCAGGTGAGGTCTCACCAGGGCAGAGTGGAAGGGGAGGAGAACCTCCCTGGATCTGCTGAACACACATCCTCCCGTTGACCTTCTTGGCCACGAGGGCACATTACTGTCTCATGCAGAGCTTGTTACCCACCAGGACTCCCAGGTCCTTCTCCACAGGGCTGCTCTCTAGCAGATCACCTCCTAACCTGTACTGGTGCAGTTTATTATTCCTTCCCATTTCTAGTTCTGCACACTCACGTACATGAAAAACAACTGATGATGGTCAACAGACCACTCCCTCCCAGAATTTTGTAATTAGAGTAATAAAAGAGAAACAAAAAAAAGGCTTGCACAGCCAGGAATCAGGAGACAAAAACCCCCTCTGGTTGGTTACCACTTCACTTCTGTAGTGACTGTATGTTCACAGATGCAAGCACACACATGCAATTTCTGATAAAATGCCTTGTTTCTCAAAAAACTGAAAAAGTAGAGAGGCCTGGTGAAACCCTCAAGTTGCTCTTGAAATTACACCTGTACCTGTAGTCATTTTCAGGAAATCCACTTTGTTTAGCTGATAAACTTGTTTTGACTTTTCAGTGGAAACTGTTTGCTGGCACTACTTCCTTAAGTGTAGGCCAAATTCTGACCTCGGTTTCACCTAACTCCCACTGCAATCAATATAGGCTGGCTGTGCAAGGTGGGGTAGAGACTTTCTGTTTACAATCATAAGAGCACTGAAAAGGGATTTTGTTGTTATTACTACTTGGATTGATAGAACTGCAACTGCAGATGGCTATTGTAGGCAGCTTTCAAACCACAGATACGGTTAGCCTGAACTTCTCAGAAATACTGAAGTGCATACACAGGAAAACAGAAGAGGCGAAATCATAGAATCATAGAATTGCTAGGGTTGGAAAGGACCTCAAGGATCCACTAGTTCCAACCCCCCTGCCATGGGCAGGGACACCTCACACCAGATGAGGTTGCTCACAGCCACATCCAGCCCAGCCTTAAAAACCTCCAGGGATGAGGCTTCCATCACTTCCCTGGGCAACCTGTTCCAGTCTCTCACCACCCTCATGGGGAAGAACTTCTTCCTAACATCCAATCTGAGTCTACCCATTTCTAGTTTTGTTCCATTCCCCCTAGTCCTGTCACTACCTGATACCCTAACAAGTCCCTCCCCAACATTCTTGTAGCCCCCTTCAGATACTGGAAGGCCACAATTAGGTCTCCTTGGAGTCTTCTCTTCTCCAGGCTGAACAGCCCCAGCTCCCTCAGTCTGTCCTCATAGGAGAGGACCTCCATCCCTCTGCTCATCCTTGTGGCAAAGGGATTCCATTTTAGCTGAATACACTGTGCAGAGCCTTGATTTTACCCTGATGTTCCAAAGTATTGCCCTGAAATGATTTTGGTGTAAATCACATTATTTGATATGCAGAAAAGTTATGGAGCATTTTATATGAAGTAATAATATTAAGTAATTCTATTGAACTAATTACCAGCTAATCTGATGTTTAATTAAATAAGTAAGACTAAATGTGATATGAGGGCAGCTTTTATGGACTTAAACTTGAGCCAATTGTATGAAAGTCAAAGGTGTCATTTTTGCTGGTGGTGGTGAAGAGGGGATGATGATATTTGCTTAAGAGTTTCTTCATTATTCTGGGTTGAATGACTGCTCCTAGGAAAACTGGGAAAAGCTGTCTGTGCTCTTAATGATAAGAAGACAATATGAGATAGACAAAAAGATATACCCATGTTATTTTTAATTGCAGCCACATGCTATTACTATGTATATGCCTATTTTACAGGGTCCTGCTCTGCAGCCCTACAACAGGTGCTGTAGTTTGGCTTTACCTTAACCTGGAGTTCAGACTCATACTTGATACTGAATTCATTGCTTGTTCCCAGAATCTGCTTTTGCCTTTTTCTGACCTGAATCAAGAGAGAGACAAAAGTTCTCCAGGCAATTGAGGTAGATATTTAGGGCTGGTTTGCCTTGAAGACAGTATGGATGTAGTCGATGCATATTAGGTTCTCTTGATTTTGCCCCGGAAGTAAAATAGTTTCCTTAGGGGCCAGCTAATCCATGCAGGAATTTCCTTCTGTCTTTTCTTGAAAATGGCTAGTGTTTTTGTGCAGTGTATTAGTTGCAGAATGTGTTCCAATGCCCCCTCTTTGGTTCTTGCCTGCTTCCCTGCTCTATCTTTATGTACCTTGAGTATAAAACCACAGAATCACAGAATATTAAGGGCTGGAAGGGACCTCAAAAGATCATCCAGTCCAACTGCCCCTGCCAGACCAGGATCACCTAGACCAGATCACTCCGAAACACGTCCAGACAGGTGTTGAATATCTCCAGAGAGAGAGAATCCACAACCCCCTGGGCAGACTGTTCCAGTGCTCCATTGTCCTCACAATGAAAAAATTCTTCCTGATGGTCACGTGGAACTTCCTATGCCTCAGCTTGCACCCATTGCCCTTTGTCCTGTCACTGGGCATCACTGATCAGAGCCTGACTCCATCCTCCTGGTGCCCACCATTAACGTATTTATGAACATGAATAAAGTCACTTTTCAGACTCCTCCTCTCCAAGCTAAAGAGCCCTCAGCTCCCTCAGGCTCTCCTTGTAAGGAAGATGTTCCACTCCCTTAATCATTTTGTGGCTCTGCACTGGACTTTTTCAAGAAGTTCCCTGTCCCTCTTGAGCTGAGGGGCCCAGAACTGGACACAGTATTCCAGATGCAGCCTCACCAGGGCAAGAGTAGAGGGGGAGGAGAACCTCTCTCAACCTACTAACCACAGCCCTTCTAATCAACCCCAGAATGGCATTGGCATTCTTGGCCACAAGAGCACACCACTCATCAGAATGGCATGACAAATTAGTAAGAAAATGCAAATAATTAGTATAGCATAGGAACAGAAATGTATCACATGTAAAAGGGAGTACTTGTGCTAGAGCCAAAGTCATACTATTGCTCTATCACGTTCCATATAAGCAAGTTGGTGGAATTCATCCCAGTTATTCACATTAGCTCCTGTATTACTGTCTAACAGGTGATGAAGTGGGAGAATAAAATTGCAATAAAGATTTCAACAGGAAAAAGAGAATAGGCTTCTTTTTTTCTTGAGAAAAGAGATTAATTTTCAGTTAGTGTTGTGTTACAGATCACTGTCACAGCTGTGTGAAGAAGCTTGTCTAAAAACTGCCTGCACAAGCCCAGCCCAACTCACTGCTAAAAGTTATTAATTCTTTTAGCAAATTTTAGAAATTAATAACTTGCTCAGGCATATCCTTTCTGATGTTTTTGGAACACTCTGTACCACAGATGTGGCCAGGAACAAACTATGAATGACATCATTTAAGACTATCCCCCAATCAGGTTAGATGGGGCTTTAAATTTCTTCGGCAGGTATTCTAAGGCTTAGTCAGACCAGAAGGATGATGGTGATAAGCCCTTTTCTGCAGCCAGTTTGTAAACCTGGGTCCAATGTTACCAAGCCAACAATACTGTTGTGAGTGAAGTTACTGTGCTGAATCTGATCATGTAGCATGCCATTCTTGCACAGTACCATTCCTCCAGTAGCCTCTGCATCAGCTGCCCATCAAGCAGATACTGTGTCTGTAGAGAATGAGATGCCAACCCTCCCTGACACTGGCTTAGAGATTGTGATGAAAGAGAAGGAAAAAATACCAAATGAGCACATGGGTTAATGGCTGCTATTTCAGTCCCTTGGGGCCCTTGCCAGCTGCCATTAACTCAGAGTAGCCCTCAGGCTCTACTTGGTTTCATGATGAATAATTTAGGCTTTCCTGGTGCAGAGCCAGGTTGCATTGGCCTTGTAGGACAGATTCTTGTATGAGCACAGGAGTGTAAATCTATGGTGGTACCTACTGGTGCCATGGATCTGCCTGCTGGTGCAGTGGGTCAACCTACTGTGCCTTCCTATAGCAACAGCAGTGATTGCTGATTCTTCACATCCTTAGGGCTGTCTTTCTTCCAATATGGATACCCTTCAGTTCTGTGGAATCGTTACCTATTGCTAGTCAAAATCTTCTTTGGTATCTATTTATTTTAAGGAGTTAACTATGGGACTAGATATTTTCTACCCACTGGAAAAGTAGTTCATATCCGAATAAATAACTGAAAATGGGTTCTCACTGTTCAGGAAGTACAATCAGTTTGAAATTAGGATTATGGAAACATCTGTGAAAATTCAAGTGTCATCTCAATTTGGGCTCATTCAGATCCTGTGTTTTTTCTACTTCCCAAGCAGTGCATTTAAAATCTAATCCTAATTAACACACATAGTTTAATTATAGCCAACAAAATATTCTCCTAAAATTGTGCGTACTTGTTGGGAGGTCGGCTAGGGAGGGGGAAACTAAACAAATATTCGCTGATTGTCAAAATCCTTGTTTTGTTCATCATATAAATCTTTAAATGCTTTAAACACACACTCAAGTTTGCCTCTTTTGAATCAAAGTGGCATAAAAAGCACAAAACAGCCACAGCACTCCTACTCTTTCTCCTTGCTCATTTCTTGGCAGTTTGAAACTAACAAAGAAACTCTGCGCTGGAATTTAAAACTAACTCTGCCTTTTCAGCGGATTTCCCCATAGTTTGTCACATAAATTTGCAGGACTGCTGCAGGTAGAAACAAATAAATCATGGATGTCGTGGAGAGGCCTCGAAATGTGAGTGGAGCGGTGGAAGAGCCAGGGTGGTCGGCTGCTACAAGCATTGTTGTGTGTCAGAACTCTTTGGCAGTTCTGAATGATTTGGAAGTCTTACAACATTTTTTTCTTCCGTGCTTCTGACTTCCATTTGGCACAACAGACCTCAAAAAAAGCATCGGGTTTAGACTGTTCCTGAATGCTTTCATTCCTGTATCAGACCTCAGAGTGCAAAAGTATCCCACCTTAGGGAATCTGTAGCTGTTTATGGGCACCGCTTGGTACCTCAGGACCTCTTTGCTCACTGGATCTGCATTCAGGAGAGCAGATTCCTAGTCTGCAAGGCTAGCACTTTGCCTGGGAATCAGACCTCTCACCTGTGTCTTTGAGTGTACCTGGAGTTCACAGTCCAGCTACCCCAGTTCCTCAGAGCAGCGCTTTATGTCCAGCAGCATCATCAATAACGCTTGCACAGTCCCTCAGAATTGTGCTCATGGTACAGGCAAGGTTTTTTTTCTTGGGACTGTGGGAAGAAGGTTTTGGAATATGAAGCAGGAAATCAAGAAACATAGGCCTAATAATTTGCTGAACACAAAACTGTACCTGTTTATTAACTTCCTCTAGGCTACCCCATTCCTGGTTTGATCTCCTTTTGTTTGTGGCATGTTAGAGATAGTGAAGAGTTCTTCATGTCAGATCAATCCTATAAGGATTTCAGTATTTAGATGACAGATGTCCTCAAATTTTGATCAGGGGAGCACCACTTCTTATACACTTCTAGCCACTTGCTGTTTTGTCATTTGCACAGGTCATTCTACTGCATATTCTGGGTGAAAAAGTCTTCTTCCATGTGATTGTTCTAGCAGTTGTTTAATAATAAAAGTTGATGAATCTAGATTTCTTCTTGTTGATGTCTTTCCAAGAAGTGTCAAGGTCAGTCCTCATAGTAAACTGAAACTAAATTAAAAAGCCTTGATTTGACAATGACCATGAGCCAGCAATGTGCTCTTGTGGCCAGGAAGGCCAATGCCATCCTGGGGTGGATTAGAAGGGGTGTGACCAGTAGGTCAGGAGAGGTTCTCCTCCCCCTCTACTCTGCACTGGGGAGGCCACATCTGTGTGGTGTCCAGTTCTGGGCCCCTCAGTTCAAGAAAGACAGTGAGCTGCTTGAAAGAGTCCAGTGCAGAGCCATGAGGATGATTAGGAGAATGGAACATCTTCCGTACAAGGAGATACTGAGGATGCTGAGGGCTCTTTAGCTTGGAGAAGAGGAGACTGAGAGGTGACCTCATCAATGTTTATAAAGATGTAAAGGGTAAGTCCTGAGAGGATGGAGCCAGGCTCTGCTGGCTGATGCCCAATGACAGCACAAGGGGCAATGGTGGAAGCTGAGGCATAGGAAGTTTCACATAAATATGAGGAAAAGTTTTTTCCCTGTGAGGGTGATGGAGAACTGGAACAGTCTGCCACAGTCCCTGTGGACTCTCCCTCTCTGGAGATATTCAAACCTCACCTGGATGTGTTCCTGTGTAATGTGGTGTTGGTGATCCTGCTCTGGCAGTGGGGTTGGACTGGATGAGCTTTCGAGGTCCCTTCCAGCCCCTAACATTCTGTGATTCTGTAACAAAGTTAGGTATCTTTTCACTTCATTAAACAAAAAAATGAACTTGCTAACACCTTTTGAGTACATCCCATTCTATGAAATGCAGCAATGGAAGCAATGAGTAACTGAGCTATTCTTCTTACAAGGAGTGGAAGAAAGGACAGGTAGAATGGGGACATACAAGGAAGCTGCCCTAGCAGCAAGAGACCTGGTTAGAAAAGCTAAAGCTCAGTTAGAATTAAACCTAGCCAGGGAGATCAAGGGGAACAGTAAAAATTTCTATAGGTATACTAATGGTAAAATGAAGGGAAGGTGTGGGCCCCCTCAGAAAGGAAACAGGTGAACTAGTGACAAGTGACATGGAGAAAGCTGACGTTCTCAATGACTTCTTTACCTCAGTCTTCAATGGCAAGGCCACTTATGGGCCTTCCAGTATCTGAAGGGGGCCTACAAGAAAGCTGGGGAGGGACTTTTTAGGGTGTCAGGTAATGATAAGACTAGGGGGAATGGAGCAAAACTTGAAATGAGTATATTCACATTGAATGTTAGGAAGTTCTTCCCCATGAGGGTGGTGAGACACTGGAACAGGCTGCCCAGGGAAGTGGTAGAAGCCTCATCCCTGGAGGTTTTGAAGGCCAGGCTGGATGTGACTGTGAGCAACCTCATGTAGTGTGAGGTGTCCCTAGCCATGGCAGGGGGGTTGGAACTGGATGATCCTTGAAGTCTCTTCCAACCCTAACAGGTCTATGATTCTCTGATCTCTTTCTCCTAATGTCCTGCATGCTATTATCAGAACAATTATAACAGCAGATGCTTTATTGTTTATTGCCAGTGCTGATGGAAGAAGCAGCAAGAACAGTTTGATTCTCAGTTCTCTAACAGATTTTAAAGTATAGACAGTAAGTAAAATCACCTTTTGATTTCTGAGCTAAACGAATGTGTTCCCAAAGTAATTTAGGCAGAACATATACAGAGATTCACTTTGTGTTTATAGGCTTTGATTTTAAAGAATTATTTGACTATGTTTGGATAGCAGGTTCCTAATTTGGGGGTCAAGCACCATGAATTATTATCCTAAGTGCACATTTTATCATGCATCCAGAAAGCAGGCAATACAGTATCAGTGATAGTTTGCTCTCCTTCCATCCGTACAGTGAATTATAACAGACTCTTCTGGCAGTCTGTTAACACCAAGACAACTTGGGATGGACCTTGTAATACTCTTTGCTGCATTCCTCTCTGTTACTTGAAAAAAACTCAGCATTTCCACTTACCCTTTCGTGGGTGCTATGTTGAAAGAAAGGTGGGAAGAATGATACATAAAAGGGCACAGCCATTGCTTTTGTAAACAAATCATAGCAACTACACTAGACATTATTGCATGGAGAGAGAGTTAAACGACTTGTGCATTACAGTGTAGCTGCCTCTTTCCCTCTGCCTCAACGTTTTGGGCATGGGCTGATAGTGGAGGTGACCCAAAGTGCTTTCAAATGTGTGCACAGAGAGATAATTCATCTGTTGCTTTGTCTTATTAGGAATAATCTTACGTGGAAAGCAGTGCTATGTTCTCTCCATCAGTGAAAGTGGTGGCTGCAGCACATCTATTCAGAGTAAGTTGTGGGGGCAAATGCCATTTGCAAGTCTAAAATGTCAAACCTTTTCACAAAGATCTCAAAAAAAAAAAACCCAACCAAACCCCAACAACCAACCAAACAACAACAACAAAAAACCCATACCAACCAACCAACCAAAAAACTCAACCCAAACCAGGAGTTGGCTCTTCATTATGAAATATTTACAGATGGGATCAAGACAACTTCCTGGAGGGGCGTCTTGGTATAAAGCTGCTGTGTCTAGGTGGTTACTGGAGATGTTCTGGAAGGAAAGAATGGAGGATGAGAAGTATGAGTCTGGAGAATGAAGCAGCTTTATATCTAGTGTTGGATGATAGGTTGGACTCGATGATCTCAAAGGTCTTTTCCAACCTGGTTAATTCAATTCAATTCTATTCAATTCTATTCTATTCAATTCTATTCAATTCTATTCTATTCTATTCTATTCTATTCTATTCTATTCTATTCTATTCTATTCTATTCTATTCTATTCTATTCTATTCTATTCTATTCTTAATGCCCAAGATACCAAAGGAATAATGCAAGACAAGCAATAGGAGAAATGTCAGCCAGACAGCAATTAACATCTCTCCTATGAAGGCGTTGTTTAGTCTTGAGATGAGATGGCTGAGAAGGGATCTCTGGCAATGCTTCTCTTGGTGCAGCCCAGGATGCTATTGGCTTTCTGGGCTGCAAGTGCACACTGATGGGTCATGTTGAGCTTCTCATCCCCCAGCACCCCCAAGTCCTTTTCTTCAGGGCTGCTCCCAAACCAGTCCCTGCCCAGCCTATATCGATGCTTGGGATTGCCCTGACCCAGTTGCAGGACCTTGCACTTGGTCTTGTTGAACCTCATGATGTTGTCATGGGCCCCCCTCTCCAGCCTGTCCTTATATAGAGAGAGACAGGAAAAAGGAATAGAATAACAGATCATGATATCTCGTGCCTCCCTCTGGACTGTCTAGTCTCCTGGAGGACTTTTTATCTCTATGGTTTTACAGTTAATACTTAACCTACAACAAGGGGACCACTTCATGCTCCCTAATCAGAGGTGGTGAGCAGAAGAAAGGCAGAAATCCAGCAGCACCTGAGAACTGTCAAGGAAGGTGCTTTCATGCATCATGGTGATAGACAGCGGAAGGAAACAAGGATACAAATCTAAAGCTTATTTATTTTCCCATAGCAAGGGGATGTGACTGAAGAACCTGGGACTATTGAACACCCTTTTAGCCTTGCTACTCCGTGATCAGAATCATAGCTGTAGCTCTGTGGCAACTATCATAGAATCATAGAATTGTTGGGGTTGGAAGGTCCTCAAGCTCCAAACCCCCTGCCATGGGCAGGGACACCTCATGCTACATCAGGTTGCTCAGAGTCACATCCAGCTTGGCCTTAAAAACCTCCAGGGATGAGCCTTCCACCACCTCCCTGGGCAGCCTGTTCCAGTGTCTCACCACCCTCCTGGGGAAGAACTTCTTCCTAACATCTATTCTGAATCTGCCCATTTCCAGTTCCATTCAAAGTATAGCTTTCTCAAAGCTATCTTAAGAACGCTGTTTTCTTCCCTACATAATGGAGTGACTGCCTATGGTGCTTCATGAATATTTTGGGTCTTAACTTGACCCTTAGGAGAATTTTTTTCCTAGATATTTCTGATTTTTTTTTTTTCAGATAGTAACGAATCAGAAAAATAATAAAGCTGTAATTATTCATAGGTTTCAGCTGTAAATACAGTGTTACATCCTCCCCTCCCCAAGAATGACATGGACTAAAAAAAATACCCTTGAAGTGTACTCTTTAGCAAAATTACAGAAAACCAACAGAAAAATAACATAATGCATTGCACAGCTACACAGGAGCCGTTAAAATCATGTGAGACTTATGTATTCAGAACTGCAAACGCATCTTAAAACATACTAAAACATAAGTGGGTTAAATTTATCACCTTCCACTTTAATTTAAAAGATGTAGGAGAACATGTAGCTGAGGATTTTCTAAAAGAAGTAGTGATTTGAGCATGTTGGGGGTGGTGGTGGAATCGCTTGTAGTTTTATTCATTTAGGCATATCTTATCACTCCTCCTTTTCTTCCTTCTTGGAGGGCAATGAGAGAACCCAGATGCCAAGCTGTGGAACATGTTCTTCTGACACTAGCATCTGGCTCCTTGGCAGAATTCTCCAACTGTCATGCTGACAGCTTTCCTGTTGTGTCCTCATATATTTTTATATAAGAAAATTGCAGATGGGTTCTCTTCTCAAACTAATACGCTGCTCTGTTGACCCTTATCATGCAGAAATGTGTTGGTTTTATCTGTTTGTGAATGAGACCTTGGCCAAATATACTTCAAAAAGGATACTTCTCTGTTCGTCTTTGAATTTGTCTGCAAGCTGTCTGGGAAGATGCCAGAATCCTATTACACACCCTTTTTGTGCCTTTAAGCAGTAAGTCCTTCATTCTCTCTGCTGTACAAATAGATTGCACTTTTTGCAGCGAGCACATTTAGAAAATGCAAGCATATTTATCTAATAGTTTCAGTGGAAAGAAAAAAAAGAAGGAAAAAAAAAGGGGGGGGAAAAATCTCCCTTGAAATGAGGAGAAATGTGGTTTGGTTTGCCGTGGGGTTGGTTGGTTTGTTGTTGGTTGGGTTTGGGTTTTGTTGTTGGTTGGGGTTTTTTTTGTTTATTTGGGTTTGTGTGTTTGGTTTTGTTGGTGTTTTGTTTTTTTTTTTTCTGGAGGCTTTTGGTTGTTGATTATTAATTTGACATTACCTAATATACTGCTGCCATGAAGGATATTTTTTTCTCCCCCCAGACTTTGACCAGAGACCTCCAGTCCAGAGAGCTTTGTAATGTTACTAAAGGAGCACCGTGACTTTATTTAAAATAAAGACACAAATAAATAAACAAATAAATGAAACCCCAAAGATTTCACCTCTTCACATCCTCCAAAACCTCCTGGTACTTTCTAAATGGAATTTGCATAGTCTCACATCACATTTAGACACATGAGTAATTTATGTGGATCATCATGAGCAGTCCCAGTGACTTTAGAGTCATGCACAGTTGTGCTTCAATTTAAGGCTGTGCTCAGAGGGAGACTGATGAGTTCTTGACCACAGGCTTGACAAAGTCCCCATCATCAAGGTGGCCACAGAGCATACCAGAAGTTCCCCACGTTAATTCCTCTTAGTCTCTTCCCCCTCCAGACCTCTTCCTAGGGATGTAATGTAATTGTCTCTTCAAAAACAAAAGAAATTCCAGACAGACCTCCCTCTCTCCCCCAAACCTGAAAAGTCTCCTTTAAATACATAAATTTGCTAGCATTAATAAGATCAAATACAGATAAAAAAATTATTGCAGACAGACAACTTAGAAATTATCTGGGGCCCTGCCTGATGAAGACTTCATCGCCTTGGGAGCCTCCCCTTCATGGGGGCTCTCATGGGCTCTCAAAAGTTAGGTCCCACTGATAATATTTAGCCATTATTCTTGAGCCCACTCTGACCTTCCCCCCATCTCCACCCCCTCCTCAGTTCAGATAGCAGAAACATGGATCCAAATGATTCCCTGATGGTGATATGGAAGATCGCCAGCTCTGATGAAGCCAGGATTCAGCTGAGCATGCTCTCTGTCTCCACACCAGGAGAACATCCTCAGTGTCTGACTGCTGTAAGCTTCTCCTAATTTATTCTCCTAGCAACAAATATTAAGACTTGATTGACACTGGTTTCTTCTTTGGTACTCTTGCAATAAATCAAACCACAATGAGTAATTTTATTGGTCTCCTACCTCAGTTGTTCAGTTTGTGTACCTATTCCAAGAAAACAGCAACGACCTCGAGTCAGCATTACAGGAAGAGGTAAGTTTCTGCAGGCTTCTTATTCCTATTATCACACAAAAGAATCTTTATGGATTTGCAACACATGCAGGTACACTGAAGCAAACAGGTATGTGCATGACTATTATGCTAACTGATATACTGTCCCATACTGTTTGTCATGAATGAAATAAGTGACATTAGAATTACTGATTTCTGCATCAACTTTGGTAGGGCTGGGATTTCACTCGTTTCCCAGTTATATACTGAGAGTTATTTCCTGCTGCTTTCTTGTTTCTGTTTCAAGTATTCTGATTCACCATTGGGTTAATCATCTACTAAATACTGTCTCCAGGTGTTTTGGGTTTGCTGTTGTTATCTCCATGGCCCTAAGGGACTATACCTTCCAAAGAACCAAGGGGAGCCTGAGCACCGAGGTTATGCAAGAAACAGAGACAGAAACAAAATACATCAGCAACTGTATCAGCATGCTTTCATTTCTGCCACATTCCAAACTGAACATCCGTGCTTTTTGAAGCATTTAGCATACACCCTGAAGTCTCAGGTTGCTCCAGATTGTGTAAGCAGGTAAAAATATTTGTTAAAGAGGCACAGAGAATCAAGGTGGGGGGGCGGGGAATGTACCTTGGACTGATGGGTGGGGTACAATTAAGAGAAACTTAGTAGGTCAAGGTTTGTATTTCGTACTTAGGTGACTACTGTTGTGCCCAGCCTGTACCTCTATCCCATATTCACATCGGATTTGAATGAGGATTATCACATGCATGATCCTTTTAGGAGTGGGGTTTGGTTCTAACTGCAGGCAAGCCACTTTACCTTATGTAAAATGATGATAGTATTTTCATGACACAAAGGAATCAGAAAGGTGTATTTATCATTGGTTCTGAGATGCTTAACTACCACAATAATAAAGGCTGTAATCAAACTTGGGAATTCAGAGAGGCAAGTTTGGAATACATTGGAAGGTTAGTGAATAGCTTGAGGTGTTGGATTCAGGGCTTGAGAATTTGAATACTGAGGATCATTATCAGACAGAATTATTTTAATTCGAAGGGGAAATGATGTTATTAAAGATAAGTGGAAGAACTGGAGAATCCCTAGAATTCCTGGGATGAACAAGGAGTTTACTGTTTGTAACCACTTTGCACTTTAAGGTGTTTTTTCATCTTCAAAATATCAGCCCCTATAGAAATCAAATGAAGTAGTTCTCAAGCCTTCTGAACTGGTGCAGAAAATAAATGTCTGGAGTTTGTTAGTCATGTAAGGAAAACCAAGGAGAGATTGGTTCTTCTACACACTGATGATGAGGTGTCAAGGAAGGAGGTAAGTTTAACCATGGACTGGAAGTGTTGAGTTAACATTTTGTATAACTTTTCAGTAAAAGTGATGATTAAAGAGGATAATAGCAGACCACTTCTCCATGCCTACCTGCCCTAACTGTTCTGTCTTCCCAAATTTAGTCACAGGTTCAAGCTGTTGTCCTGCCTAGATATTTGTCATTTGACAGTTCCTCCAAGATTATGCATATCAGGAAGTGTTTTGGCATTTGAACTTAATTTCTTTTCCATCTTTTTAAGTCTCTGTATTACAATACACCCAGTTCTGGAGGTTAGTTTATTTTTTTCTCTTGCCTTCTTAATTGATAGATCTAATTGATATCTAAGGTCTTCAGGTTTCCTAGGCTCTGTCTGCAAAAGCAGCATGAAGTTTAATGACATGAAGGTTTTTTCTTTATTCTTAAATGTAAGAAACTCAATGATGCATTGCCAAAGCTGCCTGAATTTGCAGAGCTGCGTGATTGTTTCGAACAATTTCAATCTCCAACGAAAGGTACCTAAGGAAAATGAGGATAGAGCAGTAGCAACAAACCCCCAAATTAGAATAGAATAGAATAGAACAGAATAGAATAAACCAGGTTGGAAGAGACCTTCAAGATCATGTCCAACCTATCATCCAACACCACCTAATCAACTAAACCATGCAACCAAGCACCCTATCAAGTCTCCTCCTGAACACCTCCAGTGATGGTGACTCCAACACCTCCTCGGGCAGCCCATTCCAATGGGCAATCATTCTCTCTGTGTAAAGCTTCCTCCTAACCTCCAGCCTAAACCTCCCCTGGTGCAGCTTGAGACTGTGTCCTCTTGTTCTGGTGCTGGTTGCCTGGGTTGCTGGTTCTATGCAAAGACTGAGAACAGCCAGAATAGTTTCTATACCTAAAAAAATGAAGTAGAAAGGTGATCCATGCTACCACAGGCTTGTAAACAGGCTTTCAGCAATATAATCTTGATAACAGTTTTTAAAGTGAAGACCATGAAGAAAATTAGACACAGGTTAATTACAAAATTGCTTTCACACAGGTAGATCATCTTAAACAAACCAATACCTGCTTGAATTAGGTAATAGATTTCTTAGATAAAGGCAACAGATTGAACTTTATTCCTGAAGGTAATAATTAATTTCACAGGAGAACTTTCAGAAGAATGAAGGCCTGCCAGAAGGAGAGACTGTCAAAAATGCTTTAAGGTTGCTCACAAGAATGATCCCATTTGAACATGTTGATTAGTAATGTAGGACATATCTGAATAAGAAGAATGTATGTATTTATCAGAGGTAATTAATATGATATGATATCATATGATATAATATAACATAATATGATATACTATACTATACTATGTTATATGTTAAAATATAATATGTTAAGATATAATATAATATGATATAATATAATATAATATAATATAATATAATATAATATAATATAATATAATATAATATAATATAATATAATATAATATAATATAATATAATATAATATAATATAATATAATATAACATTTATCAGTTGAAGACAGAGGAAAAGAAATATGGACACACTAGTTTTCCTGAATGATGACTACCGATTGCCATGCAGAGCAGCTTTCAAAATCTAATGTAAATTAAAGATATATTTTAATTGCAAGGTGCCCTATCACTTAAAGCATTTTTCTTGTTCAAAGCTTTGGCAAGGTCTCTCTAACTTACATATAAGTTCTAGTTGCCTGTGTTCATGGAAGATGACCTTAAAATGGAAGCAGAGAAAGACTACTAGCAGGCTTATAGGAATGGATAATTATTCTCATTTCGAGGGATTGAATGAGATGGTTTATTAAGTCTAGACAAATAAAAGTTGAGAGGGGACAGGATGCTTCTTCAGGAATATATTCATGTGTAAGTATTACAGACAAAGAATGACTGAAAAGGTAGTAGTGGCATTGAAGCAATGTTTCTAAAATTAACATGAACAAATACAAAATGGATATTAACTGAAGATTTCTCACTAATCTTGAAGTTATTTTTTTCCATATAATAGCAATGTGAAGAATCTAAACAGCTTGAGTATGCTAGTTTACAGAAGAGTTTCTTGTGCTGAAACTGGTGAATGTCTGAAATGGGGAAACTGCCCTGTAAGTTTTCAGATATTCAATCTGGTGGTGTAGCCAAGAGAGACTGAAATGCAGTTTGTGTGCATCCTCCTCATATTGCAGACATACTGTACTGTGTCCAGGTCTGGAGCCCCTATTACAAGAAGGATCTGGAAGTGCTGCAAAAGGTCCAGAGAAGAGCCTTGAGGATGATCAGTGGGCTTGGAGCTCCTCTCCTGTGAGGACAGACTGAGGGAGTTGGGGCTGTTCAGGCTGGAGAAGAGAAGGCTCCAAGGAGACCTAATTGTGGCCTTGCAGTATCTGAAGGGACCTACAAAAAGCTGGTTAGGGACATTTTAGGGTGTCAGGTAATAATAGGACTAGGGGAAATGGATCAAAACTAGAAATAAGTAGATTCAGATTGGATGTTAGTTGTTCCCCATGAGGGTGGTGAGACACTTGCCTGGGGAGGTGGTGGAAGCCTCTTCCCTGGAGGTTTTGAAGGCCAGGCTGGATGTGGCTGTGAGCAGCCTCCTCTGGTGTGAGGTGTCCCTGCCCATGTCAGAGGGGGTGATAAATAGATGATCCTTGAGGTCCTTTCCAACCCCGACAGTGCTGTGATTCTGGATTTTAGAGTTTCTGCTCCAGGAAGACCAGGAAGCAAGTTTGGAATTTGGATATAAGTTGCTTGCTAGGATTATGGAAGAGATTTCTTAAACCTCAGTAATCTGCTATTGGAGAGAGCTTCACCTGTGCTTTTTGGTTCAGGTCTTCACAGTTCTGCAAACTGGTGGTTGGTTATAAGTTTGTTCGAGTATGCAAGGGTGGTTTTGGTGGTTTATGGAGCCTGGTGACAGGTGACAAAGAAGTTATGGGAAATTTTCAGGATGAAGTCTTGACTGTGATTGTGTCTGACAGTACTGGATTTCTACAAGGTCGTGGGACCTCAGGTTTCCTGTGTCTGTAAACACAGAATACAGAATTTACAAGGTTGGAAAAGACCACCAAGATCATCAAGTCCAACCTATCACCCAACACCATCTAATCAACTAAACCATGGCACCAAGTGCCTCATCCAGTCTCTTTTTAAACACCTCCAGTGATGATGACTCCACCACCTCCCTGGGCAGCACATTCCAATGGCCAATCTCTCTTTCTGTGAAGAATTTCTTCCTAACATCCAGCCTAAACCTCCCCTGGTGCAGCTTGAGACTGTGTCCTCTTGTTCTGGTGCTGGTTACCTGGGAGAAGAGACCAACCTCTGCCTGGCTACAACCTCCCTTCAGGTAGGTGTAGAGAGCAATAAGGTCTCCCCTGAGCCTCCTCTTCTCCAGGCTAAGCAACCCCAGCTCCCTCAGCCTCTCCTCATAGGGCTTGTGCTCCAAACCCCTCCCCAGCTTTGTTGCCCTTCTCTGGACACGTTCAAGCAACTCAACTTGTCTTAGCACTTCAGTGCTGCAGCTGGGCTGGTATCAGAAGTGAACTTCTGTGTTGAGGTTTTCTTCAGAACTTTTATATCAAAATGTTAACAATCTGCAATTTCTTCTCTGGACAGACTCAAACCACCTATAGTAATATAGGGCACGTACTTCTGGAAAGAACAGAAAGAAAAATAAAGAGGGGACACTCTACAAAGTGTTTGTTAATAGACTGTAAACTTTTTCCTTCCATTTAAAATGAAATTGTACAATGTCTTTATCTCTCTTTATCTCTCTCTCTGATTGGGGTTTCACACATGCTGGAAAAACCACAAAAGACATATGCAAATTTTTCACGGTATCTCTTTTCCTTTCTCTGATTTCCAACATAATTTTTACCCAAAGACAGTTAGACCATTTTCAGAGTGAATCATTTGTGAGTTAGTGGTTTTACAATGGACCTGAGCAAAGTCTGAGTTTCAGTTTCAATTTTGGCTTTTCACAGACTCAGAAGGAGGTAGGTGAGCTACGAGAAACAAGGCTGCCACACAGATTCACTCATTAGCAAGTAGACTGAGACCAGTGGATCTTGCATATGTTAGTAGTTCCTGATACTGTGGTTTTTTAATTTTGGGGGGGGTTAATGTATAAAATACACTAGACACAGATAAAATATTTTTTAAATCCTTGAAACCCTTCTTAATATGTCAAATTAACCTGTGTCAAGGAGAATAGCACTGCTTTACATGTATGTGTGTGTGCGCGTCCAGCTGTGGACATGCCTCGATATAAGGAAACAAAACCTAAATCTTGGAAATAAGAAACCAGTAACCACAAGCTCAGTTGTCTGAAGAAGAGGCTAATAAAAGAAGCTGTGTTTGAAAGTTGAAACTTTTTTTATCCCAGAAAAAAAACCTTCCAAGATTCACTGTTTGCCCACCTTAGAGCAATAATCCTGCCTTCTGCAAAACTGAGGCTATACCCTAATAATACATGGCACTTCAAGCCATGGTTTAGTTGTCATGAGGTGTCAGGTTTTAGGTTGGACTTGATGACCTCAGAGGTCTTTTCCAACCTGATTGATTCTGTGATGCTAATATATCAGATTAATATCTTATGTTTGGTTTTTTTGATGGTGAATACATGTTAGAGGCACTGTGGTAAAGATGAAAATTGAACCAATTTTGAGATTCCTGGTAGATTAATTTTTTACCAGCAGATATGGTAATATTTCTCCCAAATGCTGTAATGAGTTTGATTAAAGAAACCACAAATGTACACTATTCATTATTAAATTGTAAATATTATATTATATATTTTAAGAACTGTTTTCACTTGAATAGTTAAGCAGTGGTTGAATTTAAAGAACCCCACTGTACCCTTTTGTGAATTAGGGCAGACTGCAGGGCCTTGTTTGTGGATGTAATTAATGATAAGTTCAAAAGGGATATATACAGAGACCCATAAAGCTCAGGTGTTTCCCAGCCCTGAAAGTTCCTGGATTTACTAGACATCTAACTTTGATCTACAGAATTAATAATTACATCCAAATTTCATGGCATTAGTAGAATCATAGAATAGTCCAGGCTGGAAGGGACCTCCAAAGGTCATCCAGTCCAACCTCCCTGCAGTCATCAGGGACATCCCTAGCTAGATCAGGTTGTCCAGGGCCTTGTCCAGCCTCACCTTGAATATCTCCAGGGAGAGAGCCTCAACCACCTCCCTGAGCAACCTTTTCCAGTGTTCCACCACCCTCATAGTAAAGAACTTGTTCCTAACATCCAATCTAAATCTGCTCTTCTCCAGCTTAAAGCCATTGCCCCTTGTCCTGTCACTGCAGGCCCTTACAAACAGTCTCTCTCCATCCTTCCTGTAGCCCCCTTCAGGTACTGGAAAGCTGCTATTAGATCTTCCCAGAGCCTCCTCTTCTCCAAGCTGAACACACCCAGTTCTCTCAGCCTGTCCTCGCAGCAGAGGTGCTCCAACCCCCTGGACATTCTCATGCCCCTTCTCTGGATCCACTCCATAACGTCAATGTCCTTTGTATATTGAGGGCTCCAGAACAGTACACAGTACTGGAGGTGAGGTCTCACTGGAGCTTAGCAAAGTGCATAATCACCTCTTTGGATCTGCTGGTGATGCTGCTTTTCACAGAACCGCAGAATTAGCCAGGTTGGAAAAGACCTTCAAGATCATCAAGTTCAACGTATCACCCAACACCGTCTAATCAACTCAACCACGGTGCTAAGTGCCTCATCCAGTCTTATTTTAAGCACTTCTAGTGATGGTGACTCTACCACCTCCCTGGGCAGCCCATTCCAACAGCCAATCTCTATTTCTATGAAGAATTTCTACCTAACATCCAGCCTAAACCTCCCCTGGTGTAGCTTGGGACTGTGTCCTCTTGTTCTGTCACTGGTTGCCTGGGAGAAGAGGCAATGAGGATGAGATTTGCCTTCTGGGCTGCAAGTGCACACTGCCTCCTCATGTCCAGCTTCTCATCCACCAGCACCCCCAAGTAAGAGTGTAAATGCACTTGGTTTAGATCTTTGTCTCCGTAACTGCCAGGAAACCACGCCAGAGTGAATAACCTGAGGAATGAGTAGTGCAGGCCAAATCCTTTTTTCTGTCAGCATTTGTTTCAGCAGCTTCATGTTTAGCTTCTTGTCCTCTCTGAATCTTATCCACAGGTGCCAAATTCTCCCTATACCAGTTAGACAAGCCAGGCTGCATAACTTTGTGACACAGTGCCTGAAAGTTGGATATTGCAGTATCTGTAACATTTAGCATTCGACAGAGCACTTTGCAGATCTAGCCCCAACCCTATATGAATTTGCTCAACAGTATTCCTTTTAATTGCTGTTCAGCCAGGCTAAAAAAAAATCACTGCATACAGCCCTCTTGACCAAATCACTTCCAGGTTGTGAAAACAGTGGGTTCCATGAAGTCACAGACAGTAATTTTAGGCTAGCCTAAAATTAACACTCTATTAGTAACTGCAGGACATTGCGCTGACCTTTATGAAAGTGTTAATCAGCAATGTGATGAACATTTAAAATTATACCTAATTAATTGACTAGTAGCATGGATAAGAAACGCAGAATGAAAGGTGACCAATTTCACTAATGACTTTCAGCTCCAAAGCATGCTCAAGAACAAGAGTTGAAGAGATGCAGCGGCCTCCAAGCAGGTCTCCACACAGCACCATCTAGGCAGCTCCTAAGGTACCTCACATTGCATTTATAGCGAACGAGCATAGTTTTCCTTTGCATCTTTGTGCAGATCATTTTTAAACCTCAGGTGGCTTCCTGCTTTCATTTACCCCACTTTACCTGCAAGCTTTTGTTTCTGTAGAATTCTTTTTACACAGAACAGTGACAGAGAAGGAGCAACCACAGCATTGCAAATCCTGAGGCAGAATGAATAAACTGCTAAGGGACTACAAAAGGTGCTGAGGAAAGCAGAGCTCTAGAGGTTTAAGTGTAGTGGTAAAGTGGCCAGACTTACTGTTCAGAACTGAGAAACTGCTTGAGAAAGTCCTCTTGAGTGTGGCATAGCTCTAGTTCAACAGAAGGGATGTAGTGACTCAGTAGACACTGTTATTCTATGGTGTTAATTTAGACTTAAGCTCACATTTAAGATCAACTTTCCTGACTGCTCATAATTTGGCTCACCCTCTAGACTGCTTTTCCAGATGGAGAAAGTCTCCTGTGGTGTAGAACAGGCTTTGATTCTGCCCATGAAGGAAGAATTTTTCTACTAGCAGTAGGTCAGGCTTGAGTTTGTTCATTCTTCAGTTGTTGGTACATGAACTCAGGCTCTTGAATCTTGCATAGGTCGTACAGACTCATGGGATCCAAAAACTGAGTGTATACACCACAGACTGGCATTCCTCCAAGGCAGGGAGTTGGCTAGGTTTTGATATTTAAGTGATAATAGCTGAATCACTGTATCAAACAACCAAACATTTTTATAGGAAGGTTTGACAGAAAAGAAGTTGTCACTGTTAATCCATAAGCCGGCTGCTGAAGTTTTAGAGGCGTTTGTGAAAAGCCAGCTAGAAGGCATGAATCATTCAGTAAGGAAAATAAGGATAGCTTTATGACTGTGAAGAAGTTTGACAGTGACTCTGCTTAGAAAATGAGAGCTTAGAGAATGTGGATGCATTCTGTGGGCCCTGCATTTAGCTTGAGATCCCAGTATGTCATGGAATAATAAAGGGAACTTTATTGCTTGATCTGATTCAACAACAACGCTGCTGTCCAAAGGGCAGCGCGCTGCCCTCCTCACCCCCATGCTCCCCTTACTTCTCCAGCCTCAACTACAGCAGTTCCACAGATGAAGGGTGAGTCACATCAGCAAATTAGCTGTAATTTTTTGTGTGTTTTCTGTCAGATCAGTGAACTGAACTGAATCAGAACTGAGTGCAAGTGGAATATCAGAAAGGTATCAGTATAGTATCAGTGAAATATCAGTAAGGGCCAATCCCAAGCACCAGTATAGGCTGGGCAGGGGCTGGCTTGAAAGCAGCCCTGAAGAAAAGGACTTGGTGGATGAGAAGCTTAACATGAGCCAGCAGTGTGCACTTGCAGCCCACAAAGCCAACCAGAGCCTGGGCTGCATCTCGAGAAGCATATCCAGCAGGTCAAGGGAGGTGACTCTCCTCCTCTACTCTGCTCTGGTGAGACCCCACCTGGAGTACTGTGTCCAGTTCTAGAGCTCCTATTACAGGAAGGATCTGAAGATGCTGGAATGTGTCCAGCGAAGGGCCATGAGGATGATCAGAGGGCTGGAGCTCCTCTGCTATGAGGAGAGACTGAGAGAGTTGGGGCTGTTCATTTTGGAGAAGCGAAGGCTCTGAGGAGACTTTATTGTGGCCTTCCAGTATCTTAAGGGGACTACAAGAAAGCTGGGGAGGGACTTCTTAGGGTGTCAGGTAGGGATAGGACTGGGGGAATGGGAAAAAAAAAAAACTGGAAGTGGGTAGATTCATATTGGATATTGGGAAAAAATTCTTCACCATGAGGCTGAAGGGTCATGAGACACTGGGACAGGTTTCCCAGGGATGTGGTAGAAGTGGTGGTAGGAAAATATCTTTTTATTTTGGGGGAAAAAAAAGTTAAATTCTGCTATAAATTCATAAATGCATCTAACAGTCAAGAAAAAGAATATTTTGCTAGATAATTGTATAGAATCATTTTGAAATTGTCCCCAGCCCAAGACAGTTGTAAGACTCTGGATTTTGCCTGTGTGACTGTTTGTGTACATGCACCATGTATGTGTTGCAAAAAGCATCATATACCAGCAGCTCAGTGATTCTTTCATTAGTCTTGCAAAGAATATGTCTCAGACGAGAAAAAGAAGGCAGAATTCCACCATATGAAACAAAAACAAACAAACCAACAATTGCAAAATGCTAAGAATGCTACAGGCAACAGTATTTTAAAATTATTTCTTTTAAATAGAATAGAATAGAGTAGAGTAGAGTAGAGTAGAGTAGAGTAGAGTAGAGTAGACCAGGTTGGAAGAGACCTTCAAGATCATCGTGTCCAACCTATCATCCAACACCATCCAACCAACTAAACCATGCAACTAAGCACCCTGTGAAGTCTCCTCCTGAACACCTCCAGTGATGGTGACTCCACCACCTCCTCAGGCAGCCCATTCCAATGGGCAATCATTCTCTCTCTGTAAAACTTCCTCCTAACCTCCACCCTAAACCTCCCCTGGAGCAGCCTGAGACTGTGTCCTCTTGTTCTGGTGCTGGTTGCCTGGGAGAAGAGACCAACCTCCACCTGTCTACAACCTCCCTTAATGTATAATGGAAGACAGACATTTTCTATTTGCTATTGAGGACTCTTCTCTCTATCACAAGATGTTGTGGTTTGTGAGTGTTGAATTTGTATGCAGATATGGGTGGAAATGTCCGTGGAGGCTCTGGGCAGCCTGATCTAGTTGAGGGTGCCTCTCCTTACTTCAGAGGGGGTTGGACTAGGTGACATTCAGAGGTCCCTTCCAACCCAGACCATTCTATGATTCTATGATCCCTCTCCAGAGTGACCTTGACAGGCTGGATAGATGGATGGAGTCCAACATGATGGCATTTAAGAAGTCCAAGTGCCGGGTGCTGCACTTTAGCCACAACAAGCCCATGCAGTGCTACAGGCTGGGGACAGAGTGGCTGGAGAATAGCTGGCAGAAAGGGACCTAGGGGTACTGGTTGACAGTAGCTGACCATGAGCCAGCAGTGTACCCAGGTGGCCAAGAAGGCCAATGGCATCCTGGCCTGCAGCAGGAACAGTGTGGCCAGCAGGAGCAGGGAAATCATTCTGCCCTGTACTCAGCACTGGTTAGGCCATAGTAACTGTCCAGTTCTGGGCCACTCAGTTTAAGAAGGACATTGAGATACTTGAACATGTCCAGAGAAGGGCAAGAAGGCTGGTGAGAGGTCTGGAGCACAGCCCTATGAGGAGAGGCTGAGGGAGCTAGGGTTGTTTAGCCTGGAGAAGAGGAGGCTCAGGGGAGACCTTATTGCTCTCTACACCTACCTGAAGGGAGGTTGTAGCCAGGTGGCTTCTCCTAGGCAACCAGCACCAGAACAAGAGCACACAGTCTCAAGCTGCACCAGGGGGAAGTTTAGGCTTGAGGTGAGGAGAAAGTTCTTCACAGAAAGAGAGACTGGCAATTGGAATGTGCTGCCCAGAAGGCGTTCAAAAAAGGACTGGATGTGGCACTCGGAGCCATGGTTTAGTTGTCACGAGGTGTTAGGTATTAGGTAATAGGTTGGACTTGATGATCTCTGAGGTCTTTTCCAGCCTGGTTGATTCTATGATTCCATTCTGGGTCAAGAGAAGAGGTGAATCCAACCTTGGCATGTTGACTAGACTGCGGGATTCAGGGAATTTAATCACTTCTACTTTTGTCAGGCAGCTTTATTGAGATCAGTGAGTTTTGTTACCAAATTATAAGGGACCTAGAGCAAACTTCTGATCAGTTACTAACACAGGTTTACATTTGCTGGAGGTACTGAGTACCTTCACGTGCACTGTAATGGCTGGGAGTAACACAGCATCTATATAATTTTTCACAGCTTTGTCATTAGCTGGTAATGATTTGATTATTTTGCAGATGAATCACAATATAAATCTCTTTCACAAACACTACCTCCAAGTATTAATCAAAACCATTAAGGCAAAGCAGTCAGTGCAAATTAAAAAATTTGCATGTCTAAATTAAAAATTACAGTAATACATCATAAATAAATCTTTTAGATTCTCTATGGTTTGGATGAACATCCCCTTTTTGTGCCTGTAATGAGCCCATGAATGCAACTTTCCTTCCCCTCCCCCCCCACATTTGTTAATCAGGCTGTAATCAAACTTTGTAGGTAGGATTCAGGTCTTTCACTTTGAAGTCCACGTTGGATCTTATTTGAGAAAGAAATTATTTTTCTCTCTTCATCTTTCAGAAACCCAGCAAAAGTGAAAGGCACAGGCTCAAAGGCAAGTGTGAAAGACAGGAGCTCAAAACTATCACCTGTAATTTGCAGTGTCTTTGGCTATAGCAAAGTAAATATTTGCAGAGGGTGATAATGATATATCTTTGAACTATGAAGAAAATAACTGAATTATGTTTTAGATACTGTTTCATTTGACAACTCTAATGTGGAGGGTTGAAATTCCACCGCCACACACCCCCAACATTAACTCTGCCAGACCAATCCAGTTGGAAGCAAATGAAAGCTGTATTTACAAGCAGAACTAGACTCTACAACAGAATGCAATGAATGTGTACAAAATATACAGGATTTACAATATTTACAATTAATAAACAGCACAAGGACCTCCCCTGGTCCCCTCCTTTTCTGCTGCCCCACAGCCCCCTGTACAAAAAGAGAGAAGATAAAGGAGCAGAGAAAGTTGCTGTTAGACTTAACCAAAACAGTGCAGCCAAGGTCAAGCAGAAGCAAGTTAGTCTCTCTCCAGAGTGACAAAGTGAGAAGAAGAAATTGTTTTGGTACACCCAATCTCATGGTAGATCTCTCTCCAATGGGATTGTATGGAATGGAATGGAATGGAATGGAATGGAATAGAATAGAATAGAATAGACCAGGTTGGAAGAGACCTTCATGATCATCGCGTCCAACCCATCAACCAATCCAACCCCCCTAAACAACTGACCCATGGCACCAAGCACCCCATCAAGTCTCCAATGATCTTTAGAATGATCTTTATTTTATTTTTTTTATACCCAATAGTGATTTGTTTACATTTTACTACTTTTCTCTTCAAGATCTGTGAAAAATTTTAAAGGCATGGCCTAAAACTACTACAAACTATTAACACCTTATTTCCAGCCTGGAAAAGACTAGAGAAGCCTTCATTAATATAAGCCACTACTGAGACTTAGAACACACTTTGCCTCACTATAAAGAAATTCAGAACTGTTGAAGAGCAGCTCAGCAACCATGCATTTTTGAATCTATTCCTGTCCTTCACTTGAGAGTCAGTATTCAAGGTACAGAAGTTTGCTAGACTGTTGCTGCCATTCTCCTTACAAGCTGAGGAAGTTGACATGTGATAAGAATTTTGTTCATCCTCTTTTCCTAACCTCTGGCAGAGGACAATTTGTGAATTGTCAGCAAATACAGATTTCAAAGTGTTTTCCAGCTGACACTCTTTAGAATAGAATAGAATAAACCAGGTTGGAAGAGACCTTCAAGATCATTGCGTCCAACCTATCATCCAACACCACCTAATCAACTAAACCATGGCACCAAGCACCCCATCAAGTCTCCTCCTAAACACCCCCAATGATGGTGATTCCACCACCTCCCTGGGCAGCAAATTCCAATGCCTAATCTCTTTTTCTGTGGAGAATTTCTTCCTAACATCCAGTCTAAACCTCCCCTGGCACAGCTTGAGACTGTGTCCTCTTGTTCTGGTGCTGGTTGCCTGGCACAAAAGGCCAACCCCCGCCTGGCTACAACCTCCCTTCAGGTAGTTGTAGAGAGCAATAAGGTCTCCCCTGAGCCTCCTCTTCTGCAGGCTAAATAATGCCAGCTCCCTCAGCCTCTCCATATATGTGGTTCTTAGCATCAGGTCTACACTCACATTTATTTAGTTTGCAGGATTCAAGAAATCAAGCCTCTCATTATTGTGGCTTGCAGATCTAAAGTATTCCAGGATTGCCTTCAATGCTCTACAGGTACTTAATCATATGGATTGGATTTGTTTCTTTAAGTGGGGAAAGCAGGAAAACCATCCCTGTCTCAGTGCCTTGTGGTTCTTCTTCATCACAAACATGTCAGAGTTGGGAATGACTTTGTTGGTGCCTTCATGTATCAGTTCTTCAAGTGTGTTGGTGTCTTCATATATCAGTTCTTCAAGTGCAGAGTGAGGCTGCATGCTGAGGGGCTAAGGGGTGGCTGGATAAAAGGTTTGTGCTTTTATGCATATGGAAATGTTTGTAAACACAATTACAAGAACTCTGCTTGAGAATAATGGTATCCTGGGGTGCAGCAGGAAAAGTGTAGCCAGCAGGTCTAGGGAGATTCTTCTCCCCCTCTGCTCTGCACTGGTGAGACCACAACTGGAATACTGTGTTCATTTGGGGGCTATCTAGTGCAAGAGTTACAGGAACCTGCTAGAGGGAATCCAATGGAGAGCCATGAGGATGATTAGGAGACTTGAGCATCTCCCCTATAAAGAGAGACTGAGAGACCTGGGGCTGTTTAGTTTGGAGAAGAGAAGACTGAGAGGGGATCTGATCAATGTCTATCAATATCTGAGGGGTGGGTGTCAACTGGTGGGGGCAAGCTCTTTTTGGTGGTACACAGTGATAAGCCAAGGAACAAAAGGTACAAGCTTGAACATACAAGATTTCACCTCAACATGAGGAGAATCTTTATAGTGAGGGTGACAGGGCACTGGAGCAGGCTGCCTAGAGAGGTTGTGGAGTCTCCTTCTCTGGAGACTTTCCAAATCCACCTGGATGCATTCCTGTGTAGACTGCCCTGGGTGATGCTGCTTTGGCAGGGGGGTTGGACCCAATGATCTCTGGAGGTCCGTTCCAACCTCTAATGTACTGTGGTACTGTGATCTGCACTTACAAAAATCCCCAACCAACCAAGTTTCTAGCTTGAGTCTTTTAAAGTACAGCTATCAAAAGCAAAATATAAATACTTAGTGTTGATTATTCTGACATTATCTTAAGCAGGCATTTAATTTTGTTTATAACCTAGAATCTTCACCTCATAGTCTGACCCTTCCAGGTTTTCCATATGAAATTCTATATTCAGACTATTCAGACAGAGGTTTATGCTACTGGAAATTGTAAATATTGCTTTATTCTTAAGGAAGATCTAGGATCTTTTAGGTATGCAGTACCAGTTTTGGCTACAGAAGGAAGGCATGAATTTCCTCATATATAGCCTGTCACAATAGAGTGAGTTCAGGATTTGTAGAAGTATTTATGCATTACTTGCTGTATCTAGATTGAGAAGCAGCTGAGTTCCCTGTTGTCTTGTCTACTGCCCAGATTGGAGACCTGGCAAGATTGCCATGCTGCAACTTTCTTGCCATCCTGTACACTCAGATCCCCTTCCTGCGCAGTTCCAAGTGCACAGTAGCATGCCCACAGCCACAATTTGAGAAGTGCTACTGAATTCACAGGCATAGCAAAAAGGCCAGATGATACTGAAAATCAAGGGAGTATATATATATATCCCAAAATAATTTGTAGCTTCTACTCAACAACTATTTTGGCATGAATATTTTAGCAGTTAGGTAGGGAAATTCCTTTCATTTAACTCTTTAATAAATAGTACTTTAATCAAAGCACTAAGTGGCAGCGAGGTACCCTCTGAAAAATCTGCCAAAATAGAAAGGCAGTGAAGATTCTCAAGCCAACCTGGTGATGCATGTTGATGTTTTGTTTTTAACTGTCCAATAAGACTGCTCATGTTAACAGGTCACTCAGACTTTTCCAGGCTCTCTTCGTACTGGTGGGACAGGAAAATGTACCACATAGGCTTTTTAAGTAACTACACAGATAAAGTCTGGACAGTTTTAGTATATATGACTTGCCAGCTCAAGGAGTGAGACTGACAGTGTGGAAACAGCTTGTCAGAGCTCAGGTCATGGTTAAAAACTGCTAATGTTAATGCTGACAGCCTGTAAAGTCCCTGTTATCCATGATACCTTGAGTCAAGTTATAAAACACTCCAGAGGACTTGTATTTTCTTCTTTTTTTGCTGTTTTATCCATTTCTGTCATTAGTGAAAATATTTAATTTTGTGAATATCCCTTGCCTCAATATGTGTGATTCAAGCTGAAGCCTGTCAGTGGTACTTAGCACTACAGCATCCAGCTCCTTTGTGAAGAGGAAGATGTGCTTGCAGACAGCCAAGAATGGCTGTTGCCTGTATCACATCCTACTCCATGATGCTCCCTCAGCCTCACAAGAACAGTCCATGATTTAACTAAGATTTACCACAAATGAGGTCACAGAGAGGGGCAGGCAGGTGATGAGCTAGAAAATAAACATAATTGCTCCAGTTCTGGAAATGTCTAGATTTTAATATTTATTATAATTTTTTTAGCTCTTTGTCTTTGATTTTCATTGTGGGTAGGCACCAGACATATTTAGCCTTTTGTCCTTGTTTTTCATTAGGCATAAGACATATGCTTGTGGCATAGAAATAGAGGATACTGAAACAATTATTTACAGGTGAGAAGTTAAATCACAGGATCACAGAATGTTAGGGGCTGGAAGGGACCTCAGGAGATCATGCAGTCCCTTGCCGGTGCAGCATCACCTAGAGCAGATCACACGGGGAAAAGCAAACGGCATATGTGTTGCTGAAGGTTCCTAAGTACCTTCCTATTTTGACAAACTTCTAAAACTCTTTTAGTCTCAGAATACTTGGCAGTACATAGATGTTTGAATTTGAAAAGTGGTTGGTTTTTTCATTCCTTTTTGATTATGTCACTATGCCTTGCTTCTCTCTTTCCCCCCCCCCCCCTCTTTCTTGCCAGTCTGACATGCTCTCTCTCATTCTAGATAGTGCTCATTTGTCACACTGACTCCTAGTGCCTTTCTTTCCCATTCTTTCCTCAGGACGTTTGTAGTGCTTTTCCCAACTTTGAAACTTGAATAGATTTCATCAGATGCAACACAGCTCTTACTGCATTAGCAGCAAAATAAATTGCTAGGAATCTGACACATAATGTAAACAGGAATGAATCTTGTATGAGCCCTGCAAAGTTTGCTCTTTGATGAAATATGGTTTGTCGTATGTTCTCTCATCTTAACTAGATGCAAAACTTGGACAGAAGAAGTCCTAACATTGTGAAGTAGGCTTTTTAAGTTTCTTTGGGTTTGGTTTTGTTTTGGGTTTGGCTTTTCCTTTGATTGATGAGGCCACTGTAGCATCAGGCTTGTTTCCCGATGTAGCAAATACCACCTTTATGGTATAAAAGCATAGCACATACAGCACCAGTTCCTTGCTAATTCTGATCTGTTATAGTGGAGCTACACTGGTGAGAGATCTTGGGCACAAGCCCTATGAGGAGAGGCTGAGGGAGCTGGGGGTGTTTAGCCTGGAGAAGAGGAGGCTCAGGGGAGACCTTATTGTTCTCTACAACTACCTGAAGGGAGGTTGTAGCCAGACGGGGGTTGGTCTTTTGTGCCAGGCACCCAGCACCAGAACAAGAGGACACAGTCTCAAGCTGCACCAGGGGAAGTTTAGGCTTGAGGTGAGGAGAAAGTTCTTCATGGAAAGAGTAATTTGCCTTTGGAATGTGCTGCCCAGGGAGGTGATGGAGTCCCTTGAGGTATTCAAAAAAGGACTGGATGTGGCACTTGGAGCCACGGTTTATTTATCATGAAGTGTTAGGTATTGAGTAATAAGTTGGACTTGATGATCGTTGAGGTCTTTTCCAACCTGGTTGATTCTATGACTCTGTGATTCTGTGATTTACACCAGCTCATGTCTTGGCATACCTTGTGTATCAGTTCTTTCCATAACCAGACAAGGGGCTTTTAACCTTAGGTGAGTAACACTCCATGTCAATGTGAGCTTTGTCTGAGTAGTCCTAACTGCAGGAGGGGGCCTATAGAGAGGCTGTTGGCAAATGCCTGCAGTGACAGGGTCAGGGGCAATGGCTTCAAACTAGAGAAGGACAGATTTAGATTGGATGTTAGGAACAAGCTCTTTACTATGAGGGTGGCAAGTTGCCCAGGGAGGTGCTCACCAGACAGAGTTTCAATGGCTGAAACCAAAGAACCACGTGTCAGGCTCCTTCCTTGGAGATATTCAAGGTGAGGCTGGACGAGGCCCTGGGCAGCCTGATCTAGTTGGGGATGTCCCTGCTGACTGCGGGGAGGTCAGACTGGATGACCTTTGGAGGTCACTTCCAGCCTGGACTATTCTCTGATTCTCTGATTCTATAACTCTATGATTCTATGATTTGGCCCTCAGGCAGCAAAAGCAATGGGAGGCATGTAGATGAGGCAGTTGGGAAGAGGAGTAAGCTGTTGACTCTGAGGTGAAATAATGTGGCACTAGGAGAAAAGAAGAAAAATTTCTTGCACTCCTTTGCTTGGATAGCCATGAAGAATCTTTAAATGGAAACAAAAGCGTCTGGTATAGGATATCATTATTGGGGCAGATATGGACACTTGCATGCACTACTAGAGAATTTATCACATAAACTTGTCAAAATTTGCACTGACAGGATGAAAGAAACAGTCAAAGTAACAGTATGCATAGGGCCAAATGTTCAAGCAATTTATGTTTCTAATTTGATTCTATAAGAGAGAATCTGCATTCTTGTCTAAAGAGAAATGACTTACTTCCTATGGAAGTATGAGATCCTTGCTATTTTACTTACTGATATGCTTATATTTTACTTACTAATGCTTATATTTTACTTACTAATATCCTTGCTATTTTACTTACTGATATCTTACTATTTTACTTATTGTTTCCTAGGGGGGAAAAAAAAAAAGACAAACTGTTTCAGTAAATTCTATATTTTTAAAGCCTGTTACTTTGTATTTAGATTATCTAGATCACATTTGGCTTGTGGCTATGCTTTTTTTTCTTCCCCTTTTGTTTTGTGGAGTTTTGTGTTTTTCGTGTGTGTGTGTGGTGTGGTTGTTTTTTGTTGTTTGGTTGTTTGGTTGGGTTTTTTTTTTGGGGGGGGGGGGGGGGAGTTGGTTGGTTTTTTTATTTTTTCTTTCTTCCTTCATTTTCTTCTCTGGAGTCTCAGCTGTAGGTGACATTATTTCCACGGCTGAGTTTCAAAGACCTCACCTGTTCTGTCATCTCTGAATTTGTTACACTTCATGGTATCAACTCTAACGATCTTATTCTCTTGCTCTCTTTCCTCTGCACCTCTACTCACTTCCTGACACTTGACACAGTAAAACACTTTTTCATTTAGAAACTGTATTTAACCCCTTTTCACCAACAGCCTACTTCTCAAAAAAGGAACAAACAGTAAATCAGAGGGGCTCTGCAACTCTGAGCATTCAGATTTTTGTTCATTGCAAGTAAATACACTTACACACTTTCTATAAATGCTGACTAGGTATAAACAAGAGAGTTACCTGTGCATACCTCAACTTAAAAATCCATAAATTAAATGTGTGCTTCTTTAACTTATATGTGTGGGTTTGGTTGTTGTTTTTTTTCCCCATCAGTCTTTTATAATCAGGCTTCATTTCCTGGCAGTTAAGACAATGAAACAGCCACGGTGCTGAAGACAAACTTAACTCTTTCATGCAGATCCTTTCAACCAATAAAAAAACTTTATGACTTGGCATTCTTTCTTAAATCTTATAGCTTAATTGAGATATAGAATAGATGGTATTTTGAGGAAAAAATGATTTAAAGAGCCCTTGCCTTTATCTATAGCTTATGAACAGAGAAACACACATTATTCATCACCAATTCTGACAAATAAGTGACCACTGCATTTAAATAATGCAATTATTGTTCCAACATGGAACTAGTATCTATAAGAATAAGATATATATATGTATGTAAAAGTTTGATAAGAACTATGCCACAGAAGTGGCATAAAATAAAATCCTTACTTAATCTCCTTTTTGTTGAAGACATCATTAGCAAAGTTGGTGTTCTTTTAAAGTAGTTACAAATTCTGTGTACTTAGTGAATATTTTAAATGATTAATATTTCGCCCATTCGTTATTCACGTACTGTTCACTTTAGCTATTTGTGGTTTGTTATTGGTAGAAGAGCAAGAACTCTGAAGTGAATTCACATAAATATGTATTTTTGAACAGCAAAAGATTATTCAGTAAAGATTCAAGCATGCTGGGGTTTTGTTTTTGTTGTTGTTGTTGTCATTTTGTGTTTTTTCTTTTGAGACAGAGGTTTATGCTCCTATTGTACCCAATCTATATCCATTTTTATTTCTTGAATTCACTGATTTCTGCATTTCTGACTGAGAAAGGACCATAGATAAAGTGGAGGAAGTTAAACACAGACTTATGAGTATGGATACAAAGGGATATGTAAAATTCTGTGTCTTCAGTGAACAGATGGACAAAGAAGTTGTTGTGAATCTGGCTAGGAACTATGGTGAATGATATTTCATTAGCCCATATCAGTTACAGATCTGTTGAACAAAATAAGGCTCCAGACATTTTCTGAATTACTCTTTTATATAGGTCAAATCACAGTTGTAAGAGCAAATGTTCACAGACAGCCACTGATCTGGGTGCCCCAGATTTTAAATACCCAGTTGGAAGCATTTGGGGATGGTGGACTTGCAGAGTACTTTTTTTCCCCTGAGACTCAAGGATATCTCAAAATTGAGCTTGAGAACTCAAAAGGGCAGGTAGGAGCAGCCAGTTTTCAAAAGTCATGTTTCTCCATTCTATACTTTCTCTCCTATCACATGGACATTAAATCCTCAGGAAAGGTGATTCATCCTTATCGTGCCAGAGAAAGGCTCAGGAGGCACAACCATAAGCAATTGCTCTGCAGCACACCTCCCTGTGACCTTAGGCAGTTCACTTAATATGCCCCTGGCACCATCCCTCACCTGTACAATCAGAACAGCTAGCTCTGTATGGTGCAAAACAAGTGTGGCAGTATTTCACATCAGTCAATTCCATTTTGAGAAAAAAACCAGCCAGATAGAAGAACTATGCATGTCTATAATCTAGGGCAATATGGCCTGAATCTTGAGTGCTACTGTGATACAAGTAATTAACATTTTCTTCCTGGAATGAAGGCTGTCAACACATTTTTTAATAGATTCCATGAATTAAGTCATGGTTTCAAACAATTTGGTCTGAAGTTGTGCATTAAAACTGTGGTGAGCCATTAAAATGATGACTTACCAACTGCAAAAGCAAAATAAGAATTAAGAAGGTGAAGAGGGAGAGTGCTGTGTGACAGCCATCATAGATTTTCCAGCCTGAATGCTCTCGTGTCTCCTTACACATGGACCTGCTGGAAACCTTCAATGCAGGTACAGAAGTCACACCTGCTTCTGGAGCAAGAAACCCTGATTTTCCTGTCAGCCTTTTCTTGCTACCTATATAAAAGACTCAAGCTAAATGTTTAGCCTGATGTTGGGGCTAAGTGCAGTTTTGTTACACTCATTGCAAATCAGAGTAATGAAATAGTATGTCTTTGGGGGAAAAAAAAAATACATTCAACTAAAGTCTTTTGATGATAAAAATTCTTTTGGTGCTAACTTCCTCTTAGATAAACAAAAAATTCACTTCCAACCATGATCTGAAATATAGCACTTTCTAATTTTTTTGATGGAGTTAACTCCCACTGCCTGTTTGATGATTCATAAACATTGATGTAGAAAGCTGTCAGACTGTACGTATTGGAAGGTAAGGGAGAGGAATTTAGTCCTTCACACAGAACAAGGAAATTTACCACTGCCTCTTTTTGGTTGGAGCTTGGTACAGCCTCCTGTGCACACTACTGTAGCTCCAACAAAATCAATAATGCCACTCGTGGGTGTTGGTGATACCTCTAAAGCAGGAGATGTGCTCAGCTATAACTATTAAATGCTCCCGAAGGAAAGCCTCCCTTTGCAAAGCCACAGGAAATCAGTCTTTTGAAGTGATCATTTCCTTTAACTCTTTTGGTAACTCCTGTTCATCTTTGCTCCCTGCTCTGCTGATAAGTCAGTGACAGGGCACTACAGTAGCCTTTTAAAATGAGGTATGGAAGACTGAAAGTAATTTGAAAGGCTATTTCTTTGTTGCTGTTGCAGTAAATAGCCTGTCTGAAACAGATACCAGCTTCTGATGTACCACTGTCTTCAAGTACCTTCAACACAGCAAATCTGCTTTTGTTTTGACACTTTGCTGTCAAATTTCCTGAATGCATAAATACAGATATATCATAGAAATAGGAGTGCTACAGTCAGGTCTGCTTCCCAGGCATAGATAGATATTTCCATGAATAACAAATCCATTATCGCTCTGAGTGCTGACACTAGCAATAGCAAAATCTTTTTATCAACAAAGGAAACAAATGATGCTAACATGTAGAATAGAACACTGCTATTGATCCACTCTATGGGTATCCATATAAATAAATATACTCGTCTACATGTGCTAATTATTTATTTAGTTATTTATTTATCTATTTATAATAATTTTTTTTGAGTGAAACAGGAAATTATTCTCTAATAAGGGTGAAAGCCACAGACAGAACACAGTGTACAGAACACAGGATTAACCAGGTTGGAAAAGACCTTTGAGATCATCGAGTCCAACCATCACCCAACACCATCTACTGAACCTTGGCACTAAGTTATTTTAGCCTGGAGAAGAGGAGACTCAGGGGTGACCTTATTACTCTCTTCAACTACCTGAAGGGAGGTTGTAGACAGACGGATGTTGGTCTCTTCTCCCAGGCAAGCAGTACCAGAACAAGAGGACACAGTCTCAGGCTGCACCAGGGGAGGTTCAGGCTGGATGTTAGGAAAAAGTTCTATACAGAAAGAGTGATTGCACATTGGAATGGGCTGCCTGGGGAGGTGGTGGAGTCGCCATCACTGGAGGTTTTTAGGAGAAGACTTGACAGGGTGCTTGGTGCCGTGGGTTAGTTGTTTGGGCGGTGTTGGATTGGTTGATGGGTTGGACGCGATGATCTTGAAGGTCTCTTCCAACCTGGTTTATTCTATGTATTCTATTCTATGTATTCTATGTATAAGTGCCTCCCTGTGTGTTTTTACAAAAGAGCCCTGACCTCCCTACCTGTTTTTACAGGAAATGTGTGTTAGGTTCTAAATAGGAGCAAACCGAAATAATTTGAGTCCTGCTTTGCTAATTCCACTGTACACTTCGTATTTGTGGCATAAGCTTGAGTCCTCTCCTGTTAAAGTGCTGTCTCTTCACATCAAACGCTTATTCGCTGCCAAATTAATGAAATAAGTTTGCAAATGGGTTTGCTGGGATATGGGCTAGACTCTCCTGCTTCAAAGTATGCAGGGATGTTGATGTGGGTTGAGATTAACCCCAGCTAATTAGCAGAACTACACCCCCACAATAAAATTGCCAGACCAGCTCAGTTTGGGATGGAAGCAAATGAAGCTCTATTTTACAAGCAAACTCCAATCTAGAAATACGGAATGCAATGATTACATACACAATATACAATATTTACATGGTTTACAGTTTAGAAATGACACAAGGCCCACCCTGGGCAAAACCCTCCCTGCCCCCTTCCCTGCTGTACAAGGGAAAAGAGAAGAGAAAAGCAGAGAGTAGCTTGTTAGTACTTAGTCACAACAAAGAAACACAGCCAAGGTCAGCAACAGCCAAGCAAAAGCCACCAGCTAGTACGTGCTAGAGAGAAGAGCTGAGAAAGAGAGTTTATACAACTAACTTTATGTCAGTTATCAGACAAATGGGATTATTTCATAGAATCATAGAATCAACCAGATTGGAAAGGACCTCAGAGATCATTAAGTCCAACCTAATACCTAACACCTCGTGACAATGAAACCATGGCTTCAAGTGCCACATCCAATCGTTTTTTCAACACCTCCATGGAAAAGACCTTATTTAGACCTTATCATTATTATCCCTTCACATCCAATGGTAATTTATTTACATTCTACCCCTTTCTATTCAAGATCTGTGGAAAATTTCCTAGGCATCAGCCTAAATCTGCCATAGATCTACTTGGGGTAGAACAATGAATGGGTGGTTAAGTCCTCCCAGGTTATTCCACATTACTTTGTTGGGTACTGGGTTAACTCTCAGTGCCCTATACTGCTCTGAGAATGTTATAACCCATCTAAATAGTCACCTTGGTTAAATGCTAGAGCTGAGGCAGGAGCTCTTTGTATGATTCCAGCCTAGGGTTTTCACCTAGTTGACTATTCTTGTCTGTACAATGGTCATACCTGAAATTGTTTCATGGTGCCACACATACATCCTATGCAGAATCACAGAATCAGCAAGGTTGGAAGAGACCTCAAAGATCATCAAGTCCAACCTGTCACCACAGACCTCATGACTAAACCATGGCACCAAGTGCCATGTCCAAGAGGACACAGTCTCAGGCTGCACCAGGGGAGGTTCAGGCTGGATGTTAGGAAAAAGTTCTATGCAGAAAGAGTGATTGCACATTGGAATGGGCTGCCTGGGGAGGTGGTGGAGTCGCCATCACTGGAGGTGTTCAGGAGGAGACTTGATGGGGTGCTTGGTGCCGTGGGTTAGTTGTTTGGGTGGTGTTGGATTGGTTGATGGGTTGGACGCGATGATCTTGAAGGTCTCTTCCAACCTGGTTTATTCTATGTATTCTATGTATTCTATGTCCAATCCCCTCTTGAACACCTCCAGGGTTGGTGACTCCACCACCTCCCTGGTCACTCTCCTGAAAGCAGAATTATGCCAAGTGCCTGGATGTGTCCCTGTGTGATCTGGTGTAGGTGATCCTGGTCTGGCAAGGGGGTTGGACTGGATGAGCTTTCAAGGTCCCTTCCAGCCCCTAACATTCTGTGATTCTGTGAAGCAGTCCTCTCAGTGGATCCATTGTCTGTACATCTTTCCCAGTGAAATAATCACTGTTTTCTTCAACCATGTGAAATTCTACTCAGGAAATTATACTTTGGTGTAGGTTAGTGAGATATTATCACCTGTAATCTTTAGCATGTGTGTGTGTACACACACACACACACACACACACACACACTCTCCATGGCAGAATTGTGTGTACACATGTACTATATGTGCATGCCAGTTGTAAACAGCTATAAAAATGAGTGTGTTGACAATGAATTACTTGGGTAAACTTGACTTTTTTGTAGTGAGAATTAACAGCTTCTTGACTTGTTACTACATCAACTACTAATTAGTACCTGAGTGTAGTTCAAGGTGTTGGCATTCATTACAAAGCTTTATGTGGTGGTTTGGATCCTTATCTGCCTCAAAGGCAGAGGCTTTAGGCAAGAAAAGTTTTTCAGTATATACAAAACAGATGAGAGCATGGAAAGGAAAGGTGGGCTGCAAGGTCAGGAATTGGAGTTACAGACAGCACAACACCTAGATTTGACTCCACTAATGTAAGGAAGCATGACTAGCTATGGGGACTCAAGGCAAGATTAATAGCTAGGATAAAAATAGGGAAATTGGAACTGGGAAGTTCAGGAAATTGCTGATCTTCTGTTGAGAACAGCACGTAATACAATACCTATTATTTCACTTAAATACCTTGTGGATTACCTTGAAGTGCCTGCTCTACACTGGTTAGGTCACACCTTGAGTACTGTGTCCAGTTCTGGGCTCCTCAATTCAAGAAAGATGTTGAGATGCTGGAACATGTCCAAAGAAGGGCAACAAAGGTGATGAGGGGTCTGGAGCACAGCCCTGTGAGGAGAGGCTGAGGGAGCTGGGGTTGCTTAGCCTGGAGAAGAGGAGGCTCAGGGGAGACCTTATTGTTGCCAACAACTATCTGAAGGGAGGTTGCAGCCAGGTGGGGGTTGGTCTCTTCTCCCAAGCAACCACTGGCAGAACAAGAGGACACAGTCTCAAGACGTGCAGGGGGAAATTTAGGCTTGATCTTAGAAAGAAGTTCTTCACAAAGAGAGAGTTTGCACTTTGGAATGGGCTGCCCAGGGAGGTGGTGGGCTGTCCCTGGAGGTGTTTAAGGAAAGACTGAATGAGGCACTTAGTGCCATGGTCTAGTTAATTAGTTGGGGTTGGGAGATTGGTTGGACTTGATGATCTTGGTGGTCTATTCCAACCTGGTTGAGTCTATGATTCTAGTTTCCAAATACATAAGATGATCGTTGAAGGATGCTGCTTCATACACCAAAATGTTTTGGGCTGTAGTCTGGCAATTTCACTGCTTCAGTGTTTGAAGGCTTTTTGACTGCATACAGCCTAGGTGTCCATGGCTGCTACCACTCTGTCCCACTGTAAGATATTTTACATGTGCTGACATCCAATGAAAATAGTGTTGTTCACACTGCATACCCTCTGTTCTTCTTTTTAAGAAAGATGGATTGAATTTCTCAGCTCTTGCAACAGTGCAAATTTTTGTAATCCAGCATATCAGTATCATTATTAATTTAAAAAGTCAGTCTCTCATGCCACTGACTAAGAGACTAGAAGAAAGTGGAGCACTGGGAGCTTCTCTTCATTCATTCTCAGCATATCTCAACATCTTCTGAGCAACCTGATGTTGTGTGAGGTGTCCGTGCCCATGGCGGGAGGTTTGGAACTGGATGATCCTTGAGGTCCCTTCCAACCCTGACAATTCTGTGATAATGACCATCCCTTGATTCTAAAGAAAGACTCTTGGTAAATATAGCCAAACTAGCTGTAACAGGTTGAAAGAATGAGAAATGCAATGCTCTTACTTAGGGATGGTGAAAAAGCTGATCTGGGGAAATAAATCCCTGCATTTTTCCTCAACAGTATTAATGAATTCAGATTACAGTTTGAAGGAGAAGATAAATACATGGAAGACAATGGGAAAAAATATATAAGACAGTATTATCTTTCATGCTAGATAAGAATATGTGGGGTTTAGTGGATAATAGACTTCTAACAAGATGTAGCATATTATATTTCTCCTGGAATTTTCCAACTAATTCCACATATGAAGGCTTAAAGTAATTCAGTTTGGACAAGTCTTTAATGTGTAGCACACAAGGAGATTTTAAACCCTTTGTTTTATTTAAACCAGTCAATGAGAATAAAGTTTGTTTCAGAAAAAGAAAAGAGATTAAGCTTACATTTTGGAAGCAAAACTCAGTTTATTTTTCCTAACTTACTACTTAACTTACTATTAATGAATTAAATCCACCTAGGCACAGATAAGGAAGATATTCACAACTACAATATTTGGCTGTCTTGTCTTTACCAAAACTAGATGTAGCAACAATAAATTGATTACCTCACAGCAAAATACCAGAAGGGGGGAAGTATTTTATTCCAGAGTATGCAGCGGAGGTAACCACTAGGTAGAAGGAAACAAGCATTGGGTTCATGCAGTGTCCTGCATCTGGGAAGGAAGAATAAACTGCACCAATACAGACTGGGAGATGATCTGCTAGATAGCAGCCCTGTGGAGAAGGACCTGGGAGTCCTGGTGGACAACAAGTTCTACATGGGTCAGCAATGTGCCCTTATGCCCAAGACGGCCAATGGGATCCTGGGGTGCATTAAGAGGAGTGTGTCCAGCAGATCCAGGGCGGTTCTCCTCCCTCTCTACTCTGCCCTCATGAGACCTCACCTGGAATATTGCATCTAGTTTTGGGCTCCCCAGTTCAAGAGGGACAGGGATCTACTTGAGAGTATCCAACGGAGGGCTGCAAGGATGATGAAGGGACTGGAGCACTGCCTGATGAGGAGAGGCTGAAAGCCCTGGGGCTGTTTAGTTTGGAGAAGAGAAGACAGAGCTGGGGTGTCAAGAAGGAGGGGACGGGCTGTGCTCAGTTGCACCCTGTGAGAGGACAAGGGACAATGGATAGAAACTGCAGCACAGGAGGCTCTGCCTCAACATGAGGAGGAACTTTGTCACTGTGAGGGTCACAGAGCACTGGAACAGGCTGCCCAGAGAGGTTGTGGAGTGTCCTTCTCTGGGGACTTTCAAGACCCATCTGGATGCATTCCTGTGTGACCTGTGCTAGATTCTATGGTCCTGCTCTGGCAGGATGGTTGGGCTTGATGATGTCCAGAGGTCCCTTCCAACCCCTAACATCCTGTGAACCTGTGATCCTGTGAATCTATCTATGTTGAGCTGGCAGTAGCCTAATGTTTCATGTGCTTTTGGAGCAAAAGAGCTAGAAAAGCCTTGCCTGAACAGACTAGTTTGTCTCCATCTTTTTCCTTGCTCTTAACTTTCAGGAAAGAAAAGATCTCTTTAAATACTCTAATCATAAATCAAAAGGAACCAAGTCCTCTCTTCATTTCCTATCCATCTTTTTCCTTCTATAGGAAGCCTACTACTAGAAAAGCCTTCCTTTTAGGATTTTATCAGCCATTGCAATTCTTTGATTTGCAGAAAAGCTATACTACATTTTATCTAGTATGCTGGCAGACTTCCTTCTTTGGCAGGGCTTTATTTTTCATGACTTGCTCCTTTGCAGGAGTCCAGCCTGTACGGAACTGTTGGCTAATTTATCCGCGTTAATGTGTTGCACTAGAGAAAACTCTCTACAGAAGGTTTAAAAACCTGTGGCATGGTGTCACAGCTGGAGTGGTTGACAGTAAAAGAGGTTTTACATGGAGCATTGTAGAGTTGTCTGTGTGCCACACTTTCCTCACTGCAGGAATATATAGATGATGGCTGCTTCCTTTCACTTGTAGGGGTAGAAAAGTCTTGACATCGATTTTGGAGCCTGGCATAACTTTTCATAGGAGTGTTTCATGGAGCTGTCAGTGCAAATCTCCTCTTTGCTGCTCTTGAGCTTCTCTTTCTCTTCCATTTCCACTTCTATATATTTATTTTTTAAACCAAAGCTATATCAATAGAAAGTGTATTTCTAAATTCTGGTGGTAGTTCTATGTGCTCTGCTGATAAGTGCAGGAAATTAGTAGTGAAGGATAAATGAGGCTGGTTACAGGGGGTTTCTATCTATACAATTTTTTTTTTTAGGTAGTGAGGTTTAGCCACAAAGTATTAAGATTTTAATCTATGTGTGAAACTAAGAGACTAATGTTAATCCCAGATATAATGTCTGACCTATGCATTTCCTTTTAAACAAACAACAAACAAAAAAATACACACAAACAGGACTGCTTCAACTTGAAATCAGAAATATTCTGATGTTAATTAAGTCATTATTCTGTGAATGACTAATGATGTAAATATATGTTATGCAAACATATATATACCCTGCTATGTTACATATGTAAAGTTTTCAGTGAGGAAAGGAATAGGGAAACTTCATCTTCTGTTCTGCATACCTGGTGCTTTCCTTTTTACACACTGTTGAAACAGAATGCACAATGCCTGTGCATACTCACAAAAAAATGAACACCTCTAAATTGTTGGTCTTATGTCTTAATTTCTGTGGTGGCCTCAGTACTGCGTTGTAAGATCACCCCACAGCCAGCTCATGGATGCCAAGCTGCCTGGCTGCCCACCTGCCCTTGTTCTCAGGTGTCCTCCCCCTTAGTTTCAGCTGGTGCTGAAGGATATTTTCAGAGCCATGTAGCTGAGGTGCGGTGAGGAATAACCATCCTCATCCTTGCCCTGGCCAGCCCCCCTGCCTAAGGCTGCCACCACCTGCCCCACAGATGTGATGTGGGCTGCTCCATGGCCCAGTACTGAAAGCACACAGTACCACAGAGAAATGCCTACACTGGAAATGTATTTGGCTATTGTGCCATTTTTGCCACCCTAATATGCTGGGCAGGATGACCTCCACCCAACCCTGCTGGAAATCTCTCCCATGAGCCATGGGGACAGTCTAGAAATATGACTGACCACAGCCAGAACCAAGAGAGGACCTTCTTGCAGACAGACCTGCACAGCTGTGGCAGTTTCATTCCCCCTTTCTTCTGCATCAAGAGTTAGTGGGCTTTCCTCACTCTCCTCACCCTTTCTCCACGTTGCCCTATTCTGCCTGGCAACACCTTCCCTGCCATCAGCCAACGGCAGATCTGGTCAGCAGCATCGCACCCTTCCCTGAGCTGGAAGCTATTCTGTGTCTTGGTGGTGTAGGGGTGTCCACCTGGGCTTGGCACTCTCTCTTTCCCAAAACTCAGCAGAGACATACTCAGGTGCAGCACTTCTAAACTGGTAAGAGGCTAGCCTGCAACCTGCAGCCAGAACCAGAGATGTGCTGAGAGAGAAGAGCAATTGTTTATAGATGGGGTAAATGCCATACAGTCATCCCCTTATCCCATATCACCCAACCCACTTCCCTATTCCTCCCACTTTTACAGCTCCCAGTTGCTGTGCTGACACAATTTCCACCAAATGGCAGCATGTTTCCAAGGCTTCTACATTACTATTTCCACCCCACCACCCCTCCCCCCCACCCAGGAAAGCTCTATCTCTGCCAGCCCTTCTGAGGTCTCATGGGCTCTGCTTTTCTAAAGGCACTTTACAAAGCTTTCTTCAAGAGAATGTTGAGGTAAGGACTGATGGAGGTGACTGCAGGATATGTCGGTTGCTCCATCTCCAGTGGGAAAGGCCATCATATTCCATCAAGGTTTCAGGCAGGCTAAGCCTGTGAGGCAAGTCCTTGTTATGCTGTTTTATTGTATGCTGCCAAATACAGGTATAGACAGCTCTTTGGAAACAGGAGAAGGCTAATAGCCTAGGGGTCTGGATTCATGTCCTTTCCCTCCTTCCCACATTTCCCTGATAATCAAACAAGCTGGTAGATAATGGTGAGAGGCAGACAGAATTCCTTACGGCAAACAGCCTGAGGGATCACAAGTGGGGCACAACTCAAGGGCTACCTGAGATTTCTCAAGGGTGCTAGAAAGGCTTGTGGAATAATCAGCATGTCTGAAACAACTCATGCCTAGGTCAAGCAGCATAGATACAGACAGTCTCTTCACCTTGGGGCACAACCACTTTGCTTATGCCCAAGGATGAGCATGGCTCTCAAGAGAAAGCTGACAGAACAGTGTAGACAGGTCTCATAAAAACACTCAATGAATGTAATGCTTAGTGCTCTGTATTAAGTGCATTGCATTCATCCTTATAGATTTACCTTCTCATTACTTCAGTGATCAAGGAAAAACTTGCGAAAGTGAGTATGAGTAAACAGCATCCAAAGAGCTGTGGGACAGTCCTTAGACATTACAAATGCTACTTTCCAGGGGTTTGGTCAAATTTGTAGCTTTTTGTCAAGCCACAGTGCTACTGAATCAGTATCAATGTCTCTTCCTCCCATCTTATTGCTAACATAGAATTGTTAGGGTTGGAAGGGACCTCAAGGATCATCTAGTTCCAACCCCCCTGCCATGGGCAGGGACACCTCACACTACATCAGGTTGCTCAGAGCCGCATCCAGCCTGGCCTTCAAAACCTCCAGGGATGAGGCCTCTACCACCTCCCTGGGCAACCTGTGCCAGTGTACCAAGGCATGTCACAAGATCATATACAAGACTTAGCAGCAAGTCTCAAGTATCCTTTTCTTTTTCTGTAGCCATTTGATTTTTTTTCTTGAATTGACTACAAATCAAACTCACTCTCAGAATATTTATGCCGCAATGAATAAAAAGGTATGTTCAGCAGTTCACACTGATTCATGCATGATAGGATCCATTTGTTTCATGCTCTAAAAATTCCCTATTAATAACTAAAAACTGTTTCCATTTTTAGAACTTTTTTTTTTTCTGTTTAGTTACATAACAGACATTTTCTCTCTTTAAATACTGTTTGCCATCCACCTTGCTTTACTTATGCCAATCAAATCCCCTCTCTTTAAAGAAGCAAAACAACTGTGGCTGGGAAATTGTTTCATCCAAAGTAATGAAGGTAAAGGCAGAAAACTCTAAATGTAAAGCTGAAGGGATAACAGTAGGAGCAAACTATGGCTAGCCACCATTCTGGTCAGTGTATAAGTAATCTTTTAAAAGACAAGGTTAACTTTAATTCAGTAGAGATAATGAGGTTTTTACTGCCCAGTAAAATTAGAAGGCTTTGGTGTTTTCTCAGTTTGGATAAGTAAAGGAAACTTGGAACAAATCAAAGCAAGCAGTTGGTTGTTGGTTTTTTTCCTTCAAAGCACAGTGTTGCAGGAGGCCACGGTTTTTTGATGGAATTGCTACTAATTATTAGGTTAGTTAAGTCAAAGCAACCCACCCAGACTCATCACAGGACCACAGGATGTTAGGGGTTGGAAGGGACCACATCCAGATCCTTCCTGTAACAGGGACTCCAGAACTGGATGCAGTACTCCAGGTGGGGTCTCACCAGAGCAGAGCAGAGTAGAGGGGAAGAATCATCTCCCTTGACCTGCTGGCTATGCTTCTCTTGCTGCAGTCCAGGCTTTGGTTGGCTTTCTGGGCTGCAAGTGCACACTGGTGGCTCCTGTTGAGCTTCTCATCCACCACACATGTTGGGATATGCTGTAGTGCTTTTTAGCATGATAGAAAATACAACAGAGCTTTAGAAAAGAGGGTTACACCTGATTAAACTACTGAAGATCTCTAGAGTTTCATCTCTTTTTATGGCACTAAATTGACTTACCTGTTAACTCAGGGACTGTTCAAAATCCTACTACAGTTGTATTACATTAAAGCTATAGAGGCATCCAGAATGGCAAAATGAATTGTGAAGCAGCACGGAGACATACCATTTCTCATTAAGAAGCCTTTACCTCAATTAGATAGATCTCAGAAGCATCCTTTCTACCTGTATTGCTGTTCAAATGCCATTTTTACTATTCAAATGTTTTGAGAATTTATTTTAACTTCCATTACCTCTTAAATGTAATTTCTTCTGGGGCAAGAGCTGACTGACAAGAGAGCAGAAGCAGACAGCAACAGGACAAGATTCTTCTGGTACGAAAGGCCACTGAGTTCTCTGGAAATAATCTTTGACATTTTTATTGTCTGGACTCCAGGTTTGAGAGGAAAAAAAGAGCTTTCTTCCTTTTCAGAGTTTAACAGAAGAACTTAGTCCCCTTTGGTGATGCTTTGACTGTTTGGAAAATCCTTAAGGAAAGCAGAAATGGACCCTTGGAAAATACCCCACAAAGAGATTTTTATTGGGAAGACTTGTACTTGGATTAGCAGGTGATATACTTAATATGAATAATTGCTGGGGAAAATGAAAGACTGATTCCTTAGTCATGTGTGCAGGTCTGTCTCTTCACCTGTTATGTCAGCTGCTTTTTCCACTCCTGCTTTAGGGTTTGGTTTTCTCAGAATTTTCATTAAGATTTTCTGAAAAGATTGACTTCTCTGACAAAAACAAATATATATATATATAAAATTTGAATATTTATGATTGAATCATTGAATCATAGAATTGTCAGGGTTGGAAGGGACCTCAAGGATCATCTAGTTCCAACCCCCCTGCCATGGGCAGGGACACCTCACACTACATCAGGTTGCTCAGAGGCACATCCAGCCTGGCCTTAAAAACTTCCAAAGATGAGGCTTCCACCACCTCCCTGGGCAACCTGTTCCAGTGTCTCATCACCCTCATGCTGAAGAACTTCTTCCTTGCATCCAATCTGAATCTACCCATCTCTAGTTTTGATCCATTCCCCCCAGTCCTATCACTTCCTGACACCCTAAAAAGTCCCTCCCCAGATTTCTTGTAGCCCCCTTCAGACACTGGAAGCCTTTTCTTCTCCAGACTGAACACCCCCAACTCTCTCAGTCTGTCCCCATAGCAGAAGAGCTCCAGCCCTCTGCTCATCCTCGTGGCCCTTCTCTGGACACCTTCCAGCATGTGCAAATCCTTCCTGCAACAGGGACTCCAGAACTGGATGCAGTACTCCAGGTGGGGTCTCACCAGACCAGAGCAGAGCAGAGCAGAGGGGATGAATCACCTCGCTTGACCTGCTGGCTATGCTTCTCTTGATGTAGCCCAGGATGTGAAAATGAAATTAAGCTCTGCTTTCTAAGTAGTTCTAAGTGATGGCTAGATATATTTCCTCAGAATTTTACAGGTGAAATTCCCAGCCAGAAAAGAATTTGATACAACTGACACAGAGAGTCTGCCCCCTTCCCCCCCCTTTTTTTTCCCATGTTAGTATATTGTTTCAGTCTCATCCCACAGATTTGAATTGTCTCATGCACAAGGTACTCAAAATTCACCTTGCTCATATGCTCCTAGAGTCTCAGCAACAAAGGTATTTCCCACAATCCATCCTCAGCTGTAGGTAAAAATCTGCAAATCAGCTTTTAATATTTCCCAAAACACAGGAGATAGCATGTGGTAAATGGTTCATTTTGGAGGTAAGGATGTAGATGCCCTTTTAATTCACTTGTTTTGCAGTGCTAGGCATGGCTAGTTGCTTATTTGCACATATATAGACAAGTACCTACACCCTGAAGTAGGCAGAAATAAAGACCTGATTTGCATGCATATTTCATTTATTTGCAAGAATGCATGAGGCACTCATTTCCTAAAGAAAATCTGGCTCAAGGAATTTTTACAGTATGAGAAAATTTTACCTGTCTATCTATCTCTCTATCTATCTATTTATCCATCTATCTGCCTCTCTTTCTGTCTGTCTGCCTCTCTTTCTGTCTATCTATCTACCTACCTACCGATCTATGTATCTATCTACCTACCTACCTACCTATCTATGTATCTACCTACCTACCTATCTGTCTATCTATCTATCTACCTACCTATCTATCTACCCACCCTGTCTGTCTATCTATGTATCTATGTATTTATCTATCTCTTATCTGTCTACCTACCTACCCACCCACCTGTTTATTTGGTTCTTTATTTCTCAGGTAATTCATATAGGATCTCACAATGACTTTTGATTTAGCTGCCATTGCTCTAGCTCAGGAAGTATTTCTTTAGAAGAGCTCAGATAAGAAGGATACTTTACTCCCAAATTCTCCCTTGAAGGTAAAAAAAACCCCAATCCTTGGATGGCCAGCTGCTGGTGAATAAAAGTACTTCTTCAGCCTGCATTAAGTTAATAATTTATTTGTGTGGAAGATCAACTAAGCCTAAAGGGAAGAGAAGTAATTGTAAGGGAATTTGGTAATGGAAGCAAAAGCCTATGTGGCCAAGGATTGTGAAGGTAATTGTTAGATAATATCAGAGGTGTGGAGCAGAAGGCTGCTAACATTGGGATCAAGGTGAATTTCAAGTGGAAAGTTGTGCTTCTGCTACATACTGAACACAATATAAGTATGAATACAAACTTTCTGTGGCCAAATTGGCAAAATGTAGCCTCATGTAAATGATTTAGACTTGAGTACTTTTATAAAACATTTAAATGTTTATAATAATTCAAAAAATAAATAATCCTAAGGCACTTAAGAAATACATATTTATTAGGACTGTTTAGTAGAGAAAACACTGAATGTGTATAGAAAATAAGCTGGTTTTGTTAGGGAATGTATATATGTACTATGGAAGAAGAAATTACTGCTTGATAACTTGCTTCCAAAGACCATCTCAAAGTAATTCCTAAAGTTTGTTTACCTGGTTTTCACAGAATCATAGCATCATAGAATGGTCTGGGCCAGAAGGGACCTCCAAAGCTCAGCCAGTCCGACCTCCCTGCAGTCAGCAGGGACATCCCCAACCAGATCAGGCTGCCCAGGGCCTCGTCCAGCCTCACCTTGAATATCTCCAGGGAAGGAGTCTCAACCACCTCCCTGGGCAACCTGTTCCAGTGTTCCACCACCCTCATAGTAAAGAACTTGTTCCTAACATCCAATCTAAATCTGCTCTTCTCTGCTTTGAAGCCATTGCCCCTTGTCCTGTCACCACAGGCGTCTGCAAACAACATCTCTCCATCCTTCCTGTAGCCTCCTTCAGCTACTGGCAGGCTACTATTAGGTCTCCCTGGAGCCTCCTCTTCTCCAGGCTGAACACCCCCAGCTCCCTCAGCCTGTCCTCATTGCAGAGCTGCTCCAAGCCCCTGATCATTCTCGTGGCCTCCTCTGGACCCTCTCCATCAGGTCCATGTCCTTCCTATATTGAGGGCTCCAGACCTGTACACAGCACTGCAGGTGAGGTCTCACCAGAGAAAAGTGGCAGAATCACCTTTCTGGATCTGCTAAATTTGTTGTTAAATTGTAAGTTAATTTTAAGACATTTTTCTTTGCAGTTGTGGAAGCTCATCTTTGACCTTCACTCCAAGCTAATGATTCTTTATCTGATAATTGCACGTGTCTAAATGTGTTCTTTATGTCTTCAGTGAAATTTAGTTATTGATGAGAAGCAGGCATGTTGTCTCACTTTAGGTTTGGATTCCTCACTGTTTTCTTTCCAAGCTCACGGTAACTTCATTTGTACAAAATATAAATAGGAAGCCCAGTTGCACAAATTAAAAAGCAAACATGCATTTGCCATCTATTATTAGTATGTTTCCTTTCTGTTAACACAGGAAATCTCACACAAACAAGTGCACTGATAACTGATAAACAAGTTGGTGTAGTGCTTATACTTTATTGCTCATAAACTTGAGGGCTGAAAGAAAAATATGTGCCTATTAGCATGATAAAGAAGAGAAGAAAGAAAAGTAGAAGGGCAAGCTTCGCTTAAATGAAAGCAAAAAACCTTCTCCCCTGAATAATTAGAAACAAACTCATGAAACACTAAGTGGTTTTTGGTTTTCTGCTACTGTAACTTGAATTGACAAAAAGATTCAGCCTCAGGAGGCTTAGGATTCAGGCTTAAGATAGACATTGAGCAAAAATACTCAGGTGAAACGTAATGAGTTTGTAGAAACTGACCATCAGCTGCCAAAGGTAGCATTTACCCCTCTCTCCCACACAGTCTGTGAGTACTTTTAGTCACAAGTTTGTGGAAACTCAATCCATTAAAATAATAATGAGGATTGCCTTCCCAGGTGTAGCGCCTGTATGAAGTGCACCTGGAAGCATTCCACAGCTATGGCACATTTCATACCTTGCCTCTTTTTGTCTATCACCACTAGGTTTGCCTCCCCTCAGGGACAAGGGGAGAAACTTTCATTTTCTCATACTTCTTGGTGCTGCTTAATTATTATGTTCATATTAGCAGAGAGAATCTTGATCTAGATGAAATCAACTTAAATATACGAGATACTCCTTAGTTCTTCCCTTTTTTCATATTCCATGCTACTTTTGAGTATTCAGGTGTGTAATAAAAAATATTATTAAAGTCCTCCAATATGCCAAGACTGAGTGTTTCTAGAAGCAGCATTTCCTCAGCCTCCCTGCCTCCTCCCTGTACTTCAGAACGTATTTAACTGCCATTACAGTAAGAGAAATATCATCAAATTTTAGATACCTGTAGCGAGAAAATCAGGGCCAGCACCAAGCAGATGATCACTCTGCACTTAAGCAGAATGTTTTGTGAAGCACAGAGTACAGATATAGGTCAGAGAGTGCAGAGAAGATAAGGGATGTTATCTAAACAGTTGAACTCACAGGAAATTTTTTAACCAACTTTGTTTTTACCAAAAGGTGATGATTCACAAAAACAAACTACGAAAGATTCTGCTTAGACACTTTTCCTGGTTCGGGATTGTAAAAGAATAAACTCCTGAAGCATCCTAGATTTACACTTTAAAAACTCAAGCTTGTCAAGGAGATTAAGATGACATTTTAGAGTAAAAAATGTTAACCTCTATGATAACTCTTTTTTTTTTTTTTAATAAAAAGTAGAAAATGAGAAAGCTAAGCAAAATATTTTGACCATTATGAAATGCTTTTGATAGCTCAGGTCATGAAAATGTCAACAAACCAGCTTTTTTTTTTTTTTGGTCTTGGTTATGATGGGAACTTGGAAAAAATCTGTTCAGTTAGCTGTGCCTGTTTCTTTGCAAAGCTCAGTAAAATGCATACATGAAAAAGCAGACTCTCAAACGACCACATTTTTACAGCTGGGATAAACTGAGCTCCTACGTTAGGTAGTTTTGTGAAAACCTCTCTAGATGTCAGAATTTGCATACAAAGTTAATAGGCAACAGCTACATGTACCTAAAGCACTTAAACAGATTCTCATCTCCTGATCATTGAAGAAACATTTCTCCCCCTCACATGCATTTCAAGCATTGCTTTAGAAATTCTCTTTGATGATGACAGCCTCCTCTTTACATGTCCCACTGTCTCTAGTTTTTCGATTGCAATAATCATATCTGGCTTGGCCAAAACAATCCAAAAATATTGATTTAGAATCAGAGAATTGTTAGGCTTGGAAGGGACCTCAAGGATCATCTAGTTCCAAACCCCCTGACATGGGCAGGGACACCGCACACTAGATCAGGTTGCTCAGTGCCACATCCAGGTTGGCCCCAAAAACCTCCAGGGCACCTCCCTGGGTGACCTGTTCCAGTGTCTCACCACACTCATGGGTAAGAACTTCTTCCTAACATCCAATCTGAATCTACCCATTTCTAGTTTTCTTCCGTTCTCCCAAGTCCTATCACTCCATGACACTCTAAAAACTCCCTCCCCTGCTTTCTTGCAGCCCCCCTTAAAATACTGGAAGGCCAAAATAAGGTCTCCTCGAAGTCTTCTCTTCTCCAGACTGAACAGCCCCAATTCCCTCAGTCCGTCCTCATAGGAGAGGTGCTCCAACCCTCTGGTACATCCTTGTGGCCCTTCTCTGGACATGCTCCAGCAATTTCTGCCAGAGCATCTCAAAGATTTTCTTTGAATCACTATTACATTAAATTTCCAAAGAGGACATGATTCCTGCCCCTCTCCGAGTTTAAATCTGAGTAGGTTTAGAAGAACTTATGCACAGCAAAAGTGAGATTGCACCTTAGAACACTGCAGCATCACTCGACAAATCTAGCTACAGAAGAATTGCTCTCTGACTTCCAACCTTTTTTTATCTTAAATTATCAATATATATTATAAACATGAGCTAATCATCTTCTTTTAACACCATCCTTGCATACAGATTAGCTTAGACTTGTTTATTATCTCTTCTCATAGTCTAGTGAGGTCTGAGAATGGATCAAGGCTGATGCTTACCTGCTATGTAAAACAGATTGCAGACACATCCCGTGACCTGTGCTCATTGCAGAAGCCCTTCAAGGTTGTCTGTTTGCAAGGATAATCTTGAATCCCCTGAACTTGAAGTTTAAACTGAGGATGAAACAGGAAGATTATTTTTTTCTGTTTGTTACAGTTTGAAAGGGGAACTTTAGCCTAATCCCTGGCTGCAAAAACTGAAAGTAAATGACCATTGGATGTAAAAGTAAAATAATGCTAAGGTCTATATAGTTCATTGGATTGCTAATGGGATATAGAGCACAGGCATAAACAGTTCTTGCTCTCTTTTCTTCTCCTGTCGCTTCTGCTTGCAATTTTTCTCCCTCTATCTTTCATGTCCATGCCAGGGGATCTCTGTTTTGACTGCTGTGTGAGGTAATGGGAAGGAGGGAGGAAGTGGGGGAGGAGGTGAATGGTCACCTGGATGCATCCAGGGGGTTCTGAGATGTTTCTGTGTTGTTTATTAATAGTAAATGTATATATATTGTACATCTATTGTGTGTTTTGTACATAGTCATCGCATTTCATATTCCTAGATTGTAGTTTGCTTGTAAATAGAGCTTCTTTTGCTCCATCCCAAACTGAGCTAGCCTGGCTATTTTATTTTGGGGGGATTTTTCTCCAAATTAGTTGGGGAGCATTTTAAACCCACCACACTATTTTACATCTTAGCAGCTGAGTATGAAAGAGGTCTTTTTTTGTCCCCACATATGAAAACAGAAAAGCTTTTCCTGTATGTTTCTAGGTGTGGGTTTTTTCACGGCTTCTTTTTTATTATTGATTTATTATGACCCCTTGAGAATGCCTAGAAGGCTAGATCTGATCTAATAAACTGGGTCTGACAGAAGAAGCCTTTGCTGAAGCATCTGCCCTAGAACCTTCCAAAAAGTAGAATACCTTATAAAAGAGCACTCTCATGGCTATTGCCTGGGAACTATTTGAATGGAAAGATCTAGAAACTTGTAATTACTCTTGTGAATCTCCTTTACATCCATAGATGTTCCAGACAAGTAGAGGTGATAGGATTATACTGTGATCTTTGGCTACTGGTGGAGTAGCACACTTAACAAAAGGAACATGAAGCAAATGGAGCTCTGGGAACCAGCACAAGGTGAGTCTATGGAAATAACTGGGCCTGTGATACAGAGAAAGCTGTCTGGGAAGCATATGAGAGAAGAAAGAGTTTGTATGTCTGTTGGTGAAGTGTATATATGAAAACATAATATGTATACATTATATATCTGTATAAAACCTGGGGAACCAGGAAACAGGGCAAGAGAACTGGACACAGGCTATGTTAATTTTGATTTCTGTTATTTGCAGCAGTGTCACATCAGTTTCCTCAACCTGCTTATGCTAACCAAAACATGACCAGGAAAGAATGAAATAATGCTGATAAAAAATACTGCCTATATGAAACATCAGAGTGTCAGTCCATAATTTTGGATCTCTATAAAACAACAAACCAAGGAGGCTCTGAAGACTATGCTGAAATGGCAGTCCAGGTCGGCAGCACAGCTGCAAAATGCTGTTGGATACGTGAACTTTTCACCTGGAGTGAAACCCTCCTTTCCAAGTTTTGTGTGCATTGTTTCCCTGTTCGTCCTGAGACACTCCTCCTGGTGTCCTAGTTATCTTGCCAGAGCTTGCAAAGAACAAGGATGTGGGAATAATGAATTATTCTATTCATTTATTATTCTTGATGAATAGTAAAGTATTCTAATAACATTTACTATTCTATTCATGTATTACTGGAGAATAATTAGCCGGGAATGGCTTCTAAGAAGTTTTTCCAAAATTAGACTTTAATGGTTTTACTGTGTTTATCTTCACCTGTATGAAAATATCTCCCCACTTAACTGTTCCCACCTCCTTCCCCCACTCAGACCTGTATCTGTTTCCCAAACCTCCTGTATTGTTAAGAAAATGTTAATCTCCTCCTCTCCCAAAGACACAGCCTCTTCCTTCACATAGCCAAACTCCCGTTTCAGAGCAAAACCCTTCTTTAAGCCAGATGCATCTTGTCTGTGCTGAGGTATGTGAGTGGGGGAAAGACCTGCATGAAGATCAAAGAATAGGTGTGTCTGTATGAGAATAGAAGTTTTAGGTAAATGAAAGGAGGTGATTATGAAAAGATATATATGAGTAAGGGAGAGATGCAGTGTCTGAACAGGTGGTATATCAGCTGAGACTGTAAAGTTAATGGGACTATAGAAGGGCTCTTGGCTTGTCTTCATGCAGGGGACTCAGTGTGCTCTCTTGACTTTGGTGCTTATGTGGTACTGTAGTGTTTGCCATTACTAGATGTGACTCTGCCTTTTGGATTCTATACTTACTTTCTTCATGTCTCTTGATATTTCAAGTCCCTCAGTTTGAAGAAAAATCTGTACTCATGGTAAACCTTCACATGGCCTTTCTCATTCTCAGGGCAGGATGAGTTGAACTGTGTTTTGTTCTTTTGCTTTAGGGCTGTTGTGGAGAAGGGCCGATTTTCTACATGCTGTTCAGGCTGAATGTTTCTCTCTCTCTAAATCATTTGCATATGTGACTGAATTCTATATTCATCTAGAATCAATGTTTCATCATTTCTAGTTTCCTTCCCTCCCTTTTATGGAAAGAAGGAACTTTTCCTCCCTCTCTTCTTTGTAGAACGAATATCACTTCTATGAAAGGTTTAACATACACAATTCACTGTGAATATCATGCCAAATAATACATATGAAAACTTAATGTTACCTTACATCCAGTCTGGCTTCTTTTACAAAGTCTTTTCACTTCACAGTGTAATTATTGTTGATATAAGTAGTAGAGATGAGGCCAAGTGTTTAGTGCGTGACCACTTCCATATTTAAATTGGACCTATCTTGGGATCCCACTCACTTCCCAGCCACTTTGATACAAGAACATACATTACTCTGTTTAATTCTGTCTTTAAGGTATAATTTCAGGGGACAATCTTACAGCAGCTGCAAATATCCTTCTTTATGATGTTGAACTTTGGAGTGCAAGCGGACTAAGCCCAGAAGTGCTCCTGCACTAGTTCATACCCACTCCATCTAATCCCAAGTCCTGTCTCTGACAGAGACCAGTAGAAAGTATCCAGGGATAACAATGAGAAGCCAGCCAGGATGAGTGCTGATTCTCCTAATCAGTCTTGCCAGCTCATGGCAAATAGCTTAATTTAATCATCAAATATTAAATTGTTACATTCACTATCCAAACATTCCTGGAGGTGTACTCGTTAGCACCCATAGAGCTTTAAAAAACATCTCCCAGGTCCTGCCCTGAGAAAACCCTGTGGTTTCATCACCCTTGCCCTTGCCAGGATCTCTGGATTTTCACAGGTTCCTCTCAAGAAGACTGCCTTGCTTCTTGTGACACTGTGGAAGTATGTTCCTGATGTAGTCCAGTTGGAAACGTCTGAGGAAAAACCAGGCTCCTACTGAAGCTCAGGACAGTATTAGTCTTCATAAATGCCAGCAGGAGAAAAAAACAATTCCTTTAAAAACAGGCAAAATTGAAAATTCATAGTATTGGCCAGGGTCTGGTCCACTTCTTTGTAATGGTAAAAGCACAATATAACGAAGAAATAGATAACTTAAAATTAATAACTCCATTTTTACTAGGCAAAACCCTATTCTCCTGTAGGATCCCAAATTCCCCACCGGAGAGCGCTTTGATTCAGTCACTTACTGGAACTGCAGAAATAACAAAATTAAAGTATTAAGAGTAAAATAAAATACAAATCTCCTGGGCTAAGGACTGTGGCAGTTTAGGCTGGGTGCCTCCTGCTACTGCCACATTAAATTATGCCTCCAGTGTCCTGAGTGTCCAACCCAGTAAGGTGGACACAGGAAACAGCCTACTTCATACCCATAAATCCTGCACCCTATAAATCCATTTGCAGTCATTCTCTTCCTCTTTCTTTCCTCTCTGCTCCCGTGGGAGATTTTCCCTATTGGGTAATGGTAGGGGAGTATCTCAAGGCCTCTTAGCCAGCCTGAGACCAGCCTAGCAGTGGGGGAGAAGAAAGAGCCCCTGGGGGTTTTGGATATACCCTCAGGTGGGGAGAAGTGACGTGCTGGGAGGCTTTTGGGTGTGCTGTAAGGGACTCTGTATGCTTTGGGATTCTTCTGTCACTATGCTTTGTAGTTTCTGTAAAACACTTAATTGCTTTTCTATTTAAACTTTCCATTGTTTTTGCAATCCATTTGTGTGAGTGTCATCCTTTTGCCCTTTTTAGGGGCAACAGAGGATCTGTCTGGGCTCAAACCAGGACAAGGACTTATTTTGGTGGGATTTCCCCCCCCACCCGCTCCCCCCCCAGCAAATAGATTGCTTTAGGTAGGATAAGTGCCAAACCTAGAATAGAATGTATAACATGAACACAAGGGGGAGAGCATTATCTGCATTGGCAGATCTTGTCAGTGGGAGAATTTCTCTGCCCCAGTGCTTATATTGCAAAACATACTCTTTTTGCACGTACATCCTCAACATTTGAAGAGTTGCTTTGGGCTGTAAATAGAGGAAAGTAAGTTAACAAGTCAGAGGTTGTAATTCTTCCAACTGTTTGTCTGGGCAGATTGATAATGATGGTGGAGATGTGTAGATTTGATTTGTTTGGCATGCAAAATGGTCTTGAGATGATTAGTGAAAGGAATCTTTTCTGCAGGATTTGTCACTGTCAAACAGAACCAGCTGGGGCAGGGTGAGTGACTTTATTGTTTTTTAACACTGCAAAAGCAAAAAAAAAAAAAAAACGGGGGGGGGGGGGGGCAAAAAAAAATTGCAAATAGATTGCACTTATCTAATATCACTAATGAAACCACAGTGATGTCAGTTCTGATCAAGCTGTAATCGGAGTTGCTGATGGTGTGATAAGAGGCTTCCGTTTTACGTGTGTTCTACATGCTTGCTGTGGAAAAGGCAGCAAATGATTAACTGTGGGTGAGTGGAAATAGTGAAGAAAAAAAATAGCTTTGCCACAACAACAACAAGAGATGAGAGAAGGAGAGGATTTCAGGGTGAATGCAGAGGGGAGGAGGAGGAGAAGAGAGTTCTGAGTATTATTAACTATGTGAAAGAAGACTCATTTGCTTTATAAGAAGTAGAGCACTCAGACGCGTTCACAACTTTGTGGTCACTCACATTTGCGTAAGTGCTATTAATCAGCTCACCACAGACTATCACAGCTATTTCTTTGGAAATTACACTTGAATTTAAACCTAGTGTTAAAAGGGAAAGCAATAAAAACATTACTGGAACGGTATGAAAAAAACACACATTTGTTTCAATCCCTTTGGGTTTGATTCTGATGCTTTTGCTCACAATGAGTAGAACCTTAATAAAAAGCCTTTCTTGAAGCCACTGGGGTCAGGAGTGCAAGTGTTCAGTGATAATAAAGCCAACAAGGGCTCTTCCTTAAACCTACCTCACTCTCTCATGAGTCTGTAGAAAGTTATCAGACAGTATCCTGTTTGCCAGGCAGAGAACAAAGGGTTACCCAGGAGTAGGTTTACTTTGGTGGATGTCAGCCACAGCTTCTCCCAGTAGCAACACCACTAATTTTTGCACTGGGTCATCCAACTGAATTGCAGCTGCCCTTCTGTATCACTGCTCCCTTTCACAGTATGTCTGGATCTGGATCTGCCCTGGTGGCAAATGATGAATCCAGAATCAAAACACATTTTGCAAGATATAGCAAATACAGCAGAAGAAAATATAAGCGGAGCATCTACTTATAGGTATCTGTAACTAGTGATTATTGTCTGTATAAGGTAGTCAATAATTGCCTATCAGTCTTTCTCTTACTGGACACACTGCTGCTCAGAAAAAGAGAGAATTATCTCAGCAGACTAGTAAATAAACATGCTTAGCTGGCTAATCACTGATCCTTCAAACACCCATTAAAACAGAGTCATTATGCATAAAAATATAATAATCATTCCCTCTTCCAGTACAGATATGTTCTAGCAGTCAGGTGCTCTAAAGGAAGCAGGAAGCTGTTGCTAGTAATCTATTGCACCTTTCTGCTTTTTCCCCTCTAAATTTTTGTTTTGGTTTATTCTTCTCCTTATGACAGATATAGAGGCCAACACATAGAATCACAGAATCATAGAATCAGAATCATAGAATGATTAATGGTCTGGGTTGGAAGAGACTTCCAAAGCTCATCCAGTCTAACCTCCCTGCAGACAGCAGGGACATCCCCAATTAGATCAGGTCTGCCCAGGGCCTCGTTGAACCTCACCTTGAATATCTCCAAGGAAGGGGGCTTAAGCACTTCCCTGGGCAACCTGTTCCAGTGTTTAACCACCCTCATGGTATAGGACTTCTACCTGATATCCAATCTAAATCTGCCTTTCTCCAGTTTGAAGCCATTGCCCCTTGTCCTGTCACTGCAAGCCTTTATAAATAGCCTCTCTCCATCCATGTGTAGAACAAACAGAATGTTAGCAGTATAATTCTATAAACAGAATTACCTCTTTCATGGTTAGTGGGGAGTTTTCACAGGCATATTCATGGATACATTTGGGGTAGTTAAGAAAGAGACATAATATTTGTCGAGAAGCAGGTGAACAGGTACAGTCTGACCTCTTCTTATTACTGTGCATTATTTCATTAACATTGTTATACAGCATTATTTGGATACCAGTCTTTTAAATGGAGAAGTTATGTTGTCATTGTGGCATTGAGTCAGACTAATAATGCTTACATCTACCAAAGTCTACTGAATGTTTAATATTCTTCCATGAACGTTGATTTAGAAAGGTAAGATTTCTCAAAATGGAAAATTCTGGGTATTCCATTTTTGGTGGGATAACTGAATTCTCTAATGTAAATGATTTCTGTAAGATGAATGGATGTCCCAGGCTAAATATGCAACATATCTATGAAATCCTTTTAAATCACAGGAGGGTCACAGGATGCTGGGAGTTGGAAGGGACCTCTGGAGATCATTAAGTCCAAACCCTCTGCCCGGGTAGGACCATAGAATCCAGCACAGGTCACACAGGAATGCATGCAGATGGGTCCTGAAATTCTCCAGGGAAGGAGACTCCACAATGTCTCTGGGCAGCCTGTTCCAGTGCTCTGGGACCCTCCCAGTAAAGAAGTTCCTCCTCATGTTGAGGTGGAGCCTCCTGTGCTGTAGTTTATATCCATTGCCCCTCATTCTGTCACAGGGTACAACTGAGCAGAGCCTGTCCCCTCCCTCTTGACACCCAGCCCTCACATATTTAGAAACATTTATTAAATCCCCTCTCAGTCTTCTGCAGACTAAAAAGTCCCAGAGCTCTCAGACTCTCCTCATACAGCACGTGCTCCAGTCCCTTGATCATTCTTGTAGCCCTCTGTTGGAATCTCTTGAGTAGGTTACTGTCCCTCTTGAAGTGGGGAGCCCAAAACTAGATGGCTATATTCCAGTGAAGGACTCACCAGGGCAGAGTAGAGGGGGAGGAGAAGCTCCCTCAATCTTCTGGACACACTCCTCTTAATGCACCCCAGGATCCCATTGGCCTTCTTGCCACCAGGGCACATTGCTGTCCAATGGATAATTTGTTATCCATCACGACTCCCAGGTCCTTCTCCACAGGGCTGCTCTCTAGCAGATCACCTCCTAACCTGTACTGGTGCAGTTTATTCTTCCTTCCCAGATGCAGGACTCTGTACCTATCCTTGTTGAACCTCTTTAGGTTCCTCTTTGTCCAGCTCTCAGTCTGTCCAAGTCTTGCTGAAAATGTATGGTAAATGCAAGAACATTTTTAGTATCCTCCCTACATTACCTGGCTTGGATCATTTGTCTTTCAAAGGGCTAGTAAACCTTAATTTGCTTTAGCAGCTTTGAATGGATTTTTATTGTTTCTTACCACAGCCTTTCAACTCTAGTAATTTGAAAACTACAAATTAACTGCAAAACTCGACCAATCCTGTAGTATACTTTTAGTATCAAATTTTATATAATTAGCCCTCAAACTGTGTTCAATTGCTGACAATTATTTTCATGCTCTTTGAGGGACAACACTAATTTCATGCTTAGCAGTGTTTTTTAAAAAGGCTGATTCAATCACTACATAAAAAAGTTTCTTTCTCTAGAGTTATACAGCACTGTTACAAAATTCATGAGAAAAACAGGATTCCACCAGGGTACAATACTGGAATTCAAAGGCACACATGTACAGGTGATCTCACTTGGCATGCACTTAGTTTCAGTACCCTTGTAATGCTAACTGAGCCTACTGCAAACTTGGTTGTGCTACTTGTAAATCAATAAAATGATGTTATCTTTTAGAATGAAAGGCTAAACAAATGAGGTGTGATTTCTGTTGACCAGTGATGGACATCATAGTATCATCTTATCATCCAGGAATGACAAATGAATAGAATGGAATGGAATAGAATGGAATGGAATGGAGTGGAATGGAATGGAATGGAATGGAATGGAATGGAATAGAATAGAATAGAATAGAATAGGTTGGAAAAGACTGATGCTGGATGTGGCTCTGGGCAACCTGATCTAGTGTGAACTGAATGATTCTTGAGGTCCCTTCCAACCCTAACAATTCTATGGTCCTATGATTCTTCATCTCTGTTTTTTCTCTTTATAGGGGATTTTGAGATGTTACTAAGGAAAGGGCACTTATGTGAAAAAAAAAACCAAACCCTCTTGATTTCTCCTGTAATATGAATAAGAAGATTTAAAACTTAGCTGTATCCAGTTTCCAGGTGAAAAAATAGTATTAGAGATGCACTGGTATGATGAGGGAAAAGTAACAAACAAATGATTAGCAGACGAGAACTGGCTTAAGGATTAAACGGATGGCATAATCTCACTGCAGGCTAGGATGGGAAACACAACATTAATTAAATGAGGAATTTTGGATTAGGAAACAAAGGAAACTCAGTACTTTCTCAGAATATGGAGAAGAATGTGTTTGGCTGATCTAAAGCTGCCCAGAGAAGGGAAAGGATGTTGGAAGACCCTGTAGACTTTGCTGCCACTGAGAGGCAGGAATAGATAGAAGCAACTGCTCTTATTTCAAGAGGCTTTCCACACAGGGATGTCTTTGAATTTCACAGAATAGAGAATTAACCAGGTTGAAAAAGAACTTTGAGATCATCAAGTCCAACCTATCACCCAACACCATCTAATCAACTCAACCATGGCACTAAGTGCCTCATCCAGTCTCTTTTTAAACACCTCCAGTGACGGTGACTCCACCGCCTCCCTGGGCAGCAAACCAGGATACCTTAGGCCTTCTTGGCCACAGGGCAGATTGCTGACCCATGGATAACTCCTAGGACTCCCAGGTCCTTCTCCATGGGGCAATTAATAGAAAAACTATCTGGGTCATTGATTCGGGGTGGGCCTTTCAAGACTGATAATATTCAATTGCTAAATTTGTTAACATTCTCAGAAGAAAAAGTCAGATTAGTAAACCTTTTGTTTAAAGAGATTTTCTGTTTCAGTATACTCTGTAAGCAAAAGACTTCTCTCTTCAGTTAGACACCTCTTTGTAATCATAATGGAGATCTGTTCTTGGAATATATGCTTCATATTTTATTTATAGCCAGTCCTAATAACAGCAGTAGAATCCCTTCTGGGTTTCCCTATTTCTGCTGTTATGATTGAGCCAGATATGTTAATCTGCACAAAATCAAGTGTCTGCCTTGGTTTTACAGTGTTTTCCCTATTATTAGCTATTTAGAACACACAAAGTTGTGTTTTTCAGGCTATATGGCAAAGTTTCCAATTCAATGGTAGCTCAAGAAAACAACTTTGGTGTGTAAAGTAATAATCTAGAGGGCTTTCTATTTTCAGATTTCTTGTCAAGATGAAGAAAACATTTTCTCCCTACTTCTAAAGCTTATTCCTTTCAGAGGTGCCTTTCTTTCCCCACTCTCCCTGGAAAGCACATTGGTTTATGAGCATCTTGAATTTGACGAACTCTGTTTTCAGGCATTGTGTATTGGTAGTTTATTGTCGTATCAACAGGGTTAAAGTATACATTGAGATGCTGGGGTTTTATAGGCTGAACATTCTGATCTTTTTGATTAGCTCCACTTTTACAGCAAGCTGATAAAGTTGCAACTCATAAAACATCGATGGTGAAGGCGTGTATCAATATCCTACATTTATTGCCTTAGCCATATGGCGACTAAAATACATGGCAAAGATCAGCTGGTAACTATCGGTGCAGCGAGTGTGCCATTGTCAAAACAGCGTGCCTAGCAGTAACACTGGGATCAGCTGCAAACCTGGGTTTTAGCTCCTCCTTCTCTTGAGAGAGACATGACTCAAATGAACCAGCAGATTTTAACACATTTTGAACTAGTGAGTAAAAAGTAATTACTAGAAATGTTGAAAGACATTGACTGTCATTCAAACCCAATTTTGTTAAGGAGCCTTTATGTATCTCACACATTTTTGGAAGCTAATAGAAAGAAGTAAGAGTGAAGAAGCTGGGATGATTGTAGGCTTACCTTAATTTATTATTTCTTGGTGAATAACAAAGCATCAGAAAGTATGTCCCCAAGGGATCAGTGCTGGGTCCCATGCTCTCTAATATCTTTACCGATGATCTGGATGAGGATATTGAGTCCATCATCATTAAGTTTGCAGATGACACATGCTGGGGGCAGGTGTTGATCTGTTAGAGGATAGGAGAGCTCTCCAGAAGGACCTTAACAGGCTGGACAGATGGGCAGAGTCCGGGGCATGAGATTTAACACATCCAAGTGCCAGGTTCTACACACTGGCCACAACAACCCCATGCAGTGCTACAGGCTGGGGTCAGAGTGGCTGGAGAGCAGCCAGGCAGAAAGGGACCTGGGGGTAGTGGTTGATAGTAGGCTGAAGATGAGCCAGCAGTGTGCCCAGGTGGCCAAGAAGGCCAATGGCATCCTGGCCTGCATCAGCAACATTGTGGCCAGCAGGAGCAGGGAGGTCATTCTGCCCCTGTACACAGCACTGGTCAGGCCACACCTTGAGTCCTGTGTCCAGTTCTGGGCTCCTCAGTTTAGGAAAGATGTTGAGCTGCTGGAATGTGTCCAGAGAAGCGCAACAAAGCTGGGGAGGGGTTTGGAGCACAAGCCTTATGAGGAGAGGCTGAGGGAGCTGGGGTTGCTTAGCCTGGAGAAGAGGAGGCTCAGAGGAGATCTTATTGCTGTCTACAACTACCTGAAGGGAGGTTGTAGCCAGGTGGGGGTTGGTCTCTTCTCCCAGGCAACCAGCACCAGAACAAGAGGACACAGTCACAAGCTGTGCAGGGGAGGTTTAGGCTGGATGTTAGGAAGAAGTTCTTCATAAAAAGAGTGATTGGTCATTGGAATGTGCTGCCCAGGGAGGTGGTGGAGTCACCATCACTGGAGGTGTTTAGGAAGAGACTGGATGGGGTACTTGGTGCCATGGTTTAGTTGATTAGATGGTGTTGGATGATAGGTTGGACTCGATGATCTCAAAGGTATTTGCCAACCTGGTTAATTCTATTCTATTCTATTCTATTCTATTCTATTCTATTCTATTCTATTCTATTCTATTCTATTCTATTCTATTCTATTCTATTCTAGGTTTATATTGCTGCAAACTCTCCACCACCCATTATAGCAGGTAAAGATACACTGAGATGTGTGTTATGCATCATACATAGAATACATACATAGAATAAACCAGGTTGGAAGAGACCTTCAAGATCATCGCGTCCAACCCATCAACCAATCCAACCCACCTAATCAACTAAACCATGGCATCATTCCTATCCACTGCTGCAGCTGTTCTTGTATGAGGTTTCAGGAGAATAGCAACAGGTATGGGCACCAGGGCATGGAGGTATGTGTTATCCTCTGGTGCCTCTTCTACAGGGGAAAATAAATTGGATCAACTTTAGGCTGTAAGATTTCACAGAAAATAAACTAATGGAATAATCTAGGTGCCCAGTATTCTTTCCAAAATGTTTAAAGGCATAAAGTGGAATATGAGTTCTAAAATTACCTCAAGCTGTGTTAGCAATACTAAGAACCTTTTCCCTTTGTAATGTCCCCTGAGAACTGTTTGCTGCAGTTGGCATTGGCCCTTCTTCCACCTCAAGACATGATCTGATGTGACTGGGGCACCCAGTTTGAAGGACAGTATGTACAGACAACCTTAGGACAAATGTTCTGTGTGGTAGCCTTATGCAGGTGCAGAGGAGCTCTGCAGTGCATGTCCAGTGAGACTGACCTGCAAATGAGCAGGAACTCTACCTGGGTGTGTAGGCAGTGTGAAATACCAGTCATCACCTCCCAAGGACACCAGCTTTTCCTGTCCAAGAGAAGCACTGCCAGCACAGTCAGCAACTTCTCACTTCATTTCAGTTTTATTCAACTGGTATTAGCAATGATTCCATGTCAATCAGATTCTAACCCTCTTACTGTGCAAAGCATTAGACTCTGCTGGAGAGGGTCCAGCAGATGGCTGTGGGAATGGAGAGGGGTCTGGAGCATGTGCCTTATGAGGAGAGGCTGAGGGACCTGGGGCTTTTTAATCTGGAAAAGAGAAGACTTAGAGGGGATTTAATAAATGCTTATAAATATCTGAGGGCTGGGGTTCAGGAGGGAGGGGACAGGCTCTTCTTACTTGCTCCCTAGGATAGAACAAGGAGCAATGGATGTAAGCTGCAACACACGAGGTTCCAGCTCGACACAAGAGGGAACTTCTTTACTGTAAGGGTCACAGACCACTGGAACAGGCTCCCCAAAGAGGTTGTGGAGATTTTCAAGGCCCATCTGGATGTGTTCCTCTGTGACCTGAGCTAGATTGTATGGTCCTGCCCTGGCAGGGGAATTAGACTTGATGATCTCTTTGGTCACTTCCAAGCCCTGACATCCTGTGATCAAATCATTTCAGTTGGAAAAGATCTTTAAGATCATCAAGTCTAACCATTAGATGATAGGAAGAAATTCTTCACAGAAAGAGAGATTTGCCATTGGAATGGGCTGCCTGGGGAAGTGGTGGGGTCACTGTCTCTGGAAGTGTTTAAAAACAGCCTGGATGAGCCACTCAGTGCCATGCTTTAGTTGATTAGAAGGTGTTGGGTGATAGGTTGAACCTGATGATCTCAAAGGTCTTTTCCAACCAGCTTGATTCTGGGATTATCTAACTCTACTGTGTCTTGTGCTAAACCACATCCCTTTGCACCACATCTCTGTGTCTTTTGTTAGTCTCAGTGTTTTCCCCTTCATGATCCTTCCTGCTCTCAGGAGACAGTTCATGCAATCACAGCTGAATGGCAAGTGGCACACTTTAGATACCTATTGCAGTCTTGGTGCATGCCATTTTGCCACGAATATTAACAGCCACACCCTCCAACAGGGAAACACCACCGACTCCAGTGAAGCTGTGTCATCTTATTACAGGTGAGAACCTGTCCTACAGCTCTTGACTATACATATATTTGAAATACAGGCCATTCACCCAACCTATGGAAGAAATGTTTGCGCCAGACGCTGCACTTAAGTGCACGTGGAGAAAGACATTCCTTCCTCAAAACCAATTCTTCATTCCTGCCATTTCACACTGATGACTGTTGAATCACTTCTGCTTTGCTCTTCTGTCTATTTAAAATTTACCACTCTGCTTTTACTTCTGCTTCAGTAATATTTGTCCACCACATCTGGTAACTCATCTACTTTGTCTGCTAGTGCTCTAGCTTGACTTTTTTTTTTCCTCCTTTTTTTTTGGTTAATTTTTAATTTCTTCTTTGCTCTACATTACTTACTTTTAATGTTTAATAGATCCTGGCAGTTTTAATTCTAGTTTGCTACTTAAGGAAAAAAGTCCTGAATTTCACAAGAAAAGTGCTTATCAAAACTTGGCTTTTTCAGATATAATTTTTTTTACATGGTTTTTGGAGATTAATAAGGTGTATCAGCATTTTAATTTTTCTTCCTAGATGCTGGAAAAAGAGAGGGAAAGAAAACAAAAAAATGTTATTCTCATTTATCAAGCAGGAAATTTCCAATGGAAGGCAGTTTGAATTGAAGGGCTTTACAGACAGTAAAATATCCTCAGCAGTGATCAGCATCTGGCTTGGGGTATGGCACCTCCAGTTGCAAATACTTGTAATGTTCATCAATATTTTACAAGAGTTTATTTTCACCTTTAAACTACTGACACTCTACTTATGCCTTTGATATTATTTGAACTGGGTCTTGAGAGGTTTGGAACACAAGCCCTATGAAGAGAGGCTGAGGGAGCTGGGGTTGATTAGCCTGGAGAAGAGGAGGCTCAGGGGAGACCTTACTGCTGTCTACAACTACCTGAAGGGAGGTTGTAGCCAGGCAGGGCTTGGCCTCTTCTCCCAGGCACCCAGCACCAGAACAAGAGGACAGTCTCAAGCTGTGCCAGGAGAGGTTCAGACTGGATGTTAGGAAGAAATTCTACACAGAGAGAGTGATTGCACATTGGAATGGGCTGCCTGGGGAGGTGGTGGAGTCACCATCATTGGAGGTGTTTAGGAGGAGACTTGATAGCATGCTTGGTGCCATGGTTCAGTTGATTGGACTCGATGATCTTGAAGGTCTCTTCCAACCTATTCTGTTCTGTTCCATTCCATTTCATTCCATTCCATTCCTGACCATTCTGAAAAAAATCTAGGTGAAACTATTGCCTTATTGTTATTATGTTTGTCCTTATTTTGCTCTTCCTATGACCTGAACGCAGAGCTGTACTTACAGTATAAATCTACTTTCAGATATGTAGTCTGGGCATCAGAAAAGGAATAGGGAACTGCTTGAAAGAGTCCAGTGCAGAGCCACAAAGATGATTAAGGGAGTGGAACATCTTCCTCATGAGGAAAAGCTAAGGGAGCTGGGGATCTTTAGCTTGGAGGAATCTGGAAGGTGACCTGATTCATGTTTATAAATATGTGAAGGGTGAGTGTCCAGAGGATAGAGCCAGGCTCTTTTTGGTGGTGTCCAATGATAGGACAAGGAGCAGTGGGTGCAAGCTGAAGTGCAGGAAGTTCCATGTGTATGTAAGGAAATACTTTTTCACTGTGAAAATGAAAAAGCTCTGGAACAGGCTGCCTAGAGAGGTTGTGGAGTCCCCTCATCCAGAGACATTCAAAACTCCCCTGGAGTGTGAACTACTCTAGGTGATGCTGATTTGACAGGGAGGTTGGACTGGATGATCTTCTGAGGTCCATTCCAACGCCTAAAGTTCTGCGATTCTGCAGTGTTACAATCCAGTGCTTGAAATGTGTTGCTAAATGATTGCTTGGAAGGTCACATCCAGATATGCAATTTGGCTTAAAGCAGGGCTGGGGGGGTGGGGAGTAAGAGTAACCTGACTCAGCCAGCTATAGTTTGAATTGCATCTTTGAACGTTTTCAGAGATTGTTCACTTCAACAGAGAGTCTCTGAGTGTGATAGAATGACAGAACATTAGAGGTTGGAAAGGACCTCCAGAGATCATCAGGTCCAACCACCTTGCCAAAGCAGGATCACCCAGGGTAGTCTGCACAGGAATGCAGCCAGAAGGGTTTTGAATGTGTCCAGAGAAGGAGACTCCACAACCTCTCTGGGCAGCTTGTTCCAGTGCTCCATCACCCTCACTGTACTGAAGTTCCTCCTCATGTTGAGGTGAAATCTTCTATGTGCAAGTTTGTATCCATTGTTCCTTGTTTCATTACTGTGCACCACTGAAAAGAGCTTGGCCCCCTCCACTTGACACCCACCATTGATAGACTTTGATCAGATCCCCTCTCAGTCTTCTCAAGACTAAATGGCTAGGTCATTGATAAAGATATTGAACAAAACTGGGCCCAGCAATGATCCCTGGGGAACACCACTGGGCACAGGCCTCCAAGTTGACTCTGTGCCACTGATGACAGCCCTCTGAACTCTGTTGTCAAGCCAGCGTTCAATCCACCTCACAGACTAACTGCCTGTGCCACATTTCTTGAGCTTTTCTGTGAGGATATTATGGGAGACAGCATCAAAACTCTCACTAAAGTCAAGATATGTGGCATCCACTACTCTTCCTTTGGCTACCCATAGAAGAAACATTAAGTGAAGAGAGTATCTGCTCTTTTTTTTTCCCTTCCCTGAAATTTTAACCAAATACTCAGCCTAATACATATTTGCAAAATCTTGGCTTCCATTGGTCACTGTAGAAATCATTTACTACCTCTTACACGGTGTTTTGAACACATTAATTAGATGCTATAATATGCTTGCAGTGCTATTATGTTGATACTATTCAGTAGTACTTACAACTCACCTGCATGTCTCAAAATGGATTCTTTATTGTCCAAATCTGCCTTTGTGAAGCATTGCCTATGGAATGTCTTGTCACAGAACAGTCTAAATACAGTGTGGCTTTCTATTTCCATAACATCTGTCTTTTCTACTATAGAATAGATTAACAATTATGTCTTTTAAAAAGAAAAAAAAAAAAGGAAACAAAGCCATACAGCTTAGACAGCAGCAGCTAGCTGGGCTACATGTATGTCAGAGGAAAGGGTCTCCCAACACAGTGCAGCTGGTAGTGTTCACACTTTCCCTTCTCATTGTACAAGAGCATGCTCTGTTATTTCTGTTAGAAAATTATTGTCTGAGGAGAGGAAAAAAGAGCTAGCAGACTCTCCCACTCTCCTCTTTCCATGCATGCAAGGCTTTCCAATTGTGTTAAGCAGCATAGAAGAAGTACTTTTTCAAATGAGGGTTTTGTTTCAGCACTGGTTGCTGATGTGTACATGCAACACAGTTTTAATCAAATCCCAAATGCTGAAGACCTTTCAGCAGTATCTTAGGCAGCATCGTGCAATGCTTATTCCACTTGAAGTGGCCACTAGGGAGGTACAATTAGCTGTTCCCATGGAGAAGTTTGTTATACTAATAAATAATAAGTAGTGTAGGTAGAGATGGAATCAATTAAAGATATTTTTGACCATCTAATGGTTTATGGGAATACTAAATAATTGACAGCAGGTTTTGACTATGTGTTCCATAAAGCCTGTTTTATTGTAACTAAAGTGTGACCACAGAGCAAGGAATGCCTGTGCCTTGACAGTCATAAAGGTTAACTTACACCACTCTCTTAAACATCTCTGCTTATGGCATTCACCATGAATCCTTTCTGAAGAACTAAAACATAGACAGAAACACATATGTATTTCAAGGGAGGTGATTCTCCCCCTCTACTCAGCTCTGGTGAGACCCCACCTGGAGTACTGCATCCAGTTCTGGAGCCCCTGTTACAAAAGGGACATGCTGGAGTGTGTCCAGAGAAGGGCCACAAGGATGAGCAGAGGGCTGGAGCTCCTATCCTATGGGGACAGACTGAAAGAGTTGGGGTTGTTCAGTCTGGAGAAAAGAAGGCTCTGAGGTGACCTAGTTGTGGCCTTCCAGTATCTGAAGGGGGCCTACAAGAAGGCTGGGGAGGGACTTCTCAGGATCTCAGGTAGTGATAGGACTAGGGGGAATGGAATGAAGATGGAGGTGGGGAGATTCAGGCTGGACGTGAAGAGGAAGTTCTTCACCATGAGAGTGGTGAAACCCTGGAATGGGTTGTCCAGGGAGGTGGTTGGGGCCCCATCCCTGGAGGTTTTTAAGCCCAGGCTGGATGAGGCTCTGGCCAGCCTGATCTAGTGTGGGATGTCCCTGCCCAAGGCAGGGTGGGGGTGGACCTAGATGATCCTTGAGGTCTCTTCCAACCCTGCCTGATTCTATGATTTATGCTCACGCTCCTGCAGCAAATTTCATGCAAATTTCATTTTCTTTGTATTTCTGAGGGGGGGGAAGAAAGAAATCTAAAAAGATACTTGAAATGTTAGGAAAGCAAAAAGTTGCTGCTGCCTCTGTTTTCATGGGTTTGCTTGAATAACTCTGAATTCATTTGGTTATTTGAGATTGATTTGACAAACTCATTCAAGTCGTAGCTTAATCACTTTTATTTGTCTGAGGTAAAAATATTGACATAGACTCAAAACAAACCCAGCTCTACTGCTGGGGGGGTGGGGAGAGAAAAATAATTTCTTCAGTAGCAGTTGCTGAAGGTAAAATACAGCAAATATAAAAGCAGATTCACCAGCCCTTAAAGTCTGATTTGTTCCATTCCAACACCAACTATTCTTTTTGAGCTTTCCCTGCCATTAGAGTATTCACAGATGACCTTGTAACAGTTGTAGCTATTGTACTACCTTTTTGTTGTTTTCTCTTATGTGGACAGAATTTATTGGAAAAGCTCATGCAGGCATAGATATTTGAAGTCAGAAAGCAGATGAAGTTTCAGGACTGAAGCTAACATTAAAATGTGCAGTATGCAAACCCCATAGTTCCACTTCAAAATTCAAGAGAGGTTATTAGCAGCAGCCTTATAATAATAGTAGTAATAATAATAATGACAATAATAATGTTATTAAAAATAGTGCTGAGGATAATGATAACAACCCCAATAATGATACCAACAACAATAATAACAACAATAATAATGGTGGTGATGATAATAATAAAAGTTATGAGGATAATAATAGTGATGAGGATAATGATAACAACAACAATAATGATAATGATGGTGGTGATAACAATAATAATGATAATATTAATAATAATGCCTTATGATGGCAGCAGAAGGGGAATGTCTGTTATGTTCCATCAAGATATAAAGTCATTCAATGAGCGATGACTGGGGTGAAATAATGTTTTCGACATTAAAGAAGGAATTCTACCTTTCTTCATTTGATGAACAAGTGTATCCACTAATGAACATTGTGTTTGCACTTAGAGAGGACTTTAATGAGTTCTTATTAGCAGTTGCAATGAAGTAGCAAAAGAATACAACTTTGAATCCTTCCTTTATCCAATATAAAACAAATACTATGCACATGCCATTCCCCCAGGAAAGGCCAGAACTGTTTAGAGTAACCAAAGTTACCATTAAGCTTGAAGAAAAAAATACTGGTTTTGTTTAGTCTGGTCTTTTGTTGTTGTTTTTTGTTGAGAGAGTTGACAAGAGAGGGTTGTCATCAGTGGCACAGAGTCAACTTGGAGGCCTGTGGCCAGTGGTGCTCCCCAGGGATCATTGCTGGGCCCAGATTTGTTCAAGATCTTTGTCAACAACCTAGCTGTTTAGTCTTGAGAAGACTGAGAGGGGATCTGATCAAAGTCTATCAATATCTGAGGGGTGGGTGTCAAGTGGAGGGGGCCAAGCTCTTTTCAGTGGTGCACAGTAATAAAACAAGGAACAATGGATACAAACTTGCACATGGCAGGGGGTTTGGAACTGGATGATCCTTGAGGTCCCTTCCAAGCCTAACAATTCCACGATTCTATGATTAAACTTGTTGAATTTATGGGGGGAAAAACACATTTTGGAGCACAGGATTATTGAAAGAAGTTAAAATGTGAACTGGAATGGATGATTTTTCTCATACCAAATGTAGTTCCAAATATTCAGTTGGGATCTACAAATAAAGCTATTTGGTAGAGTTTAGCAGAGTAAAACCTCCAGAGGACATGAATTTCTAAAACTCACACTCAAAACCATCACCAAGTGAGAATCTGGGAAGTGTGACAGCAAGTAACTCGTGTAGATTAATTGATTTACCAAAAAATAGAATCATATTTGAGAAATTGTTTATCACGGAAAGATGGTAAAGTAGCTAAGCAGTTTTCAAGCTCATAGCTGTACAAATACATCTACAAATACATGGTGAACATCAAAATTGCCACTCTCCAAGTTACTAGAGTATTTAGATTAGTAATAGAAAGAGATGAGAAAAAACCCAGAAGATAAATAGATTTGGGGTTGAATGGAGCTACTTCCTTAAACTGGGGAATTGCAAAGTCATTATCAGTAGGACCTTAAGACTACCTGGACCTCGAACTGCAACTCATCTTTGAAATACTGTGTCTCCATCTGCTGGTCAGTGCTATAACCCTCTGCCTTCCCGGAGCTGGGGCGTAGTAAGCAAAGCCCAGAAGGTTATTGTTCTCTTTTCTTTTCACCAGTCGGTAATTCAACTGAAAAGTCTCATGCCCAACACTAAAAGGTCTTTGAAAATGACGGTAACCAAAGAGACACACTCCTTAGTTCACAGCTTAAATAAACCCTTGTCTTCTGTTGTTTTAAAATCTGTGTTGCTAGCATCCCCATTGTCCTTTCAAAGGGGATTTATTATTTTTTTTTACTTAAATATACTACTGGGAAAAAACAATAAAAGTCACCGATTCGATTCATGTCTGGAGAAAATTGCACCATACCATTTCAGCAAAATCATTATGAAAGCATTCAAAGAGAAGAGCAACAATCAGCAACTGAGAATGAATAAACACTGGGATTGGTTCATCTAAATGTGATCACTTCAATAGGGTGATTCACCGTATCAGAGTATCACAGAACATTAAAGGTTGGAAGGGACCTCCAGAGATCATCAGGTCCAACCTACCTGCCAAAGCAGGATCACCTAGGGGAGTCTGCACAGGAATGCAGCCAGGTGGGGTTTGAGTGTGTCCAGAGAAGGAGAATCCACAACCTCTCTGGGCAGCCTGCTCCAGTGCTCTGTCACCCTCACTGTAAAGAAGTTTCACCTCCTGTTGAGGTGAAATCTTCTATGTTCCAGCTTGTACCTGGTATTCCTTGGCTTATTATTGTGCATCACCAAAAAGAGCTTGGCCCCCTCCACTTGACACCCACCCCTCAGATCCTGATAGACATTGATCAGATCCCCTCTCAGGTCTTCTCTTCTGTAGACTAAACAGCCCCAGGTTTCTCAGTCTTTCTTCATAGGAGAGATGCTCAAGTTCCCTAATCATCTTCCTGGCACTCTGTTGAATTCTCTCCAGCAGGTCTCTGTCTCTCTTGAACTGGAGAGCCCAAAACGGGACACAGTATTTGAAGTATGGTCTCACCAGGGCAGAGTAGAGGGGGAGAAGAAAATTCATGCAGGTTAAGATATTAGGTATAGCTATTAATAATAAAATACATGTAAATATACCTTGACCATAGCATAGGCTCATTTCAAGAGACAACTCAAGTATTTCACCTGAAAGAGGGTTGTTTGTTTTTGAATTGGTTTGGCCCATGAAAAGCAAAAAAATATTATATTTCAATAAGTTTAAACAGATATGCATTTTTTTCTACTGGCAGAAGTTGTGCTGTCAGAGAGAACCTGCACATTTGAACTATAATGGTTAAGGTGCTTCTTAAAGAAGAGGACATAGAAGTTGCTCCATGTCTCTGATTCTGAATGCGAATTTAGATCCAGGTCTTCTGTATCTCTGAGTATTTTCAGACCCACTTTACAACCATCATGGAGTTAACCTGGTTTAATCAATATTCCTTTCTGAAGACTAACAGGACAGCTTCTCAGAGATTTTGTCCCTGCAGTTAGTTATCCAGGCTACTTGGGAATAAGTACTTGGGAATGCCCTGATCTCTGCTTGATAGAAACCAGATCAAACTTCCATGTGGGTCCTTTAATAGAAGCTGTCAGTCCTAACCAGACTACTTTCTGGCTACTCTTGTTTTCATAAAAGAGTTCCAGAAGAATTGCTGCTTAGCTCTTTATTTTTCTGTTGTTTGCTCCGAGATGCAGCATCCAAACTGACAGAATTTTTCATGAAATTAAATTCTGGCTGTCAGTGATGTGTATCAGTCAGAAGACTTCACTCATTCATGACTTTCCTCTTGATTAATAGTGTTTTAAAAAGCAACAGGAAAAGGTTGGAATAGAATTGCTATATATGAGAGAGCACAGTCTCAAGCTGCACCAGGGGAGGTTTAGGCTGGAGGTGAGGAGAAAGTTCTTCACAGAGAGAGTTGTTAGCCATTAGAATGTGCTGCCCAGGGAGGTGGTGGAGTCACTGTCCCTGGAGATGTTCAAGAGGGGATGGGATGTGGCACTTGGTGCCATGGTTTAGTCATGAGGTCTGTGGTGACAGGTTGGACTTGATGATCTTTGAGGTCTCTTCCAACCCTGGTGGTTCTGTGATATTTATTTTTTTTTCAGATGCATGAAAAACTAGAATTTAATATTAAAGGTGATAGGCATTGTAGCCATTACACTCCAGCAACAGATTTCCCTGAGAGTAAAACCTTCATTGGATAGCCCTATTTTGATGTATGATTTGCCCTTGTGCCAGGTCCTTGGTGTCAGAATCAGCTTTTGGATCAAATCTTCAGCTGGCATAAGCGATGCAGCTCCATACCCTTTTACAGTTACTGCAAGAAAACAACTTATGGCAGTAAAGAGTGTTGTAAGATAGAGTAAAAATCAAAAGCTGTCATGAAAGTTTACTGAATAATTTTCGGTGCAAAGCTCGGCTGAAGCACTAAGATGTCCCACTTAACAGCTGCTGCAGTTTCAGACAATGAAAGCTACTGCAGTTTTTCACCAGAATGAAATTCCATGTGTAAGTGACACTGCTAACACCAATTTCAACTCTGTCACACTTGTGTGGAAGTACCAAAAATTCCCTTTTTTCTTATTGAGAGAGTAGGATACCCAAAGTGAAGTTAATAGTAGTTTACAGAATAGAGAATTAGACAGGTTGGAAAAGACATTAGAGATAAAGTCCAACCTACCACCCAATACCATCTAATCGACTCAACCATGGCACTAAGTGCCTCATCCAGTCTCTTTTTGAACACCTCCAGGGACGGTGACTCCACCACCTCCCTGGGCAGCACATTCCAATGGCAAATTACTCTTTCTGGGAAGAACTTTCTCCTCACCTCAAGCCTAAACTTCCCCTGGTGCAGCTTGAGACTGTGTCCTCTTGTTCTGTTGCTGGTTGCCTGGGAGAACAGACCAACCCCCACCTGGCTACAAACTCCTTTCAGGTAGTTGTAAATGGCAACAGGGTCTCCCCTGAGCCTCCTCTTCTCCAGGCTAAACACCCCCAGCTCCCTCATCCAGTCCTCACAGGGCTTGTGTTCCAAACCCCTCAGCAGATTTGTTGCCCTTCTCTGGACACATTCAAGGAGGGCAACACAACTGGTGAGGGGATTGGCTAAGTTGTATGTTACAATTCCTTTTTTATATACATATATACACACACACACATATATATAATACATAATCAAGGTGCTTTATGTACTATTTATCACTGCAGTGAAAAGGTAGAGTGAACTTCTCTAGGCTGTTTAACTGCCTCTTATTAGCATTGAAACTATATTTGCAGCACATTATCTTAGGCTATTTTATTTATTTGTTTAGTATGAGGAAATTGCCATCAAAGCATAGTTAATCTGAGCTGAATTAGATTATAATTTGAGTCCTTATGAGTGGGGATTTAAAATTATTCTGTATTGCCAGAGAGTAACAGTACCTTTTTGGGATATAAAAAGTAGTTGGCAAGCAGTATCATACATGAGAGTTCATTTTGCATTAACACTTTGTGCAAAGTTAACTCAGTTTTTGTTTGCACATCTTTCTTGCATTTTCTGTTGGGATAAATTGTAGAAATGTCAGTGCATTGAAGGCTTCTTAGCTTTAAAAATGCATCACAGATTAAGATATAGCTTAAAAAAGGAGTCTCTCCAAAGCCTTTTGAAGTCAATTGAAAGACTGTGACTTCAATGAGCTTTGGATGAGCCCCACAATGTGCTTGTTGCAAAGTAACAGCTGTGCAGGCTTTTGTTTGCAGGAGAATCAGAAGTCTTGCATTTGATGGTTGGGATACAGTGAAAAGCAGGGGGGGGGGGGGGGGGGGGGGGGAAGGAAAGAAGAAGAAAGATAGAGGCAAAATAATACACAGCATTTCAGAATGGAAATGAATGCTGTTTGTCTTAATTAGAAGATGCATCATAAGGTTTTGGCTTTCATTATTCAATTGAAAACATTTAAACAAAAAGCATCTGAAGAGGTCAGGATGTTTCTGTGAAGTTTTCTTTGCAGAAGGGCATAGAAGCACCGTCTTGCACCCAAAAGGGAATAACATCTTCACAGCTCTTTGATATACAAATGAAGAAGAATGGCAGATCATTTCTTTTTTCCCCCCTTGATTTCCATTAAGATGTACATTTTTGTTTTTGAGGGGGGTTGATGTTTTCACTTATTGTTTAGCGTGGATGGAGGTACCAATGACTTAGAATTCAGTTTCCTAAGAGGTTAAATGCAGGTTCTTTTTCCATGTCATGCATGATCATGCAGTTGCTAACCTTTAGAAAGGGTTAACAGGGCAAACATAGAATCATGGAATTATTAGGGTTGGAAGAAAATCATATAGGTCCAACCCCCCTGCCATGTGCAGGGACCCCTCACACTACATCAGGTTGCTCAGTGACACATCCAGTCTGGCCTTAAAATCCTCCAGGGATGAAGCTTCTACCACCTCCCTGGGTGAAGGATTTGCCAACTGATGCTTACTAAAATCTTGGGTTAGCATATACATATATATCTGCACTTAAAAATTACATAGTATCATTACATGAAGGTCAACTACCACTTGGTTGCCATTTCACAGAATCATTCAGGTTGGAAAAGACCTTCAGGATCACCAAGGCCAACCCGGAACCCTACTCTACAAGGGTCACCTCTAAACTGTATCCCCAAGCACCACATCCAAACCTCCTTTAAACACATCCAGGCTTGGGGACTCTACCACATCCCTGGGCAGCACATTCCAATGCCTGACCACTCTTTCTGTGAAAAAAAAAATCCTAAAGTCCAGTCCAATTTGTGTTCTTAAGTTAGTCTCCTTAATAACAGAACATCACTATATTTACTTTAACTTTCTTGTCCCCATTATTTCCATTTTGCTCTATATCACAGTATCACCAAGGTTGGAAGAGACCTCAAAGATCATCCTGTTAGAAGGGACCTTAAAAGATGATCCAGTCCAACCCCCCTGCCAGAGCAGGATCACCTAGAGCAGACCACACAGGACAACTTCCCTTCATTTCAGACTGAGGGAGCTGGGGTTGTTCAGTCTGGAGAAATGAAGGCTCCAATGAGACCTTATTTTGACCATCCAGTAGCTGAAGCAGGCTATAAGAAAGCTGAGGAGGGAATTTTCAGGGTGTCAGGGAAGAAAGGGAAAGTAAGAAGGAAGAAAAGGTCTGTAAATGAGACATAAAAGCAGAGACTTATTGAAGGATGAGAGTAGACTCCAGGGGCCTCCAGGTAAAAGCAGTGGAATTAGCACCACATCATCTGACTAACAGCTCCTGCTCCACCACCACCATTCCTGCACCCAGCCCAGAGCTGGGGGCAAGACCTTCACCAGCCGAGACACCACCCAGAGGAGCTCAGCCCCAGCAAGGAGCCCCAGCCAGCACCCGTGGATGGTATTGGAGGAGTCATCAGTCCTGGCCCTAACAACCGGGGGGCCACCAGGCCCCCCGGCCTTTGTTGTCACCACCACCATCACCCAGTGTGCACCAGGGGCACTCACCAGAGATGAGAGGAGGATCCTCAGCCCAGATGGGCTCAGCTTAGGGCTCCTGCCTCTCCTGGGGGGGATTAAAAAGGGAAGTGGGTGGGGAGGGCAAAGTGGCCACACTTGGGCTGAGAGGAGACTCCAATAGAGCACAGGTGCTCTGGGTTTGAGGGGAAAAGGAGGGCAAGTGGGATGGGTGTGGGACTTTTAGGGTGTCAGGTGATGATAGGACTCGGGGGAAACCTTTCAAAGCTCAGCATTTGGCCCCAGCTGTCATGCAGCTATCAAAAATTAAGTGATGAAAACAACAGGAATCAAAAGGTTTTATGCCCTGAAAACAGTTCAAATCTCCAAATAAATGTCTATTCTTTGTTTTAAACACACAGCAAAGTGTGAGTCTCAATTACTAAACAAATTGCCACTGTCATCATGTTCAGCAGTGTATAGACACTTGTTTATTTGTACAATATATCTGCCCCTTGAGCCTTTTAAGCATGTCCCAAAAACCCCTGCTGCTGAGCAAGAGTCTGAACTGAGCTTTACAGGTGGCACTGGAAGCTGGTGACAGTTGACCCACATGAGGTCAAGTCAGTTTGCTGTGTGTCTGAAATGTCACTTAAGCAGTAATCCAGTAAATCCATCTCTAGGTTCTTCAGCTACATGTCTAGCCTATGCCTCCTGGTCCTCAGGCAACTATTCTAGTCCTGAGATTACTGTACAGAACAAGAACATCTAACATTGGCATTGTATGAAAAGACACAGCCGTTCTGGAGCATAAATCTTACAAAGAGCAACTGCAGGAGCTTTGGATGGTTCGTGTGAAAAAGAGGAGGCTGAGGGGAGACTTCATTGCTGTCCACAACTACCTAAAAGAATGTCATGAAGAGGCTGCTGCTGGTCTCTTCTCCCAGGTAATTAGTGATAGAACAAGAGGGAATGGCCTCAAGCTGCCACTGGGTAGGTTTAGACTGGACAGTAGGAAGCATTTTTTCAGGGCAAGAGTGGTCAGGCATTGGAATGTGCTGCCCAGGGAGGTGGTGGAATCACCAACACTGGATGTGCTTAAAGGTGGTTTGGATGTGGTGCTTGGGGATATGGTTTAGGGGTGAACCTTGTAGAGTAAGGCTCTGGGTTGGACTTGGTGATCCTGAGGGTGATTCTATTATTCTGTGGTAGTGAAATCACAGAGCACATCACTGGCACTTAACTCCATAAGAAAGTGCTGCAAATCTGAACTTAAATACCTACACACCACAGAAGAGGAGGGAGAGTTTTCTCCAAGTGTGACGTTGTTTCAGGTGCATTTGTTCCCTGAATATTCTTTCCACAAGGTCTTATCTGACTGCACTTTGGTGTGCAAGGTATTATAATCCCACTTCTGTGTCAAATAAAACTTCACCTGCTGCTAAAAATGATACTGAATTCTGATCCTGCATGCCTCACCTTTACATCATTTTTTAAATGTCTTTGTGGACCAGGTCTTAATATTCATGAGTGTCCTAGAGTCCTACTGAACTTACGTGACTTAATTGTTCCATATATATCTGTCTCTCCACTAGACATAAACAACAGACAATATTAATCCACTTAGAAAGTATGTCTCACAGGAAAAAGCATTTTTTTCTTCTTTAGAGAGCAAAAAAAGAGGCCAAATGTGCAAGGCCAAACATATGCACATGTACACGTGATCCAAAAGACATAAGTTTTTTATTCAACATTGTGGTAGTTTAGGTACTTTATGTCTTTAACATTTTTGACAGATCTTGAGCAGAAAAGTAGTAAAATGTAAATAAATCACTATTGGGTATAAAAAAGGAAATCAAGATAATTCTAAACAATTTTCACTTTAGGAAAGATGTTGAGTTGCTGGAAGGTGTCCAGAGAAGGACAACAAAGCTGGGGAGGGGTTTGAAACACAAGCTCTATGAGGAGAGGCTGAGGGAGCTGGGGTTGCTTAGCCTGGAGAAGAGGAGGCTCAGAGGAGACCTTATTGCTCTCTACAACTCCTTGAATGAGGTTGTAGACAGGCGGAGGTTGGTTTCTTCTCCCAGGCAACCAGCACGAGAACAAGAGGACACAGTCTCAGGCTTCACCAGGGGAAGTTCAGACTGGATGTTAGGAAGAAATTCTTCATAGAGTGATTGCCCATTGGAATGTGCTGCCCAGGGAGGTGGTGGAGTTGCCATCACTGGAGGTGTTTAGGAGGAGACTTGTTGGGGTGCTTGGTGCCATGGTTTAGTTGATTAGGTGGTGTTGGATGATAGGTTGGACGATAAGGAACTCAATCTGGTTGTATCAAAACAATCTTCTATCTCTTCTCTTCTTGCTTCTTCACTCTGGTGAGATACTAACTTGCTTCTATTTGACCTTGGCTACATTGTTTTGGTAAAGTCTAGCAACAACTTTTTCTGCTCCTCTCTCCCTTCATTTGTACAGGTCTTGGTAGGCAGAAAAGGAGAAGCTAGTAGCTTTCCCTGATCCTTTACCAGGGGGGTTCTTCTGCTGTTTATTAATTGTAAATCCCTGTAAATATTGTAAATCCTGTGTATTTTGTGCATATTCATTGCATTCCATTGTAGATGGTAGTTTTGCCTGTAAATACAGATTTTATTTGTTTCCAACTGAGCTGGTCCGGCAAAGTTAATGTTGGGGTTGGGGGTGTGTGTGTGTGGAATTTCAACCCACCACAAACATATTTAACAGAAAAACAAAGACAATGACTTCAAGTGTAAGAACAAAACCAACAAACCAACAATGACAAAAAAAAACCAAAGAAAAAGAAAAAAGACAATCCAAAAAGTAATTAAAACAACCCCAACACGAAACCCCAAGCAAACAAAAGACAAACTAAACAAAGTTTTCTTTAGAGACATTCAAACATTAAGATCAAAGAAGCTGTCTGGTACTATTACTAAATTATAGGGAGCCAAGACTGTTTTGCAAGCACAGAATTCACAATGGAATTTCCACTACTTTTTTTTATCTCCTGGTTCAGTGCTCTAAGCAGCTCATTATTTCAGGTCTTAACTGCAGAGGAGTTCTCTGAGAGTTAGGCTGGCATTGATAATGCATGAACAAAAAACTTCGAAGCACATTACTACAGCACCTACTTATAGTAAGATATTTGTTACATGAGACAAATAAAACTCTTAAAATATTCCTGCTTTTGACATCTTTAGCCATCCAAAGCTAAGAGGAAAAGTAAAAAAAGAAAAAAAAATCTTCTTGTGAAAAGAATATTTTTAAATGTTGTATGAAGAGACTTAGCATTAGAGCTAAGTTTTGGGCTCCCCAGCTCAAGAGAGACAGAGACTTGCTAGAGAGAATCCAATGGAGAGCCACAAGGATGATTAGGGGACTTGAGCATCTCTCTTGTGAAGAGAGACTGAGAGCCCTGGGGTTGTTTAGTCTGAAGAAGAGAAGGCTGAGAGGAGATCTGATCAATGTCTATCAGTATCTGGGGGGTGGGTGTCAAGTGGAGGGGGCCAAGCTCTTTTTGGTGGAGCACAATAATAAGCCAAGAACACCAGGTACAAGCTGGAACATAGAAGATTTCACCTCAACATGAGGAGGAACTTCTTTACAGTGAGGGTGACAGAGTACTGGAACAAGGTGCCCAGAGAGGTTGTGGAGTCTCCTTCTCTGGAGACTTTCAAGACCCATCTGGATGTGCTCCTGTGCAGACTCCCCTGGGTGATCCTGCTTTGGCAGGGGGATTGGACCTGATGATCTCTGGAGGTCCCTTCCAACCTTTAATGTACTATGATACTCTAATATCAAAAGTTGGAGATATTTACCATTGATAACTGATGGCAAAAGTGATTTTTAAATAGTTTTCCAATTTCCTTGTGAAGCCATATAGATTTAGGGTAATGGAAAGGTTGCTTCATGATGAAGAGTGTGGTTCTAATAAGCTCAGTAATGTGATGGAAGTATTCAGCCAAGATTCTCAAATAAACTGTTTCTTTCTAAACAAAACCTCAATGTGGAGATGCTAATAAAGAGGGGACATCTCAGCTTTTTCCTGCACATATTAAAGTAATGAATTATAAAGATATCTCAAGCTTTCATTTAAATGATATGTTGCACAGAGTTTTGGTATTAATGCTGCTATTAAGACAGGAGCATCACATGCTTTTATTGCGAGTATGGAAGGTGAGACTGCCTCTCTGTACATAACACAACCCACAGTTTCAACACATTCTGTAAACAGTTGAAATTACTGCAAAACTTAGCCTTTACTTTTAAGCCTTTACATGATTTGAAGGTGAAGAAAGGTCATGGGCTGAACAATATCAAACAGAGAGTACCAAATGTAGGCTGATGATGACCCCATAGACCACCGAAGACTGACTGAGTAATGGTTCTTTTGCATCACACTTCACTTTTAACCGATATTGGACCCATTGTTGCACCAGAAAAAGTGCAAGACTTACAGAGCTCCTACTATGCAGTATTTAACTTTCTGTTAACTCTTTTCAGACATTTTTGTAGGATTGAGTTCAGTCTTAGAATACCCTCCCACTTTCCTAGTGTGATGGGTTACACCCATCCTGAAAGTGGGGGGTGAAGGGAGGGTGAGGGGGTAGGGGTTGTGAGACCCCTGCTCTCCCCAGAGGGGAGTTTTCCCCCTGGGAAACTGAGTTAGTATATTCCACTCCCCCTCCCTACCCAGCAAGCCTATGTCTTTTACTTCTGCCTCACCAGGACAAAAGGACTAAGAGAGTCGCTGCTGGGTTCCTGGTTCTCTGCCATGTGGTTGGGCCTGGTCTTTTCTCCCTGCTGCATCTTCAAAGGACTGTTGGTTTTGTGTATTACACAGTATCACAGTATCACAGTAACTAAGGTTGGAAGAGACCCCAAGGATCATCAAGTCCAACCTGTTCCAACAGACCTCACAACTAGACCATGGCACCAAGTGCCACATCCAATCTCCCCTTGAACACCTCCAGAGACGGCGACTCCACCACCTCCCCGGGCAGCCCATTCCAATGACGAATGACTCGCTCAGTGAAGAACTTTTTCCTCACCTCGAGTCTAAACATCCCCTGGCACAGCCTGAGACTGTGTCCCCTTGTTCTGGTGCTGGTTGCCTGGGAGAAGAGACCAACCCCCTCCTGCCTACAACCACCTTTCAGGTAGTTGTAGAGGGCAATGAGGTCACCTCTGATCCTTCTCTTCTCCAGGCTAAACAATCCCAGCTCCCTCAGCCTCTCCTCATAGGGCTTGTACTCAAGGCCTCTCACCAGCCTTGTTGCCCTTCTCCCTATCCATCCTTGTTCCTTGCTCTTGTGAATCCTTCCTGTTTTATGTATCTATAGATACAGATATAGACATAGATATAAGATATAGATAGATATAGATATCAGATATAGAGATATATATATGTGTGTGTATATATATATTGTATATATTTATTGTTAAAAGAAAATTTTACCTCTCTACTTCCAAACCGACTCCAAATTATTTCTCGGTAGATCTACCTCCTCCTTTTTTTTTCCTTATCCCCCTTTCTTTCCTTTTTTTACTTGGTGTGTGTGGGGGTGGAATTCTCACTCTTGCCCCACCCCCCCACCCCCCCCCCCGCCCCAATCTGAGCTCTTAAATCCCAGTTGAGGCTCAAACCACCACACTCAGAAAGAGCAGAAAATCTACAAAAGGGATTGCAGCTGGAGAAGTTCTTAAGTATTCACTTCTCTTTTTGAAATAATATCCATGGTGGAATCTATGATCTATACTTCTGGAAGATATTCCTATGACTTTTAACTGGTAGCTAAACCTTTCTAGAGTCAGAGAATCACAGAACCATTCAGGTTGGAAAAGACCTTCAGGATCCAAACCATAACCCTACTCCACAAGGTTCACCCCTAAGCCATATCCCCAAGCACCACATCCAAGAAGCTGCTGACAGTCATATGTAAAGTATTTACAAATATTGACATGTTTGATACTGAGTGCAAAACAAACGAAACCTTTGAAATTTTAAGACCTTTTCAGTTTCAATTCCAGTGTAATGTCAATTTTCTCAGTATTCTAAATACCTATCAAAACTGACAGGGCAAGTGTACATTATTGCAGAGGGAAGCCTGGCTCGATTCTCCTTTGCCAAGGGAGGGAGAAATATTGGTGAAAGAATAAACTTCCTGCCTAGTTTTCTCCCAACTCTGTTCTTAGGTTTGTTCTCATGCACAATCTGAGATTTCTAACTGATGGGACAGAATGAAAAGAGGTACATTGCTGAACACAGAATACAGGGTAAAGTACTGTGGTGGGTTGAAATCAGCCCCCAACTAATTTGGAGAACTAAGCCCCCAAAAATAAAATTGCCAGACCAGTTCAGTTTGGGATGGGAGCAAATGAAGCTCTATTTACAAGCAAACTAAAATCCAGAAATATGAAATGCAATGAATATGTACAAAATATACAACATTGGCATATATTTACAATTCATAAACAACACAACAACCCCCATGGACAAAGCTGGAGGGGTTACCAATAGCCTCCCCCTCTCTGTCCCTTCCCCCCCCGTACAAGGGAAAAGAGAAGAGAGAAGAGCAGAGAGTAGTTTGTTAGTTACTTAGCCACAGCAAGAACGCAGCCAAGGTCAGCAAAAGCCAAGCAAAAGCCACCAGCTAGTATCAACTAGAGACAAGGGCCAAGAAAAGAGAGAAAATAGTTTATACAACTAACTTTTTGTTAGTTGTCAGAACAATGGGATTATTTAGAGCTTATCATTATTTTCCCTTCACACCCAATGATAATTTATTCACATTCTACCACCTTCTACTACAAGATCTATGGAAAATTTCCTAGGCATCAGCCTAAAACTGCCACAAATATGCAAACCTTTGGCACTTTCCTTGATTCTGAAAAGAATTAAAATTAATTGCAAAGGGCAAAATAATTGACTCTTTCCCCTGTACACTTAGTAGAACACTTCTTTTCCTGTGTTATTTGTAGTACTAAGTATTTGGATCAATGCATTGCTAATTAGAATCTGACTTTGGAAGGCTGCAGCGTGCTTCTCAATGATTCATGTGTTTGCATTGATTTTTGCATAAAAGCAAAATCTAGCTGTACTATTTAGCACTTAGAAATTGGTCCTCGATGAACTATTTGGAGCTTAATAGGCTTGATAATACTTGGAAGCTCATTATTGTGTTTTTATCATTATTTCTTGGATTAAATTATATACATACACACATATGTATATATACACAACACTCATCCTCACATACGGAGCTGTATTAAGCCAAAAGCAAAGGTAGGCAGCAGCTTATGGCAGCAGACTGTATGTGGCATCTATGCCAAAGATGGGTCCTGGCTTTCTAGGCTGAGCAACAGATCTTTGTTTCCTGCTTGATGCAACCATCTTCCCTTCTCGCTGTTGCTAGCACTGAGTCAACAAATGGGATCTAACTTTGGGGTGTGCAGCTTCCTAATGAAACCTGTGGCAGTTTTAGGCTAGGAAATTTTCCACAGATTGAGTGGAAAAGTGGTAGAATGTAAATAAACTACCATTGGATGCAAAGGGAAAATAATGATAAGGTCTAAATAACCCCATTAGTTGTATAAACTGACTCTCTTTCTGGCTTCTTCACTCTAGCTGATACTAGCTGGTGCTTTTTCTCAGTTGTTCCTGACCTTGGCTGTGTTCTTGTTGTGGCTAAGTACTAACAAGCTGCTCTCTCCTCTTCTCCGCTTTCTCTTGTCTCTTGTACAGGGGGGGAAGGGGGAGGGAAGAGAGGAGGGAGCCTGTTGGTAACCCCCTGGTTTTGTCTAGGGGGGTTCTTGTGTTGTTAATAAATTGCAAATACATGTAAATATTGTACAGTTTGTACATATGCATTGCATTTCATATTTCTAGATTGTAGTTTACTTGTAAATATAGCTTCGTGTGCTTTCCAACTGAGCTGGTCTGGCCTTTTTATTTTGAGGGCAATTCCAACCCACCACAAAACAATAGTCACTTTTCTGCCTGTTTTTCCTTCAGAAAGGTTTAAGAGCAAAACCTTTTCTGACACCCATCCTTTCCAATATTCTGCTGCTGCTCATCCTGGCAGAAGCAGCTTTGTCTTTGTGGGAGGACAGGATACTGCAGGCCTTCCTACCAGGGAAAGGGTAGTAGAGGAGGGCAGATGCATAGGTGACAAGAGAAGGGTGGCAGGTGGAAGTGCTGTGCTTCAGAAAAGTGAGGAAGAAAATTACCCATGGAATGGGCAAGTTCTCAGAACAGCAGGAGAAAAGGGCTGTCATGGCCCTCATCCACTGCCCCACTAAAGCCTTTCGTAGCTTCTCCAGCCTTGTTAGCCTTCACAGTCACTTTGCACCTGGAATATCACGGACCTTCCTTGACCTCTGAGCTGCTAGCTCTAGTCTTACTCCATAAACCCCATTCTCTCCCCCCACAACCCATCTGTTCTGTCCGCTGAAGCCTGCACTGAATCTTTTTAGCCTCTTTCTCCCATCTGCTGTGACCCATATCGCTGCTTCCATAAAACTGCTTCTGCCTACACTGCTGAGAAGCCTTCAGCTGAGTTAGCATATACAGTATAGATTGTTGGTGTCATATGGCCTATATATGCATGCATCTATAAATAGATTTATTGTCTGTAAACAGATTCAGATTGGATGTTAGGAAGAAGTTTTTCACCATGGGGGTGGTGAGACACTGGAACCGGTTGCCCAGGGAGGTGGTAGAAGCCTCATCCCTGGAGGTTTTTAAGGCCAGGCTGGATGTGTCTCTGAGCAACCTGATGCAGTGTGAGGGGTCCCTGCCCATGGCAGGAGGGTTGGAACTAAATGATCCTTGAGGACTCTTCCAACCCTTATCTATGACTCTGATTTATTGCCTGGATATGCAGCCAGCAGTTCAGCCAGGGCTCCTATGAACATTCTTACCTTTGTCTCCATCAACACTTGGAACACAGATTTAGGCACCTGCTGAAGCCCTTTGCAAAACTGGGCAACTAATACCCAGATGGTTAGTTACAGGATCTGTATCTAAGATTCAACTTCATTCTCAGTCTATGGACATATTTGTGGCTATTGATGATCTTTGCTTCCAACTCCATGTAATGAATACTGAGAGCAAGTTTTTGCACAAAATTGCAAAGGTCACCCCGGCTATTTTATCAAAGCTTCATTTATCATGGTCAGGAGATTGCTGGAAAGTTGTTGTGCTCACTCCATTTTTTTTCAGCACTACTTTACATTTTGTAGTATGTAAATCTATATGTCTTCATGAAAAAAATAAAGGGAAAAAAAAAAAAAGATTTTTCCTTTTAAACCTTCCAACACATCTGAACTCTTTGTAAAGGACTGGGATCAGATTGACCATTTGGCAAATCTTTGAATCAAAATGCTAATATTGTAGCGAATCCAGATTTAGTTTTCAACATTCAAATTATTTCTGCCTATTCCTCATGACTTGTAGAAAACCTGCACTAATCCAGAACAGTATCAATTAACTACAGACATCCAACTGTAAGAGCTACTTTAGGAGACAGGTGGAATTGGACTAATTATCATACAAGGTTACAGAGAACGAAAAAGGACCTGCAGTCTCTCTAGGAGAATTACAAGCCTGTGACGGCCCCCTCCCATTACTGCAATTATCTCCAAATCACACCTGCCAAGCTGTAGGGAAGCATTCCTATGGTTTGTGGCTGAGAGCACAGTCAGGTAAACTGTTGTTTTAGTTGGATAAAAAGTCCTCTGCACCCCCAGTTGTTGCAAACAATTCAGTGCTGTAACGGTTTCTGCAGTAAAAGAGATGATACAGCCATAAAAATCACATTAGAAATTAGCCTTTTAAAAATTCCTCTTATTATTTATTAACAACTTTTAGTCTGAGATAGCACTGAAAGACTTCAGCCTCAGAATGATTCTTACCATCATGGCTAAACTGAGATGCCTCTCCACACAGATTTAAGAAGGTAGTTCCGCTGTTGGAGGAGGAGATCTAGAGAGGGATCTGTAGAAGCATCTGTGATGAGCTGAACCTGGTCAGTTTGTAGGCAGGACTTTCACATGGTCATGCCACACCCAAGGTTTGAAACCTAGCTGTAGAGTCCAAGTGGTACCTTATGGAGTGCCAGCACTTCCTTGTTAAGCACTGACTCAGTGTTTCTAGAGATCAAGAGCTAAACCACTGGACTGAAGATGTGAAATTTATATTTGTGGTCAGAAGGTGGTCTAAGGCAGATCTGGAATCTGAGAGCTGACTTGTAGACAGTTACTATTTCATTATTCTAAAGAAGAATTATCAGAGGGAGAGTGAAAGACAGGAAAGTTCTGGATGAAAGACTTTGATATTCACCCAATCCCCATACTTCTGGTACTTCCAAGAGGAGAACAGTAAATTACAAGGATTGCAAAGTGGCTGCAAGATGATCTTGTCTATGCACATTCCAGAGAGTCCTTATCCAGTGGCATCTGCTAACCATCCCCTCCTTTGGCAGCTATTGTCTGGGCAAGGAGAGAAGGTGATTTTCTCTTTGTTGATTCACATGAAGAGAGACAAGATTTAGTCCCTTACATATACCCTTGTCCTTCATCTCTGGTCCTCCAGGTTTTCAACTATTCCCACCTGTTGCTCAAAACGTGTTTACACTTACTCCTTCCAGTCTGCACACTCCTCATGACGAAGCACGTCAGAATGAGCCACGGCTCTACCACTTCTTTGTGTGGATACAGCCTACCTGATATATACCCTCTGAAATGTATGTGTGTAGGCTTATGGGAAAATTAATAAAACAGAAATTAAAACTGACAGCTTTGAAATGATATCCTACCCTTAGCATATGGACTACCTCACATGAGCACTTTACAGGATTTCTATCAGGATTATGGACAGTAACTCAATGGGGGATAACTTCTGAACTATATTCCTAAATCTCCTTTGACAGGTTTTGGATGCTGCATAATTCTTACAGTATTACAATGTCACACCAGTGATGCTACAGTCATCATGGAGATAGTCCTTTCATTCCTAGTGCTAATTTTGTCTCATAATTGCTTTTGCAGTGAAATTTCACATACTTTTTCTGAGCAGACAAATGAGCTTCCTTAAAAAAAAAAATAATTAAATGCTTCATTTTCCACCAAGACATGCTTTGAAGATCCAGTCTCCTCAGAAATAGGCAGCTCTATCTGGTGAGAAAAAGCAACAACACTGCTTTGTGCTCTGGGCACTAATGATTTACACTAACTGTGGAACCGTTATAAAACAGAGAATGTTAGGAATTGAAGATGGACAAACAGCATTAATTTTATTAGGATTCTATACTACTTTACTTGCAGTATTCATATACTTGCAGCATAAGTCAAGAATCTCATATCTCCAAGGGGGTGAGTGAAAGATTAGGACAGGTTTAATTCTGTAAGACACAGAGGAGTAAATTCCTCTGCTGTCATCTTCTACATCCAAATTCTAGATGAGTGGTTAAGGCATTTTCTTGGGATAGGGAAAAGATAACAGTTTAACCTGGAATACTTGTCTACTGGTGAGTCTGGTTGGTATATCTTGCAGCCACTTTGCAATCCTTATAATTTACTGCTCTCCTCTTGGAAGCACCAGAAGTATGGGGATAGAATAGAATAGAATAGAATAGAATAGAATAGAATAGACCAGACCAGGTTGGAAGAGACCTTCAAGATCGTGTCCAACCCATCAACCAATCCAACCCACCTAAACAACTAAGCCATGGCAACAAGCATCCCATCATTGGGTGAATATGAAAGTCCTTCATCCAGAACAGCCACAGCCTTAAGTGAGAGCAGTAGGCAACTTGAAGTGAAGCAGATATTGCTTACAGTGAATGAAAACACACTCTTCCTTTCTACATAGCTCTAATTATCTAAGCTGACTTAACTTCTCTGGTTATATTCATACAATCTTCCTGACAAATCAAGTATTGCACTGCTTTAATGTAAGGACAGTGGGCAGTCTTTGAGCTTTGATAACTGTTAATATCACAGAATCACAGAAACATTCAGATTGGAAAAGAGCTTCAGGATCACCAAGCCCAACCCAGAACCCTACTCTACAAGGTTCACCCCTAAACCATATCCCCAAGCACCACATCCAAACCACCTTTAAGCACATCCAGTGTTGGTGATTCCACCACCTCCCTGGGCAGCACATTCCAATGCCTGACCACTCTTGCCCTGAAAAAATGTTTCCTACTGTCCAGTCTAAACCTACCCCGTGGCAGCTTGAGGCCCTTCCCTCTTGTCCTATCACTAATTACCTGGGAGAAGAGACCAGCACCAGCCTCTTCATGACATTCTTTTAGGTAGTTGTAGACAGCAATGAAGTTTCCCCTCAGCCTCCTCTTTTTCACACGAACCATCCAAAGCTCCTGCAGTTGCTCTTTGTAAGATTTATGCTCCAGAACGGCTGTGTCTTTTCATACAATGCCAATGTTAGATGTTCTTGTTCTGTACAGTAATCTCAGGACTAGAATAGTTGCCTGAGGACCAGGAGGCATAGGCTAGACATGTAGCTGAAGAACCTAGAGATGGATTTACTGGATTACTGCTTAAGTGACATTTCAGACACACAGCAAACTGACTTGACCTCATCTGGGTCAACTGTCACCAGCTTCCAGTGCCACCTGTAAAGCTCAGTTCAGACTCTTGCTCAGCAGCAGGGGTTTTTGGGACATGCACAACACTTAAAAGGCTCAAGGGGCAGATATATTGTACAAATAAACAAGTGTCTATACACTGCTGAACATGATGACAGTGGCAATTTGTTTAGTAATTGAGACTCACACTTTGCTGTGTGTTTAAAACAAAGAATAGACATTTATTTGGAGATTTAAACTGTTTTCAGGGGATAAAACCTTTTGATTCCTGTTGTTTTCATCACTTAATTTTTGATAGCTGCATGACAGCTGGGGCCAAATGCTGAGCTTTGAAAGGTTTCCCCCGAGTCCTATCATCACCTGACACCCTAGAAGTCCCACACCCATCCCACTTGCCCTCCTTTTCCCCTCAAACCCAGAGCACCTGGGCTCTATTGGAGTCTCCTCTCAGCCCAAGTGTGGCCACTTTGCCCTCCCCACCCACTTCCCTTTTTAATCCCCCCCAGGAGAGGCAGAAGCCCTAAGCTGAGCCCATCTGGGCTGAGGATCCTCCTCTCATCTCTGGTGAGTGCCCCTGGTGCACACTGGGTGATGGTGGTGGTGACAACAAAGGCCGGGGGGCCTGGTGGCCCCCCGGTTGTTAGGGCCAGGACTGATGACTCCTCCAATACCATCCACGGGTGCTGGCTGGGGCTCCTTGCTGGGGCTGAGCTCCTCTGGGTGGTGTCTCGGCTGGTGAAGGTCTTGCCCCCAGCTCTGGGCTGGGTGCAGGAATGGTGGTGGTGGAGCAGGAGCTGTTAGTCAGATGATGTGGTGCTAATTCCACTGCTTTTACCTGGAGGCCCCTGGAGTCTACTCTCATCCTTCAATAAATTTCTGCTTTTGTGCCTTTGGCATGGAATCAAATGAAGCTCTCTTTACAAGCCAGCTAAACTCTAGAACTATGAAATGTGATGAATGTGTACACAATATACAATAGATGTTCAATACAGGTACATATTTACAATTTGTAAACAACACAAACTCCTCTGACCCCCCCCTGCTCAGATGCACGGGACCCGTTCACCTCCTCCTGCCCTCCCACCTTCTCTTTACCTCACACAGTGGTCAAATCAGAGATCCCTTGGCAAGACCACAGCAGAGAGAGTGAAGTTGCAAGCAGAAGCACCATATGAAGAAGAGAGGGAAAGAACTGTTTGTCTCTTCTCTATTTCCCAATTAACAATCCAATGGATTCTACAGACGTTATCATTATTTTCCTTTTGCATCCAATGGTCATTAGTTTTACTTTCAGTCTTCACAGTCATGATCTAGGCTAAAGTTCCCCCTTTATATTGTAACAAGCGGTAAACACTAATGGTGAATGTTAAAAGTCATCTTGACAGCAAATGAACCAGTCAATTTTATTCAGAAGCCCAGGATTTTTTGGTAACTAAAAGACATTTCACAGGGTGACAGCAAGGAGCATCTGAAACTGTCCTTCAAGCAGATGGCATTATATGATGTGAACTCTCTGATAGTGGGGGAGCAGTCCCTGTGTCTTAACCTTTCTTCCTTTCTATGCCAACCTTTCCCTCTTAATTTTTAATGTTTCCTAATGTTCAGCTTAAACCTACCCAGTGGCAGCTTGAGGCCATTCCCTCTTGTTCTATCACTAATTACCTATGGGAAGGGACCAGCACCAACCTCTCTACAATGTCATTTCAGGTAGCTGTAGAGAGCAATGAGGTCTCCCCTCAGTCTCCTCTTTTTCATTCCAACCAGCTCCAGCTCCTTCAGTCACTCTACGTAAGATTTATTCTCCCAGCCCTTCCCCAGCTTCCTTGCCCTCCTCTGCACTGGCTCCAGCACCTCCACATCTCTCTTGGATTGAGGTGCCACAGTGCTTGAGGTATGACCTCAACAGAGCTGAGTACCAGAGGACAATCACCTCCCTACTCCTGCTGGACACAGCATACATCTCATACATCAGAGGTCTTTGCTGAGATGAGCCTTCATTTGTACTTCTGCCACTTCTGCACCCTGTGTGTTTGACAATTCCTTGTGCTCCATGCTTGTGCTCTAGATAAAGGTTAGAACTACCTTTGCAGGGCATGAGCTGTGCTTCGTATCACTCGGAATACCTTCTTTCTAAAGTGTGCACCTCTATGATTGCTGAAATGTTGTAGAAAGATGGGTTTTGCCCTTTTGGAGATGGCTAGCTGCTTTCCAAGACTAGCAATATCTGCTTTCAAGCTATCTGCTTTTATGATTATAAAGTAGAATTTTTTTCATTGCTCCTGATGGAATAATTTCATAGTTAGTAAAAATAAATATAAGTAGGCAATTGTGGCAGAAGAGAGAATACAGAATTAACCAGGTTGGAAAAGACCTCTGAGATCAAATCCAACCTATCACCCAACACCATCTAAGCAACTAAACCATGGCACTAACTGCCTCATCCAGCCTCTTTTTAAACACTTCCAGTGACAGTGACCCTACCACCTCCCTGGGCAGCACATTCCAATGGCCATTCTCTCTTTCTGGGAAGAATTATTTCCTAACATCCAGCCTAAACCTCCCCTGGCAGTTTTAGGCTGATGCCTGGGAAATTTTCCAAAGATCTTGAATAGAAAGTGATAGAATGGAAATAAATTACCATTGGCTATAAAAGAAAAATAATGGTAAGGTCTAAATAATCCCTTTGGGCTGGTAACTAATATGAAGTTAGTTGTATAAGATAACTTTTTCTCTTTGTTGGGCTCTTCACTCTAGCTTTTACCAGCTGGTGTCTTGTGCTTGGCTGTTGCTAACCTTGGCTGTATTCTTGTTGTGGCTAAGTACTAACAAGCTACTCACTGCTCTTATCCCTTTTTTCCCTTTTATGGGGGTGGGGGGAAAGGAGCTGAGAGGGAGAAGCTATTGGTAACCCCCTGTTTTTGTCCAGACTGGATTCTTGTGTTGCTTTTAAATTGTAAATACATGTAAATATTGTATATTTTGTACATATTCATTGCATTTCATATTTCTAGATGTTAGTCTGCTTGTAAATACAGCTTCATTTGCTTTCCAACTGAGCTGTCTGGCAATTTCATTTTGGGGGTGATTTCAACCCACCACATTCTTTAATATAGTTGACTTCAGTAAGTGTCAATTTCTTTGTGTTGGTGAAGCCATTGTGCTGCATTAAAGTCCAAACTGCATTGAAGTCCAAGCTCAAGCAGAAGGGCTGAGTGAGAGTGAATGAGACAGAAAAGCAACCTGCTCAGGTGACAGGCAGTACCTTAAGAACCAGTTCACGGCAACTACATCCAAATTGTGCAAGTCTCTGTGCCAAGAAGAGACTGGAGAAGGCACCACACAGCAATGGGAACACTGGCTTCATGCTTCTGTGCAGAGAGATTGGCACAAAGAGTTCCAGTGGATTTTGGCTGCCTGCAACATAGTCTGCATTAGCCCTGTAAGAATTCCTGTTGATCACGTGTATAAAGTACTTCTTCTCCCAGGCGGCCAGTACCAGAACAAGGGGACACAGTCTCAGGCTGTACCAGGGGAGGTTCAGGCTGGATGTTAGGAAGAAGTTCTATACAGAAAGAGTGATTGCCCATTGGAATGGGCTGCCTGGGGAGGTGGTGGAGTCGCCATCACTGGAGGTGTTCAGGAGAAGACTTGATGGGGTGCTTGGTGCCGTGGGTTAGTTGTTTGGGTGGTGTTGGATTGATTGATGGGTTGGACGCGATGATCTTGAAGGTCTCTTCCAACCTCGTTTATTCTATGTATTCTATGTACTTCTTACCTTCTAGCCTTGTTTTGTTGTGGAAGTACTTTTGATCCTACGTGGAAGAATAAAGTGGATTTTCAAATGTATGGCTCATCACAAAACAATGGAAGTGGCATGCAGGGGGTTAAGGGAATGATGAGGCAAAAAAATGCAGTGCCAGCAGAATTCCCCAAAGGGTAAACAAAACTCTTAACTGTTGCAAACAATAAATTGTCAATACCTTGTAGAAGCAGTGGATAATGAAAAGTTATAATGCCTATAGTTAGTACCCTCTTTAAAAGAATTTACACAGGATATGAAATTAAATTCTGTGCACAGTTCTCTTAATTTGCCCTTAATTAAACAATACTCCATAAATGGTGCATTCAGTGACCAAATGTTCAGAGACAGCAAAATGGTGGGTCCCAAGCCATTAGGAATGAAATAAAGTCAGTCCCCTGAGAGCCTGCTAGAATCTGGTCTATCTAAGTGACAACTGATGGTTTAGGAAAGATAATTAACTTTGCAATTACAAACCGCAGCTTTCACCAATGCTGTTTCTTTCAGTATTATCTTCTAAATGTTCCAGTATTTTTTTTTACAGTGAAGGAAAATGCTTTTAAAAAAATGCTGAGTTCACAGGGATTAATATTTCCTACACAAATGCCATCTGAATGCTTTACTTTAAATGTTTCAGATGGATAAGCATAGGTGCAGTTATTCTATGAATTACAAAAGAGAAATTAATGATTGTTCTGACTGTCAAGATTTCTTTCTTTAGAGATAAAAGGGGCCTGCTACACCAAACAAACTTCAGTTTTTCCATTGGTGGCACAGCCCAGACCTAAGTTACCTAAATTCTGTTTAGCCATGTAAATTAAGATTCTCCTCATCATAGGTAACATCAGTTTTAACCTGCCAACGTGCCTTCATGATGATAAAAAATACCTGCATCGAATGGGCTTTGCTAGCTGGATCCATATGTCTATACCCTTGATTATCTGTACCATAATGTCTCCTAGCATGTAAATTAGTGTATTTCCATGCTGCCATACGTGTCATGAAATCAAGAAATACTGCAATGTGCTTATACTTACATGTACAAGTATTAGTGCTTTGGGTGGGGGGTTGGACTGGATGATCTTTTCAGGTCCCTCCCAGCCCCCAACATCTGTGATTCCATGATATATTGGGGGATTATGAACCAGCACACCTTAGAGTGTATATTATGTTTAATTGTAGTGTTTTGTTGAGACTGCAGAGGTCTGTGTGCTGAACATGGCTCCAGGTAGGTGTGGACACAGGTAAATGAAAGACAGAATCAGGACCTAAATTTAATCACAGAATGTTAGGGGCTGGAAGGGACCTTGAAAGATCATCCAGTCCAACCCTGCCAGAGCAGGATCACCTACACCAGATCACACAGGAATGCATCCAGATGGGTTTTGAATATCTCCAGAGAGGGATATTCCACAGCCCCCTGGGCAGCCTGTTCCAGTGTTCTGTCACTCTCACAAGGAAAAATATTTTCCTGATGTTTCCATGGAACTTCCTCTGCCTCAACTTCCACCATTGCTCCATGTGTTGTCATTGAGCATCACCGAGCACAGCCTGGCTCCATCCTCTTGACACTCACCTTTTACATCTTTACAAACATGAATGAGATCACCTCCCTGTCTCCTCTTCTCCAAGCTACAGAGCCCCAGGTCCCTCAGTCTCTCCTCATAAGGGAAAGAAATGAAAAATCTATTTGTGACTGTGCTGTGAATCCACATGTAATATAATGTACAATGCTGGAAATGGCTTCAGGAAATCACAGTTTTTAGAGAGCAGACCAAGATAGTCTGATGTGCTACAAAGGAAAAATTCCATACATTGATTTAGTAGCTGAAAGTAACAATTTAGACCCTGCCCTAATCACACCAACCTCCTTATCAGCTGCAGACTGATGCTGATAGAATCATAGAATTGCTAGAGTTGGAAGGGACCTCAAGGATCATCTAGTTCTAAATCCCCTGCCATGGGCAGGGACACCTCACAATACATCAGGTTGCCCAGAGCCACATCCAGGTTGGCCCCAAAAAACTCCAGGGATGAAGCTTCCACCACCTCCCTGTGCAACCTGTTCCAGTCTCTCACCACCTTCATGGGGAAGAACTTCTTCCTAACATCCAATCTGAATCTACCCATTTCTAGTTTTGTTCCATTCCCCCTAGTCCAATCACTCCCTGACATCCTAAAAAGTCCCTCCCCAGCTTTCTTGTAGCCCCCTTCAGATACTGGAAGGCCACAATAAGGTCTTCTCAGAACCTCCTCTTCTCCAGACTGAACAACCCCAACTCTCTGTCTGTCTTCACAGCATAATAATGTACTTCCCTCTGGCAAACCTGCATTTCTGTGAATAGTGTCATGTACGTCATATATCTCCTGTTACAGTGGTCACATCTGTACAGCTTCACGTTTGCCAGTTATATATGTAATTAAACTTAGAGAAAAACAGGGAAAATACTGTGGTAATAGTTTGATGTTCAATTACAGTACTCCTAAGTGGCAATTTTAAAGACTTTAATGACCAGCACTGTTAGTATAACATGTAAATCTGTGAATTGTCAGGGGGAGGGATGTTATTACTGACACCTCATAGATACTCTGTTTCCTTAAGTAATCTTCCTTCATGAATATGCCTTCTAAAAAAATAAATAAATCCAGCTGTCTTGTATGTCATTTTGGTCAACTTTTCTACTGTGAAGTGATACACACATATGCTTCATCACAGAAAATAGTTCCATCCTATCAGAGGGCTTAGGGTTTTAAGGTAGTCTGAAAAGTGTGATAGAAGGAATTATTGCCTTAAAAATTCCTGGTGTTGCCCCCACTGATATTTATACAGGCCTCTGGATGTTGTGTTGGTGTGTGCATTTAGCATCTTTTCCACAGTGCATGTGGTGCCATTCTCTAGAATGCCACCTTTAGTGAGGCATTTGCAATTCTTCTTGATGAGCATCGCTCAAGCTGCAGTACTATTTTCCTGCCCTTCGGTCTTGATGGGTTGGAAGAGGAGGAGTATTGTAGTAGAGGAGTCAGTAGAGACCCTTCAAAACTACCAGAATGTTTGCATTTTTCACAGCATCACAGGATGTTAGGTGTTGGAAGGGACCTCCAGAGATCATCAAGTTCAATGCCCCTGCCAGATCAGGACCACATAACCATAGAATCTAGTGTAGGTCACACTGGAATGCATCCAGATGGGTCTTGAAAGTCTCCAAAGGTAACTCCACAACCTTTCTGGGGAGCCTGTTCCAGTGCTCTGGGACCCTCACAGTGAACAAGTTCCTCCTCATGTTGAGGTGGAACCTCCTGTGCTGTAGTTTATATCCATTGCCCCTTGTCCTATCCCAGGGTGCAACTGGGCAGAGCCTGTCCCCTCCCTCTTGACACCCAGCTCTCAGATATTTATAGACATTTATTAAATCCTCTCAGTCTTCTCCAGACTGAACAGCCCCAGGTGTCTCAGCCTCTCATAGTATCATAGTATCAGTCAGGGTTGGAAGGGACCACAAGGTTCATCTAGTTCCAACTCCCCTGCCATGGGCAGGGACACCCCTCTCTTCATAAGGCAGTGCTCCAGTCCTTTCATCATCCTTGTAGCCCTCCATTGGACTCTCTCCAGTAGATGCCTGCTTTATTTATTCATGCAAAATGCATGCAATTATTGTCAAGCACTGTCTGGGTTTGGTTTTGGTTTTTAATTTAAAAGCAGCTGAGGAAATGAAATGGTCTGAATTCACCTCAGGTTAATAAAAAAAGGAAAATTTAATACATCTATGGGAAAAGATGATTTATACATCTGGATTCCTATAAATACAAAGAGGGAAGATGATACTGTTTAAAAAAAAAAAAGAGAAGAATTAAGTTTAGTGCATGTCTATGATCTTTTGCAACTACTTTCCTGTGTGTTTTAGCAGCTTTAATTCTAGATCATGGTTTAGACTGCTGCTCCATATGGATCAAAAAACCAGATAGTAAGAGATAGATTTAGGTTTTCAAAATCATCAAGTGATTTGAAAGAAAAGTGCTTCACAGTGTTAAATTCCAGCAATTTGATTTGGCTGTAATCATGGAACCCTGGTATCCAACACTGAATTTCTTCAGAAAGGAAAACTTTATCTCCACCCTTTTTTTTTTTGGTGATGTGTGATCCAAAATGCCAATCACTGAGAATGGAATACAATTATATTCACTAATATGTCTAAAATAGAAACTCTTGCTGTCAATATATACTCATTAGTACCGAGCTGCAAATGAATTCTGGAATTGTGCTCTTATTAATTAGGTGGCAGACTAGAAAACTTCCTTGCTTCTGTGTAAGCAGATGGAGGGACAGTGGGTGTAACGACCTATGTTGGGCCTTTCTCAGGGGATTTCTTTGGTGTTTTTTGGTGTCAGCGTGGGTCCCTCTTCCATTTGCCATTCAGAAGAAGCAGACCCAAGCTTACACAAGCCAGCACTCAAATTACATTCAGAAAAAAAGGACATGGTAATTTTGTTTAGTTTTAAAATCAGTTATGCATCACTTTCCCCCCTTTAGAGGGACTTGGGCACACAGATGCAAGATGGAATGGATCTTTTAGGAAAAGGTAAATCAGTCTGCTTCCTGTTCCAGTTACACTATCCTACACTGTCTGCCACATAATCCATCAGCATACAAGGATTCAGTTTTAAAACTCTTCTACTATATTTTTTACTCCATGAGGTGTTGACAATGACAATTCTATGAAGCTTCAGTGATTCAAAAATGGACTTTGTGGGATGGGGAGAAGCTCATGAAAAGTTCCTTATTTTCTAATTGACCCTGCATATTATAATCAGCTGTCAAGATACTCACCAGGGCAAAGCTCCCCCCCTACTCTGCCCTGGTGAGACCTTACCTGGGATATTGCATCCAGTTTTGGGCTCTCCAGTTCAAGATGGACAGAGATCTACTGGAGAGAGAAAAACAGAGGGCTACCAGGATGATGAGGAAATGCTGAGCGCCCTGGGGCTGCTTAGTCTGGAGAAGACTGAGAGGGGATTTAATCAATGTTTCTAAATATCTGAGGACTGGGTGTCAAGAGGGAGGGGAAAAGCGCTGCTCAGTTGCACCCTGGGATAGGACAAGGGGCAATGGATATAAACTACAGCACAGGAGGTTCCACCTCAACATGAGGAGGAACTTGTTCACTGTGAGGGTCCCAGAGCACTGGAACAGGCTCCCCAGAGAGGTTGTGGAGTTACCTTTGGAGAATTTCAAGACCCATCTGGATGCATTCCAGTGTGACCTACACTAGATTCTATGGTTATGTGGTCCTGCTCTTGCAGGAGCATTGAACTCGATCTCCAGAGGTCCCTTCTGACTCCTAACATCCTGTGATCCTGTGTACTTTGAATTTTATGAATCCCAAATCACACATATAAATCCTATAGTAGCTATATTGTGATACAAGGCTTAGAAGCTCGCTATTGTGCAATGACATATTTTCTCATTCTTAGATCCAAAGCCATCAGCTTGCAAATAAGAAAATATTTGATTTGTATTTATTTCTTGTGGGTGCTTTTAAACTTCCCTCTGTCCTATCCATTTCAGGAGATGTAGAGAGATTTCCTTTCCCTCCTTTCAAAATAAGGAATGAAAGATAATGTGTTTGAAATCTCTTGCAGGTCCTGGAGTTACACCTAGAAGCAGGCTGGATCTGAGTATTTGAATTTGGAAGGCAGAGAGAACATATGACTGAAACAACTCTAAAGGTCATATCATATGCTACAACAGATCTGATCTCTCATCAGGACAACAATGAAATTAATTGCCCATGTGTGACTGTCTGCCACAATACCACTGTTACTGTCCCAGACAATCTCATTTTTAACTTTGTGTGTGTGGTGGATTGAAATCACCCCCCAAAACAAAGTTGCCAGACCAGATCAGATGGAAGCAAATGAAGCTGTATCTACAAGGACACAGTCTCAGGCTGTGCCAGGGGAGGTTCAGGCTGGATGTTAGAAAAAAGTTCTATACAGAAAGAGTGATTGCACATTGGAATGGGCTGCCTGGGGAGGTGGTGGAGTCGCCATCACTGGAGGTTTTCAGGAGGAGACTTGACGGGGTGCTTGGTGCCGTGGGTTAGTTGTTTGGGCGGTGTTGGATTGGTTGATGGGTTGGATGCGATGATCTTGAAGGTCTCTTCCAACCTGGTTTATTCTATGTATTCTATGTACAAACAAAACTACAATCTGGAAATATGGAATGCAATGAATATGCACAAAATATACAATATTTACATGCATTTACAATTTATAAACAACACAAGAACCCCCTGGACAAAACCAGGGGGCTACCAGCAGCTTCCTCCTCTTCTCCTCCTTCCCCCCTGTACACAGGACAAGAGAAAAAAAATGAGAAAAGCAGAACAGCTTGTTAGTACTTAGCTGCGACAAAGAATGCAGCCAAGGTCAGCAACAGAGAGGCAAAAGCCAACTGGTATCTGCTAGAGCAAAGGAACCAGAAAGAAAGATTTTACAGAACTCGCTCTATGTTAGTTACCAGACCAATGGCATTATTTAGACCTTAGCATTTTTTTGTTCTTTTACACCCAATGGTAATTTATCCACATTCTACCACTTTCCTACTCAATCTGTGACAAATTTTCTTAGGTCCAGCCTAACACTACCACAGGGTACCAATGATAAAACCATTAAAAACAGGAAAAAAGAGAGTTTTGTTTCAGAAATACAGAGCATGGCTCTAAGTGGAAAAAGGGAGCAGATGAGTAGTAAGCAAGATGCTGTTTTTACATAAATCCCTTTTCAGAAGACAGTTGTACTTCAAGCAGTTTTATAGGCATGGCTTAATGAGCACCCACCTGGGGCCAGCCTTATCAACTTTGAAGTCATAGTATCATAGAATTGTTAGGGTTGGAAGGGACCTCAAGGATAATGTAGTTCCAAGCCCCCTGCCATGGGCAGGGACACCTCAGACTACATCCCCTCCAGGGATGAGGCTTCTACCACCTCCCTGGGCAACCTGTGCCAGTGTCTCACCGCCCTCATGGGGAGGAACTTCTTCCTAATATCCAAGCTGAATCTACACATTTCTAGGTTTTTCCCATTCCCCCCAGTCCTATCACTCCCTGACACCCCAGCTTTCTTGTAGCCCTCTTCAGATACTGGAAGGCCACATCAGGTTGCTCAGAGCCACATCCGGCTTGGGCCCAAAAACCTCCAGGGATGAGGCTTCCACCACCTCCCTGGACAACCTGTGCCAGTGTCTCACCACCCTCACGGGGAAGAACTTCTTCCTAACATCCAATCTGAATCTACCCATTTCTAGTTTTGCTTCATTCCCCCCAGTCCATCACACCCTGACACCCTAAAAAGTCCCTCCCCAGCTTTCTTGTAGCCCCCTTCAGACACTGGAAGGCCACAATAAGGTCTCCTCAGAGCCTTCTCTTTTCCAGACTGAACAACCCCAACTTCCTCAGTCTCTCTTCATAGGAGAGGTGCTCCAGCCCTCTGATCATCCTTGTCCTCTGACAGCTGAGGGGAGAGAGACAGTTGTAGCTGTTGGACTCTTTCAGAATAATGCAAAAGGGCATGACTCCCTTGAGATCCATTTTTCAGATCCCTACATAGTAGGTCACTTTCTGAGGCTGACCCTTCTATCTGACAGAAATAGTGAGTGTCCAAGTGCTGTCATCTGTCATGTCTGCCCATCATGTTCCAAGCAGGATAAAACAAATTTCATTCTGCCCTTTTACCGCTTTGGGTTTGGATTTTTTTTTTTCCTTCTTTCTATTATTTTACCTCTTTTAAAAGAAATATGGGAAAACATGCCCTGGTGAACATTTTAGTCTCAGAGAATGTTAGCCTTTTAGCCTATATGCAAGTCTCTATTTAACATTTAATGGTTTTTCAATATTTTTGAATACTTGTCAGTACGAGACTTATGAGGGCTTAAAGTCCTTAACAGTGTCTGAAGGACCACTTTATCAGAATCTGAATAAATGCATTAATGCATTCTGCTGTGTGAAGTAGGTTCAAAATAATGTGTATGCAGTAGATAATGGAAACATGTTGACATTCTTAAGGTTATAAACATGTTTGAAGTTATCCTTGTTGCAAAATTGAAGATTGTGAAGTACAATGTCCCTGAAAATCCTGGAACAGCATCTCTCTCATTTTACTAATTGCCACAACAATTGAGAGCTCAGTGTGATGTTTTTTCCCTCTGCACAAATGAGCAAGTAGAGGCCATGGAACCTCTTTAAAAAAGGTAGATGTGTCAAATAATTTATAAAGAAAATTTGTATGGGAACGAGAGTAAGGATATTATAGCTTCCCTAGGTGAGCTTTTAGTGGGTTGAACTGGAGGTGCAACTTCTTGTTTGTGCTAATAAGTACTTGTATAAAATCCTGGTTTTCGTTTTTGTCTTCTTTTTTTGACACCCTTTATATCCAAGTGCTGGGATTCAGGTGTGCTGTGCTTGATGCTGTGGAATGGCTTTAGCTCTTAAGGCCACGTGTTCATCTTGTTTTTCTCCGTGGATGAGCCTCAGTTCTCTTCAGAAATCTTATGTAATTATTTTTGACTTTTCTGATAAGTGTTTACCTTCTCTATTCTCATTCAAAATGCTGCATTTCCTTTGTCTTGTTTGTTTGTTTTTTCCTGTTCTTTTTTATTCCAAAGAAAAGGAACAAGAAACAATCTGCAACTTCTACAACCAGAAGCAAACTGTTCCCATCACTGCCTGATAATCATAGAATATCAGATGTTGATTTGGTCTTGTCCAGCAATACATTAAAAAAATAAGGTATAAGAGGTGTAACAAAAATTTGCTTAAGAGGGAGTCACACAGCAATTAGGAACTCTGTATGCAACAGAGGAGAGGCTGAGGGAGCTGGGGGTGCTTAACCTGGAGAAGAGGAGGCTCAGGGAAGACCTTATTGCTCTCTACAGCTACCTGGAGGGACGTTGTAGCCAGGTGGGGGTTGGTCTCTTCTCCCGGGCAACCAGCAAGAGAACAAGAGGACACAGTCTCAAGCTGCACCAAGGGAGGTTTAGGTTGGATGTTAGAAAGAAGTTCTTCACAGAAAGAGAGATTGGCCATTGGAGTGTGCTGCCCAGGGAGGTGGTGGAGTTACCATCACTGGAGGTGTTTAGGAAGAGTCTGCATGAGGCACTTGGTGCCATGGTTTAGTTGATTAGATGGTGTTGGATGATAGGTTGGATTTGATCTCAGAGGTCTTTTCCAACCTGGTTAATTCTATTCTATTCTGTACTGTTCATCATTTTGTTAGAAATTGAAAATGCAGAGTGGTTGATCAAACTATAGCTACTGAACATCCTGGACACATACATCTGGCCCTCATAGCAGTGCTTCTGATCAAACCAAATTCAGATACACTAATTAGAATATTTATGGAGGTGGCAGCCAAAGATGCAAGGAAGGTAACATCTGAATAAATCTCAGCTCTGACCATTGTGGTGTTTGTAAAGCGCTCTGCCTATTGACATCTGCTACTCAGGATTTGTAATCACATTTGCAGCCCCGAGGCTGGTTTCTCTGCCTCCTATTTTAAAACCTCCTACAGAAAAACTGCTAAGGACATCTCACCTTGTGTACTCATAGCAAGTTATAATGAGTAAGGCTATATCTAAGACTGAAGATAAAAGTCTTCTTCTCTGGAGACTTTCGAGACCCATCTGGATGCCTTCCTGTGTGATCGGCACTAGATTCTATGGTCCTCCGCTGGCAGGGGCTTGATCTCTGGAGGTCCCTTCCAACCCTAACATCCTGTGATCTGTGATCCTGTGAATAGTGTCATCTATTTTTAGAGAAACAGAAAAAAAAAAGAAATCCTTTCAAGTGACTAAAGAGAGTATTTTTAATCAAAATCATAACCAAACTCACTATTTTCAAATATACAGTTGAAATTTTAAAATCCTGAAAGGGAAAATCTGCTTTGTTCTAGCAAACTCTTATATGATCTATCATGTGCACAATAAAAACTCCAGCAATGGCAATGATTCAGCCTATTGTGACTGAAATAGATAAGAGGCTGGGAAAGCTTTGTTCACAGCTGCCAGAGGGCTATCCAAAAAAGTGATGATGCATGATAACACAGAATGGAGACACCACTCTTTAAACACAGATTGCTTAAGATTGCATTTTAGTCTTCATATTTGACAGCCCAATAGGCTTATGGAGGTCACTTTTTTCCAATAGCAGACAGGAGAGAAATGTTCACCTTTCTATATGCTCATCCAAATCCAGAATATTCATCATGGATAGGTAAGATGGAGAAAATACTTTGGAGAACCTAAGTGTTTAGAATATTTTTTAATGAATATTGAGTAGTATTAATTGCCTCAGTGTTGCATGCATGGCAAACAAACCTATTAAATTTTCTGTGACTTTTGAGAGTGTTTCCAAGGCTTTTCTCTTTGAAAGAAATTATTCTTTACCATAGTGTGGCATATGGAGGAAAAAGTGTGAATGGCACAAGAGAAGAACCTTGAGGAGAAATCTTTCTGGGATGTGCTCTGTTATGGTGTCTGTAAATGACTATTATACTATGGTACCCCCAAAACACCCATACAAACCCTTAAAGCCTGTATAAATGAGAACTAAATTTTTCTACCAAGGATATCCATGGATGTGAAGTCCAAAGCCTGGGATCTGTCTGTGTCCAGTTTTTCTGTTGACTTGCATGCTTACCTTATGCAATATGCTAGTAGCACTACATGTTTATCCACTCTTCATTGGTTTACCCTATTTATAGAATCACAGAATTGTCAGGGTTGGATGGGACACCAAAGATCACCCAGTTCCAACCCCCTGTCATGGACAGGGACACCTTCCACTAGATCAAGTTGCTCAGAGCCACATCCAGCCTGGCCTTAAAAACTTCCAGGAATGGGGTGTCCACCACCTCCCTAGGCAACCTGTTCCATTTTCTTACCACCCTCATGGTGAAGAACTTCCTAATGTCTAATCTAAATCTCCCCTCCTTTAGCTTGGATCCATTCCCCCTAGTCCTATCACTATTTGACACCCTAAAAAGTCCCTCACCAACTTTCTTGTAGGCCCCCTTCAGATACTGGAAGGCCAAAATAAAGTCTCCTCTGAGACTTTCCCTCTCCAAACTACACAGCCTCAACTCCCTCAACCTGTCTTCATAGGAGAGGTGCTCCAGCCCTCTGGTCACCCTTTCTCTGGACACATTACAGCACATTCATCTCTCTCTTGTAACAGGGGCTCCAGAACTGGGTACAGTGCTCCAGGTGGGGTCTCATGAGAGAGGTGTAGAGGGTGAGAATCACTTCCCTTGACTTGCTGGCCACACTTCTCTTGATGCAACCCAAGAAAGTGCTAAAGATACCTGGACAAGCTCTTGCTACATCTTGTTGAAGTGCCACATGTAACTGAGCTATGGTTTTTCTAGGTTCTACTGTGTTACAACTGAGTAACATTGTTTTGGTATGTTAAAATATGATCATTATTAGTATAATTGTTTATGCTTAGAGTCCCTTTCTATCTGAAGATCACAAAGTATTTTGCAAACGTAAAATTAAGCCTCACAAAATCTCTCTATTACAAGTACAGATTAAACAGGACTCACTTTACCCATCACAATGAGAGCCAATGGCAGGAGTTCAACACCATGCAGGAAAAACTAACGACAGCCTAAACCAGAAATGTAATGATACTGCATAGATCCAAATGACACACATCAGTGAATTTGATAGACAGGCACAAAAATGCAACAACAACAAAAAGCCCTAAAGAAAAAGCTTGGGAAACACTGACTAACGCTGAAAGCAGTTATCCTCAGGATGATGTTTTACATTAACAACAGTAACTCCTGTGCTGTATTGCTCACTGTGCCATGCTGTGTTATTAGTTCACCACTTAGGTCAATTAAACTGCAATTCATCTCTTAATTTAGGAAACTTGAACTGTAAGGCTTCAGTGATTTGTCTTGCATTTTCTCTCTCTCTGTTTATTGCTGTGACTCACTTGATATCTGTACTACATCTGGTGGCTACATCACATCCATATGCCTAAAAGTTCCAAGGTCTTCCTCCTGAATGATACCCATACCTTAGATTGAGTTTTGCAGTTGTGTAAATGACTCTGCATTTTCAGCTTTGCCTGATTAACTTACTATGACAAAGCAGGCCTGAATGTCCAGGAGTATCAGTGACATTCAAAAAGTGCTGCCTCAAATACATGTGGGCTGATTCAGTGAACAATTTGAGCAACAAAAGACAGGAGATAATGACAGAAAGTTTTTTCACAGGATCTTTGAAGTAGATTAGTATAAGGCAGTTGGCCACGTTGCCTAGAAAAAGAGGTGATGGTATATAGCAGGGGACCTGGTGAGGAGAGGAGCAAGGTTAGGTACTTGTTTTCCAGTGGTAAGGGTCAAGGACACCAATGAAGAAAGTATGAGGAGGCCTGAAGAGACATAACTTGGAGACAAACCTGTGTGTTTGTTTTGATGCACTCCCATCCCACTTGCAGTTTGAAAGGGATGAATGAGAGAAGCTGAGTGGAAATACTAATTTGGCTCTCTGTGCTTTATACTCTTATACTTCATAGCTGAGGCCTGCATTGAACACTCCAGGCTGAACATCATAGCAATGCAGAGATCCTGTGACCTCTTTTAGGGCACATTTGCTCCTCAGCATATTGTTAGCATACAGTCTCACTTGAAGTGCACGAGAGAGATTGCCACAGTCATCCTTGTCACACTTTCTTTCAGCACTTAGCCAGATTACTGCCTGGCATTAGCAGGTTGACAGACTCCAGGATCCTGGGAATGTTGCCTTTTGTGAATACATCAAAATCTTCATTAGTTCTCCAGAAAATATAAAGCACTAGGAATGCCAGCTTTGTGACAGTAGTGTGCACATCTCAGTATCTGATCTGTGAGACATGCCAGATTCCAGGGCTCAGTCTGGGATGTGAATGTCTGCTCCCAGTCTAACCACAGAGTCCTGTGGTTCTTTACAGGTAGCTCCTGGTAGCTGTCTGCTCACTCAGTAAGCATGTTCAGTAAAGCTATCTCTTGCAAACAAGCTTTTTTCCTACCTGTCCTTTGGCATTAGGCACCAATGCTACTTCTGGCCCGCCTTGTCCTCTTCCTCTGTACTCATAAGGCTTAGGGGCAAAAAAAATGGCACTACTCTTGTTTTAGCACAATTCATAATCCATGTTTATGCTGCTTAAATTTGAAGTGTTTGGGGTTTTTTTCACTAGTTCTGCTTGACTCTACAATTACCTGAAGTGTGATTTGATGATGAGGACAGTTTTATCTGGTGAAGAAAAACCTGCAGGAGAGTTTTGAAGATGAAGTGCACCTCTGGATGCAATATTGGGTCCACAGCTACTGGGCAACTTAGTAGTGGGAAGCTTTTTGACAAGAAAAAATAAATCACAGGCTGTGAAGGCAAACAGCCCTATAACAGATGGTATCATGTGAGACAGAGAATGAGGGTGATTTGACCAGCAGGGAGTGGAGTATAACTATAACAAGAAAAGTGCTTTGTAGGAGGTTTATAATAACAAACACATAAAGCGTGCAGAAGAATTAAGTCTTACTCCTTCTTGCCTCTCAGGACTTTAGACTGTCTCCAGTGCCCAAGAGCACCACAGCATGGAAAGCAAACTAATGAGAAGAGCTCTGGTTGAAGCCTTAGCTATGACTCTAGCAACAGCCTTGAGAGTGTGAAACCAACTATGTCTCATCAGAATAATAAATTGCCCAAATGTGCTCAGTGTTCATCAGCCTCTGAAATTGTTACAGCCATTGGAGAAGGACATTGATATGGTCTACATCACTTGGGGTGCGGGTTTAGGTATCTAGGAGTATCGCAGTATCACAATATATTAGAGGTAGGAAGGGACATCCAGAGATCATTGAGTCCAACCCCCCAGCCAGAGCAGGATCACCCAGGGTAGTCCACACAGGAATGCATCCAGGCAAGTTTTAATAGTCTCCAGAGAAGGAGACTCCACAACCTCTCTGGGCAGCCTGTTCCAGGACTCTGTCACCCTCACTGTAAAGTTTCTCCTCATGTTGAGGTGAGATTTTATATGTTCCAGCTTGTACCTGGTGTTCCTTGGCTTATTGTGCACCACCAAAAAGAGCTCAGCCCCCTCCGCTTGACACCCACCCCTCAGATATTGGTAGACATTGATCAGATCCCCTCTCAGCCTTCTCTTTTAATAACTAAAATTGTATTACTGATTACTTGGTCTTCACAATTTGTGAGTGACTAGGAAATATTTACTGAAAACTTAATTAGGGTAACATTGCTGTCTCTCTGGCACACATTTATTCTATAAGCTGTGACCGCACAACAGTAACTGGAATACACAAGAGCCTGTTCTCTGCTGCTGAGGGAGGATGCTAAGAAAATGCTTCAGTTATACTATTCTCTGTACTTATCCTTCAAAATAAGGTGGCTGCATGAAAACTTCTACCTGGTACCTGGATTTTGCTGACACTGGGGAATTCTAGCTATAGAATTCTGGAATGGTATCTTCAGTGGAGAGTGCTCTCTGCATCAGTCAAGTTGTGCAGACATGTCTCTGGCATCCATGATACAAAATTTCTGCAGGGTGGGGAAAATTTGAGATTTTAGGTACTTTTTAAAAAGGTATCTAGATATATGAGAAGCAAACTGAAAAGTAGCAGTATATTCAACAGTTTTATTTCCTTTAAGCTGGTTACTGTAGTTTGCCTAACCACCACATATCGACTGGTTCTCAGGATGTGTTCATATGTACGTTCTTGAAATACAGAGCACGTGATCTTTTGTAAAACACTGAGACATTCAAATCTTTTGTATGGTACTTTAGGCAAACACTGTAGCATTTTAAACTGAAATACAGTTGCCTAACCTGCAGAAGGCTGAGTGGCAACTCAGCAGCATTGCTAGTTATCAAGATGTTTTTTCTGCTTCTGTTAGCTGATACCCAGGTAAATGTCTCCTTTACCATAGCACAGTCTCCCTTACCATAGCACAGTCAAGCTTGGAGTTGTAATATGTTCATTTTCTAATGTATTTGCCTCCAGTAACCAGCCTGCTAAATCTGATTTTCCTTCTCTTCCATCAAACACTCACTGCAGTTCTTGTAACTGAGTCTGACACTGGGGATATCTGGCAATCAGTTTACACACTCATTGGTTTGCATAAGGGGAGGAGACAGGACCACAAAGTGGCAGCAAGTATGCAAAGAACTAATTTCATGTTAGTTCCCCCAGGTAAGAGATTCTTTCAAAAGAGATCATTGAATGTACCTGTTTCACAGTTCAGTCACCGCTGTCTGATACCCAACTGCAAAGAAAGCATCTGGTATAAGCAAAATTAATTTGGATCTTCCTTTGTAAAATGTTAGCTGGATTAAGGGATCAGGTAGCCTCTTTCCTTACAAGAATCACTAGAGGGAACCATATTGCTGGAAAGATAAAATAATTAGGACAGCAGAAAACAGGCAGCATGCATCTCAACTGCAACTGTTCCTGTGTAAACTCAGCCTATAAAATTATATTACTTTGCTTATCAAGCAAGCTTCTTTTCAAATTTAATCGCCACCTATATTACTCTGACTGTATCAACACCTGTGGTTGTTATGTTCTAGATGTTTACCAGCTCATACAAGCTTGAATTCTTATCACTCAGGCAAAAGGATTAATATTCCAAAGCCAGTTTAGTGTTTTAAGCTATTTTAAAGGAAAAGGCAACATGAAGTAGTGTTAGACATCATCAATGTAGTGTTTAATCATAGAACCACAAGCTTGTCAGAGTTGGAAGAGACTTCAAGGATCATCAAGTTACCACCACCCTGCCACGGACAGGGACCACTCAACCTACATCAGGTTGCTCAGAGTCACATCCAGCCTGGCCTTAAAAATCTCCAGCAATGAGGCTTCTACCACCTCCCTGGGCAACCTCTTCCAGTGTCTCACCACCATGATGGGGAAGAACTTCTTCCTAGCATCCAATCTGAATCTATCCATTCTTAGTTTTGTTCCATTCCCCCTAGCCCTATCACTACCTGATATCCTAAAAAGTCCCTCCCCAGCTTTCTTGTAGAACCCATTGCTGAAGGTTTTTCTAGATGCCAAAAATAAAACAAATTCCAAAGGCTACTTTAAGATGTAAAGGTAGATAAATCTCCTTCTCTTAAACATAGTGATGTTGTATAACGATAGAACTAGGGTTCCAATGTACCTTCACTCTAAAGAACGTTTTCCTAACAGCCAATCTAAATCTGCTCTTCTTCACTTTGAAGTCATTGCCCTTTGTCCTGTTACCACAGGCCTTTGCAAACAGTCTCTCTCCAGCCTCCCTGTAGCCCCCTTCAGGTACTGGAAAGCACTATTAGGTATCCCCAGAGTCTCCTCTTCTCCAAGCTGAACACCCTCAGCTCCCTCAGCCTGTCCTCGTAGCAGAGCTGCTCCAAGCCCCTGATCATTTTTGTGGCCCTCCTCTGGACCCTCTCCATCAGGTCCCTGTCCTTCCTCTATTGAGGGCTCCAGACCTGCACACAGTACTCCAGGTGAGGTCTCACTGGAGCAGAGCAAAGTGGCAGAATCACCTCTCTGGATCTGCTGGCAATGCATCTTTGGATGCAGCCCAGGCTGTGCTTTGCCTTCTGTGCTGCAAGCTCATACTGCCTGCTCATGTCCAGCTTCTCATCCATCAGCACTCCCAAATCCTTTTCCACAGGGCTGCTTTCTATCACCTCACCCCCCAGTCTGCATTGATAGTGAGAATTGTTCCAGGTGAGGTACAGAACCTTGCACCTGCTCAGAGTATATACTGTACTAATCCCAGTATATTAAATGGTCAGACTCGCTGTTAAGAAGAGCTTATGTTTCTTGCATGGGTAAGCTTAGCAGACCTTTCAAGTGGTTTTGTTAATACTACTTGTGTATGTCACTGGATGCAGAACAGAGAGTAAAGACAGAAGCTGTGGAATCATATTAATTGACTTTTATATGTGAGATTTTCATTCAGTCATCTGATATGTCAACATCCTGTCCTGAGGATAAGCAGCCTGTGGTAGTTTGAAGTTCAGGCACCTTTAAGAAGTCCACAAAGACAAAGTCTTCCAAGAAGACAGAGACTCCTAAAGGAGGGACCTGACCATCCCAGGATATTGTATCGTTGTTATTCTATTTTGGCATCACACTATTTGAGGCAGTGCCTAGATGATGCCCTCTCTCCTCTCCCCCTCGAGAAGAGCTCTCAGCCTCTTTATCTCATGGTTTGTGTGTGGGGACAGCTCTGGTGGGCAGGGAAATTTTGAGCTGTGTCTCAATGGCCTTGCAGGCTTCAGAAGGTGCAGGGTGCAGTTGTGGCATACACCACTGAAGCTGGGAGGGGTGGAGGATTCTGGACGGTTTTGGCCTGGTAGACTCAGCCTAATTTGTGAATGTATTCATTCTACTTCAGTGCCTTCTGCATGCACATGTTGTAAATAGAATATCCATTTCAACTTCCACTCTAGCTGTGCAGCCTCCTCAAAAAGGAGTAGAATACCTTTCTGTCCTCTGGTCTGGAGTAGCTCATGGCTCTAAACCAGGAGAGCAGCCTCACAACATGGGTGCTCCGAACAATTTCAAAGAAAACGTACCCTTCAAAACTGTGATAGCTTCCATTTGCCACAAGGTGGTACAAACCCGCAGCTGTCTGTTCAATACCAGTCAATTTAACCAGTAAACGATCTAAATTCCTAGGCTGGATGTCATTCTCATGGTGCTTTGCTGGGCTGTGCCTCCTTATTATTAGTGTGGCTGTTCAGCAAAACCAGGTAGCTCCTTTACAACAGAGAAGCAATTGCATGCTGTAAGGCATAGATTTTCACATGCAATAGACTTTGAACAGTATAGTTTTTCCCAGTAGCCCTGTGAGAAGACATCTCTGGCAGATCACTCACAAAGAATAGCTGGAAATTCAGATTTGGATGTGTTAGCCTAGTGGAAGAAATTGCTGTTGCTGAATAGTGCCACTACTTAGGGAGCTAAAATGTGAGGGCTATAATTTTATCAAACTTATTCCAACAGAAGATTCAAAATGCCTTTTATGTAGCTAGGGTCGTAGTCAGAAAGACCTGAACTTAAAGGTGGTATAAAGTTGTCATAGCCTCTCTAAATCACCAGAAAAGTCACCCCTGAATTAATGTATCTTGAATTTTGACTTTTACTCATTTTCCCCTGTCAGAATGTGGTCCCACATCCTTTGCAGCTGCAGAAGGATTTGAAGAGGCTTTTTTTTTATTTATATCTTCTGTCATAGACAACAGTCATAGATAGTTAGAGTAGGACACCTGTTTTGGCCCTGAAGAACCTACTGTGCTTTTGATTCATGCCTGTTTGGACAGATTTTGCTAAGTATTTGTGTAAGAAATGCATTTGCTCTGTAGTTAGTAAAAGCAGAGAGTAAAAATGAGGGTTTGTCTGCAGCACAGTGTTTTGCTGAAATGAGGTTGTATGTAGGCTTCTGCATGTCTGTTGTTGGACTGCCTTTGGTCAAGTAAAGCAGAAAAAAAATCATTCTAAAACACTCTAAATAAAAATTAGAAGATATATTTTCTACTGTGGCCAGTTCTGGGCCCCTCAGTTTAAGAAGGACATTGAGACACTTGAACATGTCCAGAGAAGGGCAACGAGGCTGGGGAGAGGTCTGGAGCACAGCCCTGTGAGGAGAGGCTGAGGGAGCTGGGGGTGTTTAGCCTGGAGAAGAGGAGGCTCAGGGGAGACCTTATTGCTGCCTACAACTACCTGAAGGGAGGTTGTAGGCCGGAGGGAGTTGGTCTTTTCTCTCAGGCAACCAGCACCAGAACAAGATGACACAGTCTCAAGCTGCACCAGGGGAAGTTTAGGCTCGTGGTAATCCCCACCTGGCTACGACCTCCCTTCAGGTAGTTGTTGCTCTAAATATCAACAATCAAAGTTCTCTTCCAACCTGGTTAATTCTATTCTATTCTATTCTATTCTATTCTATTCTATTCTATTCTATTCTATTCTATTCTGTTCTGTTCTGTTCTGTTCTGTTCTGTTCTATCCTCTTCTTAATATACAAAGCCACACTCATAAACAGTCTTTTTCATTTTGCAGCATTCCTTACCTGATCACAGTATCACAGTATCACAGTATCACAGTATAACCAAGGCTGGAAGAGACCCCAAGGATCATCAAGTCCAACCTGTTCCAACAGACCTCACAACTAGACCATGGCACCAAGTGCCACGTCCAATCTCCCCTTGAACACCTTCAGGGACGGCGACTCCACCACCTCCCTGGGCAGCACATCCCAATGGCTAACAACTCGCTCAGTGAAGAACTTCCTCCTCACCTCGAGTCTAAACCTCCCCTGGCACAGCTTGAGACTGTGTCCCCTTGTTCTGGTGCTGGTTGCCTGGGAGAAGAGACCAACCCCCTCCTGTCTACAACCACCTTTCAGGTAGTTGTAGAGGGCAATGAGGTCACCTCTGATCCTTCTCTTCTCCAGGCTAAACAACCCCAGCTCCCTCAGCCTCTCCTCACAGGGCTGTGCTCAAGGCCTCTCCCCAGCCTTGTTGCCCTTCTCTGGACACGTTCAAGTGACTCGATGTCCTTCTTAAACTGAGGGGCCCAGAACTGGACACAGTACTCAAGGTGTGGCCTAACCAATGCAGAGTACAGGGGCACAATGACCTCCCTGCTCCTGCTGGCCACACTATTCCTAATGCAGGCCAGGATGCCATTGGCCCTCTTGGCCACCTGGGCACACTGCTGGCTCATGTTTAGGCGGGTGTCAATCATCACCCCCAGGTCCCTCTCTGTTTGACAGCTCTCCAGCCACTCTGACCCCAGCCTGTAGCTCTGCATGGGGTTGCCGTGGCCAAAGTGCAGCACCTGGCACTTGGACTTATTAAATGCCATCCCATTGGACTCTGCCCATCTGTCCAGTCGGTCGAGGTCCCTCTGCAGAGCCTTTCTACCCTCTAACTGACTAACATCTGTTCCCAACTTGGTGTCATCTGCAAACTTGCTGATGACTGATGCTGCATCTGGCATTTTCCTTAAAATAAGGAAATTATATTTTTCTTCTTACTTAAGATCCTTTCAAGTTACTTGTTTCCTTGTGGTTTTTTCCTTCCATGCCTTCCTGTTGATCTCTCTGATTGAGCTCCTGGTTGCCTTTCTCTTCTCAAAAGGAATAGACAAATCATCTGAGATATGAATTGTGGGAAAGGGGGGAAGGAAAAAAGTCAATAATTTGGTTCAAATTCTTAAAATCATAGAATTACAGAATCAAACAGGTTAGAAAAGACCTCAGAGATCATCAAGTCTGACCCATTACCTAATACCTAACACCTCCTGACAACTAAACCATGGCTCCAAGTGCCACATTCAATGCTTTTTTGAACATCTCCAGGGACAGGGACTCCACCACCTCCCTGGGCAGCACATTCCAATGGCCAATTATTCTTTCTCCTCACCTCCAGCCTAAACTTCCCCTGTTGCAGCTTGAGACTGTGTCCTCTTGTTCTGGTGCTGGTTGCCTGGGAGAAGAGAACACTCCCCACCTGTCTAGAACACCCTTTCAGGTAGTTGTAGACAGCAATAAGGTCTGCCTGAGCCTCCTCTTTTCCAGGCTAAACACCCCTAGCTCCCTCAGCCTCTCCTCATAGGGCTGTACTCCAGGCCTCTCCCCAGCCTCGTTGCCCTTCTCTGGACACATTCAAGTATCTCAATGTCCTTCATACATTGAGGAGCCCAGAACTGGACACAATACTCATGTTCTTGTCAAGACTCAAAGAGCAAATCCACTTCTTACGTGACTGTGGGAGTCCCTTTAATTTCTCTGCATGGCATGAGTGATTATACTTCATTTATAGCTCAAGAATACTATGAAGATAGATGCACTGAAAACTGTAAAATAGCCTGATGTTATCTCTTAGAAGAGAAGCTGGATGCATTTCTGAGAAAGAGAGAAAAAAATAGAACTGACTCAAAATTAGATTACTTTTACAGGATGCTGTAGCAGAGTTCTATCTTCTCAAATGAAGATGAAATATACTGGAGATGTAAGGAAAGGATCTTCCTAGGACCTTTGGCTTGGTTCCTCACTATTAAGTTTACAAGGGAAAACACACCAAAACATGTTCAAACCCAGAGTAGTTTGCCCAAGGAAATTGTGAAGGATTTGTTGTTAGAGATACTTAAACCCATGTGCTGAGCAGAGGCTTGTACCAGAGACTCTCAAGATATGCTTGCCTGATTTGCAACCATGTCTCTGTGATTCTGTTTTCAAGTAATTAGTTATGATGCTTACTTGTGTTTGCCTAGGAGAGTTACATAAAGGGATTTAGAACATCTCTAAGCTTTGTGTAAAACTTCTGTGTTTACATAGGTGTCTAACTCCAGCCAAGTCATGAATCTGGTTGTTGCAGCTGAAAGTACTTACTTATTTACTAGGACACTGTGGTGGTTCAGGCAGGGTGCCTCCTGCTGCTACCACACAAGCTACACCTGCAGTGTCCTAAGGGTCCAGCCCAGTGGGTGGGCATGGGAAGCTACGTATTTCAACCCTTAATGCCCTGCTCCCTATAAAACCACCAGCAAGGTTCTACTCTTCCTCTTTCTTTCCTCACTGTTCCTATGGAGATGGTCCCTATCTGGTAATGGAGGGGGAGTCATCTCAAGGCCTCTTGGGGTCTGGCCAGGCCTAATGCCTGGAGGAGAAGGGGGAAGGGCAGTCTCAGACCTGGCCTAACAGTGGAGGGGGGGAAGGGATGCTGGGAAGAAAAAGAGCCCTGGAGGTTTTGGGTGTACCCTCAGGTGGGGAAAAAAGGGAGTGCTGGGATGCTTCTGGGTGTGCTCTGGGATCTCCTTTTGTCACTGTGCTTGTGGTTCTCTGTAAAACATTCACTGCTTTTCCATGTAAACTTTCCACCACTTCTGCAATCTGTTTGTCTAAGTCTCATTTTTTTCTGCCCTGGTGGGAGGCAGGGAAGGATCGGCCTTTCAGCACACCTCAGACACACAGAGATAGTTGCTGCTAAACATAACTGCTTTGTTGCAAACAGAGCACTTCAGTGTCTATCTCACACTAAAGTGTGTCATAGTTCCATGGCTTTGGATGATATTTGCCTGGAACACAAAGCCATTGGTGAGCATGACCAAAAGCACAGCCTTCAGATTTCTTTTAAAAACCCAAACAGCTAAAACCCAGAAATAGTAATTAGCAGCATTTCTTCCCATTTCTTAGATGACTTTCAAAGGAATGTGTTTTCATTTGAGAAGTAGATACCAGCCCAAGTCATGGATTCTGTTAACAGAAAACTCGTAAGGCTTTAACCATTAAAATTTTGTACAGCCTGCCTTAGATATTTCCTTGTTCACAGGGCTGATTGCTGTAAATCCTGTTCTTAGGCACTACTCTCTACTCAGCTAATGAGTAAGGAATGTGAATGACTGGATTGGTTCAGCAGTGTGAAAGGCCTTAGAGCTGTGTGCTTAATCTCATCTTCAGTATTTCTACAGTCCTGAAAACTTATGTCACACATAACCCAGTTCTTGCCAAAGCTGGTTTTAATAGTCCTTACACATGAAGAGCTAACACTCTTACAAGTGTTGCACACTTCTTACAAAAGAAAATCATCCTGAGCTTTTCATAGAATCATAGAATCAACCAGGTTGGAAAAGACCTCAGAGATCATCACGTCCAACCTATCACCCAACACCATCTCATCAACTAAATCATGGCACTAAAATCCAGTCTTATTTTAAACACTTCCAAGGATGGTGATTCCACCACCTCCCCAGGCAGCGCATTCCAATGGCCAATCTCTCTTTCTGTGAAGAGTTTCTTCCTGACACCCAGCCTAAACCTCCCCTGGTGCAGCTCCAGACTGTGTCCTCTCCTTCTGTCACTGGTTGCCTGGGAGAAAAGACCAACCCCCACCTGGCTACAAACACTCTCCCACCACTGTCATGTAACTGTTCACTCACTTTGCTCACTTCCCCATCATTACAGCTCAACAGTCTCATGTAATACCACATGATTCCCCAGAACTAACAGCTGAAATAATACAAGTAATAAAATAACTGGGACTAATCTAACTCAACTGCAGTAGGTGGATCTCTTCATTACGAAGAGCTGCATAGTCCAGTGTTTATTTTTGTATATTATTTTCTGATGGCCATTACTCCTGGAACTCATACCTACTCCTCACAGATTAAGCTGAGGCATTGCTTATGACACTCTCCATCTTTAAATTGCGGTTTTATAATCCTACTCATGGCCTATTCATATTTTGAGTGCAAAGGTCAAAAAAAGGATTTGATGTGGCACTGGGAGCCATGGCTTAGTTGTCATGAGGTGTTAGGTATTGGGTAATGGGTCAGACTTGATGATCTCTGAGGTCTTTTCCAACCTGGTTGATTCTATGATTCTATGATCCTTTATCACAGCAAGAGAGACAGTACTCACAGCCATTGCTCTTTCTACAGTGATAATGTCTTTAAGTTAGTTTATAACCAGTCTGCTTCACCTTATAATAGGTATTGCATGACACAAGGCACGCTTGCATGTCTGCACACTCAATTCTTTTAGGACTGGTGCTTCACATATAAGACTTCAAATTTTTTTTGTCTGAAAGATCATCATAAGCAGCTATTGAAAATGTAGAAAGCTTGTGAAAATAGAACTGGCAATAAAAATAAGTGCTGCACAAGTAACAAGGCTATTTTATTGCATTTTAGTCTTCCTTCTGCTTGTACCTGTTTTTGTGAGAGTTTATCACCAGCCTGTTGGTTGAATTTTAAACTCATCCATTGCTCTTGGTTCTAAATTAAAATTTGAATTTCTTGTTGGCTTTGTAATTTCCTAAAACTGCAATCTGCAGCACAGAGTATTACATATTTTTATATTCTTCAGAATAGCACTCCAGACTCTGCTTTTTTATCACAGACACACAACAGAAGTACCAAAAACGAGGCATTGTTGACCAGGTTTTGTGTGTTTCATTGCCATTTTGAGAAACCACTAAATTACTCACTGTTGTCTTGGCCTTCTCCATAAATGCTGACAGCCCACAATTTCCTCTTCCACTTTTGAAGTATCACATTTATTTATTTTTTTACAGTAGTCTATAAACTACATCATTAATCAGATACTGTAAAATCCAATTAGAGACATTAGAATCCAGAAATACAAGTGTTAAGGAATTTATTTCTTGATTGACAAGAAAGCCAAATAGACTCATCTATTTAGAATCTTAGCAACAATTAGCTGCCTTAGTTTCATTTATTGTGACATAAAAAATCTGGTTTATTGAGAGCTCTATTGAATAAGATTTCTCTGATATGCACCATGAGAAAATATCTTCAAACTCAAATGATTGTTTTGCCGTAATAAATTGAACCATATGTACACTGTGTTATTCAATCCTTTTTCTTCAAGGCATAAATTGATATTAAAGAACATTTAAGTCATAACACATGGTTATCCAGGCATGAATGAGGCAATAACCCATATAAGTTGTCAAGGTGAAGCCAAAGCATTTATTAGAGGTTTGTGTTGTTTTTGAAAAGTGCACGGTTGGATAAACATGGATTAGTGCTATTATGCTGCTACGATGACTCAAGTGTGTTTTTACAGTGTCAGTAATTTTTATGTTTAAAAATCACTGGTGCAGTATATTAGCTATAATTTATGTTTATCATCTTGTGTACTCTAATAGGTTTCAACAAACCATTTAACACTTCAGCTTGTGCATATACATTACTTAATAGGTATTTATCTTAAAAAAAAGATATACTTAAACGGGACTTTCAAAGCTCGCAACTGCATGCTAAGAGCAAATACTGCAGTCAGGCACATTAACTTTTCTCTTCTGGTTTTTTTTTTCACTCTGGTCTGCATTTAACTTTGAGCAGCGTGGCCATGCAATTCCTTTGTGCACTTTGTTCCCGAGCAAGGAAGATATATCATCTCGAAACCCCGTCAGCCTGAATGACATCGAAATCCCTGACATGGAGTGTCCGTCACACTTACTAAGAAGAGTAGAAGTGATAAAGCCGACGCAGCTGAAAATGCCAATAACTTCCCATCGTCAGAAGCTGCCCTTTCAGGGTAGCATAGGACTTAATGCTTTCCTAGTAAAAGGATATTATCAATAGTAGACTCTCTTAATTATACAGATTTTGATGTTGGCTTTCAGTATCTTGGCAGACCTGTTTTACAAAATCACACAGGATCACAGGCTCCCAGAATGGTAGGGGTTGGAAGGGAACTCTGAAGATCATTAAGCCCAACCCCCCTGCTAGAGCAGGACCGTGGAATCTAGCACAGGTCATACAGGAATGCATCCAGATGGGCCTTTAAAGCCTCCAGAGAAGACTCCACAGCCTCTCTGGGGAGCCTCTTCTGATGCTCTGTGACCCTCACAGTGAAGAAGTTCCTCCTCATGTTGAGGTGGAACCTCCTGTGCTGTAGTTTCTAGCCATTGCCCCTTGTCCTATCACAGGGTGCAACTGAGCAGAGCCTGTCCTCTTCTTCTTGGCACTCAGCCCTCAGATATTGATAGACATTAATCAGATCCCCTCTCACTCTTCTCCAGATTAAACAGCCCCAGATCTCTCAGCCTCTCCTCATATGGCAGTGCTTCAGTCCTTCAGTCACCTTTTCCCCTTCTCATAATACTCCACACTTTCTTTGGGAAGCAACCTACAACTACCTGAAGGGAGGTTGTAGCCAGGTGGGGGTTGGTCTCTTCTCCCAGGCAACCACCAACAAAACAGGAGGACACAGTCTCAAGCTGCACCAAAGGAGGTTTAGGCTGGATGTTAGGAAGAAATTCTTCATAGAAAGAGAGATTGGCCATTGGAATGTGCTGCCTGGGGAGGTGGTGTCACTGTCACTGGAGGTGTTTAAGAGGAGACAGGATGAGGCACCTGGTGCCATGGTTTAGTTGATCAGATGGTGTTGGGTGATAGGTTGGACTCGATGATCTTGAAGGTCTTTTCCAACCTGGTTAATTCTATTCTATTCTATTCTATTCTATTCTATTCTAACCTCATCTATATGTCAAAGAGCTGGGGAAGGCAATATTACAGAAGAATTAAAGTAGAAGCTCCTACCCAGGGAGGGTTTTTGGGTGACAGTGGATGAGTTGTGTGTATTGAGTGCTTCAGACAGCATGCTGCTTATTACATGGGTTGTGCTGATGACGTATTTCTGTTCTAGACAATCAAGATTTGAATGACTAGTGTTTAATACTTCCATAAAGGAGGTTGATGGCAATTTAAAAATCATCACTGTTCTTTTGTTGGGAGGAGTGTTCTCTTGCAGTTTACTTAAGATGGCTATTAGTCAATAATTTGGAGGGGGGGGGAAAACCCCAGACAAATATAACTGTAAGTTCTGTTTACCAATCTCAAAAGATGCCTGATTTATTCACAAGTGAGGTCATTTCAGAGAAAGGAAAAGAGTTGATGCAGAACTCTAAGATTATGGACATGCTGATCTGGCCTGTAATAGATTTTTACAAAGAGGCTATCAATTCTACTGACTCAATCAAGCATATCTGTTGGCTGAGTTGGCAAATAGAGAGGATTTATTACTCACATGGGACAAATAGACCAAGATGGACTGCTTGGGATTGCAGACTATTTTTGTATAGTAACCTCTGTCTTAAACATAATTAAAGAAATATTGATATAATTTAGAGAGCATTCCTAAGTGCCTGCAAACAGATAACTTCTTCATTCAAATTTAATTTTTATAGAAGCACATTTGCAAACTTTTGATTTTGATTAATATCTGTAATAATCACATAAAAAAAAGAAGTCTTTTAAAAATATCCACCTACTCAATAACCAACTACAAACAAGGTACACCTCACTTTTTATTAACTGTTAGCAAAATATATGCTATTTTCACTGCTTTAGAGTACACATGAGTAAGATTTTGGAGGGATGTACTGCTTGCTTCCATGTAACTTTCTGCCAGAGCATGGTGTAGGTTTATTCTGCTGACATTTTTAGCAGTTTTGATGTTCTGTGCAGTAGATGATTGGCGCAGTCTGTGTTTGATTTGTTTCCTGGAAGCATTATTTATTCATTTTGTTACAGTACTCCCTGCAGACCACACAGGAGTGTGGTGCCATTTCACAAGGTATTACACAAAAGCATAAAGAAAAACTGTTTCTGCCCCAGGGAACTTACAATCTTACTATTACATATTTAGAAAGAATTGAAAGTGTGGTGTTTTTCTCTGGTAAACAAGAACAAGGAAGTCAAAACTTCATTTTACTGTAGGTCTGTACTGTGTCTTTGGTGTTCACTGGTTCCCAGTTTAAGAAAGAATGCTTTCACACATCACAGCAGTAGTAAAAAAGAGACTTAGGAGCTAAATTGTCATTATCATCCTCATGCCACCACGACTTTTCACTTTCAACAGCAAAACTCTTACAACCTTCCCTTGGGGAAAAACCAGCATGTCCCCACCAGTGTCACTGTAGCATCCAGAAGGCTTTTCAGAACTGCTTTTAATCCTGTGCAAAAATTCAGAGTCAGAGGCTTTCCTGTGAGAGTGGGGACCCAGGATGATGCAAAGGCCAGTTGGTGCCCATGAGAGAGAGAGCCACAAGACAAGGGCTGCCACAAGGCTGTCAGCATGAAGGCATCAGTGGTTGTGGTGGGGCAAAATTTTCTCCAGTGTCAAATGGAGTCACTTGTCAACTCAGGATCAGGCAAACTGGTAATCAAGTGATTCTACCAAGGTCACTGTTATTACCAATCCTAATGTTATGCAACATGTTATAAAATCTCTTCTGTTTTGCTTCTCTGTTGATGGTAATGGCTGATGAAAGTGATTCTTTTCCTCACTCATTGGTGGGAGCTATTACATTTTTGCTGGTCATGCTGGTAGCCTTCTGCAGTCTTTTGTCAGTCTTTTTAGTCTTAGCCAAAACATGGGTTACTTTAATATGTCTGCATTTCTTGCTATCTGAAAGGTGAGGTCTTTTCCAACCTTACTGATTCTATGATTCTGTAAGATGCTGAATTACTTTACAGGATGAAAGTCTGAGTGGAGGTCTTTGGGCACACATAAAAGCAATGGAGAAAGACCACATCATGCCTTCTGCTAGTGTACACTGAAGACACAGGATGATACCATCTGTTGTAGCTCCTTATGTGTCTACCTCAGAAAGCACAGCCTTTTCTCTGTCCTAGCGACTGTTTAAAGTAGTAATCTGGAAGGGAAATGAAAGTTCAAAGTTTATAGAACTAAAGAGATGAAGTTGAAAATCAGGTAGAAATGTGTGAAGGGATAAACAGAAAAGGTTACTTTATTTTTTATTACATGCTGGAAATGCCTATCATGTGAAGATACCCCGAATAGATTTAGAATTCAAACAAACAGTTCAAAACCCCAGACATCTAGAGGTTCTGATTTTGGTGAGGCTGTACCTGTCTCATCATAGCTCTTCTGGTTCCAGAAGGATGTTGTCCAACAGAGGCCTCTTAATAGGGTTTTCATGTATGTGGCCTGCTGGGAGAGGCTGAGTGAGATATATTTATTTGGGTGGAGTGGCTCCTAAAGAGAGATCCAACTGAAGCCCATAGCTGATTGAATAGAATTTTAAAGATTATGGAGCCATTCTTAGTATTCACAAATGATATAGCAAGGGTAAAGAGTCATGTGCTGTGTTTTGGAAGGATCTGACTTGACGTTAGGTGAGTGGCATAGAACTGGAATGGTTTCCCAAAGACCAGGCAGAAAGGGACCTGGGGGAACTGGTTGACAGCAGCTGAACATGAGCCAGCAGTGTGCCCAGGTGGCCAAGTAGGCCAATGGCATCCTGGCCTGCATCAGGAATAGTGTGGCCAGCAGGAGCAGGGAAATCATAGTGCCCCTGTACTCAGCACTGGTTAGGCCACACCTTGAGTACTGTGTCCAGTTCTCCAGGACACTAAGATACTTGAACATGTCCAGAGAATGGCAACAAGCCATGGTTTAGTTGTCATGAGGTGTTAGGTCTTTTCCAATCTGGTTGATGCTATGGTTCTATGAATATCCATTCTTGGAGGTTTGCAAGACTCAGCTAGGCAAAACCATGTGTGACCTGACCAAGTGTTGGCAATAATCCCATTCTGAGTAGGACCTTGTACAAGTTGACATTAGATGCTTGCAGACAGCATATCTGCATTCTGTGAAACACAATCCTCCAGTGGATTTCTTTTTAGATGTGAATTTTCCCTAGAGATTCATATTTTTCTTGTTTTGAAATTGTTTGCTGTAACAAAGTGACAAGACTTTCCTATGTTTCCTCTTGCCCAAGTTCCAGTTAAATTCACACAAGTGATCTTTACCTTAAAGATATACAAAATAGGTTAAACTTTATTTGCTGCACAAATATTTTCCTGTTCTCATCTTTCTGTTTCTTCATGGGAAAATATTGCTTCCAGTTGCTGATAAAAGCCATTTTGAGCCTAAAAGAACTAGAAGCAAAATCCCCGTTGAGGGCTCTCAGGTAGGAAGCTCTCTAGAAGGATATTGGAAGATGCTTTTCTCTGACTTTTCTTTTGTGCTGTGCCTGTAAAATCATAGAATCATAGAATCAAACAGGTTAGAAAAGACCTCAATGATCATCAAGTCCAACCTATTACCTAATACCTAACACCTCAGGACAACTAAGCCATGGCTTCAAGTGCCACATCCAATCCTTTTTTGAACACCTTCAGGGACAGTGACTCCACCACCTCCTTGGGCAGCACATTCCACTGCCCAATTACTCTTTCTGTGAAGAACTTTCTCCTCACCTCAAGCCTAAACTTCCCCTGATGCAGCTTGGGACAGTGTCCTCTTGTTCTGTTGCTGGTTGCCTGGGAGAAGAGACCAATCCCCACCTGTCTACAACCTCCCTTCAGGTAGTTGTAGAGAGTGATAAGGTCTCCGCTAAGCCTCTTCTTCTCCAGGCAAAACAAACCCAGCTCACTCAGCCTCTCCTCACAGGGCTTATGTGAGATTTGGCATGAGATCTGGTGTGTATCTCCAAAGTGCAAAGCGTAGGTCCAGCTAGGCCTAAATCTGGAGTGGAAGTCATTTGGAAGAGCTGGTAGAACTGTTTGCATAAAACCAGAAAGGCCTAGCAATCACAGGTTTTGTGAGTGCCAAAAATGTACTGTTTCTAATTTACTGTTTCTATATTCCATCTCCTGGTTTTTTGTCTATTTGGTTTGGTTTTGTTTTGTTTTTTTGCCAGACCTTTACTACTTGAGAAAATTTCAAGTTGTTTTAGTATGAGTGTTTAAAATTATGATAATCTTCTAGTGCACAGAAAGCTTAATGCTGTTAAACCTAGAGGAACTGTACATGGAAGCAGGATATTCAAGAGCTTGATGTCAGCCCTGCTCTTAGTCAATCAAGGTTAGCTTTGATGGCTTTTCACAGCGCTGCTGACATTGTTATAAGTAGATAATGTATAAAATACGGGGAAGAATATAAATGTTATTTTCAGCTGTTGAGATTACATTGTTTAATTGAAAAATCCAATCCCAAAGCAGTTTGGTCAACTGTAAATATTTAGATTTTATTTTTTTTTTTCCTGGTCAGATATGCAGTTTACATTTCAAAAGGTTAATTATTGTTACCCTCATGTGAGAAAAGGAACTTGCCAAACTTAATCAAAGGTTTTGGATCCTTTATTCTCCACTCTCAATAATGAAAATGCAATAATATTCTTAGAGAAACAAAAGAATGGATGCTTCTTCACTATGGCTTTTCTTTTCCACTGGAAACTATGCTGAATTTCTCTTCTGTAGCTGCCCATAGAAAACCCATCCTTGCCTTACTGAAGAAGAAATATCTTCAAAAGAAGAAATATGTCTCCATCTTTAAAAATATATGCATTCACAAATAATAAATACAGATAGGTAAATATATATAGATTCATAGAATCATAGTACTGTTGAGGTTGGAAGAGACCTTTGAGATAAAGACCAACTGCTCACAATCCCACCACTACTGCTAAGCTACTACCATTAAACTACGTTCCACATCTATTCATCTTTTAAATCCCTCCAGGGTTGGTGACTCTACCACCTCCCTGGCAGCCCTTTGCAATGCCTGGAAACCCTTTCTGTGAAGGAATTTCTCCTAATATCCAACCTGAACCTCCTTTGGCACAACCTGAGCCTGTTTGCTCTTGTCCAGTCACTTGTTGCATATGAGAAGAGATCAACTTTCACCTCACTCCAGACTCTTTTGAGGTACTTGTAGAGGGCAATGAGGTCTCTCCTCAGCCTCCACTTCTGAAGGCTGAACAACCCCAGTTCCCTCAGCCTTGTCTCATGAGACATATGTAAGTAATGTGTATATAAGTGTAAATATTTCCACCTCCTTTCATTTCTTACATTGATCATCTACTGACTGCTTAAAAATGAATCTTTAGTGTACACTGATCTCTGATATCTCTGATATTGATGGAGATTTTCTTTTTACCATATGAAGAGAGGACACAGTCTCAAGCTGCGCCAAGTGAAGTTTAGGCTGGAGGTGAGGAGAAAGTTCCTCACAGAAAGAGCTGTTGGCCATTGGAATAGGCTACCCAGGGAGGTGGTGGAGTCACTGTCCCTGGAGGTATTCAAAAAGGGATTGGATGTGGCACTTGGTGCCATGGTTTAGTAGTCATGAGGTGTTGGGTGACAGGTTGGACTTGATGATCCCTGAGGTCTTTTCCAACCTATTGATTCTATGATTCTAAGTGAAGATATTATTAACAATGAAGGAAACAGAACACTCTGTACCTTACCTCTCCCTTCTTCCCTGTAAACAATAAGACTAGTTTTTATTACGATTTGACCATTGGTTAATATCAACAGCTGAAAACTGGGAGCACTGCCTGCTTAAATACACATACAAATATGACATATCTGCTGTCCTGGAGAAATTTATCTTCTTATTTGAGAAAGAAGAGAAAATTTGAGGGGTAAAAGTAGGGAAGAAGGAGAATCTTTAAGGACAATAAGTCATAGAAAGTGTATGAACAATCAGATCATCAGAAGATGATCTTAGACAGTTTATGAGATCCTACATATCTTAAATTACTACAGTTGTGCTTGAAAACTCCTTTATACTAGTACAAAATCATGTAGCTCTAAATAATACAATTTTGCTAAGCCATTTCTTCTTTGGCTAACATCTTTGGTTAGTCTGTTACTCAATAAAACAAAACTAAGTATTCTTAATACTGATAAACTAGTTTAACCTAAATCTGAGTTGCTTCTCTAAGGTAGAAGTCTAAAAACTACATTGCATGAATTGACACAAGACTCTCTGCTTCTTGATGCTCACATAAGAGTACTCTGGTGTTCATTACTATCACAAGCCACTCTACTTATCAAAGTAAGCTGGGCTCTTTCTGTAGTTATAGTTTCTCATAAACCAACAAATTTGTAGCATTTCTGATAGTTACTTGCATATCATGGTGAAGCTCTGGAATGGGTTGTCCAGGGAGGTGCTTGAGCCCCCATCCCTGGAGGTGTTTAAGCCCAGGCTGGATGAGGCTCTGGACAGCCTGATCTAGTGTGCAGTGTCCATGCCCATGGCAGGGGGGTTGGAACTAGATGATCCTTGTGGTCCCTTCCAACCCTGACTGATCCTATGATTCTATGATTCCATGAACAAATCTCACATAGGACACTGAACACATACAGTCTGGCCACCACATAAAAGAGATACTGCAAGAAAGCAGGCAAAGTATTTTGTCTGAATTCCAAAGTGGTACATTGTGTTAACTGGTTCACTTGGGAAGATTTTGGCTTGTGTGTAGTCATTTCATGCTCAGAGTTTAGAATATTTTCTAAACAAATACTTAGAGTAGACCACACAAAGTAAGGAACTATCAGCCTTAACAGAAGCAATTCTGACAAACAATTATTTTCATTTTAGCACTGACAATTATGTAAATGTGTCTGGAACAGCAATGGGCACCTTAATTATGACACCTAATTATACCAATTTATTTATACACCTCCTTGAACAACATTTTATTTATAACTCTCCCACTCATTCAAAGACAAGAAATGCAAAGCAGAATTTCATAGATGGCTGCTTTATCATTGAAACATAAATACAGCATGAACTATTTGAACTTGAACAGTCACACACATGGCATGTCCATGTTGTGGTGTGGACTTTTTCTTCCTCAGTTTTTAAAGGAAACCAACTTTTTATAGCTTAGTATCTAATAGAAACACTTCTAGGAAAGAGTGTTCCATTCCTGGTAGAAGTCTTTCAAATGTGCAACATATTCAGAAAACACATCCCAAAATTACCTACATTGCCTTAGTTTTCACTGTCTTGTTGAAGTCTATTCCCGTGCATATGAAACCAACAGGTATGCAAAAATATTTTATGACATGTAAGATCTCAATTCTTTATTATATCAAATCTTGCAATTTCCTTTCTGGTTTATCATCACAAGCTGTATCCTGAATTTTGTAGGTGGTAAGACATTGGAATAGGTTGCCCAGAGAGGTGGTAGAAGCCCCATAGAATCATGGAGTACTTAGGGTTGGAAGGGACCTCAAGGATTATCTAGTTCCAACCCTCCTGCCATAGGCAGGGACACCTCACACTACATCACGTTGCTCAGAGCCACATAAAGCTTGGGCCCAAACACCTCCAGGGATGAGGCTTCTACCACCTCCCTGGGCAGCCTGTTCCAGTGTCTCACTACCCTCATGGGGAAGAACTTCTTCCTAACATCCCATCTGAATCTAACCATCTCTAGTTTTTTTGCCATTATCCCTAGTCCTACATGACACCCTAAAAAGTCCCTCCCCAGCTTTCCTGTAGGCCCCCTTCAGACACTGGAAGGCCGCAATATGGGCTCCTTGGAGCCTTCTCTCCTGCATACTGAACAGCCACAACTCTTTCAGTCTGTCCTCAAGGGAGAAGTGCTCCAGCCCTCTGCTCATTCTTGTGGCTCACATCCCTGGAGGTTTTTAAGGCCAGGCTGAATGGGGCTCTGAGCAACCTGATCTAGTGTGAGGTGTCTCTGCCCACGGCAGGAGGGTTGGAACTGGATGATCCTTGAGGTCCCTTCCAACCGTACAATTCTATGATTCTAAGATAAAGGCATTTTTCTATGGACAAGCAGCATAGTTCTGTGTAAATGATCATGATCAGAGTCCTTGCTTAGGACTTGTGTCTGGGATAATGCAGTTAATAAATAATAGAAATAATGAATCAATGGTAGTGTCTTATTGCTTTTCCAATTAGGCTGTTAAATAAAGTATTAAATAAAGTCTATTAAGTATTCTAGTGAGTGGCAGAGTGTTTCTGAATCTTTCCATATCTCAATGATCTGAACAGCCTTAGGATAGAGCACGGAGAGATTCTTGAACACAGAAGTTGCTGGAGAAACAGATTTACATACACTTAACAAGGATATGCACTGTTGGGGTTTTTTGGGGGGTTGTTGTTGTTTTGTTTGATTGTTTATTTGTTGGGGCTTTTTTGTTGGTTGGTGGTTGCTTTCTTGGCCCATTTTTGTTGATGCTGTCTTTTTTTTTTTTCTGAGTGCACTCCAACAGCCTGGATTTTATGACTATGATTTTTAGAAATATGCAAGAATGCTTTAATGACTACACTTGATTGATCAGTTTCTCCTCCTAGAGGACGTGAACATACACAACCCCAAATACTGGCTGTCACTTGGCCAACAAAGGAACACCATAGTTTCATTCTAAACCAGCTCTCAACAGACTTTGAAGAGGTTGTTGATCTCCTCTTTGCATTTTATTTCTTTTCTTTGAAACATTTCTTGGCCAATCTACGTAGTTACCATTGAGTTCTTACATTACCTTGAGTACTGTGTGCAGTTCTGGGCTTCTCAATTTAAGAAGGACATTGAGACACTTGAAGGTGTCCAGAGAAGGGCAATGAGGCTGGGGAGAGGTCTGGAGCACAGCCCTGTGAGGAGAGGCTGAGGGAGCTGGGGGTGTTTAGCCTGGAGAAGAGGAGGCTCAGGGGAGACCTTGTGGCTCTCTACAACTACCTGAAATGAGGTTGTAGACAGGTGGGGATTGGTCTCCCTTACAACCATCACCAGAACAAGAGGACACGGTCTCAAGCTGTGCCAGGGGAAATTTAGGCTCAAGGTGAGGAGCAAGTTCTTCACAGAAAGAGTAATTGGCCATTGGGATGTGCTGCCCAGGGAGGTGGTGGAGTCCCCATCCCTGAAGATGTTCAAAAAAGGGATTGGATGTGGCACTTGGTGCCATGGTTTAGTTGTCATGGGGTGTTAAGTATTAGGTAATAGGTTGGACTTGATGATCTATGAGGTCTTTTCCAACCTGGTTGATTCTATGCTTCTATGATTGTTTCTTAACTGTTTTCTATCCAATGAAATAGTGATGATTTTGTGGGGTTTCTTGTTTGTGGTATTTTGGGGAAGTGTGCTTGTTTCTTTGCTTGCTTGTTTGCTTGTTTGTTTGCTTTAAACTGGCTTAAGATGTACTGGGACATTGGAAAATAGGATGGGTTTAGCTTACTCACTTGTGAAAACAAATTTCATTGCTGTAGCCCAGAAGAATGTTCTGAAATATGTATCTCACATTTGTACCTATTGTACCCTGATCTTGCTCATTTCTATTTCCTGACCATACTCACATTATTTTTTTTTCAAAACCCTTCTTTCAAAGTATTTTGTAAGATGTCCCAACCATACAATAATTTTAAAATAGTACAGAATTAATCTCACAGCCAAAGATTTACATTGTAGTAATCACGACTGGCACAGCACTTTTGAAGACTTCACTTATACATTAAACACAACTAACAGAGAAAATTTAGATTGGATGTTAGGAACAAGTTCTTCACTATAAGGGTGGTGGAGCACTGGAACAGGTTGCCCAGGGAGGTGGTTGAGGCTCCTTCCCTGGAGATATTCAAGGTGAGGCTTGATAAGACCCTGGGCAGCCTGATCTAGTTGGGGATGTCCCTGCTAACTGCAGGGAGGTTGGACTGGATGAGCTTTGGAGGTCCCTTCTAGCCTGGACCATTCTGTGAATAGCTTTTGGTTCCCAAACTTGCTTTATTTCTTCATTTATGTACAATTAAAATTGTATTTTCAGGCACGAGAGCTCAAAATTAACTCACTATAAAGCAAGAGAACTGAAGTTCAGTAAAATACAGATGAAATGTTTTTACCAGGGGGAAACTAAGAAGAATAAGACAGAAACTAGAAGAAGACAGAATAAATTTGACAAATTCTGATTTTCACACAATCACAGTATCACCAGGGTTGGAAGAGACCTCAAAGATCATCAAGTCCAACCTGTCACCACAGACCTCATCACTAAACCATGGCACCAAGTGCCACATCCAATCCCCTCTTGAACACCTCCAGGGGTGGTGACTCCACCACCTCCCTGGGCAGCACATCCCAATGGCTAACAACTCTCTCAGTGAAGAACCTTCTCCTCACCTCGAGTCTAAACTTCCCCTGGTGCAGCTTGAGACTGTGTCCTCTTGTTCTGGTGCTGGTTGCCTGGGAGAAGAGACCAACCCCTTCCTGGCTACAACCACCTTTCAGGTAGTTGTGGACAGCAATAAGGTCTCCCCTGAGCCTCCTCTTCTCCAGGCTAAACAATCCCAGCTCCCTCAGCCTCTCCTCATAGGGCTTGTGTTCGAGGCTTCTCCCCAGCCTCATTGCTCTTCTCTGGACACATTCAAGTGTCTTGATGTCCTTCTTAAACTCATGGGCAGAAACCTTTTGACAGAAACCTTCCAGGCTTCCCCCCCCCTTTCTGCAACTTTAATCTCACATACATTAGGTAAAGATATAGAGAGATAGAGATGATAGAGACAAAGAGAGATGCATATATTAATAAAACAAAATCTACTCTTTTCATAGCTCTTTGTCTGAGAAGCTACAGACAGAATTTTGCTTCAGACTTTTAACTAACATTTATCAGAGAGTAGGATCCAGAACAAAGTACTGTATCCAACTTTCAAACCTGAGTTCACATTACAGCCTGAAATTTGTTACCACTTTGAATGGGTACATCACACACAAGAGTATTTGAAGTCTAAGGAAGTTCTTAACTAAAGGCTTAAGATGAGGAGCCCAGGAATGGACACTTTTAGATCAGTACTTTGCTTACAAACCAAAGGAAACTACTCTTGTGGTAAGACAACTGGCTGGATCATGGTTCATTTTCATAAGAAGTACATACAGTATATTCATGAGTGTTCTCAGTGGGGCTGATTCTAAGACAGAAGCACATGGTTGATACCATCCCTTTTGACAGATTTGTTTTCAAATTGATATCAGTAATCTGGTTCCAAGGAAAGAGTAATGTCTTGGTAAATAATGGAGCTGAGACTGAGAGTGCTGAGTTTGGAGCCCTAGAACAACAGAATATTTCTGATGACTCTCAGCTGGTTGGTGGTATTTTCCCACATAAGTGCTGTAAAGATACATTAAAGAATTGCAGAGCCTTTCAAAGCTCTAAACAACTTGCTTTCTGCATGTCATTAAGAGTGCTGGGGATATCTACAATGCATCTGTTCATGGGTACGCACAGGCATCCCTAAGAAAGCTTTAAATTATATAGCTTGGGACTCTGTATTCTTGGAGTCATAGCACTGTGGGCTTCAGCCGCTGGTACACACAAGCTAGTTGAAGGCTGTTTATGTGAGCTGCAGTTCTGTGCACCTGGATGACAGCGTACATCCTTCACTTTGTAGCCACAGTGCAGATCACAGTATAAAAACCCACATGTGGGTAAATGGAAACATTCATAAGCAGAGCTATACCATCTGCCCACGAGTTTGCACTCGGTTTCCTTCCAGTGAACAGAAGTATCGTTACATCTTCCCTTTGAAACTGCTTCTAGCTGCTCAGTACCTGCTCAGTTCACATAGTCCAGATAACTGCTGATCCCAGTCCTTGCACAGCTGGGATACAGAAAGAAGTGCTGGTGACATAGCAGCCCAGACTTCTTGACTTCATTCGCTCAGTATCATTATGCTTATGATATACTCTTCAAGAACAGCAGTTTTTTGGTTTCTTAGTGTGGAGGGGTCATCTTCATTTCTATTTTTATGCCATCAAGAAGCCATTTTATTAAACACTGCTTATAATTTACAATCATAGAATGGTCTGGGCCAGAAGGGACCTCCAAAGGTCATCCAGTCCAACCTCCCCACAGTCAGCAAGGACATCCCCAACTAGATCAGGCTGCCCAGGGCCTCATCGAGCCTCACCTTGGCTGTCTCTATGGAAAGGGTTTTAACCACCTCCCTCAGCAACCTGTTGCAGTCTTCCACCACCTTCATAGTGAAGAACTTGTTCCTAACATCCAATCTAAATCTACCCTTCTCTAGTTTGAAGCTACTGCCCCTCATCTTTTCACTGCATGCTTTTGTAAACAGTCTTTCTCCAGCCTTCCAGTAGCCCCCTTCAGGTACTGGCAGGCTGCTATTAGGTCTCCCTGGAGCCTCCTCTTCTACAGGCTGAACACCCCCAGCTCCCTCATCCTGTCCTCATAGCAGAGGCGCTCCAAGTCCCTGATCATTTTTGTGGCCTTCCTCTGGACCATCAGGTCCATGTGCTTCTTATACTGAGGGCTCCAAACGTGTACTCAGTGCTCCAGGGGAGGTCTCACCAGAGCAGATATGGCATACTTGTAGGGAAACATCTAAAAGAGAAAAATGTCTGCAGTCATAGAATCACCACGGTTGGAAGAGACCTCAAAGATCATCAAGTCAAACCTGCCACCACAGACCTCATGACTAAACCATGGCACCAAGTGCCATGTCCAATCCCCTCTTGAACACCTCCAGGGATGGGGACTCCACTACCTCCCTGGGCAGCACATTCCAATGGCTAACAACTCTCAGGGAAGAACTTTCTCCTCACCTTGAGCCTAAACTTCCCCTGGCACAGCTTGAGACTGTGTCTGCAAGAAAGGACTATTTTAAATGTCCAGCTCATTCAGCACCCCCCACTCATCACTTTCACAGGGGCAAGTATTAACAACATGGAGAAAACACTTTGCAATTTTTGCTACAGTATTCAGATTATCAAAGTTGTCATTAAGTGGGGGTTAGAGTGAATGCACTTGCAAGAGAAACTGAGTGTCCAGGTCCCTTAAGTAGCCTTGGAAATGTCAGACATGCAGTCAAGCCTTTTATCTTTTGAGCCACTGACATATGTATTACTCCCTTCACTGATCTGAAGAGGAAAATAAAAATAACCCCCAAACCACAACCTCCAGTTAAGGAATTCTTTCAACAACAAGGAATCTTTAAATGTGCACTCATTTGGCAGCAAGATTATTGTCAGATGATTATACAGGGTATGAATGTTTACTGCCTGACTTTAAGTTGCAGAGTGTAAGATTAACAATTGTAGAGCGCTACTTTTTTTTTCCTGTAAATGCTGTATTTCTCTTATTGTTTTTTTGCAGCATGCAGCTAGATAATAATTGATTCTGTGACAGGGATTGGCTAATTTGCCAACAGTATAGTATAAAACACATTTATACAGTCAATTACACCCAAGTGCATGGCCTATTTGCTTTATAATTTCATAAACTTGCCAGCAATTTAAATAAAAAAGTTCCATTAAATTATCATATCATGTGATGGAATGATATTGCCAAGTATATTAAACCATGTGTGTTCAGCCAGAATTAATTAAATATTATTACTTTTTTCTTATTAACACATTGAACCTACCCTTCCTACTCAGTACTAGAAATAGAAGCCTATTAGTGAACAAAGTAAACTTAAGGGCAAAGTTTAAACATTTTCCTCAGGGCGCTTCATTAAAATTTCTAGTTCTTTTGTTTAAACATTTGCTCATGGTAAATGTACTTGTATTGTGAAAATATTTTATGTTCTTAGATATGAATACTGGAAATGCTGGAAGGTAATCTTCAATAGTAATATTCAGACAGCTGAGGCAGATCTGATCGTACTTTTCTCACCCGGCTTAGGGGTCTCAGAAATGACTCTGAATGTATTTGTTTTTGGGGGTTGTTTGGAACTTTATTCCTTATTTTTAGGATAGGATAGGATAGGATAGGATAGGATAGGATAGGATAGGATAGGATAGGATAGGATAGGATAGGATGGGATGGGATGGGATGGGATGGGATGGGATGGGATGGGATGGGATGGGATGGGATAGAGTAGACTAGACTAGAATAGAATAGAATAAGACAGAATAGGATAGAGTGGCATTAACAAGGTTGGAAAAGACCTTTGAGATCATTGAGTCCAACCTATCACCCAGCACCATCTAATCAACTAAACTATGGCACCAAACATCCCATCCAGTCTCTTCCTAAACACCTCCAGAGATGGTAACTCCACCACCTCCCTGGGCAGCACATTCCAATGGCCAATCATTCTTCCTGTGAAGAACTTCTTTTGTCACATTTTGATAACATTTTGAGGTACAAAAAAATGTTAATGATTCGTCAGGACCACCACCTGAAGGGTCTCCATCTCGCACTGTCAAACAGTGAAAGGAAATCAGAACTACCCAGTTTGTATAAAGAACTTCTGGCAATGAATAGTGAGAATTAACATTTTCATAGGACTTTAGTGCAAACTGATATAAGCCAAAAAATTCTCAACAGCCTATACTGTGCACATGCAAACATGTTCAGAGGGGTCTGGGTAGGCAGGGAAGGAGAAGCTAGTAGGTTGTTGTGCTGTTTGTTAATTGTCAATACCTGTAAATATTGTAAAGCCTGTATATTTTGTACATATTCATTGCATTTCCTTGTAGATTGCAGTTTTGCCTGTAAATACAGCTTTCATTTGCTTCCAACTGGCTTGGTCCAGCAAAGTTAATGCTGGGGGTGAAATTTCAACCCACCACGCTCTCTCATCAGGTGTTTGAGTTTCAGGCACCGTCTGAGCACTCTGGTTTTGAAACACAGGGGATCCTTCCAGGGAAAGCTTTATCTTCTCATTTAAAAAGACTTTTAGAACCCCCCCAAATTTAAAAAGTGCAGTTTTGTAATTACTGGCATGCATTTAGTTTAATAAGATAGTGTCTTTGAAAGGGGATAAGCATATCTTTAACAGCAGTCTACTAGGAATCAGCAGAAATAATTGCTGTTAAGATTTAATTATGTCAAACAAGAGTATCTGTCCTGCATAAACGCATTGACGGTAGAAGCTGGCACTGCTGTATGTCCAAGCTATCTCCCTGTTAAACACAGGGTTGGCTGTTCTGCTGTGACTGACTTTAATATCATTTGACACATCAAAGCAGTGAAAAGAATTATGTATGATACAAAAAGAGAGGGATAGGAACAAAATGAATATTTTAGAAGCTCTGGGCTCGTCCTTCCTCTCACATGCACGACATTGATCAGAAACATCTTTGCAGGTTCACACAGGAGCAGCATGGTGAGACACTGTAAAGCAAATTGGAATAGGTTTTGGTGTGTTTACGTGTACCAGCCTCTTCTTCACCTATTACTGCTTCCTAAGAAGAAATTCAGACAAGATGAAAAACTGTTTGGACTGTGATAATGTTAACTTTCTGACGTTTAAGGAAGGCTTGCATTAGAATGTCTCCAAACTATGCAAAACACTGCAGTTTGTGTTTGTGCCAAACCAAAAGATGAAGTTTTTGATTAACCCAAATGAGTGATGCTATTGAGCAAAGCAAATCTATAATCTGAGTAAATATTACACAGTATTATTAAAAAAAAAAAAAAAAGCTTTAAAAACACCAGAAAGAAAAAAAGAATTGTATTAGACTTAATTAAGGCTTCAAGTAAAGCTTGCTTTTATTGGCAATTTTTTTGTTGCAGAAAGAAAACTAAAAATTAAGGGGATGGTTGGCAGCAATATTGATATGCTAATGGATAAACATGCTAATTTAGAAAAAAAGTAATCAGCAAAGACATTACTAATGGAAATGTACTGGAAAATGGCTAATGCTGTATGCAGACCTGGTATCTACAGAATTAAGAAGAACTCATTTTGTGTTTATAATTGTAACTTGAAAGCTAAGCCTTGATCTTCTCAATGCTTTGCTTTGGTTAGTATTTAAGGCTATTTCAGATGACCTGGCCTGGTACCATGATGCCTGTTTAGCTTCTCTGTAATTATGTTGCCTAAATTACATGTTCGGTTTACTGAAAGGAGAGCTAAAATTCCACCCCCACACACACACCCTCTCCCTTTTCCTCTCCCTTTTCCTCTCCCTTTTCCTCTCCCTTTTCCTCTCCCTTTTCCTCTCCCTTTTCCTCTCCCTTTTCCTCTCCCTCCACCCCCCCCCCTTTTTTTTTTTCCCTCTTTTTTTTTTTCTTTCCCCTTTTCCTAATTTATCAGATGAAGAGACCCTTCAAATTAAAGAGTATGTGTGAGTCAGGCCTACTGACTGAGGTGTGGCATTGCATCTCTGTTTACAGGTGCTCTGTGTTCACTAGCTCAAGATTTGAAAGACCAACGATACTACTAGGCACAGGAGTAAGACTTTGGAAATGTTTAGTGTTGGCTCTGCTTCAGTTCCATCACAATCAATGGCCTTTGTTGCAGCTGAGTCAAACCAGCTCTAAGGATATTCTGACAACCCACTATCCCTAGTGTGCCTTCTAAAATTTTTCCCAGAGATGGCTGTTCTGAACACATTTCTAGTGGGTACACACACTACTTCCAATTTTAGCCTGCAGTTTGAGTGCACTGCTGTAAACCACCTTGTTAGTTCTGCTATCAAAGGTTTCTGAGGTGTTTTTAAGCCTCGTGGAATAACATGGTGACACATGGTGAGCCTCATGGTGATGAGACACTGGAATAGATTGCCCCGGGAGGTGGTAAAAGCCCCATCCCTGGAGGTTTTTAAGGCCAGGCTGGATGTGGCTCTGAGCAACTTATCTAGTGTGAAGTGTCCCTGCCTATGGCAGGGGAGGTGGAACTAGATGGTACTTGAGGTCCCTTCCAACCCTAACAACTCTGATTTTATGATTCTCATAATCTTTTCTGAGATGGAAACAATGCCACTCAAAGATGTCAGTTAAATAAGGGGTGTTGTTCTGCAACAATCTTCAGAATTTTCCAGTGTGTTAGGAAGGAGCAGAGGACAAACCTTAAGTGCTTATAGTTGCACAGTCTGTAAGGGCGGAAACGATTGATGGTTGGAAATGGTTCCGTTTAGTGTGGAGGTAGAGTCTGAAGGTCAGGGTTATGTGAACTCAAGATTCAAAGGGAACATTTTAACTACTAATCCTGCATATGTACTTCCCAAACCCTTCTGGACAGTTTGAATTTGGTCTTGTTTCCTATTCATGTGAAAGAAACACAGAGCCATGATGGGATTAAGAGTCCTTTTAGGACATATACTTAATGCCCATGGGAGGAAATACTTTTTCTGTATCAGAGCCATCAGGCTGCCCAATTTTCTCTTCCCAAAAGAGATAATGTGGTTCAAATGGCACAGATGTACACAGTTCTAGTCAAACTAATACAGACTTTTAAAGCTTATTTATTTTGCTTTCATATGCTATTCCATGAAAGTCATCAAGAAGAGGCTTTCTTTAAATTGCATCACACTTGTCTTCACAGAATCAGAGTCATAGAAATACTCAAGTTGGAAAAGACCCTCAGGATCACCAAGTCCAACCCAGAACCCTACTCTACAAGGTTCACCCCTAAACCATATCCCCAAGCACCACATACAAACGGCCCCTAAACACATCAGGGTTGGTGACTCAGCCACCTCCCTGGGCAGCACATTCCAATGCCTGACCTCTCTTGCCATGAAAAAATGTTTCCTGACGAGTGGTAGTTTTAGGCTATGCTGTGACTCAGATTCAAACCCAACATTGTAGTTTTGCTTCTAAATACAGCTTTCATTTGTTTACAACTGAGCTGGTCTGGCAAATTTAATGCTGGGGGGAAATTTTCAACTCACCACACTAATGTCCAGTCTAAACCTACCCAGTGGCAGCTTGAGGCTGTTCATTCTTGTTCTATCACTAATTACCTGTGAGAAGAGACCAGCACCAGCCTCTCCACAACCTCCTTTCAGGTAGTTGTAGACAGTAATGAGGTCTCCCCTCAGCCTCCTCTTTTCCACAGTGAACAGCTCCTTCAGTCAGCCTGCATAACATTTATTCTCCAGGCCCTTTCCCAGTTTCCTTGCCCTCCCCTACACTTGTTCCAGTACCTCTACATCTCTCTTGAGGTGCCCAAATATGGACAAATAATCGAGGTATGGCCTCACTATAGCTGAGTTGCAGGGGACAATCCCCTCCCTGCTTCTGCTGGACACAGCATTTCTAATCCCAGCCAGGATGCCATTGGCTTTCTTGGCCACCTGGGCACACTGCTGGCTCCCAGTCAGCTGCTTGTCCATTAGCACCCCCAGATCCCTTTCTGCCAGACAGTTTTCCAGCCACACTGCCCCAAGCCTGTAGAGTTGCTTGGGGTTGTTGTGACCCAAGTGCAGGACCTGGCACTTGGCCTGGTTGGAGCTCCTCCTGTTAATGTAGGCCCAGGTCTTCAGGTGATATGGATGTATTGCATGGAGTTAAATAATTTGAAATCAGACTGTATGCTTTGTGATATAACACTAGGTCAAAAGACCTGTTGGAACTAGAAAATTGCTGATTTGGTGTTGACAGAATAGAACTAAAATGGCCATAGCCTCAATAATCTTCCAAAAAAATTACTTCAAGAAAAAACTTCTACAATAATTGTCCTGGTTTTAACTAACATCAGGATTACATGGTCTGTGTCCTGAAACAGCAAATCAATTACAGTGACTCCTCTGGCTCTTATTGAATGCATAGTAAATTGCCATGATTCCTTTTTTAAGGACTACAGATGATATCTATAAAATTAGGAAGACTTAATCTTTTTGGCAGACTGGCATAGGACTGAATAAAATTGACTTCTACAAGAGTGTTGTAGATGAGGGAGATTCACTCAATCCTATGTGATTAACCTATAAGCAGGGAAAACAGCATGAGGAGAAATAAGTCATTCATGTTGGATGCAGACATGATATCAGAACATAGAAGGAAAGTCTTAGAACCATTTTAATTCAAGAGCTTTTGAGGCTTTCTATTAAAGTTACACAGCTCAGAACGTTAACTGAAAACAAGAAATTGATATTGAGTGCAGAAATATTCTTGCTCCCACCCTGATCCAAACTATTTGTGAGTGCCTCAACATTTGGATATTTTAGATGCTTTTTCACTTGTTTATCAATAAACTGAAGAAGAAATAAACAGCAAAAGGGTTGTTCCAAATAAACACATATTGATTTTTTATGAAGGCTGATTGTGAGGAAAAAGAGCCATTGTTGTCTTGAATTGAAACTTCAGGTTTGAAATGATAATAATTTATGGTTTCCAATGCATTGACACCAGCAACAAAACCAAAAAAACTTTATGTGCACAATGGGAGCAAAACTGGTGTCTGTCTTCAGATACAACAAAGAGCCAAGTAAGAGTTTTTTTGACTAATACTTGGTTGTTTATAAGCAAGCACTTTTAAATCCACTAAGGCTCATTATCTCTGATTAGGTTAAACAATCCTTTGGCAATCATTTAGCTGCCATTCATGCTTTAATCCTTTCTTTTATACTGCCACTGAAATGTGGTATAGAGGACTCCAGGAATAATTCTGCAATTATATTGTTGATGAGATTTGAATGAGCACACAATTTATATATATCCATCTTGGAATATTTAAATGAAGAGAGAAGTGACCATTGCCTATCAGATATGGATAACATATAAATACTGTCCTGTACAAAGAGGTTGGAAGAATTTTCTAGTCATAGAATTGTTCACATATACACATATGCTTATCATCAGTCTGACTAAAAGGATATGTGGGATGCTAAAGTGAGCCCCTATTACAGGAAGGATCTGGAGGTGCTGGAATGTGTCCAGAGAAGGGCCACAAGGATGATCAGAGGTCTGGAGCACCTCTCCTCTGAGGACAAATGGAGAGAGTTTTGGGGCTCTTCAGTTTGGAGAAGAGAAGGCTCCAAGGAGACCTAATTGTGGCCTTCCAGTACCTGAAGGGGGCTACAAGAAAGTTGGGGAGGGACTTTTTAGGGTGTCAGGGAGTGATAGGACTGGGGGAATGGAAAAAAACTAGAAATGGGTAGATTCAGATTGGAAGAAATTCTTCAGCATGAGGGCTGTGAGATACTGGAACAGGTTGCCCAGGGAGGTGGTAGAAGCCTCAGCTCTGGAGGCTTTTAAGGCCAGGCTGGATGTGGGGCTGAGCAACCTGATGCAGTGTGATGTGTCCCTGCCCATGGCAGGGAGGTTGGAACTAGATGATCCTGAAGGTCCCTTCCAACCCTAACCATTCTATGATTCTGCAATTCTATGGTTCTATGAGGATACCCTACCCACCACTCTTCTCCTGACCACAAAGCCAGTCATCTCATCATAGAAGTTAGTCATATTGGTTAGGCGTGATTTGCCCTTGGGAAATCCCTCCTGGCTATTCCAAATCACCTTCTTGACTTTGACATATATGGAGGATTTGTTTTATTAATTTCCAGAGGACTGAAGGTTAGCTGGCTGGACTGTAGATCCTCCATTTCTCTTTCTTGTCCTCTTTTCAGATGGGTACAACAATTGTCTTCTTCCTGTGTGCTTTGCTTCACCAAACAGTCTGAGAACAGATGAATTATTTCTGGATGAAAACAGTAGTGCTTCAGGAGTGCACCTAATATACTCCAGCTGCCAGTGGGTCCTCAGTTCATAGGATATCAAAAGAGTTACTTGAAATGAAACCCTGCAAATGCAGTGTTGCATCTCCAGGCCCCAGCATCAGATATACTCTAAATAGCACATAATTCATTATTTGCTGATATATTAACCTGCTCAACACAAACTTGATGTAGCTTCTGTTTTGTTTTGTTTGTTTTAAATTGTGCTAAAAGAAATACACATAAGATATTAAATGAATAATTTATTCCACATATTTAACATGCTATATGTGGGTGACTGCAGTGATGAACATATTTCATGGATGTGAGTTAGAAATGTGTGAACGCAGGGAGATGGTCAAGTGTGAGTGCTACCTCTTCTGTGAGAATTATCAAGGATATTCACAGGATCACAGGAGATCACAGGATGTTAGAGGTAGGAAAGGGACCACCTGTGATCATTGAGTCCAACACCCCTGCCAGAGTAGGACCACAGGTCACACAGGAATGCATCCAGATGGGAATGGAAAGTCTCCAGAGAAGGAAACTTCACTGGGCAGCCTGTTCCAGTTCTCTGGGACCCTCACAGTGAAGATCCCCCTCATGCTGAGGTGGAACCTCCTGTGCTGTAGTTTCTATCCATTGTCCCTTGTCCTATCCCAGGGTGCAACTGGGCAGAGCCTGTCCCCTCCCTCTTGACCCCCAGCCCTCAGATATTTAGAAACCTTTATTAAATCCCCTCTCAGTCTTCTCTTCTCCAGACTGAACAGCCCCAGGGCTCTCAGCCTCTCCTCATAGGGCAGTGCTCCAGTCTCTTCATCATCCTCATAGCCCTCTGTTGGACTGTCTCAAGTAGATCCCTGTCCCTCTTGAACTGGGGAGCCCAGAACTGGACTCAATATTCCAGGTGTGGCCTCACCAGGGCAGAGTAGAAGGGGAGGAGAACCTCCCTCAATTTGCTGGACACACTCCTCTTAATGCACCCCAGGATCCCATTGGCCCTCCTGGCCACCAGGGCACATTGCTGTCCCATGCAGAACTTGTTATCCACCTGTTCTCCCAGGTCCTTCTCCACAGGGCTGCTCTCCAGCAGATCACCTCCTAACCTGTACTGGTGTAGTTCTTCCTTCCCAGATGCAGGACTCTGCACTTGTCCTTGTTGAACCTCTTTAGGTTCCTCTGTGCCCAGCTCTCAGACTGTCCATGTCTCGCTGAATGGCCACACAGCCTTCAGGTGTCTCAGACGAACCTCCCTGTTTGGTATCGTCAGCGAACTTGCTGAGCAGACTCAGGCTCTCTGTCCCCTCATCAATGTCATTGATAGACTGCATGATCTATTGTGGATCCTTTCAGACTTATTTTTTATTATTTCTATTGAAATACTATGAGGTCTTTACCTCTTTCCTTCCTGGAAATAGAATGTTATTACATTGGGTAATGAGTTACAAACCACCATTTAAAGCGCTATTAAGTAGAGGTGTCTCTCCCCATCACTGTAATTCCATAGGTACTTTAAAAAAAGGAATGCTGTAGACCTTCTTGAGGGATAATTTTTCAGGAAGATGACACATGTATTATTCAAGCATAAGAAATACAAATAGCTGTAAGATATTTATGCCTTTTACAGGCATTCTAACCTTTGCAGAAAATGGCTATAATTTAAAGATATAATGTGAAGGGAGTGTTCTTAATGCTACATTAATTACAAGGGCTTGCTTTCATTCCCTCTTTGGAGATACTTTTTTTTTGTGTTTTTATATGAAAAGATGCAGATAATATTGTGGCAATAATGAGTTTAATGTAACTGGAAGCTATCACATAAGATTGTATTAAAATTTAAAATACAAATAGCACTAGGAAAAATAATCTGCATGCCTGAATATCTTTGTATCTCATACACTGAAAACTTTTCTCCTTGCCACTAAGTGGCACTCTTATTATTTGTAGTTGCCTGTTCAGATCATATTAAAAACCCTTTGGGCCAAATTTATTTCTGATACGGCCTCATTAAATCAATGGAGTTACATGTGAAATGAATTTGGCCCAGAGTCTTAAAGACACCTAATTCTAAAGCATTGCTGTAAATTTCCATTGTGGAGGCCCAGGAGAAAAATAAAGATCAGTGAGTGTTTAATCTTGCAAGCAGCTGACCCTTTTGTTTGGTATTTAACTGTTTCATTATATTTTCTTTTCCCCCTACCAAATTAGCCCTAGTTATAAAGGATCATCTTATTTATTTCAGTAGCACTGATGCTATATATTGATTTAAAAATAGATGAGCTCTCTGTAATTTGTGGTCACCATTACTTTTCATTAATATTATATACCTTGAGATGTATGTGAATAAGGAAGACTGCTGTTGAAAACCCTGCTGTAGCCTAGCAAAACATGTCAAGGAATAAATTACTGAAGATGCTCAGGTTTGTCCAACCTCACCTTTTACTCTGTTTTATAGAATCATAGAATTGTCAGGGTTGGAAGGGACCTCAAGGATCATCCAGTTCCAACCCCCCTGCCATGGCCAGGGACCCCTCACACTGCATCAGGTTACTCAGAGACACATCCAGCCTGGCCTTAGAAACCTCCAGGGATGAGGCTTCCACCACCTTCCTGGGCAACCTGTGCCAGTGTCTCACCACCCTCATGGGGAAGAACTTCTTCCTAACATCCAATCCAAATCTCCCCATTTCTAGTTTTGCTCCATTCCCCCTAGTCCCATCACTCCCTGACACCCTAAAGAGTCCCTCCCCAGCTTTCTTGTAGCCCCCTTCAGATACTGGAAGGCCACAATTAGGTTTCCTTGGAGCCTTCTCTTCTCCAAACTGAAGAGCCCCAAAACTCTCTCCGTTTGTCCTCATAGGAGAGGTGCTCCAGCCCTCTAGTCATCCTCATGGCCCCTCTCTGGACACATTCCAGCACCTCCAGATCCTTCTTGCAGCAGGGATTCCAGAACTGGACACAGTACTGCAGGTGGGGTCTCACCAGAGTGGAGTAGAAGGGGAGAATCATCTCCCTCAACCTGCTGGCTTAAAGTCTTTTTTGCCTATGTTTTATAGCTGTGCAGAAAGCACAGGAAGACAATACTAAGTCTAAAGGTGCCATAAGCATTTAAGCAAAACTGTTTACACCTTTGACTTAAACCAATCATTTTCTTCCTAATATACATAGAAATTGTTACTTGCTTATACAGCAAGGAAATGATAGCTGTTTAGTGGTTTATACATTAACTGAGAGTTGTATTTGCAAACAAAGGACTCTGTTTACATTCAAGAATCCCTGGCCTGTTAGCCTCACAGAAACCAAGGAACGTGTACATGATGATTGGATTGTGGCCCAAGATCTCTGGAGAAGGAAAAGCCTGTATGTCAAAACATGACCTTTGGAGCTGGGACTCCATGAGCTCTCTACCTGGGTCTGGGAAATAATTCTGTTTTCTCTCAGGCACCTACAATGTTTATTCTTCCCACAAAAGCAGTACAAATATTTCATCAGCAGTAGGTCCTAGAACTGCATTATCAATAGAGGCCAGGATATTTTGAGAGAATTTTGTATTATTTTTTTTTTTTCTCTTAAGAGCTAACTGATCATTTGTAAAAGATCATTCCCTAATTCTCTATTACAACTACATCAGCAGCGGCTAGCTCCATGCTGTGCCGAGATCCTTAGAAGAGGAAAGAGGGCTCCCCGAGACAGACCGAGAGCGAGAGAGGAGGGGGGAGAGGCGACGCGACCCGACCCGACTCAGGGGCTCTCACGAGGTTGCCTGAGAGGGTGATGTGGCTGGGGGCATTGCCGCAGAAGCTGCGGGGCACCGGCGGCGGCTCTCGGACTGCGAGCTGCCGGCAGCTGGCTGTCCTGGTGGCAACCCAGCGAGTCGGGGGTGAGAGCGAGGGGCGTGTCAGACAGAGGGGAGCGCCTGGCCATTGGTGCAGGCAGGCTGACAGGCACAGGGAGAGCCAATAGTGACTGAGTGTGACCCAGGGGCTCCTTTTGAATCAGCTCAGCTGGAACCCAGCGACTGGGGTGCGAGGTATCCCAGGGGCTCCTTTTGAATCAGCTCAGTTGGAACCCAGCGACTGGGGTGCGAGGTATCCCAGGGGCTCCTTTTGAATCAGCTCAGTTGGAACCCAGCGACTGGGGTGCGAGGTATCCCAGGGGCTCCTTCTGAATTAGCTCAGTAATTGGCACGAGCAAGGCGTACGGGCAGGACACAAGGTCTTGCTGAAGGCATGATGGTGGCTACTCAGAGGAGGAAGACTATGTTCTCAAAGATCATCAAAGAGACCTCAAAGATCATCAAGTCCAACCTGTCACCACGGACCTCATGACTAGACCATGGCACCAAGTGCCACATCCAATCCCCTCTTGAACACCTCCAGGGATGGGGACTCCACCACCTCCCTGGGCAGCACATTCCAATGACGAATGACTCTCTTGGTGGAGAACTTTCTCCTCACCTCAAGCCTAAACTTCCCCTGGCGCAGCTTGAGACTGTGTCCTCTTGTTCTGGTGCTGGTTGCTAGAGAGACGAGACCAACCCCTTCCTGGCTACAACCACCTTTCAGGTAGTTGTAGAGAGCAATGAGGTCACCCCTGAGCCTCCTCTTCTTCAGGCTAAACAATTCCAGCTCCCTCAGCCTCTCCTCGTAAGGCTTGTGCTCAAGTCCTCTCCCCAGTCTTATTGCCCTTCTCTGGACATGTTCAAGCATCTTGATGTCCTTCTTAAACTGAGGGGCAAATTCTTATTTTGGGGGGAAATTCTCTCAAATTAGCTGGGGGGTAATTTCAACCCACCACAATATGGAACAAGGATTTTAATAAAATCCTTGGCTATGCTTTCCTCATGGATAGTGTCACAGAATCACAGAAGGGCTGGAAGGGACCTCAAGAGATCATCCAGTCCAACCTCCCTGCCAGAGCAGGATCACCTAGAGCAGATCACACAAGAATGCATCCAGATCTCCTCTTACATGAGGCAGTAACCCGAAGATAAATCATAACTTATGCAGGTTGAAACTGAAAGAGCAATAAATCACATCATGATTCCTAAGTTTACTTATGGGAATGCTCCATGCATGAAGTAGTATTGTGCTTTTTCTCTTGCTCAGTACTTTTGCATATTAGTCTGTGCCACTGATCTTCTTACTGCAGAGTATTTTTACATTAGGTATCACTACATTGGAGTGCTGACTGTGAAATCACTGCAGTTTAAGGCCATTAATAAGGTCAGTCTAGCATCATCTAAGAACTGATATGTTAGCCCTCTGCTGACATCTGTGTTCATAAACCAACTGCCATTTAAAGAAGCCATCTGACATTTTCAGCTGATAACCATTATGCCATTATGATGAGTCCTATGAGGAAGTTCTGTAGCCACTTTATTTGCTACAGTTTCGTCCTTCTGACTTCTTTAACAAAAGTCTTCAGGTTCATTATTTCATTGTTGTAAGGGTTGAGGAGAAAAAATAATATATATGTTTTAAAAAGACCTCACATCTGTAACTTGTAAATTAATGTATTTGTTTTCAATCCCTTGCCTGGCATACAGAGTGTTTCTAGAAAAAGAATAGGAGTTAAGGACTTTTAGACATTGCATAGTCAACATTTTCATACAGGTTACATAGAGATGTTTGAAATGAAGCAAAACAATAATCCAATATAATAGAAAAATATTTATATTACATATAGAAAAATACAAATAATTTGTAATACATAGCTGCATAAAAGTGTATTATGTCCCCACACTCTCCTTAGTACAAAGCTGTACACTCCCAACTTCAATAAAAGTATTAACTCCCTTCACAGAATGTTAGGGGCTGAAAGGGACCTCGAAAGATCATTCAGTCCAATCCCCCTGCCAGAGCAGGATCACCTAGACCACATCACACAGGAATGCATCCAGGTGGGTTTTGAATATTTCCAGAGAGGGAGACTCCACAACCCCCTGGACAGCCTGTTCCAGGGTTCTGTCACTCTCAGAGGGAAAAATTTCTTCCTCATGTTTCCATGGAACTTCCTATGCCTCAGCTTCCACCACTGGCCCTTGTGCTGTCACTGGGCATCACCCAGCAGAGCCTGGCTCCATCCTCTTGGCACTCAACCTTTACCTATTTATAAACATGAATGAGGTCACCCCTTATGCTCCTCTTCTCCAAGCTAAAGAGCCCTCAGCTCCCTCAGTCTCTCCTCGTAAGGAAGATGTTCCACACCTTTAATAATTTTTGTGGCTCTGCACTGGACCTTTTCAAGCAGTTCCCTGAGTTCCTTCCTGAAAATAAGGGCCTAGAATTTGGCACAGTACTCCAGATGTGGACAGATTAGAGGGGGAGGAGAACCCCTCTTGACCTATTAACCACAGCCCTTCTAATCCACCCCAGAATGGCACTGGCCTTCTTGGCCACAGGATCGTATTGCTGGCTCATGGTCACCCTCTCACCCACTAGGACCCCCAGGTCCTTTTCACCTTCACTGCTCTCCAACAGGTCTGTCCCCAGCCTATACTGATCTATGGGGTTCCTCTATCCTCTTCCAGGAATAAGAACTAAAAATCAAATAAAGTCTACTGTATTTGTCTCATAGTATGTAACACTTGTAAAAATATTTATCAAAGAAGCAAAATCTGTGTTAGTTTATCCAAGAATGAATTGTTAAGCTCTTTGCCCTCTGATGAATATCTGAGTTCCAGCTGAGTGATCTGGAAACTGAGAGCAGAATTCTGCAGGCAGATGATAAATTCCGCATGCAAAAATGCCACGACTGGGCAAAAAGAAACCCACCACAAGGTCAGCTGGTGAAAGTGAGCACAAATGCACAAACTCTGATTATTGCAAGCTAGAGCAGGTCTCGTGAGGATATGCCTATATTTAACATGTAGTATGAGAGGTTTCTGAAAAGAAAATATATGAGAGCGCTTTCTCCAAGCATTTGCTTCTTGTTGCAGATAGAAAGGATGTCATGGTGTTATTTGAGTTGGTTTAGAGGTAAAGACAGCACACTGCCTTGTCTTGATGGTTGCACTCATCCCACTTTGCTTTCTATATATACACATTGTCTCTCCTGACTGCACACTATGGCTATTATCTCACATCTGCGGTAGAAAGGCATTTATCCTACTGTTCATGTGTGGTAAGGACTTTCGTAGAGAATCCGCCGCTTGCTTTCTGAGATGATAGATCTCAGAGTGCTGAATGTTGGTTCACACCAAGTCTGTGAGGAGGCTTGGAGTCACAACCCTGATTTACGAAGACTGCAGCCTACGCACACCTACAACTTCCCCATGCTTAGAGAGATCACAGAAACCTAAGTAGATGGCAAGGTAACCTAAATAGGTAGCACCTGGGGCTTTGCACATTTTCTCAGGCTCTGTTAACTTTGCTCCTATACATTTCCTTGTTGGTTTGGGGTTGTGGTTTTTTTTGCCATGCTACAAGTTGGCTGACCAACATATGCATAAAGCTGAGACATACTTATCTTCTGTATCAGGACAAATATCTCCCACATACACTTTACATAACCAGCAATGACCTACATAAATCTTCACAGAAGTTCCTTTAGATTATATGTGTCAAGCTGCAGGTGTTTCTGCTCTAGTCAATAACGATTGTGGGGTGGGTTTTTTTTCCAACAAAGCTTGTTGTTTTCTGGATTCCTTCAATTTACAAAGCTTGATGGAAATGAAAAAGTTGCTCTGATTTTGCAGAAAGACTGACTTCATGCTGCACTGCTTTTTATGGAAGCTGAGAATGTGCCTGTTCCTGGTGGTACAATGGTGAGCTTTCATTATTTTTTAAGCAATACTGAGGTCAGGTTGCTGCTGCCAAAAGTGATTCACTAATACTGCTACTCATAGAATCACAGAATCAGCCAGGTTGGAAAAGACCTCAGAGATCATCAAGTCCAACCTATCACCTAATACCTAACACCTTATGACAACTAAACCATGGCTTCAAGGGCCACATACAATCCTTTTTTGAACACCTTCAGGGACGATGACTCCACCACCTCCCTGGGCAGCACATTCCAGTGGCAAATTAATCTTTTTATGAAGAACTTTCTCCTCATCTCCAGCCTAAACCTCCCCTGGTGCAGCTTGAGACTGTGTCCCCTTGTTCTGTTGCTGGTTGCCTGGGAGAAGAGACCAACCCCCACCTGGCTACAACCTCCTTTCAGGTAGTTGTAGAGAGCCACAAGGTCTCCCCTGAACCTCCTCTTCTTCAGGCTAAACAATCCCAACTCCTGCAGCCTCTCCCGACAGGGCTATGCTCAAGACCTCTGACCAGTTCCGTTGCCCTTCTCTGGACATGTTGCAGTATCTCAACATATTTCTTGACTTGAGGATCCCAGAACTAGACACAGGAATCAAGGTGTGGCCTAACCAGTGCCGAGCACAGGGGTAGAATGACTTCCCTGCTCCTGCTGGCCACACTATTCCTGATGCAGGCCAGGATGCCATTGACCTTCTTGGCCACCTGGGCACACTGCTGCTCTCATGTTCAGCCATCTGTCAACCAACTGGTGGATTTTCACCAACTTGAACATATTTCTGCTAGCATTACTTCAGGTGCACTATTTCAAGTGAAAATGCAGCAGACTTCAGTAACTACAAATGAAATCCTGTGCTGTACTCAGCTTTGCATTATAACAATTATTTTTATCATGGGCTTTACTGGAGTTGGGGGGCAAGAGTGGAGCTGCCTTGAGTCAGATAAGAGCTTAATAGTGAAAACATTCGCTGTTTCAAAAGAACACTATCAGGCATGAATTCTCAGCTTCCTGTTCAGCAAACAGAAGAGCAACAGTTTGACTCTAATCCCTCTTCCTTTTAAATCAATGAGAGTTTAGGCCCTAGAGTCTGTTTTAGCAGTTAATGTTGTTTGAAATGAAATGAGACACACAGCAAAGTTATCCTTCCTGACTAAACACTCATAAACAAAGTTCTTTTGAAGGAAGGGAGAGATGAGAACAGGAATTTCAATACTTGCCATGCACTATTTTGTCATTTAAAACTCTTACTTCATTTTCAGGTTAAAAAGGTCACTCCATCATTGCCTTATGTATCAAGCAGGATGCCCTCAGACAGCTGTCTTCCAGTGGATGATGAGCACAACAGGGTACACATAGAAGGGTATTGCTCAGTTGTAGATTTTAATGCTCTCCATGAAGAATTTCACTTGCCCCAGTACTTCATCTCCTCTTTCCACCAAAATATTTCATTTTCCCATCTGATAAACACAATGGCAGGAAGGTGTTGTCACTTTATTTTTGTCAGTTAATTTTCAGTCACCTACTCCTTCACTATTCTACTACTGAAAGAAAGAATTAGCAGTGTGGACTATCCACCATATATGTAGAGATGGTAGATTTATGATAGCTTTAGAGTGATGGTAATCCCTGTGTATAGATGTTAAAGAAATTGTGTTCTGTGTTATATATGATGCTGAAACTGGCAAGTTCTATGTAGGGTGTTTTGTATTTTCCAAACATAAGGACTCTACACAGACAGCAGGTGTGTGTTTATGTGATATCTGACTTCTGCCTGGGAAGGCTAGGGGATCTTGGAATGTTCTTTTTCTTCTTTTTTTTTAAAATTAATTAATTTAATTAATTAATTTAAAATTAACATGGAGTAGAATCTTTAACATATTTTTAATGGATAAAGTTGAGGGTTTTTTAAACCAAAAAAAAAAAACTCCAACCAAACAAAAACCAACCAAGCAGCCAAATCCCAACAAAACAAAAACCAACCAACCAGCCAAATCCCAACCAAACAAAAACCAACCAACCAACAAACCAACCAGATCCCAACCAAACAGACAGAACAAACAACAAACCCACAAAAAAAACAAACAACCCAACACCCTCTGAGTCTCAACACTACAGGATGTGAAATTGGAATTATTATTTAAAGTTAAGATATTTGGTATTAGGATACTTATGACAGCAAGCCTCTTGTCACATAATAAGTGCTCCTGCTCTGCTGGACTGCTGTTGCAATGACTGAATATGAATATGAATCTTAGCACACTGACTGTGAGTCAAAGTGTTAATGCAAGCCTGTGTTCAGGCTCAAGCTTAGATAAGCTTCAGAGCGTGAAAGCATGGAGAAATCTTCATCCCATTCCATCCTGAATGAGGATTCTGTCATCTGTCTGTCAGGAACATACATTTACCAGCTTCTTTATGCCTGCTGTGACCACAGCCACACGTTTGTTGTCTACTCTTGCCACTTCTCTGTCCTTACAGGTTATGTCAGAACTGAAATTTGTGAGGTGTGCTGTTCACAGAGTAGGGATCTTTGCTTAAGTCTTTTGGAAGCTGAAGAAGTTCTTAAGTCATAGCAATTAAAGCCAAGAAATACAAAAGATGTTGGGCAATGATAATTAATTTCAGAGATCTCTAAACAGAGCATAGCTTTTTTTGCAGTAGGCAAGCGAGAAAAAGAGGCTCCCGTCTCAAGAATGGAAATTAGTTGTAAACATTCTGATACAAAACCAAGTCAGGAGAGAAGGTGCACAGCATGGGACTTGATAGAAAGGCTTTTTTTTTTTATTGCTGGTTACATTTCTGGATAAAAATAGAACAAGCAAAGGAAAACCTACTGGCTGCTGAAGTTAAGAAATTGTGAGAAATTAATTGAGAGAACAGATTTTGCACAATACTGCGAAGTAGGTTTCTGATAAGCACATTTGGGTTAGCTTAATGGTGGAAACAAGACTGCAAAAGCAAAGCATTAGGCTGGTTCTCCTCAGCTAGGACTGTATGAAATATAATGCCTGTAAGATTTCCAGAAATATCTATAGAAGTATAAAAGGAAGGCATAGCTCTGATTCTTCCAGATGACAGGTAAACCAGAGTAATCGTGCTCTGTAAGTAGAAATTGGGGTGTATTAAGAAGAGTGTGTCCAGCAGATCGAGGGAGGTTCTCCTCCCCCTCTACTCTGCCCTGCTGAGACCTCCTCTTGAGTACTGCGTTCAGTTTTGGACTCCCCAGTTTAAGAGGGACAGGGATCTGATGGAGAGAGTCCAGGGGAGGTCTATGAGGATGATTAGGGGACTGGAGCACTGCCTGATGAGGCTGAGGGACCTGGGACTTTTTAGTCTGGAGAAGAAAAGACTGAGAGGGGATTTAATAAATGTTTCTAAATATCTGAGGGCTGGGGGTCAAGAGGGAGGGGACAGGCTCTGCTCACTTGCACCCTGGGATAGGACAAGGTGACCTTTGGAGGTCCCTTCCAGCCTGGACCATTCTAGGATTCTATAGGATTCTATTTAAGAAAAATAATATGCAACTGAAAGTCCTGGAGTTTTTATATGTTCATTTCCTTCCTTTTAATTAGTAGCAGTCATATGGTACCAGAAGTCTAATTTTAACCTAGCAAAACTGGGCTATAACCACCATTATATATTTGTATTGCAAAATAGGTTTCCAAGATGCAGTAACTTTAAACTCTGGTGCAGAGACAATATATTCTCTTTGGTTTGAAGTGATAAAGCTTATGAATTTATGTAAAGTGTAATAAAAAGTAAAAGTTGTTGCCATTATCATTAAAAGTGGATATACCAGATTGAGCTGAACTGATTGCTTTTGACAGCCCAGAAGATATTTATATTTTCACTGAACTTTTTACATCAAATTTTCATCACTAAACTATTTACTCTTGCTGGTTTAGCTAGATTCTGACTCCCTTGATTGTTCATAGGGGAAGTACATGATGACGTTGTATTTAATTTTCATTACTCCTCTGAGTGTATACAGTTTGAGATGCTTGGTTTGATGTATTCTTCTCACATTATATTACTTTAATTCCCTCTTATCTCCAAGTTTGTACTTAAATATTTTTATTAAAAGGAAGAAACCTTCCACCAAGGCAGAAATTAAGATATTAGAGGGGGGGGATAATAAATAAATAACACAAAGAAAAGGAGTCTTAGTTATTAGAAGATGCCTTTTGTGTTCTACTGGGTGGTATTAACCTTTTTTCCAGCACACAATCAGTATTCAAAGTCCTTAATATCTGATATGAAGTTCCTTTGCAAACTCAGCAAACGTGCCGAGTAAGGAACTTAAAAGTGGATCCATGTGCTAAGGAGAATCTGAGCATACAGGCAACCAGTGCCAGAACAAAAGGACACACTCTCAAGCTATGCCAGGGGAGGTTTAGGCTGGATGTTAGAAAAGTTCTTCATAGAAAGAGAGATTGGCCATTGGAATGGGCTGCCCAGGGAGGAAGTGGAGTGACTCACCATCACTGGAGGTGTTTAGGAAGAGACTGGATGAGGTGCTTGGTGCCATGGTTTCATTGATTAGATGGTGTTGGATGATAGGTTGGACTCAACAATCTCAAAGGACTCTTCCAACCTGGTTAATTCTATTCTATTCTATTCTATTCTATTCTAAACACATTGGAAGCAGGGACTGTGTAGAACTTTAAAACAGATGACAAATGGCTATACTCCATTCACTGTTCCATTGATTATCTCAGGCAGCAGAGTGAGGGAAAGACTGTGTACTGGAGAAAACCTAGCTAACAACAAACCTGAATTTTACATTTCAAAACACAGATAAATACACCCCAAATACTGACACAGACATCCAGTCAAAAGCTATAATAATGGCAGTAATTTTAAATGACCAGTGCACCTGATTGTGTGATAAACTTCAAAGGCAGTACAACTAGAACAGCTTTATGTCCACATGTAAAACTGTTCTTCCAGTCCTACTGCAGGAAAGAGTATTTCTTTTATACCAGAAACTCCTCTGTCCAGCAGGAGCCGGGAGGTGATCGTCCCCTTGAACACGGCTCTGGTGGGACCATATCTCAAATATTGCATCCAGTTTTGGGCACCTCAAGAGAGATGTAGAGGTACTGGAACAAGTGTAGAGGAGGGCAAGGAAACTGGGAAAGGGCCTGGAGAATAAATGTTTTGCAGTCTGACCAAAGGAGCTGTTCAGTGTGAAACAGAGGAGACTGAGGGGAGACTTCATTACTGTCTACAACTACCCAAAAGGAGGTTGTGGAGAGCCTGGTGCTGGTCTCTTCTCACAGGTAATTAGTGATAGAACAAGAGGGAATGGCCTCAAGATGTGACTGTATAGGTTTAGACTGGACATTAGGAAACATTTTTTCATGGCAAGAGTGGTCAGGCATTGGAATGTGCTGCCCAGGGAGTCGGTGGAGTCCCCAGCCCTGAATGTGTTTAGAGGTGGTTTGGATATAGAGGTGCTTGGGGATATGGTTTAGGGGTGACCCTTGTAGAGTAGGGTTCTGGGATGGACTTGGTGATCCTGAGGGTCTTTTCCAAACTTGAATGTTTCTGTGATTCTGTGATTCCTATTTTTACTTGTCATCAGCTTTCCTTTCAAAAGGAATCACTGTTGACCAATAACTTGAAATTAAATAAAATGAGATGGAAGAAAATCCACAGCCCCAGAGAGAAAGATGTGCTCAATCTGAGTCTAGACTCTTATCATTCAAATAAAATTTGAGTTCCTTGGTTCATACCCAGGGGAAAAAACATAGCAATCTGAAGAATAAGTAAGCTTTTTTTTCTGAAGGAATTAGGCAAAGTTGCCTGAGGAATACTGTTGGACAACATTTCAACTAGTGTTTAGAGTGGTTTCATACTCTCCTAGCTAGAATAAGGATGACTTCCTGCTTATATCCTAGATAACATTGTGAGAGGTGGATGGTAGGTGTTAGTAGCAACAGAATGTGTTTCTCAAGACCAAGCTCTTACAGTTTGCTACCTTGAATATCCAAAACATTCTGTCTGTACCATACATGCTGTGAGCACTTGCCAATTGCTACAGAACAGATATCCTGATTATCTTCAAGAGAGGATTTCATATATATATATATATATGATGCAGAAAAGCACTGGTGAAAAGAAGTCTGATGTACACACAGAAATAATAACCTTTTATTTACATCTGGATGATCAAGCAAGACACCAAGATATCTGTGGGAAATATGTATATATGAGCACCACCTTTCAGTGTGATACTTGTGAAGCTCAGATTCTGAGGTAGCAAAAGGGAGAGCAAAGTATGTCCCAAAGTCTCTCTTCAGGCACTGGAAAGAAATCTTGGGAAGACAGATGAGAGACTGGGCACAACACCTGAATAAAAGAGCCATGCTGGCTGCAGAAGAACTGCCAACATGCAGGAGAAAAGCCAAATAAAATAATATTTATCACCTGTTGGAGCAAAGGAGCATGAGAGTTTTGGCAAAAGATAAATGGTTCCTGCTTTAAGCAATGATATCCAGTATGAGGGTTACAAGAAGAAGTATTTAGCCAGGGACAGATGTAAGATTCAGTGCAGGAAGTAAAGAAAAATAACTCCCAAGCTTTTAATTTTTATGTCATGATGTTCTAATTGCTGATTTTCAAACATATGCAGTTGACAGCACAGTCCCCCTTAAAACCATCAGTCTGGTATTTCTTGTGGGGACTGAAACCTTTCTTCTGTTGTATCAAGAAAGAACTTTGGAGAAAATTATGCTGCCTGCTTCCAAAATTAATCCAGTCCCTTCAGGGCTGACTAAGACTGAAGTAGCCCTTTATAATATTACAAGGTCTTTGCAAAGCTTCTGGACAATGTGAGGTCCAATAAAAATAAGGCAAAAAGCTTGGGTTAGTTCAGGTTTATGAACTGGCCACGGGGAGCGCCGGAGCAGTTCACACTGTTTTGAGGAACAGATCAGTATCTTTCCTGGGCTGAATGGCCCAGCAAAAAATGTGAACATTTGGAAAGGAGGCCTGCACAGCTGAGTGTCCTCTACCTCTGCAAAAGGGGAAAAAAAATGGTGACAGAAGAAAGCAAAATCCTCTTTACTTAATGTGGACCTCTGTCTCTGGTGTACAAGTCCTGCATGTCCAAAGATAATTAGCACTTTATAATGCTAATTATTATAATTATGTCTGAGAAAAAAATCATTAGGGGGTAGGTCTGTTCAATGATTTTCAATTGCCCCCTCTATTAAAAAATAAGGTCATTGTTTGATTAGCTAGTTTTAGAAGCTCAAAGCTGGAAATTGTGCAACGGAAAAATCCGTTGATGGTTTATTTCCTCACCTAAGATACTTTGTGGAGGCCTAAATAATAAAACAATCTCAATAAAATGTGGTTGTCGTAGAATTATCTCAAAACTTTCTGAGTTCATAACACCAATATGGAAAAAAAAAGTGGGGTTTGGGTTGATTGATTTTTTTTCTTTCAGCAGGGGTATATGAATCCTGTACTGAAAGAAGTCACCTTACAGTTTCTTCTGTCACATATTTATTTGCAGTCCCAGAGGCAGTAGCTGGAAATTGAATGGCATACATTTTAGCACACTAATAGGAAATATAAATGTGGGCCAGCAGCAAAAGATTCAAACTGGAACATTATACTGGGGGTAAAACCAAACAGCTGAATAGAAGTTCCTTGGTTGGTTGGTTGGTTGGGTTTGTTTTTCCCTCTCAGCCAGCATAACATTAGTGCAAAGATAGTTTAGTTGTCAAAAACTATGATTTTCAAGCTGCATTTTTTCATGGGCTTTGAAGGCACTATCCATTTCATATTCTGACCTGCACCTCAGTAATTTTACATGTTAGGTTTGTGCCTGAATAAATTCATTTTACTGGGCAGCTAGACAGAGAGATTTCTCTGAATGACTTTGGCTTAGTTTAACTGCAGAGCAGGGAACCAAGCTGGGGGTTATTTTTCCAGGAATACACAGGCATAGGAGAGAAGGAAGTTGGTGAAGCTGCATAAGCTGTACTGAAAATGGAGTGAGAAAAAGAGCTAAATAAATGTAAAAAAACGTGGTGAATAGGTGACTTCCAGAAGGCAACATAACTTAGTTGCCAACTCAATGAGTGAAATCACTTGTTAATCACAGAATGCCAGAGGCCAGAAAGGACCTTGAAAGATCATCCAGTCCAACCCCCTGACAGAGTGGGGGATCACCCAGGGGAGGTCACACAGGAGCACATCTAGGCAGGTTTTGAATATCTCCAGAGAGGCAGACTCCACAACCCCCCTGGGCAGCCTCTTCCAGTCTTCTGTCACCCTCACAGGGAAAAAATTCTTCCTCATGTTTCCATGGAACTTACTGTGCCTCAACTTCCACCCATTGCCCCTTGTACTGTCACTGGGCATCACCCAGCAGAGCCTGGCTCCATCCCCTTGGCACTCACCCTGCACAGTTTATAAACATGAATGAGGTCACCCTCAGGCTCCTCCTCTCCAAGCTGAAGAGCCCTCAGCTCCCTCAGTCTCTCCCCATAAGGAGGACGTTCCACTCCCTTAATCATTTTTGTGGCTCTGTGCTGGACTCTTTCAAGCAGTTCCCTGAGGTCCTTCATGAACTGAGGGACCCAGAACTGGACACAATATTCCTGATGCTGCCTCACCAGGGCAGAGTAGAGGGGGAGGAGAACCTCTCTCAACATACTGACCACAGCCCTTCTAACCCACCCCAGAATGGCACTGGCCATCTTGGCCACAAGAGCACATTGCTTTAAGATACTTTCTGTATCTCAGTCTTATCAGCTAGACATAAGGACTAAAAGAATGCATGTTTTGTTATTTAAACAAAGTCAGATTACAGAACTGCCCTAAAATGTAGCTTCTCATAATTTTATTGTTTTCTGATTTGGGCTGTTGTCTTTTTGTTAGTTGTTTTTCAACAACACAAGAACCCCCCTGGGCCAAGGCACAGAAGCAGAGAAGTTAATACCAAAACAATGCAGCCAAGGTCAAGCAGAAGCAAGTTAGTATCTCTCCCAGAGTGAAGAAGCAAGAAGGGAAGAGAAATTGTTTTGGTACAACCAGTTTAAGTTCCTTATCTCTCCAATGGAATTGTATAGCATTATCTTTATTTTCCTTTTTATGCCCAATAGTGATTTATTTACATTTTGCTACTTTTCTGTTCAAGATCTGTGAAAATTTTAAAGGCATAGCCTAAAACTTCCACACTGTGTCCTCTGGTCTAGGTGAGCCTGCTCTGGCAGGGGAGTGGAACTGGGTGATCTCTCTCGAGGTTCCTTCCAGCCCCTAACATTCTGTGATTCTGTCATATGGCTTTATAAAAGTTTTGTGAAAGAAGTAGCTCAACCCCATATACCATTTAATATCAAAAACCTGGCTGATCAGATTTTCCTACCCCCAAAAAATAAAGAAAAAGAAAAAAAAAAGGAAGAGAAAAAAAAGAGGAAGAGGAAGAGGAAGAGGAAGAGGAAGAGGAAGAGAAAGAGAAAGAGAAAGAGAAAGAGAAAGAGAAAGAGAAAGAGAAAGAGAAAGAGAAAGAGAAAGAGAAAGAGAAAGAGAAAGAGAGAAAGAGAGAGAGAAAGAGAGAGAGAGAGAGAAAGGAAAAGAGGAAAAGAAAAAAAAGGAAAAGGAAAAGGAAAAGGAAAAGGAAAAGGAAAAGGAGGAAAAGGAAAAGGGGAAAAGGAAAAGGAAAAGGAAAAGGAAAAGGAAAAGGAAAAGGAAAAGGAAAAGGAAAAGGAAAAGGAAAAGGAAAAGGAAAAGGAAAAGGAAAAGGAAAAGGAGGAAAAGGAAAAGGAAAAGGGGAAAAGGAAAAGGAAAAGGAAAAGGAAAAGGAAAAGGAAAAGGAAAAGGAAAAGGAAAAGGAAAAGGAAAAGGAAAAGGAAAAGGAAAAGGAAAAGGAAAAGGAAAAGGAAAAGGTGTTGTGAAAACACTTTTGAGATGCCCTGGGGGAAATCTCAAATCCTCAGAGAACACCAACAAACCACTGTTTGCAGATTTGCTCTATAAAGGAAGCTAGGATGAGTGCAAATGCTTTTGCAGCCTGGATCAGACAGCTCCTTACAGCTCTAGAGGCTGCTCCCAATTTAAGGGGGGGAAAAAAAAAGTTATTCAAGAGGAAAATATTTCCCTCCCAAGGCTGTGAAGAAGAAAGATCCTCAGTGATAAGTTCTCCAGATGGAAATTAGCCCTTCACATGTAATTTGACATCTTTAAAGGAAAAGCTTCCCAGGAGAAAGCAAGATATTTGTTCCATAGATTGAACACTTGGAAAAGGAAAGGCTTGAATGAATTTGGAGGAGATGGCCACTTCAGATTGCCAGAAGATTGGCAGTGTCAAAAGAAGAAATGGAATGAAAAATACACACAAATTTAATAGTAAGAATAATAATAATAATATAAATGGTTACACCCTCCCCTTCCAAACAGATGTACTGAATTTTATTTTGCTTTAGTGACAAAATATGTTTCACTGCAGATGTGCTAGAATCCTTTTTTTTAAGAAAAAAGCAAAAAACACCAACACCACCACCAAAAAACAAAAGCAAAACCCCACACCAAAAAAACCCAACACCCCCCAAGTAAACAACAACAACAACAAACCCCACAGTACCAAATTAAAGTCCAATAAAGCTGATAAATCTTGTACCCTTCTCCCCCTTTTCAGAGCTGCCATTATTATGGCTTTGGGAAATTCTGTGTTGAAATCCATTTTGGTAAAGCACTCAAGCACATTCTTAATTTTGAGCAGCCATGAAAGCAATGGAATTATTTGCATGCTTAAAGTTTAGTGCATTCATAAGTAGCTGCTCCATCCGAAGAAGAAGCATCCCTCCATCCCTCATGAAGTCAGGAGAGTCTCTTATGCCTGAAAATAAGATGCTGCTCCTTGTATTACTACCCTGTGGAGACTAAGGTCAGAAACTGATATAAATAGATGAGGCAGTCAGGCATGCCAAAGTGCCTGATTCTAGGGCGCCTCTTGTTGAAATACCAGTAGAATGCTAGTAAGGATGCTTTTTCCCCCCCCTTATCTCTTTTCTTATTGGCCTGGGCACTTCTCACAGAAATCACAGAAACATTCAGGTTGAAAAAGCCCCTCAGGATCACCAAGTCCAACCGGAACCCTACTCTACAAGGATCACCCCTAAACCATATCCCCAAGCACCACATCCAAACCACCTTTAAACACATTCAGACTTGGCAACTCCACCACCCCCCTGGGCAGCACATTCCAATGCCTGACCACTCTTGCCATGAAAAAACATTTCCTAATGTCCAGTCTAAACCTACCCAGTCACAGCTTGAGGCCATTCCCTCTTGTTCTATCACTAATTTCCTGTGAGAAGAGTCCAGCACCAGCCTCTCCACAACCTCCTTTCAGGTAGCTGTAGACAGCAGTGAGGTCTCCTCTCAGCTTCCCCTTTCCCAAACTAACCATCCCCAGCTCCTTCAGTTGCTCTTTATTTTCCAGGCTCTTCACCAGCTTTGTTGCCCTCCTCTGCACTCACTCCAGCATCTCCACATTCTGATTTGACTTTGCTAGTGACCTTTTTTCACAATGCACAACTCTATAGGAAGAGATTAAGACTTCATGAGAAGCACTTTCAATTGCCATCACAAAGGTGTTTGAAAGGTAGCAGCTTTTAGCCACAAAGTTTTAGCATTTAAGTGACCTTGTTTCACTCAGCTTGTCAGTCTGGAGTACCTAGAGGATTATGAATTTCATTCTTTGCACCAGAGAAACAACATGGACAAGATTGGTCTCTTTCTTTCTTCTCCCAAGTAACTAGTGATGGGATGAGAGGAAATGGACTTAAGTTGTGCCAGGGGAAGTTTGCATTGGATATTAGAGGAAAATTCTTTACTGAAAGTGTGGTGAGGCATTGGTACAGGCTGCCCAGAGAGGTGGTGGAGTTGCCATCCCTGGAATTGTTCAAGAAGGATGTAGATGTGACACTTCAGGATATAGATTAGTGGCCAAGATAGTTGAGCTATGGTTACACTCAATAATCTTAAAGGTCTTTTCCAACCTTAATGATTCTATGATTCTGTTAAATTAGAGCCATGGCAGGGACTATTCTCAGAGATAAATAGTGATTCACATACCACAGGTATGGATGAGATCATGGCAAGTAAGTCTGCACCAATCCACAGAGTTAGTGTGATCCTTTACCATTTATAGGTCAGATGACAAAATGATTATGTTACTTGTTTGCCTGTGAAGAACTGGCAGGGATCTCTTGTTCTGAAGAGGGAGTCTAAGGAAGCCAGTTTGCTCCACTCTAGACAGATTTTAACATGCAGTCACAAGATGGCAAAGGTTGGTAAGCACCTCTGGAGGTCATCTTGTCTAAACCTCCCTGCTCCAGCAGAGCCATCTACAGACAGTTTCCCAGAACCATGTCCAGACTGCTGTTCATAGAATCAAAGTCACAGAATGGTCTGGGTTTGAAGGGATCTCCAAAAGTCATCGAGTCCAACCCCCTCTGCACCAAGCAGAGGCATCCTCAACTAGGTCAGGCTGCCCAGGGCTTTGTCAAGCCTCACCTTGAATATCTCCAGGGAAGGAGCCTCAACCACTTCACTGGGCAACCTGTTCCAGAGTTCCACCACCCTCATAGTAAAGAACTTCTTCCTAACATCCAATCTAAATCTGCTCTTCTCCAGTTTGAAGCCATTTCCGTCTCATCCTGTCCCTGCAGGCCTCTCCAGCCTTCCTGTAGCCCCCTTCAGGTACTGGTAGGCTGCCATTAGGTTTTCTTGGAGCCTCCTCTTCTCAAGGCTTGACACCCCCAGCTCCCTCAGCCTGTCCTTGTAGCTCCAAGCCCCTCCATTTTTGTGGCCCTCGTCTGGACCTTCTCTGTCAGGTCCATATCCTTCCTATATTTAGGGCTCCAGACCTGGACACAGTACTCCAGGGGGGGTCTCAGCAGAGCAGAGCAAAGTGGCAGAATCACCTCTCTGGATCTGTTGGCAATGCATCTTTTGATGCAGCCCAGGCTGTGATTTGCCTTCTGTGCTGCAAGCTCACAGTTAAAGAGTATTTCTTTATGTTTAGCTGGAGCCTCCTGTGCCCAGTGCCACTGGAGACCCCTGAAAAGACCCCTGGCTTTGTCCTGTTTACACCTTCCCTTCAGGTATTTATATATTGATAAGACTCACCTTGAGCCTTCTCTTTGGTAGGCTAAACACTCCCAGTTCTCTCAGCTTTTCATCATAGAAGAAACGCTCCAGTCCCTTAACCATCCTTGTGGCTATTCATTGAACTACCCAAATGTTGAATAAAGACAAATTTACAGCACCAAGGAAAAGAAAACATAAATTTTCTAAAGAAATTTCCTGTAAAGTAGTCAGTCCCAAGAAATTATTTGGAAAAACCATTTCATACTTGAACTGAGTTCTGGGAAACACATCATTCAGTTATAATCACAGTATCACAGTATCAACTAAGGTTGGAAGAGACCTCAAAGATCATCGAGTCCAACCTGTCACCACAGACCTCATGACTAGACCATGGCACCAAGTGCCACATCCAATCCCCTCTTGAACACTTCCAGGGACGATGACTCCACCACCTCTCTGGGCAGCACATTACAATGGCTAACAACTCTCTCAGTGAAGAACTTTCTCTTCACCTCCAGCCTAAACTTCCCCTGGCACAGCTTGAGACTGTGTCCCCTTGTTCTGGTGCTGGTTGCCTGGGAGAAGAGACCAACCCCTTCCTGGCTACAACCACCTTTCATGTAGTTGTAGAGAGCAATGAGGTCACCCCTGACTGTCTTTTATGGTAAATAATACAATACAGAGGACACAGCCATCCTTATTTTAGAATCTTGTACCTGTGGACAGATCCTGACCATTTTTCTGATGCCTATTTCTCATAAAGCAAGAAGGACTACCTAAAGAGGTGAGAACTTCTCATACAGGCAGATGGTAAGTAGTCTGAAGAAAATATTGTTTATTCAGGTTTGGTTGGTTTTTTTTTTTTCCCTTTGCTTCATAAGTGATTCTGCTGTCACAGGCTGGGTGCCAATAACTCAGGGTGGTGACACATGGGACTAATACAAAATGTGTTCAGTTTATAGTTAGGTTAAAATAGAAACAAAGTTGAAAACAAGCAAAGTTGAACTCAGGCAGTTGCAACTTTCCAAACTTCTCTGCACTAGTTTAGAAAGATTACTTGTGATGAAGCAAATCTGTTGGTTGTGGTGGGTGTAGAGCTCCCAGTGCAAGCTGTGAGATCTCTAGCCCAAAGAATCAATGAATCTTCTAATTGTGTCGTGCCACGTCTGTGATTTGGACTGGAATATATTCTGTGGTTTGTTTAATACACTTGCAAGCTTAAATACCAGGCATTTGTGGGATGCTCCCCTGGGATTCATCCTTAAGGTTGCTCAAATGTAGCTCCTCTTCCAGTGACCTACGTAGGAAGTGACATGAGACATGTGGTGGTTTAATTAGCAAAATGTTGGCATCAGATTAATAAAGAAGAGAATATCCTTTTCTGCAGTTTCTGTTTCATATAAATATCTCTCTCAGATCACTAGTTCCATATGGCAATTAGAAGTACTTGTTAACATAGATGTTTAGGTATATGAATAATGAAGGTTGTCTTTCTCCAAGCCTGTAAGAGCTAGGGATGGACAGACTTGCTCAGATAAAATTCAGACTTACCCACATACATATAAATATTCATCTATTTTTGAAAAGCCAAGCTTAAATTGGAAGGTTTTCCTAGTCTCATTACATTTGTTGTTGTTTTGGGGTTTTTTTGTTTGTTTGTTTGGGTTTTTTTAATGAGTATTTTGAATTAGTTTTTATTTATTTCTGCATTTTTAAAGCTTCCTTGGGAAAGAAATTCAGGATTTCATGAAAAAAAGGAAAAAGTGAAAATCACCCTTTCACAGAAATAGTCAAACCGTAATGACAGAGTTGATTACTTGCATAAGCTGTGTATAACTTATTGTAGCAGGAACCAGTGGGTACTGGGTCTTAAATAACCCCTGACAAATAAGTATAGGCTATTTCTTCAGTAACTTTGGAACACCCCTCAGAACATTAAACATTTCCTGAGTTCACATATTTTCAGTACCTTTCAAAGACAGTTTTGCACTGTTACATTTTTGACAGGTGAGTTCCCACAGTCTGCACTTCATCTATAGCATTCATAGAATCACAGAACTGACAAGGTTGGAAAAGACCTCAAAGATCATCAAGTCCAACCTGTCACCCAAAACCTCATGCCTACTAGACCATGGCACCAAGTGCCACGTCCAATCCCCTCTTGAACACCTGCAGGGACAGTGACTCCACCACCTCCCTAGGCAGCACATTCCAATGGCGACTAACTCTCTCTGTGAAGAACTTGGTCCTGACCTCCAGCCTAAACTTCCCCTGGTGCAGCTTGAGACTGTGTCCTCTTGTTCTGGTGCTGGTTGCCTGGGAGAAGGGACCAACCCCTTCCTGGCTACAGCCACCCTTCAAGTAGCAATAGGCAGCAATAAGGTCTCCCCTGAGCCTCCTCTTCTCCAGGCTTAACAATCCCAGCTCCCTCAGCCTCTCCTCATAGGGCTTGTGCTCCAGACATCTCCCCAGCCTCATCACCCTTCTCTGGACACATTCAAGAACATATCTTGAGTTCACATATTTTCAGTACCTTTCAAAGATAGTTTTGCACTGTTATCATTTTTGATAGGTGAGTTGCCACAGTCTGCACTTCATGTGTAGCATTCAGTGTTTTATTGATGGCAACAGAAGTCAGACAAATAAACATCGCTGTACACATTCAGGTGGAGCAGAACTGCAATAGGAAAATTCTTTAGGGAAACTTTAGTGTAGAGAAAGAATGAATTAAGATTGATCATGTATAATTTGTAACATTTCTTCCTGGATTATTAAAAAAAACACCACCAACACCACCAAAACCTAACTTCTTAAGTTTTTTGGGGTTTAGGCAAGTATAAACATGTTTTTCATAGTTGACACCGGAGCTTCTATGACAAAGGACAAAGGAGGTGAAACTCACTTTCTCATGAGCCTGAAAGTGGAGTTTGGGAGTATCACAATCTTCACTCCATTAAGCTTTAAATTATTCTTTGCTCTTCCTTTTCCCATTGCAAATTATTCTTAAAAGACAGGAATAGCTTTGGTGTTTGTATGTCTTCCAAAAAGCAACTTCTGGACCTAAAGTAATTCATGACAGATCTTAACAAATGGGTGATACTAAACAGCCAGGCAGAAGACTGACTTTCATGATGTGATGGATGTGGCTCTGAGCAACCTGATGTAGTGAGATGTGTCCCTGCCCATGGCAGGGGTGGTTGGAACTCGATGATCCTTGAGGTCCCTTCCAACTCTAACAATTCTATGATTCTGTGACTTAAGAGAAGTTCCTCACTTTCTCTATCCCTCTAAAAGAACTACCTGGTTTTATTGAAGAAGTTCTGTAGTCCTCTTGAAATCACAGACTAAAATATTTCAGTATCTTTCTGACAGAATTAATCCAGAGTTCTTTTTGATTCTCACATGATTATCAAGTGAATAAATTCTTCTCAGCAGTGTTCTGTGTTCAGAGCTGTGTTCAAGACTTCAGTCAGGATTCTATTCTTTTTTTTTGACATTCATCTTTTGATTACAGATACCTTGTTATCACAATAAAATAGATTGTTTCAGTTGGAAGGCAACTGCAAGGATCATCTCCTCTGGAGACTTTCAAGACCTATCTGGATGTGTTCCTGTGCGACCTGTGCTAGATGCTATGGTCCTGCTCTAGCAGGGGGATTGGACTTATTGATCTTCAGAAGTTCCTTCCAATCCCTGACATCCTGTGATCCTGTGAGCTAATCCAACTGCTGGAGATCTTCAGGTCTGATCAAGTTAAAGCTTGTTATTTAGGGCATTATTTTCCAAATGCCTCTTAAACACTGACAGGCTTAGGGAGTCAACCACCTCTCTAGAAAGCCTGTTCCAGTGTTTGATCACTCTCTTGATAACCAAATGCTTCCTAGAGTCCAGTCTGCACCTCCCCTGGTGCAGCTTTGAGCCATTCCCACACATCCTGTCACTGGGTAACAGGGGAGCTCATCACCTCCCTCTCCAGACTGCCTTCTCAGGAAACTGTAGAGACCAATGATATTTCCCCTCAGCCTTCTTCCCTCCAAACTAGACAAACCAATCACCAGATGCTCCTCATAGGATATTGCTTCCAGCCCTTTCACCAGGTTTGTTGCCCTCCTATGGATGCATTCAAGGAGTGTAACAGCCTTGCACATGTGAGGCTGCACCAGTGCTGAGTAAGTAGGATAAACACCACTTTTGGTGGTCTGATTTTGCTCTGTTTGATGCACCCCAAGATGTGTTTTACCCTCTTGGCTGCTGGGGCACACTGCTGACTCTTGTTGAGCCTGTCATTGACCAGCGCCTCCAGATCCATTTCTGCAGGGCTCCTCTCCAGCCACTCCTCTCCCAGTTTATAGTCATGCCTAGCATCAGGCTTCCCCCGCCCATTTTTGTCTATCTCTTTGCTTGTTTATTGTCAGGGCAGTTGAATGGCTTTTGCAGAACTTTAAATTGCCTGCTCAATGTATCAAATGTATCTACAGCTTCCTGAAAAGAGGCTGTAGACAAGTGGGGGTTGGTCTCTTCTCCCATGCAACCATCAACAGAACAAGAAGACACAGTCTCAAGCTGTGCCAGGGAAAGTTTAGGCTGGAGGTGAAGAGAAAGTTCTTCACAGAAAGAGTAATTGGCCATTGGAATGTGCTGCCCAGGGAGGTGGTGGAGTCACTGTCCCTGCAGGTGTTCAAAAAAGGTTTGGATATGGCACTTGGAGCCATGGTTTAGTTGTCCTGAGGTGTTAGGTATTAGGTAATAAGTTGGACTTGATGATCTCTGAGGTCTTTTCCAGCCTGGTTGATTCTGTGATTGTGTGAAACGATCTTCGCATGCAATGAAATTGCTTTATTTAGATCTCCCCCTCACCACCACCAGGCATTCACCCCCAAAGGGAGGCAGCCCTCTTTCTCTGTTCTTAAATGAATGTAGGTTAGCAAGAGCATTCTTCAAAGGATTTGTGTGACACTGACAGGACATTCAATTAAATGATGATACTTGCAGAAGCTTTCAAACACTGTGCCACAGGATATGGTCCACGTTGTTATCTACATAAAACCATAACCTCAAAGGAGAGCAGATCTTCAAGGCTGGTTTTCTCAGATCCCATGTCACTTATATAAGTTAGAAATTTAAATCTTGGGCAGTAAGTTAAAATACTTGGGGTTAGATTTAATTAAAAAATGATAAAGTGTTGGTTAGTGTTGGTTACTGCACACAGGCACAACGTAGGCTTCCACTATTTTTCTGTCTAGTCATCTCATCCTGCTGTGTTATGCCACTGCTCTTCCAATTTTGATCTTGGTGAACAAAGGCTTTTCTATGTTCTGAACTCCAGCAGTTAATATAATAGTGATTCTGTTACAAAGGTAAGAGGAGAATAAAATAATCAGATTTTCTTCCCTTTCCCCCCCCCCTCCCCTTGTAACCTTGGTCAATGTTTGAAGGCAAATTCCAGGAACAGAAAGGTTAGCTTCATCTTCATCCAAAGAGGTCTTCATGAACTGCCTGCCTTTGAAATCAATAGGACTTTGTAAGATTCATAAATGGTATTTGCAGGGAGTAATTGCAGGGTCAAGGAACAGAGTGTCAGAGCACTTACCTCTGAGATATTTCTCCGTGCCTATCTGTTAGCAGCAACAAAAAGTGCTCCTTTCATTTTCTTCCAGTAACTGGGCCTTTTTAAATAGATGAAGGAAAATAAAACATGAATTCATTCTTACTCAGATTTGAATTGAATGAATAGAACTAATGTATAATCTTCTTTCTGCAAAGTGATAAATATTTACAGTGTGTAATGAGATTTTGTGTCAAAATTTGATGGTATTTATTGTGTTTTAATAAAAGCAGATTTGAAAATGTTAGTTTTATTAAAGAAAAGAAGTGTTGAAAGTATTGCCTTTTTCACATTTGCTTTTTCTATGGAGACCTTATATTCAAAGACAGATTTTGAGCTAACCACATTACTATGGAAATCAGTTACAACAGAATAGAAATAGTATGAAATAATGAAAACATTAATGCTTCTTTACATCTTGTTTCATTTATTTATCAGTTACACTCTCTTTTTTTTTTTTCCCTGTGTTATTAATGCTCACAAATTTCAATCTTAAAAAGGTGGTTGTTTTGTTTTTTTTTTCTTTCTCATCATTTCATTACTTGATTCAAATTTCCTGAAATTATGACAAGAAACAGGCATTTCAGACATGTCAGCCATCTGAAAGTTAAGGCCCCTGCCACATGCAGTGTCCAAGTTACGTGCTACACAGGTATTCGTGTCTCAGTGAAGAAAGGTTTTTGAATCACAGAATCATAGAATAGTCCAGGCTGGAAGGGACCTCCAAAAGTCATCCAGCCCGACTTCCCCGCAGTCAGCAGGGACATCCCCAACTAGATCATGCTGCCCAGGTCCTTGTCAAGCCTCATCTTGAATATCTCTAGGGAAGCAACCTCAACCACCTCCCAGGGCAACCCATTCCTGTGTTCCACTACCCTCATAGTAATGAACTTGTTCCTAATATCCAATCTAAATCTACTCTTATACAGGATCACAGGCTCGCAGGATATTAGAGGTTGGAAAGGACCTCCAGCGATCATCGAGTCCAACCCCCCTGCCAGAGCAGGACCACAGCTTAAAGCCACTGCCCCTCATCCTGTCACTGCAGGCCTTTGTAAACAGTCTCTCTCCATCCTTCCTGTAGCCCCCTTCAGGTCTTCCTGAAGCCTTCTCTTCTCCAGGCTGAACCCCCCAAGCTCCCTCAGCCTGCCATTGTAGCAGAGGTGCTCCAACCCCCTGATCATTTTTATGGCCCATCTCTGGACCCTCTCCATCAGGTCCATGTCCTCCCTATACTGAATCACAGAAACACAGAAGCATTCAGGTTGGAAAAGACCCTCAGGATCACCAAGTCCAACCCAGAACCTTACTCTGCAAGGGTCACCCCTAAACCACATCCCTAAGTACCACATACAAATAGCCTTTAAACACATCCAGGGTTAGGGACTCAAACCACCTCCCTGGGCATCACATTCCAGTGCCTGACCACTCTTGCCAGGAAAAAATGTTTCCTAATGTCCAGTCTAAACCTACCCAATTACATCTTGAGGCTGTTCCCTCTTTTCTATCACTAATTACCTGTGAGGAGAGACCAGCAGCTGCCTCTCCATAACCTCCTTTCAGGTATTTGTAGACAGCAATGAGGTCTCCCCATTTGAGGGCTCCAGATGTATTGTTGCTAGAAACAGGCTGTATCCTCTCTCCTCAATGTTGATTCCAGTCATCAGTTCCTTCCAAACTGACTTATGGCAGTACCCTAACATATACTGCCATTAAGTAATCTGCTTGGTCTATAAAGCTCAGCTTTCTTGGTCATTGAAGATGCATTACTCAAAGTATCAGAGCACAGGTGCTGAGTGCTTGAAAATATCTTCCATTTGTACCAAACTTTTAATCATTTAATGTTTTGCTAATAGAGGAGTGATCAGCCTTGCTTTTAAAAGGCTAACCACTCTAGGCAAACTTTAAACTACTTCAATGATATTTAGTTTCCACATGATGTAGCTGCAAAACCTCGCTGGCCAGTAAGGCAGCATTATTTATGTTAGATTAGTAAACCTTTTCTGAAAGGACAAATACATGAGAAAAGGAGGTTTTGATGCATGTAAAACAAATATAAAGGAGGGAAAGAGACAACAAAAGGTAGTGGACATGCAAAAGGTAGGCCATTTTGCACAGTAATTCTTATATTTTGCTATAATTTCATGCCTGCACATGTATGTGTGCATATACACATGTAACTTTAGAGAGGCATTTTTGCTTCAGGCAGACAGAAGAAAAACCTCTTACAGCATCCCTTTAACTGGCATGAAGCCAGGCATGCTCATTTTCTGCAGCTGGCATGAAAATAAACTCATTTTTCCAGAAGTGACCCCCATTATTTCATTTTTTCTCCTAGCTCCCAACAAGTTGATGAGCTATAATACAAAGCAAAGCAATTAATTGTTAGATGGCATCTTTGTTAGAGTAGTAGTGGCGATGAGCAGTTGGGGAGGAGGAAATAGGGTTGAACATGTGGTAAAATAAAGATTTTTTTCCAGCAGAATAAATGACTAAAATGGTCTCAGATAGAAGTTACATACTATTTACTTATGGGAGAGGAAGGAAAGAGATGTCTTAACATAAAGAAGACTAGAAAATTCTCAGTTCATTGAGAAAGCTTTTCTTCCCAGGCTTTTTTTTTTTTTTGTGGGGGACAAGGGAGGTTTATGTTTCGTTTCTGCCTAAATCTCCCTTTTTCACTTGAAATCCAAGTTGCAGTTTTGGTAAAAATGGACTTCTCTTCTAAGAAGAAGTGTTCCATAGTCCTGTTCTGCAACCAAAAATAGCCAAACAGAGCAGGCACTCAATCCATCAAAGTTAAACCTTCTGTGGGCTGATACCAGACACTGCTTGAACTTCCTTCTTCACAGGAAGTCCACCAAGCCAGTAGATTTAAAGAATAGACTTTTGTTTTATTTCCTGTTGAAATTTGTTCCACTCTTTATCAGTAATTGATTGGAATTGTGTTTGAAGTTCATTTTCTCATCCTGTTTAAGCATTGCAAGCATGAGTTGTTCTGTTGTTACCTGAAGTTTCTTCTCTCTCTTTTTTTCTCTGTATTTCCAATGCTAAAAGTGTACAGAAAATTCCAAGAAATACATAAGTCTAGTCCTGAACTGTGGACAGTTCACAGAAGGCCAAACCAAGTCAAAAGATAAGGTAATATAAATCAAGTTAGGAAGACCCTAACACAAAACTGCATCGTCTTTGGAAGTAGAGATGACAACTGTTGTTGACTATTACAGAAGGGATGAAGGGATGAATGTTATGGCAATGAATAACAAGACAGACAGTGCTTCCTTTAGAGGACACAGTAGACATAATTTGCAGGCATTTCCATGAAGTCCAGAAGATGATCCAGAATATAATCCTTTAGAGGACATGGCAGAAAGGGGCAGAGCCCGGTGAAGCAGGAATGTAATGTGAGACCTTCTTTTTAGTGGTAGTATGGTTAATATGGTCAGGTTAAAACAGGTGGTTTTTAATCCTTTTCATTTCTTTCCCTTACTGGGTGCACAGTTGAAGGGTAGAAATGGTGTGGGGTCATTAAGCCAGGGACCAAAAGGGTGTTTAAAATGGGGTGCTGCTACCAAAGCTCGTCAGACTATGACTTTAGGTGCCATCACGCAGGCCACATTTCTTTCCATGGTCAAAGAGCTAAAACCATTTCCTTCCCTGCATCTACACAAAGAGACAAAGGATCCATTTGGAGCAGGTAAGTTGCTGTATGAGAACTTGGGGTCTAAAACATCTCTTCACTTAAGAACTTTTATTTTACTGCTTAATTGTAGATCTTTGGAAGTTCACCAAACTCTCTTACTATAAATGATGTGTTAATATTTCTCTTGGTACTTGTAGAAGAAGTTATCTTAACGAGAAGTGATTTTACTTACCTGAGGTCCTTCCTCAATCTCTAAATAAGTAAAGCTTCTGTATGACTGTCTTGAAACTGGACTAAAGAGACTGTACTCCAGGCATAGGGGAGACAGTCTGGTGTCTGCATACAAGGTTCTAATTATCTGAGATAGCTGAACTGAAGCAGATGTGGTGTTTGGAACAGCTGCCTTCTACAAGATCATCTAAGAATCAAGATTTTTACTTTTTTTTAATCCTTTTCATACTGTATCTTTTGATACATCTGGCAAACACAACCACTCCAAACCACTAACAGGTTGAATACAAGTTTCTGTTTTCAGTGGTGTGCAGTAATAAGCCAAGGAACAATGGATACAAACTTGAGCATAGAAGGTTTCAACTCAACATGAACAGAAACTTCTTTACAGTGAGGGTAACGGAGCACTGCAACAGGCTACCCAGAAAGGTGGTGGAGTCTCCTTCTCTGGTGCTGTTCAAGACCCAGCTGGATGCATTCCTGTGCAGATTCCCCTGGGTGATGCTGCTCTGTCAGGGGAGTTGGGCTCAAGGATCTCTGGAGGTCCCTTCCAACCTCTAACGTTCTATGACTCTAAGCGAGAATGTTTTCTGTCTTGCTGAGAACTGTTTGAATTAATTCATATGTCTGCAGAAACATTGAAGATTGTCAGAAATGTGGAACTTACTTGGTATAAGTCCATGAACATAAGAATTATAGTCACTAATTGCAGGTGCATCAGTGAAGAAGGACCATGGCAGTAATCTCTGTTTGGTCCTTCACATACTGGTAGAAAACACATTCCTGAGGAAACGCAACAACAACAAATGGAAAGACTGATACCTTTCAGCAGTCTCTGATGGAAAACAGTTGTTCCCTCCTTGGACACAGATCACCAGGACACTTGAAAAAGAAAGGAGGGGGAGAAAGAGTTCTACAAAATGCTCATGAAGGGGCAGTGATGCTGCTTCTTCCCTGTAACGTGGCACAGAAGGGACGAAAGACCTGCAGGCTCTCTCTAGTAGAAAATCCACTTACAAGAGCAGTAGTAGCACAGAAGGCAACAATTAGCTGAAAACAAGAACTCATTTACTGTTTACCCAAAGAGATGGCACCAGGAATATTGACTGTGAGATTCTGCTTTAAGAAAGAAAGCCTCTTCCTCCTCTAATTGGAACAGTGCTCTCTATTAAGATGCTATGAAAACTTTGTCAGCATTGTTATTCTCTTTGGTAAAAAGCCTGCTACGTGGTAGGACTTTCAGAGGAATCACAGGATGTTAGGGGTTGGAAGGGACCTCTGGAGATCATTGAGTCCAAACCCCCCTGCCAGAGCAGGACCATGGAATCTAGTGCCGGTCACACAGGAACACATCCAGATAGGTCTTGAAAGTCTCCAGAGACTCTTACAACACTACTAAGACAGACTACCTAAGGCTACACAGTTGCAAACAGTTCCTGAGGAAAATGTACTTGACTAGTCCCCATACAGTCAATCTCAATCTTGTGAAGTCACAGAAGTAAGTTAGAATACATAGAATACATAGAATAAACCAGGTTGGAAGAGACCTTCAAGATCATCGCGTCCAACCCATCAACCAATCCAACACCGCCCAAACAACTAACCCACGGCACCAAGCACCTCGTCAAGTCTTCTCCTGAACACCTCCAGTGATGGCGACTCCACCACCTCCCCAGGCAGCCCATTCCAATGTGCAATCACTCTCTCTGTATAGAACTTTTTTCTAACATCCAGCCTGAATCTCCCCTGGTGCAGCCTGAGACTGTGTCCTCTTGTTCTGGTACTGCTTGCCTGGGAGAAGAGACCAACATCCGTCTGTCTACAACCTCCCTTCAGGTAGTTGTAGAGAGTAATAAGGTCACCCCTGAGTCTCCTCTTCTCCAGGCTAAGCAACCCCAGTTACTTATGTGCACAAGATTTACAGATCAGAAAAAATCACAGTGGAAGGACACAACAATGTTGTGTGAAGTGAGGGAGCACACATAAAGAATATGGTATTGGTAAAAATACTGGATAATGCCTGAGAGTTACTTTGTAAGACAATAAAGTAGGAATTCTTCTTATTTTTTCCCCTGTGGTTTTAAAATATCTACAATAATAAGCCAAGGAACACCAGGTACAAGCTGGAACATAGAAGATTTCAGCTCAACATGAGGAGAAACTTCTTTACAGTGAGGGTGATGAAGCATTGGAGCAGGCTGCCCAGAGGGCTTGTGGAGTCTCCTTCTCTGGAGACTTTTAAAACCTGCCTGGCTGCATTCCTGTGCAGACTACCCTGGGTGATGCTGCTCTGGCAGCAAGGGTTGGACTAGAAGATCTCTGGAGGTCCCTTCCAACCTCTTCTGGCCTGTGATACTGTGATTTCCAGAACTAGTCACGATGTGCACATGGCTTTGCTCTTGTGATAAATTCATCCAAACTTCAAGTGACAAAATTACAAGTAAGGAAATAATGCAAAGGTTGTGAAAACTTCAGCCTGTCAAGGAGAGAGTTGATCTGCGTACATTGTGCTCCACTGAGTTTCCTCTCCTTTGTTATCAGCCTGAGATTTGCCACTGGATCAGAGCACTGATCCATCTTGTCTATAATGTTTTGCCTGTGGGAGCAGCTAATACCCTAGAAAGTAGCCAAACAAAAGATCATTAATTTTGTTAGTAGTGCTCTCTGTAGTGATTCTGCTTGACTTTTCTTCTGATGGTCTTATCTTATTTTATCACATGTGGGTGACATTTTTGTTCTGATACCTGGTGCAAATCAAGCCATTTTGGTAAAGAACAATACAAAGCAGATCAGTGGTTGTGTGCTGAGACAGACAGGCTGACTGTCTTGGCTGGCATAAACCAATGTAGTTGCAGGAGGGCTAAGTTATTTTACCCCAGATAAGAATCTCTTTATTGTGTCTCTCAGAATAAGCCTTTATTGAACAAAGCCCAAAGGGGGAAGGAGAACGATGGAGAGGAGGAGACCAAAAGGTACGCAGGGCAGAAGTACACAAAACCCTCTTCCCCTATCACTGATTACAAATTATTATACAAGCTGAGCCCCATATTGTATACTTCATTTACAGTAATTGTACAACAGCTGTATAATAGGTGTAGTTTAAGGTATGAGTGTTGCTCAGAGTGTAGCTTAAATGTCCACAGTGCGATGTGAATATGAATATGAATGGTCCTGACTGCATAGTAATTGGTGGTATTATGGGAGTGAATGGAAAAGCTACATATGGATGAATGGGTGGGGCTAGGGAAGGGTGCAGCACAAGAGACTAATGGTAGATTTTATTTTCTCACATAGATGCCTTTTGCTTTAAATAATTAGCCGGCGGCAGTAGAAGCAAATGCAAAGCAAAAGAAGGAGCCCAGTTTGGCACGCTGAAGCTCTGTACTCATTACATTAAATCATTCCAATTTCCCTTTCTTCACCCCACCTCCCTACCTACCTATCGATCCATTTGCATTAAACTCAGAGCAGGAACAACAGAAAAGTTCTAACCTCGGGGAGGCTGGGGGCTAGGGGTGGGGGGAATGGAAAAGGGTTTTGAGAATACAATAGCATTAAAACTAAACCATGGTTGTAAAATGTCTTAGCACTGAGGAAAAAAAACAACAAAGCCTGGAATGAAACTTTTTTGATTTTTCTTTTCCTTTTCTTTTGCACACATGCTTCTGGTTTATGTGTGTTGCTGTTAGGGTGGTACAAGATGAGAGGTGTAGGCTGCTGAGAGATAATGATGCTTTAGGTCTCAGAGCTAAGAAGAGATTCACATTCTTTTCTCTTTTGTTTTTTTTTTGTAAATTCAAGTGCATAGAGCTGTCTGTGCAATACAGCTTTGAGACTGCACTTACCAGGTAAATTATGACATTTGGACAAGGAGGTGGTGGAGTCACCATCGCTGGAAGTGTTTAAAAGGAGACTGGATGAGGCACTTGGTGCCATGGTTTAGTTGATTAGGTGGTGTTGGGTGATAGGTTGGACTTGATGATCTCAAAGGTCTTTTCCAACCTGGTTAACTCTGTATTCTGTATTTGGGAAGTTTATTGCTCTATAAAAAATGCTAAGCAAGAATTTAACTTCAGGGCAGGAGAGTGGCTTAAGCTTTGTGAATTATTTTGCAGGCCCACATATAACCAATTATATTGACAGTTCATATGAACTCAAAGGCTGATCCCTCGTGTGTTAGCACTTCAGGAGACTCCAGTTTTTTGCTCACCTGTGGTGGGTTGAAATTAGAATGGAATGGAATGGAATGGAATGGAATGGAATGGAATGGAATAGAATAGAATAGAATAGAATAGAATAGAATAGAATAGAATAGAATAGAATAGAATAGAATAGAATAGGATAGGATAGGATAGGATAGGATAGGATAGGATAGGATAGGATAGGATAGACCAGACCAGGTTGGAAGAGACCTTCAAGATCATCACCCATCAACCAATCCAGCCCACCTAAATAACTAAACCATGGCACCAAGCACCCCATCAAGTCTCCAAAGGCATTACCAAATTACCAATTACCAAAGGCATTATTTGGACCTTATCCTCACTTTCACTTTTACATCCAATGGTAGCTTCTTTACATTCTACACCTTTTCTACTCAACCTGTGGAAAATTTTCCTAGGCATCAGCCTGAGACTGCCACATCACCCAGGACATGTACTCACCTCCACAACTGTTTGCAGACGAACCTTAGGAATCTGATTCTGCATTATAGGTTGCAGGGCAAAGCTGCACAGTAGGAAGCAGCACATTATAAGCCAGTTGAAGCTCATTGTGTAGCGCATGCAGACTGGAAATAGATTTTGTGTTAAAAACTTGACACATTTGTGTTGTGTGTATCACTGATCCTCCAAATCTTCGTTGCTTTGGTAATTTCTCTTTTTGTTTTTTTTTTTTCCCCCTGTTTCACCAATTTCCTTAAAGATGGCATTAAACCCAGAAAGCCTGGAATTGCATCTTCCTACCTATTAAAAGAATTCCGAGGAATAAACACGGCAAAATTTAATTACCACCATTCATAGCGGTGAAAAATGACAGTGGATGGCAAGAAAGAGGGGTCACTCTTGCTCACTTCTTTTTTGAGACAATCTTTGTTTACCTAGTTCCCAAGTGTTAAGAGCCTGTAGGGTACATTTGCATAGGATAACTAACATATACCACACCATTTTCACGTCTGCAAGTACACGTGAGTAACCGTAATTACACGTGACACCAATTACTCTATTACTTTGTATTAAATTATAATGGAAAATTCCACTAGAGAATTGAAGCCTAATTGCATCTTAATTTGCATATTTTTGCATATTAATTACATCTCAGATGAATAATAAATTTCAGCAGATTTTTAATTTATGCACAGACACAAAAACAAGTGGAGAAATAATTTACAAAAAAATACCAGCAACTATTACTTAGGGCATTCAACTAATTTTGCTTAGTTTAGCAAAACAAAACTTGGTTTGTTTAATATGGCATCTTTAGGCTGATTGCTGTTTATTGCACAATATGTCAGTTTTGAAGCAGAGAGAGAAGCTGAGTCCTTTTATTGAGAGAGAGAGGGGGGAGAAAAAAAATGTTAATTTACAGCATTTTAAGTTGAGGAATTTCACACTTTTGAACAAAATGTTTGGAGGACAGTGCTATTTAATTAATTTGAGAATGGGCTTAATTGTGAGAGTTTTTGTTGTGTGGTTTTGGTTGGGTGTTTTTTTTTTTTTAACTCATAAGACATCTTATTTCATTGCAATTTTTTTTTTTTTTAATGAAGGAATAAAAAATAGAATTTTAGAAGGAAAAAAAAAATCTTGATGAGGAGGAGTCTCTGTCAATCAAATGTGGAATGTTTTCTTGTTTAAAGGCAGCGGTGAAGCAACCGCAATTTTGATGACTATTAGTTTCACACAAAGGGCAAAATTAAGGCCAGGAAATGTGTGGAATTTTAAATCAACATATATTTAAATAATTCTGGAGGTATTGTGTTTGTTTCAGAGTCATTTTATATACTAGGGGGGTGGGAAATATAGCTGCATAAGGAAAATGCACAAAAACTGAACTGGAACCTGCAAAGCTTTCTGTAAGTTTAGAGGCAAGATAATGAAAAGCGTTACTTTTATGATGTTCAGCTGGACTACTCACATATATATATAGTCAGGCAGGAAAGAATGGAGTCTATAACCTTCTTTGCTCTTACTTGCCTACCAAGTTTCCTATTTGTTCTAGGGGAAAAAAAATATATTTTGTATGCCTCTAGCTTATTTAAAGAAAAAAACCATCAGCAGTACAAATTTCACAGAAAGACTTCCATGAATTTCAGCCACCTCAGCAATATACGTGCTGCTTTTCAATCTAGCTTGTAAAACTGAAGTCCCTTTACAGTGTCATTCATCTCAAACTCCAATTTGGTATTACACCTTTTGCCACAGTCAATCTGGGACTGGATGTGTGAGGAACCATTCTGTTGATCGTTTGCCAAATCGTACAAAAGGAGTGGACGTCAATGCATCAGGCGGCTGCCTTCTCCTTTGCTTCTGAAAAACCCACCCTGGTACATGAGCATATATTTCTTCCAGGTTATTTAGGGGTTCTGTCCCTGTAGGGGCTGGAAGTCCACTCTGTGTGTATTCTGCCGCAGTATCCTGGATTTCTCAAGTTGCAGTGGTCTGCTTACAAAAAGAAAGAACACTTCTCAGCACCTTTACATCGTATCAGTTGTGGATCATTTTCACTTGTCAAGCAGGACTGTGAGCCGATGAACACCGAGCTATTCTTTTTATTTCTTTCTTTATTTTACAGTGTCATGTTTCAAAAAGAGAAAAGTTTTCTCTTTCGTTACCAAGCGTCGAATACGGCCAATGTGTACTCGTTAGGATGTCTATTGCTGTCCTGTCTCTGATTTGGTATCAGGCGCCTGTCGCTTGGTTCCATCTGCACAGCACGCCAAATCCCATCAGTAGTACCATCTTTAGCACCTTTCCTGTTAAAAGTTAAAACAGTTTCGCTTTCAAAAATAGCATTCTAATGAGGATGGAGATTGTCCTTTTACTTTCTGAGCGTCCCATTTGGCAGAGTTCAGCGACGCTGAGGGAAATCACACGGAAGGAGCTGAAGCGGGGAGAGGCATCTTCAACTGTTAAACAACAGCTCCCTCTCGTGGACATTGTAGGCTACTGCAGATTGCGAAATGCACCAGGAGGGTCACGGCGTTGTTCAAGAAATCAATTTTACTTCTTCCGTGTACCAGCTACGAGATAAGTGCTTGCAGAGCGGAGAAACAATGCTCCTGACAAACCCTACAGTTACCAAAATCAGTTGCAAATGCAGCGGGAAAGCAAGGTCTTTTCTGCAGTGCTTTGCAAGGAGATGTATTTCTTTCCTTCTTCTCTTTTAGGCATTGAGACTGTGGGAACAGATACTTATTAGTAACTTTATAATAGAATTAATACGTTTATAATAAAATTAATACACTTATAATAAAATTAGTACGTTTATAATAAAACTAGTAAGTTTATAACAAAATTAGTAAGTTTATAATAATCCTTTTTAAAAAGTTTAAAATATTTTATTCAGTGCTCAGCTGAAGAATAGAATAGAATAGAATAGAATAGAATAGAATAGAATAGAATAGAATAGAATAGAATAGAATAGACCAGGTTGGAAGAGACCTTCAAGATCAAAATCCAGCATTTCATTTCAGTAAAATACAAGTTAAGGTAAATAACTTGGTCAAATGAGATTATGATGGATAATATGTTTTGCAACATCAGCCTTTGACATCTTGAGATCTTTTTTCATCATGCAATACAGAAAAGCCTGGCTCCCCTTCTGGGATTTGCAGGTGAGAAGTAATTCCTGTACTCTGGAGTGAGTGTGGGAATTCAGTTCCTACAGTATCTTTCTCCCTTGAATGCTCACTGGTGTATTTGAGAAAAAGCTTATCTACTTTTACCTTCCTTAAAGTGGTGTTATTTAGTTCTTACACTGACTACCTCTGCAAAATCATGTTGCTTTCTCACTTTCTAGCTAGCCCAGTACTACACAGGACACTGTGCACAAAGCAGAAGTGAACCTACCAGTGTATCTTCTGTATCCGTTTGTCCTAACTAATTCCATTTTAATCTTCTGCAAATCTGCTTGGCTCAGAATGTCAACACTCTCCTGCTTTGTTCTGGAAATCAGGAGCAGGTTGGAACTGCCCTCTTGAAGAGATGCATTTAAAAACAGTTTGTGTTCTCTCTTTTACAATCAACCCTTTAACAAGTGCTAGTACAAAAGCTCGAGGTTTGATGACAAGTAGTATTTTCCTAGGTAGAATTTGCATTATTTGACCCACACGAAGACAAGTAGGAAGGAGAGGTATTTAAAATCTATGATTCTCGCTACATCTCCTTGATTCTATGATTCTGTGTGCTATCCTGTACATTTCAGGAGCACCATGCTAAGAGGCAATCTTGCAATGGCAACAGAAATCAGTCTTGGTAAGAGGCATAGCAAAATTGTTGGAATGAGGCTTGAATCCAAATCTAATGATTTTAATATATGTGAGCATCTTGCACAGTTTTGAAACGATTCTGAGGAAGGAAGAACATGGTAAGGCTAAGGAAGTGCTTATGCTGACCTTATTACTCTCTACAACTACCTGAAGGGAGGTTGTAGACAGGCGGATGTTGGTCTCTTCTCCCAGGCAGTCAGTACCAGAACAAAAGGACACAGTCTCAGGCTGCGCCAGGGGAGGTTTAGGCTGGATGTTAGGAAGAAGTTCTATACAGAGAGAGTGACTGCCCATTGGAATGGGCTGCCTGGGGAGGTGGTGGAGTCACCATCATTGAAGGTGTTCAGGAGGAGACTTGATGGGGTGCTTGGTGCTATGGTTTAGTTGTTTAGGTGGGTTCGATTGGTTGACGGGTTGGACGCGATGATCTTGAAGGTCTCGTCCAACGTGGTTTATTCTATATATTCTATGTATTCTATTCTATGAAATAAAACCAAAACAACTGCCTGGGAGTTGGGAAATAAAAACCACAGATCCTCATACAAAGTTTACTGGAAGCTGAAGGAGCATTCTGTGAAATGCTGTTGCATGCTTGCCCTATCCTTGTATCCTAGTACTGAATCTTGCTAGAGAGAAGATCCTGTGCCAGGCTGGAGCACAATAGTAATATTTTTTAGAACAATTACTAATATTCAAGAAATTAAATATCCCACAGATAGCCAACAAACAAAAAAGAAATAGTTTTAAACTGATAAAAATCCAGTGCAGCTACTGAAATGAATTTAGCACAGTTTGGGAGGGTGGATTAAATTGTAGCATACTGTAGAATATCTTTGTCAGTTTTCCAAATGGAAAGGAATTTGCATGGAAAAAAAAAAAAAATCTGGGTGCAATTCACATTTTTTAATATAAATGTCTAAATTGAAGTCAGAGAGAGAACTTTTAAAGCAATTACTCTAATTGGTATAGGTGCATGAACATCAGACTTATAGTCACTAATTGCAGGTGCATCAGTGAAGAAGGACCATGGCAGCAGTCCCTCTTTGGTCCTTTACCTGCTGGTAAGAAAACACATTCCTGAGGAAATGCAACAGCAACAAATGGAAAGACTGATGACCTTTCAGTAGTCTCTGATGGAAAACAGTTGTTCCCTCCTTGGACACAGATCACCAGGACACTTGAAAAAGAGAGGGAGAGAAAGGGCTCTACAAAATGCTCATGAAGGGGCAGTGATGCTGCTTCTTCCCTGTAACATGGCACAGAAGGGACGAAAGACCTGCAGGCTCTCTCTAATAGTAAATCCACTTACAAGAGCAGTAGTAGCACAGAAGGCAACAATTACTCAGCTGAAAACAAGAACTCATTTACCATTTACCCAAGGAGATGGCACCAGAAATATTGACTGTGAGATTCTGCTTTAAGGAAGAAAGCCTCCGCCTCCTCTAATTGGAACAGTGCTCTCTATTAAGATGCTATGAAAACTTTGTTAGCATTGTTATTCTCTTTGGTAAAAAGCCTGCTACATGGTAGGGCTTTCAGAGGAATCACAGGATGTTAGGGGTAGGAAAGGGACCTCTGGAGGCCATTGAGTCCAAACCCCCCTGCCAGAGCAGGACCATGGAATCTAGCAAAGCTCACATAGGAATGCATCCCGATGGGTCTGGAAAGTCTCCAGAGAAGACTCCACAACCTCTCTGGGCAGCCTCTTCCAGTGCTCTGTGATCCTCACAGTGAAGTTCCTCCTCATGTTGAGGTGGCACCTCCTATGATGCAGTTTATATCCATTACCCCTTGTGCTATCCCAGGGTGCAACTGAGCAGAGCCTGTCCCCTCCCTCTTGACACCCAGCCCTCAGATATTTAGGAATATTGATTAAATTCCCTCTCAGTCTTCTCCTTTCCAGACTAAACAAGCCCCAGGGCTCTCAGCCTCTGCACATCAGGCAGTGCTCCAGTCTCTTCAGCATCCTTGTAGCCCTCTATTGGACTCTCTCTAGTAGTTCTCTGTCCCTTCTGAACTGGGGAGCCCAGAACTGGAGGGAATATTCCAGGGGAGGTCTCACCAAGTCAGAGTAGAGGGGGAAGAAAACCTCTCTGGATCTGCTGGACACAGTCCTCTGAATGCACCCCAGGATCCCATTGGCCTTCATGGCCACCAGGGCACATTGCTGTCCCATGCAGAACTCGTTGTCCACCAGCCCTCCCAGGTTCTTCTCCACAGGGCTGTGCTCCAGCAGATCACCTCTCAACCTGTCCTGATGCAGTTTATTCTTCCTTCCCAGATGCAGGACTCTGCACTTATCCTTGTTGCACCTCTTCAGGTTTCTCTCTGCCCAGCTCTCGTTCTGTCTATGTCTCACTTTTGACATTTTTAATTTGTCCTTACTAACTTCATGTAATGTTGCACAGACAGAATAGGAAACCAATAATGCAAAAGTCGTTATGCTGCAAGTCGTGCTGTGGCACTCTGTGCAGCCACAAGGTATTTATTCAAAGCCTTGAACATAAGCTTTGCCTATAAAGTGTGGAAGAAGGTGTGTCAATGCTTCTTCAAACTGCTTTATCCCTGTTCTGATTAACTCAAAATTAGAAGTTAATTCTTGGCCTCTTTTCAGAAGGTGAACTGTAAGCATCGGTTCGCAGGGTTTTATGATGTGGAAGTCTAGCTTCAGGGAAATGAATTAGAATAACAACTCATTTCACACAGGAGTATCATACATATAACTGAATCCTAATTTCCCTCCTTTTTAACTCTAATTGCCCCATTTCACTGTACTATGCACCTGTAATACTGGAGATAAATAGGCTTCTTTGAGGCTCTAATGGCAATTTTTGTCATCCCTGTCCGCGCCAGGAGCATCCTGTCTGTTTCCACTAGCAACAGAAGATGAAAATGATTAATTGTAAACCTGGGGCAGCCCTGCCTTATGTAGGCGTGCTCTTGCCCAAGTGACCAAGCTGAAGTGACTCAAATGAGTTTTGAAGTGTAGAACTTGCATGATATGTTTCAAATTTAGGCTGTTTCTGTGTTTCTCTCAACTTTTGTGTGCTAGATACAAAAGTTTTGTGAGATATCTCATGTGCATTAGTGTGTCCAGCAGGTCTAGGGAGGTTCTGCTCCCCCTCTACTCTGCCCTGCTGAGACCACACCTGCAATACTGTGCCTAGTTTTGGGCTCCCCAGTTCAAGAGAGACAGAGACCTTCTGGAGAGAGTCCAAAGGAGAGCCACAAGGATGATTAGGAGACTTGAGCATCTCCTCTATGAAGAGAGACGGAGTCCTGCGGCTGTTTAGTCTTGAGAAGAGAAGACTGAGACAGGCTCTGACCACCCAACCAGGATGAAGATGTTGATGAATTATTCTATAGGCAGGTAGAAGCTGTCTCAAGATCACCAGACTTTGTTCTTATGGGTGATTTTAACCTGCCTGATATCTGCTGGGAACTTAACACAGCAGAGAGGAGGCAGTCCAGAAGGTTCTTAGAGTGCATGGAGGATACCTTCTTTTCACCGCTTCTGTGTGAGCCTACCAGGGGTAAGGCTTTGCTTGACCTTCATTTTACAAACAGAGAAGGACTGGTGGGAGATGTGGTGGTTGGAGGCTGTCTGGGGTCCAGTGACCATGAAACAATTGAGTTTTCAATAAGCAGTCAAGCTAAGAGGGGCAGCAACCAAACCTCCACTCTGGACTTCTGGAGGGCAGACTTCAGGTTACTCAAGGAACTAACTCAGAAGGTACCTTGGAAAACAGCCCTTAAAAACAAAGGGGTCCAGGAGGGCTGGACCTACTTCAAGAAAGAACTCTTGAAGGCATAGGAGCAGGCTCTGCCAATGTGCCAGAAGATGAGCTGCCGGGGCAGACAGCCAGCCTGGATGGGCAATGAACTTCTGAGTGAATTAAGGGGAAAAAAGAGGGTGTATCATCTTTGGAAGGAAGGAGAGGTTACCCATGAAATGTTTAAGGATGCTGCAAGGTCATGTAGGAAAAGAATTAGAGAGGCAAAAGCACATTTGGAGCTTAGACTGGCCTCTGCTGTGAAGGACAACAAAAATCCTTCTACAAATATATTAGTGGCAAGAGAAAGGGCAAGGACAACCTCCACTCCTTGGTGGACATGGAGGGGAATATAGTAACTAAAGATGAGGAAAAGGCAGAGGTACTTAACACCTTCTTTGCCTCAATTTTTAATAGCAGGACCACTTCTGTCCCATTAAGTTAGAGCGTTGGAGAAAATGTTCAATATACAAGGTAGGAATATGTGAGTCTTCAGAGACCTTTGGTCTACTCTTCTCCTTAAATTAGACTCTCATACCTTATTCATACGATTGCCATTTTCCATCCCTGCTTTTACTTCTGAATCTCTTCTTTTGAAAGGTGAGTTTTTGCTGAGTCAGGTGCTTTAACTGGAGTGGCTCAGTATTTCACTTTTTCTTGTAGATTGTTTTTGATATATAGCACCCACAAATATTCACAGAATAATAGAATCATAGAATCAACCAGGTTGGAAAAGGCCTCAGAGATCATCAAGTCCAACCTATTACCTAACACCTAACACCTCAGGACAACTAAACCGTGGCTCCAAGTGACACATCCAATCCTTTTTTGAACGCCTCCAGGGACAGGGACTCCACCACCTCCCTGGGCAGCACATTCAAAGGGCCAATTACTCTTTCTGTGAAGAACTTGCTCCTCACCTCAAGCCTAAATTTCCCCCAGCACAGCTTGAGACTGTGTCCTCTTGTTCTGTTGCTGGTTGCCTGGGAGAAGAAACCAACCCCCACCTGGCTACAACCTCCCTTCAGGTAGTTGTAGAGAGCAAGAAGGTCTCCCCTGAGACTCCTCTTCTCCAGGCTAAACACCCCCATCTCCCTCAGCCTCGGCTTGTGCTCAAGGCCTCTCCCCAGCCTCGTTGCCCTTCTCTGGACATGTTCAAGAGTCTCAATGTCCTTCTTAAATTGAGGAGCCCAGAACTGGACACAGGACTCAAGGTGTGGCCTAACCAGTGCTGAGTACAGGGGCAGACTTCCCTGCTCCTGCTGGCCACTCTATTTCTGATGCAGGCCAAGAAGGGAAAGTTAATCAGGAAGGGAAAGTGTTGGGGAAATCCTAGCCTTTCCTTAAATCAACAAAGTACTAGCTGCAGAAGACTGAAATGAATAAATAACTAAAGAGAAATCTCTGCCTGATTTATAACTGCCAAAACATTTTTGGGTTACTAAGCTGCTTACCACATTCTTTGTCTCCTCTCCCATATACAAAAAGACTGTTTAAAAACTGTGTGAAAATTTCTGGAAACACCTTTAAAGATTCCATTACTTAAAGTGATTTGGATAATTGTGTTCAATGGTAGCCATTATTTAAAAATATAATTAGTCACTGAACTCAGAGAAGGAGGGAAATTTCTGCAGGTGTTTCTCATTATTTGCTATGCATACAGAATTTCTGCATAAATTACCATTATTATTTCAATGTATACTAAAGAGACAATAAAGCATTAGCGAGCAAAGAAAAAATGCTGTTGACCCACAATCTGTGCTAGCAGCACAGAGTTTTGGCCTTCAGTGTTTTTGAGGCACGTGTGCAACAGCATTCAAGATTGAAATTACCTTTTTACACCTGTAACAACATGAAGTGTGCAGCAAAATGCATCAGAAGGATATTGAAAATGCAAATACATGAGGAGGAAGAGCACAGCAGAGGGCTGTGAATGTCTGCAACAGGAAACTGGTACTGATAGGCAGAGCTTTTCATTCTGTGTAAAGGCTTCAGGCAAAGGAAGTCACCCTGCTCATCAGATACATAAGGATTTGAACTTCCAAGAATCTCTTGTAATTTAGAATAGAGTAGAATAGAATAAAGTGGAATGGAATGGAATGGAATAGAAAGGAATAGAATAGAAAGAATAGAATAGAATAGGTTGGAAGAGACCTTCAAGATCATCATGTCCAACCCGTCAGCCAATCCAACCCACCTAATCAACTAAACCATGGCACCAAGCACCCCATCAAGTCTCCTCCTGAACACCTCCAAGATTTAATTTAAGGATTATGCTGCTACAGTGAGATTTACACAGGAACTACTGAGGCAGGTTAGTGCTTACTGGCTTTTAGCTCTGGTTCTGAACAAGGGATGCTCTGCAACTTTGGGAAAGTTTCTGTTTCTTATTCTGTACAATGGAACAATGGCAATAATAAGGGACTGATAGAAAGAAAAATACAGATTAATAATTTTAAATATATGGACTTTTCATGTATAAAACAGACCTTAACTATCACAGGAATGCATTCACAGCATCATAGAATTATTAGGGTTGGAAGGGTTCTCAAGGACATGCAGTTCCAACCTCGCGGCCATGGGCAGGGACACCTCACACTAGATCAGGTTGCTCACAGCCACATCCAGCCTGGCCTTAAAAAAGTTCAGTTTAAGACATTTTAGATCACTTGAGTTATTCACTGCATTATATTTTAGTTTTTCAAAGAGCCTTTGGAAAAATAAATAAATTATTGTCTACTGTAATGTTAATGGGACAAAAAAAATCAGCATTTACTCATTGGAATGATAGTTTTACCTTTCCTATCTGAGTGCCTTTTAATTTCATCCTTTTCTTTCTAGAATTTTCTCCCATAAAGGGGAAATTATAATAATATGAAGTCAATAAATACCCATGAATAGCAAATAAATTATTTATCTCTTATTGATTATGAATGCTTTGCTGCTTCTTAGAGTAAGAGGGATTCCAAGTGCCCCACTAGCTAGAAAGAATTGCCTTGGAGGAAGGAAGGAATAAGATTTCTCACAGTAACATTTAGGATGGAATGGTCTCCACACCAAGACTATTTTTGCATCTTAATGTTCATAAATGGATAATGAAGGTATTCCCTGCAGTATTTATGGTGAGAGCCAACTTCACATTTGTGATGTTTCAATACATTAAGGGAGACGTAGCCTAGCTGAGACATAAGTCTACAAATAGCCTAGAAGAGTGAAGGATGAAAACTAGAGCTCCTGGCACAAAAGATGTCTTTTCCAAATAAACATTTGTTAGTTTTTACAGATGACTACAAACTTCTGGATTACTTTGACAGAAATCATCCTTTTCCAAAGGGCAATTGAGTGGCAATTGTCATGCGTTTCTTTTCAATAAGAACAGAATACACCCTAAGTGATCCTGCTTTAGCAGGGGGGTTGGAGCTGATGATCTCTTGAAGTCCCTTCCAACCTCTGATATGCTGATATACTGTGATACTGTAAGCTGCAAGGTAATAGAGTATGAATGAAAGGTTTTAAGAAGGGTTAGATGATGCAGCAGCTATATGCACAGAAATACAATTCAATCTGTTCCTTTCCTGAGTAAGGGTTGATAGGAAAAATAAACTTAAAGATTTTCACAGAATTATTTACAAGGCTGGAGCACCTCTCCTATGGAGACAGACTGAGGGAGTTGGGGCTGTTCAGTCTGGAGAAGAGAAGGCTCCAAGGAGACCTAATTGTGGCCTTCCAGTATCTGAAGGGGGCTACAAGAAAGCTGGGGAGGGACTTCTTAGGGTGTCAGGGAGTGATAGGACTGGGGAGAAACGAGCAAAACTAGAAATGGGTAGGTTCAGATTGTATGTCAGGAAATTCCCCCTGAGGATGCTGAGACACTGGAACAGGTTGCCCAGGGAGGTGGGGGAAGCCTCATCCCTGGAGGCTTTTAAGGCCAGGCTGGATGTGGGTCTGAGCAACCTGATGTAGTGTGAGGTGTCCCTGCCCATGGCAGTGGGGGTTGGAACTGGCTGATCCTTGAGATCCCTTCCAACACTAGCAATTCTACGATTCTATGACATACTGTATAAAGGTGTCTGCCCAGGATGGCTGTGCTGTGTGACAAAGACTGTTTAGATAGCCCCACATTCTCCATTTACCTAGAAAACAGCTCCAACTAAGAGATTCCTCCTCTTAAAACAATTCTGTAACTTAAAATTCCATCTGATACACTGATACTTTTAACAGTTCAAGAGAATTGCCTTGAAATCCAGAAAGGCCTGTGATCCCTGCAATTTTGGTGATGTATCACTGTGACATGAAGGAACAGATTTATTCATTCTTTCTTCTGAGATTAAATGTAATTGGTTTAAGGAGCTAATCATTCTTTTGTTTGAGTTTTATGCATTTCTTATGAAGAGCTAACACATTTTTTTCTGCAGTCTGACAAAGTGTACAGTCTTTTATCCTCATTTCCCAGTGGATAAATACTTTGTTAATTAATAAAGTATTATACTGGCACTTAGTGTCTGCATTTAACTGTGGAAGGATTTTATTCAGATTATGTTAATAGATTGTCCGCTTTATTTTAGCATCCATTACAACCTTTCCCTGTGATGTTGTCGTAAGAGAATTGTCACTCTGAATAGAAGGGGCTTTTGGGGGATTATTTCTTGTTTGACTGTTTTGAAGTAATGCCTGTTACATACTGTTACTCCTGCTGTTAAACTGGGTGTTTAATTGTTGACTGAGAACTGTAGCAATGGCAAATTCAACTTCGCTTCTGCTTCCTAATTCTTTACAAATGTGTCCCGCTGTACTGTTACAAAATCACAGAATCACCAAGGTTAGAATAAACCTCAAAGATCATCAAGTCCAACCTGTCACCCAAGACCTCATGACTACTAGTACCTGTACTGGTGCAGTTTATTCTTCCTTCCCAGATTCAGGACTCTGCACTTATCTTTGTTGAACCTCATTCGGTTCCTCTCTGCCTAAGTCTCCTCTAAGTCTCACTGAACAGCCACACAGCCTTGAGGTGTCTCAGCCAAGCCTGCCAGTTTGGTATCATCAGCAAACTTGCTGAGCAGACTCTCTGCCCTCTCATCAATATCACTGGTTAAAAATGTAATTAAAAATGTCTGGGGTACTAAAGCAATGTTGGGGGAGATTCCAAATTAGAGCTTACCCCCCTTCATGACTCAGAAGGCAAATAATTATCATTCTGCTAACCATGCTTGCTTTTCATACTTGCATCTATTTCTTGCAAGCCTAAGTATTTTGTTTATTTGTTTGCTTTAATTTGGGGGGGGGAAAAAGTCTGCTTAACATGTGTTAAAACCAGTGATCCATCTATCACTCTCTGCTACCAAGACATGATTGCCAACACTACTCATATAACCATACCATGACAACAGAGTAGATCAGATGGTAACCTCTGCTCAGAGATGTCCAGCCCTAGAAAAGCTAAAACTCTGCAAACAAAGATGAAGGTACATTTGCAAAGCTGCAAAGTGCATGCAAACCCAGGACCTATCTAGACCTCTCTGTTGCTGCTCATAATATTGCATGAACTTCAGCTAGGAAAAAACAGGTGAAAAAATGACGTGGAGTAAAATATGAATGCACCTACAACTATTTCACAGCATAAAATACACCACTGCCATCTCAATATTGATATGTCCATTTGTTTCATTGACCACATTCAAATAAAACTCTGAGCTGTAAGATAGACTCAAGTAAGTTCAGGCCTGGGAATTCCTTTTTGGCACTGCATATGATGACAAATCTCAGCTGGTGGGGTGGAAAGGGAATAATTTTTGTTTCCTTTTTTGAGACATCAGTTGGACTCGAGTGCTTGTAGAGTTTGGGAGGTGAAAGCATGAAGTCCTTCAAAGAGTATGTTATAGTTTAAAGGTGGAACTTTAGCCTAGTTCCTAATTGCAAATCAGGAGCAGGGATTTTCCATAGACTTAGAGTAGAAAGGGTAAATAAATTACCATTGGACATGGAATAATAGCAACTGATAGGTATATATCATTTCATTGGCTCACTGACTAGGATAAAGTTTGCTGCACAAACTATCCTTTACACCTTTTTCCACTTCTTTCTTGAAGCTTGCATTACTTCCTCCCTTATCTCTCTTTCCTGACCTTCTGCTGGCTCAATATTGTGTCTGTGAGGTAATGGGAAGGGAAGAAGGGGAGGTGGCCGCAATGTTCCCCCTGGAGCTGGGCTGGCAAATATTTTGGGGGGTAATTTCAACCCGTCACAGGACGGTTGGTGATCCGTGAGAAGATGACATGTACCATATCTCCCCTGGGTTTGAACAATTCCCAGTTTCCTGAAATACACCTCGTTGATGCCAGAGACTTTATCCGGTCTGAAAGCTGCCTGCCTCTGACTGCACCATCCTAACAGCTGCTCCTTCTTCATCTTCTAGAAAACTGTTTTAAAGCTGTGAGGCAGTGCAGAAGACACAGGTAAGACTGCCAGCTACCAGGAGGGAGATCACAGTATCACAGTATTGCCAAGGTTGGAAGAGACCTCGAGGATCATCGAGTCCAACCTGTCACCACAGACCTCATGACTAGACCATGGCACCAAGTGCCACATCCAATCTCCTCTTGAAGACCTCGAGGGATGGTGACTCCACCACCTCCCCAGGCAGCACATTCCAATGACGAATGACTCTCTCGGTGAAGAACTTTCTCCTCACCTCGAGCCTAAACTTCCCCTGGCACAGCTTGAGACTGTGTCCTCTAACACAGATAACTGATTAATGAAAAAATACCCCACAAAACACATAAAAATATCCCCTGCTTTTTTCATTATTGAAAGCAAGAGGTGTGTATGGGCAGCCTTACTCCTCTGCCCTCAGTGGTACCCACTGAAATGCCTGCTTGAGTGAAAGCTAAACAGCCACCAAACAATGCCGAGGTGGCCTTCTGTTAGTACAAAACCACATTTCTGTGGTACAGAGCAGAAAAAAAAGAGAATGTGTTTCTTCTTTGGTATGAAGTAAGTTTTTTAATTACTGTGAAATGTTTAGAGTAAGTAGCAGGAATCTTTGTCATAAAGCATGTTAAAATCTAATGCTAACACATTGCTACCTTTAAAGTGGAACGTTTTTCCTTATAAACCTCTAAATATTGTGATAGCTATCAGCTGTCATTTGTTTGAGGACAGTGATGTAACATGGCTGGAATTTCAGAAGCCAATCTGTAGAACCTATTACATCTTAATAAATATATTTGGAGGCTTTCCAAGTCACACTGTCAGGATAAGATAAGATGGGCAGTACCATTGGAGTATTTTTTGATAAAGCAGTTTAACAGTTTGCTTGGAAGGCCCTGGGCAATTTGATTAGTGCTGTTTGATGGAGCAGTGTCATCAGCATGAAGTGGAACAGTTTTGCTTGTAAGTGTCTGGCAGGAGAGCCGAGTTTCTGAGCATCACACAGGCATAAGCAATAAAGAACATGTTATTGTACATTCCATTTTATATTTTCATAGCTGAAGGAAATTAATAATGCATGAGCATCCAATAGGTTTCCATAAGACTGTGCCTTCAAAATAAAAATACCAACTACAGCTTTTGGTAGTATAAATGTCTCTACTTCATATCTGTGAACACACTTTCATGTCTCTTGAGGCAACAAGAGCCTGGGATGAATTCTGGCCTTGCTGAAGTCAGAGCTCCACTAGATTCAGATGTGCCAGCGTCTCACCCTGGTTCATAGTGGTGAATTGTGGCAATGTTACTGCTCTGGGGACTACATCAGGTGCTGCTGCTAGGCAGTGCAGATGGAGAAGCAATCTCTCTTTGTAATGCTCAGCTACCCTATTGTTCTCTCATGTTGGGGTTGCAGAACAGATATTACATAGGCTTTCCTGTGTCAGAGGATATATATGAAACCATACTTCCCTGTGCCTAGGCTCTGAAAATTTGCCCCTTTCTGGAGATTTGTTTTCCAGACTATTAATCATACAAGGTTGCACTAGAAGTAGTATAATGGGGCCATTAGTAGGCAGAGAGTTGATAGTGTGTGCTGCTTACCAGGCTTTTTGTTCCTGAACTGTTACAAAAGCCTAACATCTAGGCTCCTGGGTGTGCTAGCTCTCATACAAGGACCTCTGCATGAACACTGCATGAACAGTGCTTAGCTGAAAATCTGGGGAGGATTTATATATACTTTATGTTTAATGCATAAACAGTAAAAGAAATGCCTTGGAATTGAGCATCATAACACAATGCACTAGTCATTTTTATTACCACAGTAATATTCAAGTATTTTCAGTTTGTGTCTTGCAGATGAACCTCTCTCCTTGTTTCATGAGATGGAGCTTGGATGGATTGAAAAGGCATACTCTCTTAAAGGCATTTTCTGCTCTTTATGATATAGCTGCCAGCATTGCTGAAATACTAAGTGTTTATTTGCAAAAGCTTGGCTTTTCTGCATTGAATTAGATCAAATAATGTTTTCCACTTTCACAGAATCACAGAAACATTCAGGATGGAAAAGACCCTCAGGATCACCAAGTCCAACCCAGAACCCTACTCTACAAGGGTCACCCCTAAACCATATCCCCAAGCACCACATCCAAACCACCCTTAAACACATCCAGCCTTGGTGACTCCACCACCTCCCTGGGCAGCACATTCCAATGCCTGACCACTCTTGCCAAGAAAAAATGTTTCCTAATGTCCAGTCTAAACCTACCCAGTGGCAGCTTGAGGCCATTCCCTCTTGTTCTAATTCCCTGTGAGAAGAGACCAGCAGCAGCCTCTCCACAACCTCCTTTCAGGTAGTTGTGGACAGCAATGAGGTCTCCCCTCAGCCTCCTCTTTTTTACACTAACCATCCCCAGCTCCTTCAGTTGCTCTTCATCAGATTTATTCTCCAGGCCCTTCACAGCTTCCTTACCTTCCTCTGCACATTCTCCAGCACCTCCACATCTCTCTTGTATTGAACTGCCCAAAACTGGACACAATATTCAAGGTGTGGCCTCACCAGAGCTGAGTACCAGGGGACAATCCCCTCCCTGCTCCTGCTGGACACAGCATTTCTAATCCCAGCCAGGATGCCACTGGCTTTTTTGGCCACCTGGGCACACTGCTGACTCCTAGTCAGCTGCTTGTTCATTAGCACCCCCAGGTCCCCTTCTGCTAGGCAGCTTTCCAGCCACACTGCCCCAAGCCTGTAGCATTGCTTGGGGTTGTGACCCAAGTGCATGACCTGGCATTTGGCTTTGTTGAAGCTCATCCCATTAACATTGGCCATTGATCCAATCTATCCAAGTCCCTCTGTAGAGCCTCCCTAACCTCATGAAGCTCCTATATGTGTTCTAGAGAAGTAGCTGCATGGTCACAGGTTTGTGTCTGTGAAGTGCAGCACTACTTCAGAGCACCCATTTAACCAAAGTTACAGGTAAATTGCTTAGAGTATATAAATCAGAGTTGATATTGGTGGTGAGAGAACAGATGGAATCACATTCAGCATAACACTGGAGCACTGGAGGTTGGTGATATCTAATTGAAGGATGAAATCTGCCTGCAAGACTTATTTCCCCAGGTTTTTTAACAAACATGAATAATCAGAAAAAACCCAAAATATTCTAGTTCAGGACTTTTATGTTGTGGCTGTGATGCTTTTACTTTACTATGAAGTGATCTGAAACCTGATTTACTATATCACATAGGCTACAATAAAATAAATGCATTCAAAGGCAAAGCCATGACCTAGAAAGTCAGCCTCCCTTCCCTGCCTTACACAACAAACAGACCTTGGCAGTGTAACTCACCATTGCCAGTGGTTAAGTTGAATTCAAGCATTCTTAGGGTTCTGTAAAAACCTACATTTTCGCTTCCCAAGAGCTGGGCTCAGAGGAAATACTTCAAATATTTATTCTTTAAGCAACAATTTTGAAGCTGAAAGCTGGGAGAAAGACATTTAGTTTTCATTTCCCCGTGTTTGATTTCGTGGAGTGACACCTGATGGCTACACAGAAGATTGTCTTAGTAATGCATGTTGTGGCAGACTAACAGATTGGCAAAGCAGAGGGAAGCTTCTATTAATGTGAGCCACCTGCACATCAGCACAGACCTTACTGTTTTATCAGAGGATCCTGGTCTGGCACTCCCGTAGTGAAAGAGTGCCACTGATTGCCTGGAAAGACTGGAGTCTTCAGCAGGTTAAAGTATTTCTTTTAAAGATACAGACTGAATCAGTGTGGCCTTACTCCTGCCTCACTAATGGTTTAAGTGACTCTTCACCTCCCTGCTTTTGGGGGGCTGGGGGGGTGGGGGTGTTTATTTTGTTGGGTTGTTGTGGCTTCTGGCTCCAAGGTGACCTAATTGTGGCCTTCCAGTATCTGAAGGGGGCTACAAGAAGGCTGGGGAGGGACTTCTCAGGATCTCAGGTAGTGATAGGACTAGGGGGAATGGAATGAAGCTGGAGGTGGGGAGATTCAGGCTGGAGGTGAGGAGGAAGTTCTTCACCATGAGAGTGGTGAAGCCCTGGAATGGGTTGTCCAGGGAGGTGGTTGGGGCCCCATCCCTGGAGGTTTTTAAGCCCAGGCTGGCTGAGGCTCTGGCCAGGCTGATCTAGTGTGGGGTGTCCCTGTCTGTGGCAGGGGGGTTGGAACTAGGTGATCCTTGTGGTCCCTTCCAACCCTGACTGATACTATGATAATTTTTGAGTTAAAGACTGCGGGTGTGAAAAGGTGAGTTGTTCTGGTATGTATATACCCTTCTGGTCAATAAATGCCTGCATCTTAGTTGTTTGGTTTCTCCTTCCACAAATTTTCTAGTATCAGCTAATAATTCTCTAACACAGCCATGATTATGTGAGGGCTTTTACAAATGATATTGCTTCCTCCAAAGGCCCTTGGAGGGAGGGGGAGAAGAGTGACTGGCTATGTATTTTCAGTAGGGAGCAGTACTCTTCCTGCTCACAGTAGGAGCAAAGACTTGATAACAAAATGCAATTTTCACTTTTCCCCATCCCCTTTTTTCCCCCACTTTTTTTCAGTCTCTGTGGCTGTGCACCCAGAGCACATCCTTCTGCATCTTTTCCATAAGTTTAACTCGATGAGCTTAAATTCATCAGGGACAGGGTGATAATTTTCACTTGACTTTGAGCCTTTTTTCTATTATAGCAATTTTATTTCAGATTAGTGATTCAGCCTTAATCAAAAGATGAAAATGAAGCTCAAAGCAAAGGTTTAAGTTTCAAAATCTCTCTTTTTTTGATGGGGTTAAGAGTCTGATATCTTATGGGTTTAGTAAAATATCTCAAGGGTTTATGCTTTCATGTGTTGCATTACTTACAATAATTACTGTATTTTATTATTGAACTTGTACTTTCAGAGGTCTTTAGTCAAATTAAATAAAGAATTGCTAGAAGATGAGGTAAAAAAAAAAAGATGAAAAATGAGATGACTTTAAACATAAACTGGTGAACTCACTGGAACATACCTGGCCAGTACTTATTAGTTGTGATTCATTGTAACAGTTAAGAGAAGACAATCATAGAATGGTCCAGGCCAGAAGGGACCTCCAAAGGTCATCCAGTCCAAACTCCCTGCACTCAGCAGGGACATCCCCAACTAGATCAGGCTGCCCTGGGCCTCATCCAGCCTCACCTTGAATATCCACAGAGAAGGAGCCTCAACCACCTCCCTGGGCAACCTGTTCCAGTATTCCACCACCCTCATAGGAAAGAACTTGTTCCTAACATCCAATCTAAACAGGCAGGCTGCTCTTAGGTCTCCTTGGTGCCTCCTCTTATCCAGGCTGAACACCCCCAGCTCCATCATCCTGTCCTTGTAGCAGAGCTGCTCCAACCCCCTGATCATTTTCATGACCCTTCTCTAGACCCTCTCCATCATGTCCATGTCCTTCCTGTATTGAGGGCTCCAGACCTGCACACAGTGCTCCAGGTGAGGTCTCACTGGAGCAGAGCAAAGTGGCAGAATCACCTCCCTGGATCTGCTGGCAATGCTGCTTTGGATGCAGCCCAGGCTGTGACTGCCCTTCTGGGCTGCAAGCTCACACAATAAAGAAGCCCTTTTATGTATACATAATGTATAATATTTTCAGAAGTAGGGTCCTGCTTTTCATGTCAGTGGTTTCACACGTTTCTTAACCTGTAAAGATTTTATGGCAATTTATAGGTCTGTTTGATGTTAAGGATTTGGTTTGCTTAAGAAGGAAAGAAAACAAGATCAAAAATACGGGGGACAATGTGAAGCAGAGCCTTCTAAAAAGGCTGCCTTCACAGCTCATCAGTGCAGATTTCTTATCAACTGCTCCTTGAGCTAAGTAAGGGTTACTTATTCATGTGAACACCTGACTTATAAAATCAATCAAGCACTGATATCAAAGATGTCTGGCTTTTGCATCTATTCAGGTTGATGCTTCCATTAACTTAACTTCATCCTCTAAAAGCTTGTTTCATCTCTAAATACGCTGTGTATAACTCATTAACATCAGAGCCCCCAACAGTAATTGCCTGAAAGTGAGTAAAGAAAATCGGAAAAGATGAAGAGCTGAATTACCACTTAATGAAAGAGGAGGAAAAAAAAACACCCCACACAGACAGACATCTAAATTGACTGCCATGCCGTAGCAAATCCTCTCCTCTGTGGAGGAAAGCATCCAGTTGTGAATTTTTCAAAAGACTTTTAGACTGCATTTGTGGGTTTTGTTGGGATGTTTCAAAACGTGTCGAACCTCAGTGCGCTTCTAGATGGAATTTTGCTTGGGGATTATCCTTCTTAACGACCTTTTTTATTTACAGTATCACAGTATCACAGTCAAACTAAGGTTGGAAGAGACCCCAAGGATCATCAAGTCCAACCTGTCTCGACAGACCTCACGACTAGACCATGGCACCAAGTGCCACGTCCAGTCTCCCCTTGAACACCTCCAGGGACGGTGACTCCACCACCTCCCTGGGCAGCACATCCTCACTTCGAGTCTAAACCGCCCCTGGCACAGCCTGAGACTGTGTCCCCTTGTTCTGGTGCTGGTTGCCTGGGAGAAGAGACCAACCCCTTCCTGTCTACAACCACCTTTCAGGTAGTTGTAGAGGGCAATGAGGTCACCTCTGATCCTTCTCTTCTCCAGGCTAAATAATCCCAGCTCCCTCAGCCTCTCCTCACAGGGCTGTGTTCAAGGCCTCTCCCCAGCCTTGTTGCCCTTCTCTGGACACGTTCAAGTGTCTCGATGTCCTTCTTAAACTGAGGGGCCCAGAACTGGACACAGTACTCAAGGTGTGGCCTAACCAAAGCAGAGTACAGGGGCACAATGACCTCCCTGCTCCTGCTGGCCACACTATTCCTAATACAGGCCAGGATGCCATTGGCCCTCTTGGCCACCTGGGCACACTCCTGGCTCATGTTTAGGCAGCTGTCCATCAGCACCCCCAGGTCCCTCTCTGTTTGGCAGCTCTCAGCCACTCTGACCCCAGCCTGTAGCTCTGCAAGGGGTTGCCGTGGCCAAAGTGCAGCACCCGGCACTTGGACTTGTTAAATGCCAACTTTTCTTTGTTTTCTTTCTGTGTTCACAATGTTTTATGCTTCACCACTCTGCATACCATTGATATGGCAGTATTTAGAAAGGTCTTAAGAACGAGGCAAAGCTCAGTTTTGAGAAGGCATCAAGTCCATAAAACTATTTTTCAGAAGGCTTCATTTCAGACAAAGCAAAAGCCTCACTTTGATGATCTAGCTGACCTTCAGTAATTGATGTAAAAGATGAGCAAAAGACATAAGTGTGCTCATGCATGTTGTTTCTCGCTCCTGGTCATGGTGTAATGGCAGAGATGGCTCCTCAGCAGTTTGTCAGTGTGGCTCCATTGGCCATAATGGTCCTCACCTGGTGCAGATCAATAAGGCTGGTTTGCCTCAAGGCAGTTGGATTGATTTCTGCCAGCTGTGGATCTGGCTGGGCATGTGCAGAGAGAGCAATACAGAAGCACACAGAAAGCAGCTTTAAATATTTTAACATCACGAAGGCAAATAAAGGTGAGGGTAAGTTTGTTTGTTTTGTCAGTTTAGTAGGTTACTGTTGCTTTGATTGTTGCAGTAAAGCAAAAGAGTGCCCAATTGCATTTGGATTGTAAACAGACTGGTTTTGGTGCAATTTATATTGATTCCTGGTGCTTTTAATCCTGCTTTGTGTTGACATTTTCAAACAGGTTCTTCCAAATCCCTTCATTTAGCTATTGAGGGGGAGCAAGTCATGGAGCCAACTGGCATGTCTTCACTAATTTGTTCACTGCTTTCACAACTTCTACCACAGGATGCATGTGTGGTGTTCTTGTCCTGCAAGCTAGTGCTGCAGCTTAACAGTGCTGTTAAGATTTCTTTTAAGAAGGTCTGCATGGATGTGATCAGAGGAGGAGCTCAGTGTTTGCCTGTGCATACATATGTGGGCCCCTCAGTTCAAGAATGATGTTGAGTTGCTGGAACGTGTCCAGGGAAGGGCAGCAAAGCTGGGGAGGGGTCTGGAGCACAGCCCTGTGAGGAGAGGCTGAGGGAGCTGGGGGGTGTTTAGCCTGGAGAAGGGGAGGCTCAGGGGAGACCTTATTGCTGTCTACAACTGCGTGAAGGGAAGTTGTAGCCAGGTGGGGGTCGGTCCCTTCTCCCAGGCAACCAGCACCAGAACAAGGGGATACAGTCTCAAGCTGTGCCAGGGGAGGTTTAGGCTGGATGTTAAGAAGAAAGGCTTCAGAGAAAGAGATTAGAATGGGCTGCCTGGGGAGGTGGTGGAGTCACTGTGTGGTGGTTTGGCCCTGGCTAGGGGCCAAATGCCTGCCAAAGCCATTCTATCACTCCCCCTTAGATGGACAGGGGAGAGGGGAAAATATAACAAAAGCCAGCTATAGGATAGAAGCAATTTAATAATGATGATAAGCAAAGCAATAACGGGTGTGGGAGCAAAACCAGAGAGAGCTGTTAGTCTCTATGGCCCATCAGCAGATGGTGGTCAGTCTCGGGCAGCAGGGCTCTCTATGCTAGAAGAGAATAAACCAGGTTGGAAGAGACCTTCGAGATCATCGCATCCAACCTATTATCCAACACCACCTAATCAACTAAACCATGCAACCAAGCACCCCATCAAGTCTCTTCCTAAACACCTCCAATGATGGTGACTCCACCACCTCCTCGGGTGGCCCATTCCAATGGGCAATCACTCTATGAAAAATTTCTTCCTGACATCCAGCCTAAACCTCCCCTGGCACAGCTTGAGGCTGTGTCCTCTTGTTCTGGTGCTGGTTGCCTGGGAGAAGAGACCACCCCTGCCTGCCTCCAATCTCCCTTCAGGTAGTTGTAGACAGCAATAAGGTCTCCCCTGAGCCTCCTCTTCTCCAGGCTAAGCAACCCCAGCTCCCTCAGCCTCTCCTCACAGGGCTGTGCTCCAAACCCCTCCCCAGCTTTGTTGCCCTTCTCTGGACATGTTCCAGCAACCCAACTTCTTTCCTAAACTGAGGGGCCCACAAGTTTGGTGGTTTGAGCTGTGCAGCTGCTTGCAACCACCAACCCTGGTCATTATCAGCCAAGGTCCCAGAAGCCATCCCCCTGGCATTTGTGTTCAACCATTCCTTAATCTCCAAGATCTTCCCTCTCTTCACAGATCGCATCAGGCTGGAAGGACCCCTCAAAGATCATGTTGTCCACCCCCTCCACAGTGAGCAGGGACACCTCCAACCAGATCAGGCTGCCCAGGATCACCTCACATCTGATCTTGACTGTCTTCAGGGGCAGGGCCTCAATTGCATCCCTGGGCAGCCTGTTTCAGTGTTTCACCATCCCCAGGCAGCCTGTTCCAGTGTTATACCACTCCCATTATAAAGAACTTCCTCCTAATGGCCAACTGAAATCTACCCTGCTCCACTTTAAAACCATTGCTCTGTAATCCTATTGCTACAAGTCCTTCTAAACAGTCATTCATAGAATTGTTAAGGTTGGAAGGGACCTCAAGGATCATCCAGTTCCAACCCCCCTGCCATGGGTAGGGACACCTCACACTGCAGCAGGTTGCTCAAAATTTAGAGGCAGTTATTTCCAGTTGTAGCTAGCAAGTATCCCAGAATCATTGATTTGGAAGTGATCTGCTGAGATCCCCTAGCCCAGCTTCCCTGCTGAAGCAAGGTCAGTGAAAGCAGATTAACCTAGGAGAGTGTAAAGTTGGATTTTTAATACCAGCAAGGATGAAGACTCCACAAGCACCTCAGTCTCTGAGAAATCTGTTTCAGTGTTTGTCCACCCTTAAAATTATAATAATAAAAAGTCCTCTATCCCCTTGGAATTCCATGTGTTTTAAATGGTGCCCATTGTTTCTTGGCCTGTAATTATGTACTAAGAAAAGTCTGGCTCCCTTGGGCTACCTTGTCTTTGTTGTCTCTCACTGGGCATATGTACACAAGGACAAGATTTTTCTCTCACTGTCCTTTCATTCCCCACCTTCCAGACATTTTGTCCAGGAGGGACAGTATCATCTCTTTCTCATCTCCTATGCTCCAAGCCTGTATTTGTAGCTCTCTGCTGAACTTGCTCCAGCAAGTTTATTTTTTCTTGCACTAAGGAGTCTAGATCTGAACTCAGCCCTGAAGATGTGGCCTCATCATAGTATCATCGTATCAGTCAGGGTTGGAAGGGACCACAAGGATCATCTAGTTCCAAACCCACTACCATGGACAGGGACACCCCACACTAGATCAGGCTGGCCAGAGCCTCATCCAGCCTGGGCTTAAACACCTCCAGGCACGGGGCCTCAACCACCTCCCTGGACAACCCATTCCAGGGCTTCACCACTCTCATGGTGAAGAACTTCCTCTTCATGTCCAACCTGAATCTCCCCACCTCCAGCTTCATTCCATAACCCCTAGTCCTATCACTACCTGAGATCCTGAGAAGTCCCTCCCTAGCCTTCTTGTAGGCCCCCTTCAGATACTGGAAGGCCACAATTAGGTCACCTCTGAGCCTTCTCTTCTCCAGACTGAACAGCCCCAACTCCTTCAGTCTGTCCTCACAGGAGAGGTGATCCAGCCCTCTGATTGCTGAGCAGAAGAGCTGCCTCCTGCAAACTGCTGACAATGTTCTTCCTAATGCAATCCAGGATGCTGTTGGTCCATGATATGACAGCACATTGTTGGCTCATGGTCAGCTTGTTGTCCACCAGTACCCTAAGGTTAATCTCTGCAGAGCTCCCTTCTAGTTGCACACCTTTCCGTTGCATAGTGTATGCAATGCTGCGTGGTGTGGTCTCTTCTCCCAGGCAACCAGCCCCAGAACAAGAGGACACAGTCCCAAGCTGCACCAGGGGAGGTTTAGGCTGGATGTTAGGAAGAAGTTCTTCACAGAAAGAGTGATTTTCCATTGGAAAGGGCTGCCCAGGGAGGTGGTGGAGTCACCATCACTGGAAGTGTTTAAGAAGAGACTGTGTGAGGCACTTGGTGCCATGGTTTCATTGATTACATGATGTTGGGTGATGGGTTGGACTTGATGATCTCAAAGGTCTATTCCATTCTATTCCATTCTATTCCATTCTATTCTATTCCATTCTATTCCATTCTATTCTATTCCATTCCATTCCATTCTATTCTATTCTATTCTATTCTATTCTATTCTATTCTATTCTATTCTATTCTATTCTATTCTATTCTATTCTTCCTGTGTGCAGGACTTAGCATTTCTCCTCGTTGATGATGCTCTTGTCAGCCCTTTTCTCCAGCATGTTGAGGTCCTTCTGTAGCAGAACTGTCTGGTGCAGCATCCATTCCCCCACGTTGTGTATCATTTCCAGCCTTTGTGATGGTGCACTCTTCCATCATCCATGTCATTAATGAACAGGTCAAGTAGCCTTGCCCACATTAATTTGAGATATGCTACTAGTGATTGGTCTCCAGCTGAACTCTGATGATGATCACTGTCCTAAGAGGTATGCTTCCTCCTAACAGCTTAAAGCTACTTTTCGATGCTCACACAGATGCAAACACAATTATCTGCTCCTTGTCAGAATTTACAGTTGAAGTCCTTCTTTTTGGATAAGGTTCTAAGCCAGCTCTAACCAGAAAAGCCCATTACTTCTGCATTAAGATCAGTACTTTACCTTTTGGACAGCTCCCTTCTCCTTCTTATAGTGAAGAGGGGAAAAAACTGATGCCCATCCTGCAGGTGCCAGATGCAGTGACTAGAAATGTCATTTCAAAGGCTAAATCAGACTGAATCTTCACTTGTCTCTCTCGCACTTGCACACACACACCGGCACAGTGTGTGTATGTATGTATGTAGAAGCATAGCCAGCAGGGCAGGGGAAGTGATTCTCCACCTCTAGTCTGCTCTGGTGAGACCCCACCTGGAGTACTGTGTCCAGTTCTGGAGTCCCTGTTGCAAGAAGGATGTGGAGGTGCTGCAAGGTGTCCACAGAAGGGCCACAAGGATGAGCAGAGGGCTGCAGCTCCTCACCTGTGAGGACAGATTGAGAGAATTGGGGCTGTTCAGTGTGGAAAAGAGAAGGCTCTGAGGAGACTTAATTGTGGCTTTCCAGTATCTGAAGGGGGATACAAGAAACCTGGGAGGGACTTTTTAGGGTATCAGGGACTGGTAGGACTTGGGGGAATGGAGCAAAACCAGAACTGGGTAGATTCAGCTTGGATGTTAGGAAGAAGTTCTTGCCCATGAGGGTGGTGAGACACTGGCACAGGTTGCCCAGGGAGGCGGTGGAAGCCTCATCCCTGGAGGTTTTGAAGGCCAGGCTGGATGTGGGTCTGAGCAACCTGCTGTAGTGTGTGGTGTCCCTGCCCATGGCAGGGGGTTGGAACTGTCTGATCCTTGAGGTCCCTTCCAACCCTAACAATGCTCCGATTCTGCGTACGCAGCGCTCAGGGCCATCTGTGCGTTAACGAAGGCAAGCGGCGGCCCGGCGCGGCGGACGCAAACGCGCACGGCGAGCAGCTGCAGTGCGGCAGGATGGCCGCTGGAGGGCGGTGGTGCCCTGTCATTCGCAGGGGCGCTCCCGCTGCTTTCCCTTCTCTCTGCGGGGCCGCCCTGCATCCGGCGCTCCTGGGGGCGTCTCCTGAGGCAAGTATGGCAGCAGGGAAATGATGCTGAAAGTCTTCGCCCTGGCCGAGAGTGCAGTGCTGCAAGAAAAACCTGTGGGTGGTCTTTCTGTTGTGGTTTTGTTTGTTTGTGGTTTTTTTTCTTGAACCCCATTAATCCTACTGGAACCATAAATAACAAAATTTAGCTAAGAAAAAGCTCTCCTGGGCATCTGCAATAGAAAGGTAGTAGTTTGGAGGCATAATATACAACCCAAGTTTTCAAAGTGAGACACCCGAATGTGTTTAGGCTTGCTGGATCTCTTTTGATCTACTTGGGTTTGTTACTGGCTTGATTTTGCATTTACTGTGCGGAATGGAACTTATTAATTCTATTAAAACATCCCTGTGTTATTATCACTCTTTGCAGTACAAATCTAAACCTGAGCCCCAATTACTATGAAGAGGCAACAGTACAGATTAGGAAATGCCCTGCTGAAAAGCAGCTCTACAGGGAAAGACCTTGGAGTCCTAGTAGACAGTAAGTTTTCCCTGGGACAGCAATGTGCCCTTGTGGCCAAGAGAGCCAATGGGATCCTGGGGGGCATCAGAAAAGTGTGGCCAGCAGGGCTAGGGAGGTTCTTCTCCCCCTCTGCTCTGCCTTGCTGAGCCCACAGCTGCAATCCTGTGTCCAGTTTTGGGCTCCCCAGTTCAAGAGGGACAGAGACCTGCTGGAGAGAGTCCAAGGGAGAGCCATGAGGACAATTAGGGAACTTCAGCACTCCCCCATGAAGAGAGGCTGTTTAGCCTGGAGAAGACTGAGAGGGGATCTGATCAATGCATATAAATATCTGCAGAGTAGGTGTCAAGTGGAGAGTGCCAAGCTCTTTTCGGTAGTGTGCAATAATAATCCAAGGAATACCAGGTAGAAGCTGGAACATAGAAGGTTCAACATGAGGAGAAACTTCTTTATGGTGAGGAACACTGGAACAGGCTGCCTGGAGAGGTTGTGGAGTCTTCCTCTCTGGAGACTTTCAAACCCCACCTGGATGCATTCCTGTACAGACTCCCCTGGGTGATCCTTCTCTGGTAGGTGGGTTGGACTGGATAATGTCTGGAGGTCCCTTCCAACCTCTGATGTACTGTGGTATGGAGAACTGGACTACTGCCACAGCATTATGAAACATCAGTCATGAGTCTTATCAGGTTGGTTTATGTGCTTAGGAACTTGGATTCTGTCATTTTAAATTCAGGTTTCTAAGAAGTAGTGTCTTCCTACTTTACCATTACAGTGAACTTTGGGCTTGCAAGCACCTGGCCTAGAAAAGTGTTAAAACTTCTTTTCTACTTGTTCTCCTGCAGTATTATTTTAATTCATTTCTTTTTCTTAAACAGGAATGTGGGTGAGTTCTGATGTGCACACTGAAAAACCTGAGAATGCTGCAAGTCCCAGCTGGAATTTGAGTGTAGAATTTTTCTTGCAAGAATATAAGTAGACTTTTATAAACCATGAAGTGTGCTGCAAAATCAAATTATTAAAGAGTTCTTAGAAGCTGGATCGGTTCCATAGCTTTCAGATACTGGTTGTGTACATGGGCACTGTACCAGTGAGAAGCCAAAACAACCCTGAAGAATTAGACTGAAAAGCTGTCCAAGTTACTGTTCAAAGCAGTAAAAAGAAAGGAAAATTGGTTGTTAATATTGATAGACTATCCTGTAGTCACCTTATTCAGTATCATAAAGTGTCATCAGGTTATGTGCTTAAGTTAAAATGAGCTAGAAGGATTTAGACAGGATTTAATTGAGCAAATCTAAAACAAACTTTTGAGAGGAGGAGGGTTACTGATGTCCCTAAATGTTGTGTGTCTGTGTAGAAACAGCAGAGTGATGTGAAATGCTGCTGAACATGACCCAGCATTGTGCCCAGGTGGCCAAGAAGGCCAAGGGCATCCTGGCCTGCATCAAGAATAGTGTGGCCAGCAGGATCAGGGAAGTCATTGTGCCCCTGTACTCAGCACTGGTTAGTGCTGTTAGTGCTTGAATACTGTATCCAGCTCTGAGCTTCTCAATTTAGGAAGGGCACCAAGACTCTTGAACATGTCCAGAGAAGGGCAACGAGGCTGGTGAGAGACCTCAAGCACAAGCCCTACAAGGAGAGGCTGAGGGAGCTGGGATTGTTTAGCCTGGAGAAGAGGAGGCTCAGGGGAGACCTTATTGCTCTCTACAACTACCTGAAGGAGGTCGTAGCCAGGTGGGAGGTCGTCTCTTCTCCCAGGCAATCAGCACCAGAACAAGAGGGTACAGTCTCAAACTGCACCAGGGGAGGTTTAGGCTTGAGGTGAGGAAAAAGTTCTTCACAGAGAGAGTTGTTAGCCATTGGAATGTGCTGCCCAGGGAGGTGGTGGAGTCACCATCCCTGGAGGTGTTCAGGTAGGGATTGGACATGGCACTTGGTGCCATGGTTTAGTCATGAGGTCTGTTGTGACAGGTTGGACTTGATGATCTTTGAGGTCTCTTCCAACCTTGGTGATTCTGTGATTCTGTGAAATACACTTTGAGTAGAATTAAGTATAGAGGTTGCTCAAGGACCTGTAAGAGTATTTTTTGGAATCACTGGTGCTCACTCCTCAGGTTTGAATGGGAGCTGCTAAGAGTAGGTGATATTTGAACTAAGTGAGATACCTGCTTTGTTTATTTTAGAATCTATGGATTTGTGCCAGGACAGATTTACCTAACAGCTGCTCATTCTACTTCTAATGTGATAATTGTATCACAGTGAAAAAGAGGAACATCCAGTGCATAAATATTTTTGTCTATCTGTCTCCTGTGGTGCAAATAAGCAACTTTTGTAATATTCAAAACCACATGGGTGTTGAGCATAAAATATTTAATTTATTGTCTAATCTTTTCTCTTTGTGCTGCTTGCTTAGATTTTGCATATGAGAGCAGCTCTGTTTTAATAGGTGATTAAGTTTCAAGCCTTGTTAAATGCTATACCAAAAAAAAAGCAACCCACAAACCATAAGAAGACATAAAGAGCATTTCAACACTAGTTTGATAAAAATTATGTGTTTAACTTAATGATGATAACTCATTTGCTTAATGTGATTCATGTACTTATGCAACCACCTCAATCTGGGCTATGGAGAGGCAGTCTTTGGAAAGAACTCCTATGGCACACAGTTTTATTGCATTTATTATTGTATTTCTGAAAGGAATGCACTGCTGCAGGATGATAGGTCTTGGGCTAGTGCATTTTAAGTATTGCTGTCTCTTTACCTTTGAAGTACCTCATTCACAGTATCACACTGCATTAGAGGTTGGATGAGACCTCCAGAGATAATCAGGTCCAACCCCCCAGCCAGAGCATGATCACCCAGGGTAGTCCACACAGGAATACATTCAGGTGGGTTTTGAAAGACTCCACAGAATGAGACTCCACAACCTCTCGGGGCAGTCTATTCCAGAGCTCTGTCACCCTCACTGTAAAGAACTTTCTCCTCATGTTGAGCTGAAATCTTCTGCATTCCAGCTTGTACCTGGGGTTCCTTGGCTTGTTATTGTGCACCACCAAAAAGAGCTTGGCCCCCTCCACTTGACACCCACCCCTTAGATAGACATTAATCAGATGCCCTCTCAGTCTTCTCTTCTCGAGACTAAACAGCCCCAGGGCTCACATGTCACCATGCTGGAGATTTCTCATTTAGATGAGAACAAAATCTCCACTATTTAACATGGGCTTGAAATCTTCAGCATTCTTAAACAGAGGATTCTCAGACCCAGGTGCAGCTCAAATTAAATAAGGCTGCAATAACAAACAATAACATTGGGTTACTTATTGTTCTGTATTGCAGATGAAGCCTTGCTAATGTTATCAACAGTGTTTGGTGAATCAGAACAGAGCTCCTCAGTGCTTCCTGTTTATGTTTAGTCCTTACTAGTAATTACAAGATAAAATATACTTAGGAATGGGACATGGGAATTGCAATATACCTAGGCTGTATGAAAGGTGAGAATAAGAATGAAGGAAATCCAGGATGAATTGTCATGAGACAAAATACAAAGCCTATAAGAGAGAGGAAAGACAACATTAATGTCAATCTTATGTTCTGACCGTAGTTAGAAGCATTGTAATTGTATTTTACCAAATCCAGCTGCTGCATAAGAGTTGTTGCAACAACTTCCTTAAGATTTTAATGAAGCAGAATGGTTTGTTGTGTTGACAACATATAAATAGGACTACTAGAGAAGAATGCATCCTTCTTGTCATCTAAGAAAAGGAATTCCATGTACATCTAAAAGCTATTAGTTTTGAGAGCCAGATAAACTGTGATTGATGGATCATAATTATGATAGGTAGAAACTGAATACACCAAATAAGTCTGGGCAGCCACATTTTGGTGTGTTTGGGGTTTGAGTTTGGTTTGTTTTTTTAAGGCTCAGGCTGTGAAAGCTCACCTAAACCCATATCCTAAGCTCTTAAAAGTTCCTCTTACCTGAGTCCATGACACCTACAGTGACAGCAGTAGTACACAGATCCAGTGCAAACAGGAAACGTGGATGTTGCGCAATGTTTAAAGCCATGGGCTGGAAGCTGTGTTGTAATACCAGCGGCAGCAGTGCCTTCCTACCAGCAAAGAGCTGAACTTTTTGTCTGTTCAGGAGCTTTCAAAAGCCTAAGTAATCAGGTCATGCTGTGGCTGCAGGCAAACACTGACCACAGTCCTGGAAAAATGTGTGGTGAGAGTTTAATACTTCACTGTGCTGTACAGAATACACTTGAGCAAGTGCTACAAGTATTTCTCTAAGTCAGAGCTTAATGCTAAGCATATTACGAGTCCTATATTAGTGTATGTTTTAAGTGTTTTGCTGGATTAGCTGTGGAGAGTGCAAGCTTGGGTTTACAGGACTAGAGCACTGACTCAACCTTCGTTTATTCTAAAAGTAAATTGTTAAAAACCAAAAGCATGCACTTGCCTGAGCATGAGTTGCACTTACAATACTTGCAACAAGCACATGTTTCACTGTAGTGAAGGGTTTGGGTGAAAGCATGCAAATACAAGGTCAAGGGAGGTGATTCTCCCCCTCTACTCCACTCTGCTGAGACCCCACCTGGAGTACTGCAGGCAGTTCTGGAGTCCCTGTTACAAGAAGGATCTGAAGGTGCTAGAGCATGTCCAGAGAAGGGCCACAAGGATGAGCAGAGGGCTGGAGCTCCTCTGCTGTGAAGACAGACTGAGAGAATTGGGGCTGTGCAGTCTGGAGAAGGATCTGAGGAGACCTTATTGTGGCCTTCCAGTATCTGAAGGGGGCTACAAGAAACCTGGGGAGGGACTTTTTAGGGTGTCAGGCAGTGAAAGGAATGGGGGGAATGGAGCAAAACTAGAAATGGGTAGATTCAGATTGGATGTTAGGAAGAAGTTGTTCCCCATGAGGGTGGTGAGACACTGGCACAGGTTGCCCAGGGAGGCGGTAGAAGCCTCAACTCTGGAGGCTTTTAAGGCCAGGCTGGATGTGGGGCTGAGCAACCTGATGTAGTGTGTTGTGTCCCTGCCATGGCAGGGGGGTTGGAACTAGATAATCCTGAAGGTCCCTTCCAATCCTAACAATTCTATGATTCTATGAAGCTGGCTTGTTGCAGTTTAAACTGTAGTCAGTAAAAATATTAATGTCAACGACTTTCTGCTAGCTAATAAGATTCATGGTACCATATTGCCCAATTATACTATGGAAATGGAGACACAGCTAGCTGTGACATTAATCTTCAGCCTTTTGTGCCACACTCTTGCTATTCTAAACCTATCTGAATGATGCTGCAGATGTGAATCAGCAGGTCTTCAGCTTGCATTTTCATCTGAGGAAATGGTTTGGCCAAATTAATATTTTTGAAGTCAATTCTTTCCAGGAACTTTTATCATGCTTTGTGCTCACTGAACATGATTTTCTGTGCTATTTACAGAAGGCTGCTCTTTTAGTGGTATTATTACATTGGAGATGAAAGGTTTAGATCACATATGACTCAGGGGCCAAAATTCCAAAATGTCTGGTGTCTTACTGCAGCCTCTTTCAGCTGTTGCTGCTGGATATGGAAGAGGTTACTGCTCCTAACTATTCATTTCCTGATACCTGTTGAACTCCATGTTCTGTGGATGGGTGGATCCATGCTTTGGCATGTTGGCATGACACCAACATGAAAGTCTGAGGGAGCTGGGTCTCTCTAGCTTGGAGAAGAGGAGACTGAGAGGTGACCTCAATCATGTTTATAAAAATGTAAAGGGTAAGTGCCAAGAGGCTGGAGCCAGGCTCTGCTGGGTGATGCCCAATGACAGCACAAGGGGCAATGGTGGAAGTTGAGGCATAGGAAGTTCCATGTGAACATGAGGAAAAAAAAAATCACTAAGAGGGTAACAGAGCACTGGAACAGGCTGCCATGGGGGGGCTGTGGAGTCTCCCTCTCTGGAGATATTCAAGACCTGCTTGGATGCCTTCCTGTGTGATCTGCTCTAGGTGATCCTGCTCTGGCAGGGGGGTTGGACTGGATAGAATAGAATAGAATAGAATAGAATAGAATAGAATAGAATAGAATAGAATAGAATAGAATAGAATAGAATAGAATAGAATAAACCAGCGTGGAAGAGACCTTCGAGATCATGGTGTCCAACCTATCACCCAACACCACCCAATCAACTAAACCATGGAACCAAGCATCCTGTCAGGCCTTGCCCTGAACACCCCCAGCGATGGCGACCCCACCACCTCCTCAGGCAGCCCATTCCAGTGGGCAATCACTCTCTCTGTGTAAAACTTCCTCCTAACCTCCAGCCTAAACCTCCCCTGACATAGCCTGAGACTGTGCCCTCTTGTTCTGGTACTGGTTGCCTGGGAGAAGAGACCAACCTCCGCCTCACTACAACCCCCCTTCAGGTAGTTGTAGAGAGCAATAAGGTCACCCCTGAGTCTCCTCCTCTCCAGACTAAGCAACCCCATGATGATCTTTTGAGGTCCCTTCCAGCCCCTAACATTCTGTGATTCTTCAGACTTGCTCAGAGAGGTGCTTCTGGGAGCAGCCTGCCTCTCTCATGTTTGTCAAAGTGGGCTGGAAAAGCAAAGATGAGGGAATTATTATGTGGGGGAATTAGGGAGATACTGAGGTCCAGGAGAATGAAGATCTTGATGACTGTAATTAATTTTCCTCATGCATAGGAGAGGAGAAAATAAGAACACTTCTCACACACCCAATGGGATTGATTACAGCAAAAAATGAGGTGACCTCCATCAGGCAAAATGACACAAAGTAATTAAGTATATTTGAAAATCCTGTACCTTTCTTACCTTCCTCTTTAAACATCTTTAAAACTCTTGGAAATTTGGTCTTTAGCTGTTAGTAGTTGAACTTAGCTGAACTCAGTGTTTCACATGAACTTAACTGAAGTTTGAACAGGCTGCAGCTGATCCTTGCACTTCATTTTAGTCGATAAATGGCGATGTAGTGAGAGGGAGGCATCAAAATCAAAAATCAAATTATTCTCTCTTACTAGTCAGAAAATACTTTAATAAAGGTACAAATAATCTAAAGCTTAGCAGAAAGAAATTGTTAAAAATTACTGCATATCTTCTTCATAGTAGAAAAAAGGTAATAAAAAGGTAATACTGAATCTGAAATAGCATGGTGGCCTCTATTCTGGTTTAATGGATGTTAAAGTCCAAGAGCAAGCCTATGTTTTGTGCTGTTTTATGTAGGATGAGGCCCAGAAATCAGAGGTGTTAAAATAACCTCTGTGTGCAGTTGAATGAGGTTGGACTCTCAAGATAAGGACATAAATATGTTGCAGCTATGAAAAAGGCTTGCTCTTAGAAAGAAGCTCTTCACAGAGAGATTGGCCATTGGAATGAGCTGCCCAGGGGTTGTGCTCAAGAAAAGCCTGGATGAGGCAGTTAGTGCCGTGGTCTAGTTGATTAGGTTGGATGATCAGTTTGACTTGATGATCTTGGAGGTCTCTTCCAGACTGGTTATTCTATCATTCTGTGAAATGCAGAATATTCATACTAGAGTCTGGAGATGTACTCAAATATGCAAATATCCTGAACTTGGAAGATGCATGCAGTGTTTTCAAGTCAAATGTTTATGAAGAACATCAGGATTACTCAAAAACCTTACTAAAATAAACCTGTCAGCACCACTGTAGCAATTCAAGGCTTTGCCAGGTTGTCCTGCCAAAGAGGATAGCTTCGATTCTGTAAACAGCTACCAAGTTAGGAATGATAGTCTAGACTTGGAGGAAAATATGAAGGCATAGAGAAGAAAAGGGAAAGTGTAGCTGAAATGAGGGGAAGATGGTACATGAATTCTTGATGAAGTTCTTCAGACAAGTAACTAGTTGGTCCCAAGCAGGTTTTCTAATGATGTTAGCTGCAGCCACTGTTGTTCTGCCCCTGTATAGGAGACCTTTACTGGGTAAATAAAGTGTCTCCCACTCTTAGGCCATGTCAGAGACAATGAGCTCTTCTGCAGAGTGCATTTTGTCTCATGTTCACATAAAAGGTCTGGGCAGGTGGAGACATAAAAGGAGTTGTGAAGATGATAATCTGGAGAACTAGATCTCACAGTGGTAGAATTGTGCCTCTTGGGAATGTGTTGGGCAACTGTTGCTTAAGGGAGGGGGGCAGAGTGAGGGGGGGAGTGATAGGGGGGAAGGGAGAGGGAAGGAGAGAGAGAGGGGGAGAGAGTAAGAAACACCTGCTCATAATGTTACTATATTTGTTAGTTCACTTGAGGAATGTTGTCATCCTTACTTTTGTAAGGCTTTTTACTGCTGCTTTCTGCAGCTAACTTGGTAGATCAACTTCACTAGAAAAATGGTATGGCAAAGTGGGAAAAGTAATTATTCTTTCAAATCCTGAACTTCAAGCTGCATATATCAATGCTCTCTGGATTTGATTTGGCAGTGTCTGACCCCCACTATATAGCTAAAGATAGAATGCTTCTCACTTCTGCTGGTTTGACACTAGATCAAATAGTATGAAGGTGATCGTAGATTTCTGTGCCCTAGTATAAAAACAGATTTAAAGTTTGGGCTGAAATAACTTTACCAGGTCTTTAGTGCAAGCAGAAAAATGTATAAATGTGCTCCAGATGAATGTGGAAAATCTTTTCCATGGCTTGAAAACCTCAAGGGAAAAAAAAAAAAAGGCATATAAAATGCCTGTGGGTTTCAGTGCTCTCCTTTATTATGAAGCTGAAAGAAGCTGTGAGCCTTCTCAGGACAGGGTCTGCATTATCTGAGTTTTAATACTTTCAGTTCAGCTCTTCGTGGGACAAAAAGTGCTGACACAAATGCTGTGCTAGGTTTCAAACTGCACTGTAACAGCAAATGCCAGCCTAGATAAAAGATTTAGTCTTCAGAGTTGAACCAAGAGTGTGCCCACTAGTATATGCAAAAAGGATCAGGATATTAATTTGACCTGACTAAGGGAGCAGATTATACTATAAATAGGGCTCTGAGACGGCATCTACTTGTGAGGCTGGTCATTTCCTACCAAATCCATTGCATGTATATTTGCCCTAATCCTGTATTGTGATCCTCAGTTTAATCCTTACACCTGGCTATTACAACATGCTAAATTTGCCATTGCAAATTGCATTGCATGCATAAGGCTTTACTTGCTTGGACACTGTAGATGGAGAATATAGAAGCACAGAAAGAGTTTTATGCAGAAGGTGAGTTAACAGAGGATTGCCACACATGAAACCCCAGGCTCTTGGAAATATTGGGAAAACACAAAAATTGAGAAAGGTCAAAATCTGAATAAACCCAAGGATTCTCCAAGTCCAAAGTGTCACGTGTACTAGCTCAATCTATTTTGGAGCAGACTTGAGTTCAAGATTGATTTCTTCAGCTAAAGTCCAAATGATAACCTTTTGCTTCATCCCTGTTGGGAGTTACCTTTGAGAAGAGCACACAAAGGCAAGATGGAAGTGATTCCAGCATAAAATACACCTAAACCCTGAGTTCCATATTCTCACAATTTCTTCAGTTACAGACAAAAATACATTACTTTTTTGCTTTTTTATTATTATTACCCACTCCCTCCCCTCCCCAGCCTCTGCACAACTAAGCATTTCCTGACTCTCCTGCTGTTCACTCTCTTAGAGTGTGTTGCTGCCGGTTCTTCCCTCCCTAGACAATCACCTCCTCCTTAGACCCCTTTTGGCTGATGTCATATATGTGGCACCACAGATACAGTCACAGAATCATAGAATTGTTAGGGCTGGAAGGGACCTCAAGGATCATCTAGTTCCAAAGCCCCTGCCATGGGCAGGGACACCTCACAACTGCATCAGGTTGCTCAGGGCCACATCCATCCTGGCCTTAAAAGCCTCTGGGGATGAGGCTTCGACCATTTCCCTGGGCAACCTGTTCCAGTGTCTCACCACCCTCAGTCTGAAAGTTACCCCTGTGCTGAACACAGTAACTTTCACCCATTAGATGTTTTCTTCTAATGCTCCTCTTTTATCTCCCTGCTTAGCATTTCTTTGCCAATATTGCCTTATTCTTTGAGTGTTTGGAGGGTGTTTTCATGGGTAGAAAATTGCAGCAGAAACATGCATTTTATAGCCTTATTAATTTTGAGATCTGATATAGTCTATTCACCAGTGACTCATTTTCGGTTTGACAACAAGATTATCTTCAGGTCTTAATTCATCTTTTACTTTCCAGAAGATACAAGGCAACATCTCCTCTTTATACAAATCTGATGCATGCTTGAGACCTTGGTCTGTGAATGTACAATGAGCTTTCTAACTATACACTACAGACACAGTCTAAAGGTTACTCCTGTGCTGAACACAGTAACTTTCACCTATTAGATGTTTTCTTCTAATGCTCCTCTTCTATCTCCCTGCTTAGCATTTCTTTGCCAATATTGCCTTATTTGTTGAGTGTTTGGAGGATGTTTGTTTGGTTTTTCCCCCAAGTACTGTTCTCTTTCTGGAGTGTTCCTCTTCTATCTCTTTCCTTTTGCAGTGTCTCTTTGCACAAGTGTCTAATGCAAACTGTGCATTCAGTGAAGATGTATTTAAGAAAACCTTTCAAAAATAAGAGGGTAAGGTTTGTGCTCTCCTGATAAGAAAGAAAATAGGGGTACTTTAATTTATTTGTAAAGAGCATCTTCTATGTAAAAAACAAAACCAAAACCCAAACCCCAAAAGCCACAAGCATACAACTCCACCAGTACAGGCTGAGAGGTGATCTGCTGGAGAGCAGCCCTGTGGAGAGGGAGTGCTGGTGGACAACAAGTTCTGCATGGGACAGCAATGTTCCCTGGTGGCCAGGAAGGCCAATGGGATCCTGGGGAGCATAAAAAGAATGTGTTCAGCAGGTCGAGTTCTCCTCCCCCCTACTCTGCCCTGTGAGACCTCATCTTGAGTACTGCATTCAGTCTTGGGCTCCCTGGTTTGAGGGACAGGGATCTGCTGGAGAGTGTCCAGTGGAAGGCTACGAGGATGATTAAGGGACTGGAGCACAGCCCTGTGAGGAGAGGCTGAAGGACACGGAATCATAGAATCAACAACATTGGAAGACCTCAAAGATCATGAAGTCCAGCCTGTCACCCAAGACCTCATGACAACTAAACCATGCCACCAAGTGCCACGTCCAATCCTCTCTTGAACACCTCCAGGGACGGGCAGCCCATTCCAACAGCTAACAGCTCTCTCTGTGAAGAACTTTCTCCTCACCTCAAGCCTAAACTTCCCCTGGTGCAATTTGAGATGGTATCCTCTTGTTCTGGTGCTGGTTGCCTGGGAGAAGAGACCAACCCCCACCTGGCTACAGCCTCCACTCAGGTAGCTGTAGACAGCAATAAGGTCTCCCCTGAGCCTCCTCTTCTCCAGACATGGGGCTATTTAGTCTGCAGAAGAGAAGACTGAGAGGGGATTTAATAAATATTTCTAAATATCTGAGGGCTGGGTGTCAGGAGGGAGGGGACGTGGAGCAATGGATGTAAGCTGCAGCACAGGAGGTTCCACCTCAACACAAGGGTGAACTTCTTTACTGTAAGGGTTACAGACCACTGTAACAGGCTCCCCAGAGAGGCTGTGGAGTCATCTCTGGAGACTTTCAAGGCCCATCTGGATGTGTTCCCCTGTGACCTGTCCTAGATTGTATGGTCCTGCTCTGGCAAGGGAGTTGGACTTGATGATCTCTTTGGGTCCCTTCCAACACCTAACATCCTGTGACTGCTAAAGTATCTTTACTAATTCTCATGTTTAAATGTCCCCATGAGAATAACTAAGGAAACCCTTATTAGGAAGGGAAAGAGGCTGATGAGTTGGAGAAAGTTAAAAAGCAGATTAATTGCTATTGAGGCTGATCTGTTATACCCTTTACGGATCAGGTTACCTCCTTGTTCCTTAGTTACAGATTAACTGCCGTTGTCTGAAAAGTTTCTAATGGAGAAACAAAATGTACTGTACTTTGTAAGGACTGGATTTTATGTGTGTATGTTTTGGTAGGTTGGTTTGTTTGCTTGTTTGTTTTTTCAACTCGTGTAATTGGCATAAGTGGGGGGAAAAATATGGTGATCATTGGCATCATAGGGAAATTGTGGAAGCTGAACCGTAGGTAACAAAAGCTCATATCTAAAAGCTGAGGAAAATCATTCATATTGCTTTTCCCATCTTTCAGAAAGGACATCAACATTGCTGTATCTTTGCTAATTTTGCCTAATCTAGTTGTTTCAAGGATTCTTGAAGTAAATCTAACTCACTCCAATTATTTTAGAATTAGTACTTTTTCCTCATCTTCTCTTCACTCATTTGCTTCTCTAATTAGGAAACTAAGTGTTATTGTGCTCAGTGTGCAAAAAATAACATTTTACTATTTCTTCAGTTAGTTGAGTGGAGTAGAATCACACAGACTCACAGAATGTTAGGGGAAGGAAAGGAAATCAAAAGCTCATCCAGTCCAACCCCCCTGCCAGAGCAGGATCACCTGGAACAGTTCACACAGGAACGCATCCAGGCAGGTTTTGAATATCTCTGAAGAGGAAGATTCCGCTTCGCCCCTGGGCAGCCTGTGCCAGTGTTCTGGCACCCTCACAGGGAAAAAAATTCTTCCTCATGTTCACATGGAACTTCCTATGCTTCACATACATGAAAGAATGTCATGGGGTATCCTCCCTCTTTTGTCTTCAAACTTTTCATCTTGACCACTGAAAGCAGTAAGTTATCTGCACCATTCTGGTTGCCTATACCCACACTCTGTCTCTCTCTCCCCTATATATTTGTGTACTATAGATATTCATAAGTATTTTTATTGCCATACATATACCTGTGGTGTGTGGGGAGTTGTATGTGTATAAATACTTACATTTCAGAAGAACAGAGCCAAAATGTAAAACAAATATGCATAACATTACTTGTAAATTTGAAAGACCTAAACACTTTTGTAGGTGTGGGATGTAGCTGGCTCTCATTTGTATAACACCATGTAGCTAATCCAGTACCTGAAGGGGGCCTACAGGAAGGATGGAGAGAGATTCTTTACAAAGGCCTGCAGGGACAGGACAAGGGGCAATGGCTGCAAACTAGAGAAGAGCAGATTTAGATTGGACCTTAGGAAGGAGTTCTTTACTCCAAGGGTGGTGGAACACTGGAACAGGTTGCCCAGGGAGGTGTTTGAGGCTCCTTCCCTGGACATATTCAAGGAGATGCTCACCAAGACCCTGGGCAGCCTGATCTAGTTGGGGATGTCCCTGCTGACTGCAGGGAGGTTGTACTGGACGACCTCTGGAGGTCTCTTCTGGCCTGGACCATTCTATGAAGATGACATAAAATGAAATAATACCTGCAGCCTCCATCTGAGTTTGCAATGTCTTGGTAGTCTTATGACTGTCCAGTGACTGATAAAACAACTATGTTCCTGCCAGTTACTGCTCTCTTGCCACTCCATGCATGTTAGTTTGAATGAGTGCTACAGTACGGCGAGTGACTTGTCTAGCTGTTGTGTTTATCAATTTCAGCATTAGCTGTGTTGCTCTGCAAGTCAGAAATACTATTTAAGTCAGAAGAATTGGTGGTTCTTATTCTGCTCTTTGTTGCACTGGTGTAAGTCATGAAGAATACCACTGAATCGTGAGAGTTGCTTTGGTGATAGTGAGGAAACTTAAGCCCCATGTGCATTTTGTTCCAACATGATCAGAGAGGAAACAGAAGACATGATTTTCCACTCATCCTGCTTAATAATTTGAGTGTAGGTGTACTGGTTAGGCCACACCTTGAGTATTGTGTCCAGTTCTGGGCCCCTCAGTTTAAGAAAGATGTTGAAGATACTCAAACATGTCCAGAGAAGGGCAACAAAGCTGGGGAGGGGTATGGAGCACAGCCCTGTGAGTAGAGGCTGAGGAAGCTGGGGTTGTTTAGCCCGGAGAAGAGGCTAAACAATCCCAGCTTCTCCAGGCTAAACAATCCCAGCTCCCTCAGCCTCTCTCCACAGGGCTTGTGCTCAAGGCCTCTCCCCAGCCTTATGATGGAACAATTCAGTGTTGCTAATTCCTTCTTGTTTGAAATACAGTTTCTTAACTTTCTGAACACTATTCCAACATCTTTTGAATGAAAACTGCTAATTTGTTTCTAGCTTTATCAGATCTTTTGGTAAAACCTGGTTGTTACACATACAATAAAAATATCACAGATTCACAGAATGTTAGGGGCTGGAAAAGACCTCAACAGCTCATCCAGTCCAACCCCCTTTCCAGAGCAGATCACACAGGAATGCATCCAGGCAGGTTGTGAATATTTCCAGAGAGGAAGTCTCCACAACTCCCCTGGGCAGCCTGTGCCAGTCTTCTGTCACCCTCACAGGGAAAAAATTCTTCCTCATGTTTCCATGGAACTTCCTATGGCTCTACTTCCACCATTGCCCCTCATGCTGTCATTGGGCATCACCGAGCCGAGCCTGGCTCCAGCCTCTTGGCACTCACCCTGCACATCTTTATAAACATGAACAAGGTGACCTCTCAGTCTCCTCTTCTCCAAGTTCCCAGCTTGGAGCCCCAGCTCCCCAGCCTCTCCACACAGTCCTAAAGATACAAGAGCTATAATCCTACTTCATGGATAGAAAATTGTAGACAGAAACATAAATTTTATAGCCTTATTAATTTTTAGATCTGATATAGTCTATTCACCAGTGACTCATTTTTGGTTTGACAGCAAGATTATCTTCAGGTCTTAATTCATCTTTTACTTTCCAGAAGATATGAGGCAACGTCTCCTCTTTATACAGATCTGATGCATGCTTGAGACCTGGGTCTGTGAGCGTACAGTGAGATTTCTAACTATACAGAGACCAAATCAAGATTGTGGAAACCATAATCTTTCTGTGGTGTTGAAAAAGATGAACCTGTGTGTGTGATTTCCTATGTATTTATAAATGAAATTAAAATCAAAATTAAAATTATACCTATTTTCTAGCGAGCTTTCCCAATCTGTAGCCACTTAGTCGCCTCCTGAGCCAGAGCTTCTATCTTTGCCTTTAAACTTTGCCACAGACTCTTCCTGACTTGGCAGAGTGGCTTCATTCTTGAAAAGGTCTGTGGCTGGCTTATGCAGAGTGAAAGAAAAGGGACAGCAATTCTTTAAGCACAATGATAATTTATTAGGGTAATACTGTTAGCACATGCTACGTCAGACTGCATTAGGCTGTTTGTGGCAGATGAACAGCAGCTTGCTGTTCTTTGCCCTTTCCTAGTATTTTCAGTCTTTCCTAATTCCCCCTTTTCCATTGGATGCCCAGCTTAACAAACAAATGAGTGGGAGGTAATTTCAAGCACAAATGAAAGCAGCAGGCAATCCTTTCTGATTGTTAATTTGCTTTTTTTTCCCACTGTTTTCATTTGCATAATTGTAGTAGGTAAGCTGGGGTCAAGTGCTTAGGCCAGGGAATCGATAAGCGGCTCATAACTTCTGATGTTATGAAGCAATTTGTGGTACTGTGGATTATTAATTCAGAATCTTGGAAAATATGCTTACAGTTAAATTATAGATGAAGAAATGGTGTGATTATGACCAAAAATGCTACAATGTGTTGCTGCTTGAATGTGTTCTGTGCAAAACTCTCTTCCTATGCCCTCATTTCTGGCTATCAAGCACTATCTAAAGAGATTACACAGTACCTAGAAATGGTCTTTGTGATGTTGAATGCCCAAGTAACTGTAGGTAAGTGGGAGGAAATGTTTGGCTGTTGACTTTTTTTTTTTCTTAGATAGTACTCCCAGCATTAAGGTGGAATGAGAGTAAAAAGACTTGCAAAATGTGCCAAAATCAAGTGCAAAATGGGATTCTACGTTTCAGTTTCTCTCCTTATGCAGTTTGAGGCTTGTGTGAATCTTCTGCTGTTGTTGTTGTTTCATTAGTTTGATTTCAAAAAAGTTTGGGGGTCTGCTCTGCAGTGCATAGAGCACAAACATGATTTTATACAAGCTTAATTGTACACAGCTACTGCCACAACCAAATTGTAACAGTATGCCGTGACTTGAAAGTGTTTGTAAAGCACAACAAACTTCATTCCTATTTCCTGAAGTTCTCACAGTTGAAGAGGTCTTCAGCACGCTCTGATAAAGAATTTGGTATTGCCTCTTTCTCTAGTGCTGGTGAGGCACACAAGGGAGATACAACAAGTTCTTTACAAGGCTTTCATTGTTGGCACAGCTTTCACTCTCATTGCTATTGCCTCTTCCTGGGCAGTGCTGAATAGATTTCAGGACTATTTTCTGTTCACCATCATAAACATGTAACATGCCACAGAACTTCTCTGGCTGCTACCCCTCATTTCTGGACGGTGTATTTGCAGAATGGTTTGAGGAGGTTTTTCCCCAAGTTAAGTCCTAAGGCTTTAGTTAAAGGTTTTGTCTCATGGCTGTTAAGAAATTTCTGTGGGCTCTTAATAAAGCTCTAAACTTGCTGAAACCTTTATTCCATAGAGCCCTCAAAACAGCATAATGTCTACAGTTCAGACTGTGTTGTGTGTGAGGAAGTATAGTATCAGCCCTTTATGTGCTGGTAGCATTACTAGATGGCAATTGGACTTCCCTGGAAAATTGTATCATTTTTCCCCTTTTGTGCTGATTTTTAGTGAGTCAAAATTGAGAAACGCACTTTAATCTTTAAGCACGGGTTGCTGTCTCCTGATTGCATGCCATAGAATTAAAAATACATTCCTTTCTCCTTCGCTGTATCCCTACTTAGATGGTCTTTGTGTCATGGAAAAGAGTGCAAGCTGAAACACAACTGCAGCACAGAGGCTACAACATATGCGAGTTCCTTGGCAGATTTCAAAGGTTCACATTTACCTTAATAATTTGTGTTGCTGAGCATTTTGACAGAAGTGGAAATCAGACCTTGCTCTTCCAGGTTTTGCCTTTATTTCATGAGTAGGGACATGGTGTAGCATTAGACCTGTGAGTGTGATACCTGCCAGTATCTAGATGGAAAGATATCATGTGAAATTAATTCTGGGGCTCTTCTTCTATTGAACTGGAAGTTATGAGGGGGGAAAAAGATGAAAAAGATTTTTAACAATTGCTGACATTTAGTACTAAACATTGTACATTTTAAGGACAGAACTAATGATTCCCAATGAAGGTTAAAAGCCTGCCATGAATTTGAAGTTTATCAGCTTACTAAGAAGCTGATAGTATTATGATATCTTAGACACTTCCAAAGCAAAAGTGACTGTTGGGTGGTCTCCTTTGTCACAAGCCACTTCTGAAGACTGAGCTGGCAGCTCTGTATCAGCTATTTTGTACAGGCTTCCACTACAAGGAGAATTGATCAGATTAATGATCTCAGTAAAATACTGCTGTGTTCTTTAGAGCCAGTGGAGCTACTGTGGGTAGACTTTATATGGTGTTATAAAACCTATGCACCAGTGTTTTCTGAGGGTTTGGGTTGGGGGATTTTTCCCTTTAGTTGTTGGTTGTAAAGATTCCTTCCATCCCTCCTGGAGCCTCTGCACTGCTTATCCTAAAATGTGCGAATCAAAGCATTTTATCCATCTAGAAAGAGGGAAAACCCCAAAGAAATGGGAATAGGAAGAAATAAAATTAGTAATACTGTAAAATTGCAAAAGACCAAGAGGCTTCCTCTCAATAATGCACAGTGCCTTTGTACATTAGGGAGTGTACTCATGCTTCTTTTCGCCAGTGTCTTTCAGTCTTGAAAGACTATGTTTTGCCACTGCTGCTATAGAAGTGAAATAACTGTACCATGGGGCATTATCTGGAATAATTTTTAAAGCCTCAGAAAAATCATTCTTCCCAATGTGGGAGCAGCTGGTGTGTCTGCTTCTTCATTTTATTTATTTATTTATTTTTAAAATTAATTTTCCATTTTTGCATCAGATCTCCTGGGCTAGGATCTACTTCTCAATCCTCCTTTTGGTTGGAAACAATATTTCTTGCAGGAATTTTTCAGGGAGGATTTTCTTAAAAAGAAAAAAATCTAGGAAACATTCACGATGAAGCTGAAAATGAAATAGCCTCAACATGCAAATAACGCTGGAGACCACACACCTGATGGAGCCTTCTCCATGTTTCTCTCTCACTCTCTAATGAACATATCCAGGGGCATTTCCTCTCTACCTCAGTACAGTGTCTCCTTCCAGCGACCTAGGATCCCATGCTTTACCCTGAAGCGTTGTTACTCCAGAACAGTGTGTGTGTAAGCTAATGTGCTTCGAGTCGAGCTGAGCGAGTCAGGCCGGGGTGTGGGGCGGAGAAGGGCCCGACAGCTCCGGGCGGCCGCCGCTTGCTCTACTGCTCCCGCCCCACTGCAGCCGCAGGTAGATAAAGGTTACTCTTCCCCCTCTCCCTGCCCTCCTCCCCGTAGCCCGCCCTCCCTCACGGCCGCTCTCCGCCGGCGCCCCGCTCCCCATCTCCTGGGCAGAGGGTGCGGGCTCCGCACCTCTTTCGCGGCGCTCAGCGGCCGCCCCTCCCGGTGGCAGCGGAGGACGAGGGAGAGCTCTAAGGAGCCTCTGGCTGAGGAGCAGGGGGCTCCCGGCGCCGGAGGCGGCGCGGTGGCTTCCCCATCCTCCTCCCCATCCTTTTTCTCCGTCCCTCCCTCTGCCTCCTCCCTCCCTTTCCCCGGGCGCCCTCTGCACTTTCTTCTCGAACCACCCGCGTAGGCAAACTTTGATGGGGAACCTCGCACCGCGCTGGAAAAATGCCGGTGATGAAGGGATTACTGGCACCCCAGAACACCTTCCTCGACACCATCGCCACCCGGTTTGACGGCACACGTGAGTCCGGGATCGGGCTGCGGGCGTCGGCGCCAGGAGCCCAGAGAAGGGGTTGCACGGGGGGCATTGGGCATATGGTGGGAGCCTCCTCATCCATCGCCTCCGCCCTTCGGGGGTTTCCCTGGTACGAGAAGCCGGCAATGAGGAGGGGGAGGTGAGGGAGTTCCCAGTCTCCTGACTCTCCTGCCTGGCTCCTCCACAGCTTTACAGGTTAGGACGATGCTGGGTCCCCTCTCCTCCCTTTCTGGAGCGCGGCGGCTCCGGGAGGACAGGGGCCAGGGTGACCCGGGCGGCCGCTGGAGCCAGGAGCTCTGCAGGAAAGTTGTGTGTATGGCTGGGGCTTTTCCCCGCGCCCCGCGCCCCTGGCAGCACAAGAGGCTGCGAGCAAAGCCGGCTTCGGAGCCTTGGCAGAGCTTTGGCAGCATGTTCGGGGATTTTTAGAGTTCTCGATGACCCCCGGGTCCGCTATTAAATCTCCCTAAAAGCTGAATTCCTGTAAGTCGGGCTCAGCAGCGGCGGCAGCTGTTGCACTGCTACTGAAGGGAGGGAGGGAGGGAAGAAAGAAGGAGGAAGGACCGGCCCTTCAGCAGCGGCGCCGCGCCCGTAGCGGCGCTGGGCTGCAGCACCATGGACGGGTCCCGGTCCGGGCCGGTCCCTGCGGCGCGCTGAGAGCCGGTGCGGGGTTGTGCGGGGCTACGCTCCCCGTCGCGCACCTCCCGCACCTCTCGGCTCGGCAGCTGCCCTACCAAGGCGCTGCCTTAAAGCGCGGAGATGGCTCCCGGGCGGGATGCTGGATTGGTCTTGTCTGGCTGTGGGTTAGGAGCTGCCCAAGTCTTGAGTTTTGTTTCTTCTGTAATGCTGCTCATGCGTATGAAACTATTTTAAAAAAAAGGGAAAAAAAAAAAAAAAGGAGCCGGCAGAGAGCAGATTTGGACCCTAATGAGCTCCATTCCCTTTAAGACCTTCCAGAAATTCAAAGTGAAGGAAAAGCAAACTCGGGTTTGAGTTGCTGTCAGCTGTTTCTTGAATGAAAATGTTGGAATCTACTGGGTCTGATAGCTTCTTGACTGTGTATCTATTGCCATTTCCTCGGTGGTTCAGTTATTGTGTGATTAAGACAACTGAACTGTGATTACTGAATCAGTAAGTTGTAAATGTCAGGAAGATGTTGTTACTGAGATCAATTGCAGAGAAACACACAACTGCATTATAACTGCTCTGCTGGTCTGAGGATGCATAGCTAATTTACAGTTCAGGACTCTATGTAACTGATACTTCATTATAGAGCAATCCCTCTTAAGACTACTTAAGTACAGCACTAAATTTCTTCATCTATGGAACTCAAAGTGCTTCTCTTGCATCCTTCACCCTTTTATTTCTGTAAAGCACATAGGTATTATTTACTGTATATTAAAGCATGCAACTCTAATAAGAGTTCTGTTGCTGATGTTTTCATTTGCCAGAAGAGCAGTTCTTCCCTGCTCTGTGCTCAGGACAGCACCACCCCCCAGCCCCGGCCCCCTTTTCAGTGACTTCCTTTCAAAGGATGGAGCATACAGCCTGCAAGCTGCACCCACAAACATTCCACAAATTCTGTGTTGTTCTTCAGAGAGTCAGTAGAGCAAGTGGCATTAGTGATGACTTGAAAGTGTTTTATTAAATAAACACTAGGAAAATGTCTAATCTGCATATTCTCAGTGATACCAACAGACAACTGTGTAGAAAGTTCATTGCATAGCTTCACACTATGGAGAAATGTAGCTATGGTTTTAAACCAATCATTCTACTAACCTTCATGAATTGGGCCAACCTTTTCTTAAACAAGAAGAAACAGAACCTACTGTCTCTAATGCTATCAAAACACCTACTTTTTCCTGGGATCTAATTGAAAAAGACAGTGATTTTTAAAAATTATTATTAGTATTTCCCACCCTCCCAGTTATCATTTCAGAATTTAGCTTAAATATTAACCAGGCCTACTGTAGAAAGCATCCTCGTATGATTATCAGCAAGTGAAATACTCCCAGAAGTTCACAGGAGAAGATTTTTATGGGTTGCATAGTCTTATAGCTAAAAAAAACCACTTTGGAGGATGGTACTATTGTACAGAGAACTGGCAGCACGTCTCTTAATTTAGAGAGTAATATAACATCTCTTTTAGAATGCTAGAGCAAAGCAATGAATTGGCTCTTAATCTGAAACAAATCGTGCATACCAATCTACCATCATAACTCAGTTTAAAACCTTAAAGGACAGATCATCTATTGAGGCTTTAACAGAATATCTCTTTTTCATTTTAAAATACTGAATTTTAATCCAAAATTATTGCCTCTGAAACTGGTAAAAAAAAAAAAAAAGTTGAGATAAAAAATGTGCAATTTTGCAGAATGCTTATAAATATCTGAGTATCAAGTAGAAAAATTAAAGCTTTGTTGTTGTCTTGTTTTGGGGTGGTTTTTAAAGCTGTTTAGTTAGTATTCCTGAGGCTGTTCTAGTAGTCAAATCTTGAAGTAATACTGAGGGCTAATCCTTGTAGGAACCAGTCCCATATCTTGCTAGTTTTATGGGTGATACACTCCGTGTGTAAAGAATAGAACCGACACATGGCACTGAACCTGAGGCTGTGTTTTGCAAACTGCTTTGACATCACACATGATGATATTTAAATGCTAAAACATGGTTTCGTGTCAAAGCAGTATTTTTGGGAGGTTTTGTGTTAGCATAGTCTGTAGTTAACAGAGCTCTCTTCTTTTTAAGCTTCTGGGAAGGTTATATGATGTTGTCATCAGCGATAGACTAATCCAGCAATGCACCTTTAATCCAGAAGAGGGATAATTCTCATTCTGGGCAACAGTGCAAGAAGGGATTCCAGATTATATTGGAAAATATGCTTTGCTTTGCACAAAACTTCTCAAAAATTCAGTTCACACAGGACTTCATTTTTTAACCATTTCAATGATTTATGCAATTATAAATCACATTTGGGAAAATTGTAGATCTCAAAAAGCACACACAACAACTGCCTGAGAGTCACTTCAACTGCTCGCAGCTCTCACGGTAGATATTCTCTGTTGCTACGTGTATGTTGCACATTGCACATGCACATTCTTTGCATATCAAACCAGGGAACAAAGGCTATGAAAAAGAGAACGAGGTTGTGTTTGGGTGATTCCTTGCTGTACATGAAATCCCACAAATCTCCTGCAAAGGCTTCATGACCTGTGTTGCAACAGCATTGAGAGTTTTGCCTCTCTGGGTTGTCATGACAGAGTTCTTGGATCTGCCTGCATGTTATTGTACTTTCACCTTATTGCAACTCTGAACCAGCTCTTGTGTGCCTGATATCATCACTCAAGTCAATGATTTCTCAAAGGGATTTTTGTTCCCCGCTCTCTGAACACTAAGCACGAGGTTGCCCCCTCTGTTGGTGATGGTTATTGCTCATTCAGGAAACAGATCCTTATTTTCAAATTGCTAGGGTGCAGTACTGGGGTTTGGTATTGCTGTGGGGTTTGTTTGTTGGTTGGTTTTGTTGTTGAGGTGTTGGTTTTTTTTGGGGGGGAGGGTGCTTGTTGGTTGTTGGTAATTAACATCCCCCCTCTCTCCCTAAAATATTATGAGGTTAGATTTCTGGAGTGAGTTATTTCACTTTGAGCTTTTACAAGGAAAATTTGCACATTTTTGCTTCTGAATCCCTGTTTAGACTAGGCAGCCATGGTCTCATGGTAAGAAAGTAAGTTATATTCCTTTCCTGCATGCATACATGTGAAAATAATTATTCTGTAGGTACTTTTTATTTATTTAAGTAGATTAAATCCCCAGCACAGGTGGCTGTTTCTGGAAGTTTGTGATACTTTCTCAGACAAAAAACCCAAACCAGCTAACAGAGAGGCAGCAAATGACCTCATTAATTTGTATTTAAAGTACTTGACAAATTTGTGCATGGTTACACTGTAAAATGATAGCTGAAGTTCTATAATTATCACTTGTGTCTACTGGATGTGTACTTCCACATCCTTACTAACAACCTTATATGATCAGTCTAATCTGGAGATCAGGCTGAGTTAATTCCTTTTTACTCACTGTCAATGGGATCATTTGATAGTTCTTTATTTGTAGGACAACTTCTACATTCAGGTGCCTTCCAATTAAAACTTTGCCGAAGTATTAACAAACAGAACTTTATAGCTAAGCAAGGATTTTCATATGGTTTGTTTAGCTTGTTTTGTTGGGGTTTCTTTGGTTTGGTTTGGTTTTGTCTTTTGTTCCTTAGCAATCTGCATGTAATTTTTCCAGTTGCTTTAGTTAACCTTAGAGGGGGACCGAAAGATGTCTGATGAGAACGTTAATTAAAGGCATCTAAAATATGATGTCAGTGTACTTCCACTGGCATTGTGGATAGAACAAAGTTGTCTCCTTTACATAATCAGCAGTTGGTATAGAACTGAAAGCCTTTGTATAAAGTGATCTTCCCAGATTGCAAGGGCAGATTCCTCCCCTGCTTCCCTTCCTGGCTACACCCATCACTTACTTTTCTGTCTGGTAAACAGTCTGGTGAGGTCTGCCAGGTTGAGCCCATGTGCTAACACTTTCTGCAGCTGTCAAATTCTGTGTCTCATTCTGGTTGAATCCCATCCTCTCTAGACTAGACAACATGCTGCTTAATCACACCATAGTTATCACACAGAATGTGAAAAGGAGCAAAGTGCATATTGGCTACTGATGATACTCAGTGGTTCTCCCCCAAAAGGAGGAGGAATTGCAGTGGTGTCAGCTGTAGGAAACCAACAATTGAGCTTTCCAGTGGGAGGATGTTACTGGTCAGATTCCAAGATCAGAATCCTCCCGAAGTGAAAAACCTGTGGCCAAAGAAGTGTGAAAGCCTCAATCTATGATAAGCACCGATTACAGTCAAAAAGTCTTCTATGCAGACCCAGCGGAAAACTCTCCCTTGGAAGGAATGGAGGTGCAATGAAAGTGGTCTTATTCTTTCTGCTAGAGACCAGGTTAGTTAGCCAGAGGAAACTATCCAAAGGTACAGAGATATATATCTGGTCTTCTGTTATGCAGACATGTTTTGCCCTTTTGCTTATATTCTTGGATAAGTAATGTGTTGCTTTGAACAAATCACGTATTTGTCGCTGCAAAAGCCTACTGTCAACACAAGAAAAAGTCTTGCTTGTTCTCAGCTCAGAGCACAAACAAAGTAAATGCTTTCTGTTCTGTACTTTGCTCTGAAAGACACAGCCTGAGTTGCAGCTCGCAGTAGCTCTGTTACTAAAAAAAGACAAATGCGATTTGGAGTAGAACCGAGAGTCAAGCGTGGGAACCTGTGTTGTGCTGTTACTCTTTGCTACTCTTTGAAGTTACCAAGACGCTCAAGTAAGCAGCTACTTGCAAAAATCTTTTCCTTTCTTTTGATACAGGTGTTGGGGGTGTGGAACCTCCTAATTTAAGGTTTTGTTTGGATGGTCTTTGTTTTCAGCAGCTATAGTAATTTCTAACTTGAGCTGAAGTTGGACCTAAAAGACAATTGGAGGGATCCAGAGGCACCTTAAGGCCACATTTCTTAACTAATTCTTGAGTTCTTTTCCCAGGGATACAGTTCCAGGGGGGGAAAAAATATGCAGGTGCCATTTTTAATATTCAGTCATTGTATTATTCATTGAACGATGAAGATTGTTATTACTCTATGTTTTATTTAGGAGAGTATGTTATTGCTAGGGAAAATATTGATGTATTCAGATTGTCAGGAGGTATTCTCTTGGTTTTTGCTAGACAGAAAGAAGTTAAACACACAGAAGGCTCTAGAACTCATTAAGCAGACTGCTTTTAAGCCTAAGGCCTGGGTTAATGCCCATAAATATAAAGTTAGACTGGTAGCCCACACTGTTATTTCAGAGGTAAACTCTGTATTTGAATTCAAGAGGAATATTTGAAATTTAAGAGTGGAAGAATTATTTAATAAGGGATTTCCCCCCTCCCCCCCCAAAAAAACCCCAAGAATATTCTTCTCACTGTTGCTTCTGGGAAAATTTTATATGTGAGCCTGAGAAACCTGATACTTTGCAGTGATCAAAGCAAACTCATATATTTGAAGAGACATTTGAATGAATGCATGCTTTGCCAGTGGATTGCAGAAGCAGCTCCTTTAGGGGGCTTCTAAATCTTACATGATTATCAGGATTCCCATTAGAAATGTTCTGTAAATCTACTGTATTTTTCTCCTCCCAATGTATGATGCCATTTTATTCTCTGATAAAATTTCAGGGAGTAAATAAGTTTGCTCTGAAACTAGATGATAGCTTTTTCTAAATCATTGCATTTATAAATTCTGCTTCTGTTTTATCTGGTTTTTGCTGCTGCAGGTAGCAACTTTATACACATCCCCAGTCTTTTGGGATGAAAAGAAAAAGCATTAAGAGCATTGTCCAGAGCAACAGAATGGAAATACCATAAAATCACTGCCTCAAGCAAATTTAGAAGTATAAGCAAATATATATCCATGAATGTATTACAATAAATCAAAGAAAAGGTATGGGTTTACAGAGCATTAACTACTGTTATCTCTGTTCTGATGTAATGTATTCTTGAAACAGAAGTTGCATCAGCTGTAGCTCAGCAAAGGTGAACACAAGCAATTGCTGCAGTAGTTCTACATTTCCACGAGCCGGCTTACCTTACCTTGCGGTGTAGTGACTAGAAGTAAAAAGCAATTAAGGCACAACCTACTCCCAAAGTAATGTTGTCTCCTGCCCACTCAATCTAAAAATAAACAAATAAGAAAGAAAGAAAGAAAGGGGAAAAAATGAAAGGGAGTGGGAGTAAAGAATCAAACAAAGCATTCTAAAAGTGCAGATGTGTGAGAGACTTCCAGAGCAGCAAGAAAAGTCTTCTTTTGTGGGTTCTCCTGCCAAATGCTTATGGCTACTTCTGTTTCCTGGGACTGATAATAGTATTAAAAGACTTTTGAGAAGCTGTTGTTCTTAAAATACCAGCATATTCAGTATTGAACTTGGCATTAAATATTTTCTGAGCATCCCTAAATTTTGATGCTGGCTGTCAATCATTTCAGGGACAGCTCAAGACAATTGTGCTCTGGAGAAGCACCTCATGTTCCCTGTTAATCTCAGAGGCAGGGTTTATTTTAAGAAAGGTGATCCACTATCTTGTAGCATTGCAATGATTTTCTTCTTTTCAAGGAAGAGTAGTTGGTTGACTGTGGTTGGTTTAGGAATCACCCCTCCCCAAAATGAATTCAGAGAACGACCCTCAAAATAAACCATCAGACTAGCTCAGAAGGTTTTGGAAGCGAATGAAGTTATATTTACAAGCAAACTAAAATCTAGAAATATGAGATTCAATTAATAGGTACAAAATATGTATGTTTACAATTTAGGAACAACACAAGGACCCCCCCTGGATGAACCAGGGTAGAACAAATAGTTTCCCTTCTGTGCCCCCTGTACAAGGGAAAGAGAAAAGCGGTTAGTATAGTCCTGCTAGTATTTAGCCACAAGAAGGAACACAGCCAAAGTCAGCAAAGCCAAGCAGAAGCACCAGCTAGTATCAGGTGGAGTGGAGTGGTGGAAAGGACAGAATAGTTTATAGAGCTAATTTTTATCCCAGTTAGCAAGCTAATGGAATTATTTAGACCTTATCATTATTTTCCTTTCACATCCAATAGTAATTTATTTACATTCTACTATTTTGTATTCAAGGTCTGTGGAAATTTCCTAGGAATCAGCCTAAAACTGTGACATTGATTTTTATTTTTCTCCCCCCTCTCCTCAACAGTCATCTATTCTATTTTCAGTGGAGGCTTAAGATTTAGAGCTTTCTGATCCCCTGAGAGAAACCCAGACCGAGTCAGTTGCCCCAAAGCCTTCCAGAGACACTTTTCAGCAGAATATAGTTTTGGAGAGCTGATGGCCAGTTTAATTATTTTCCATTAACATTTCTCTCCAGAGTAAATAAAAACCTGCATTTTATTCTTAAAGCAGCACTGCCTCTTTATGAAAGTCAGTGAACTCTGATAGGAACTGATTCTAAGGAAGACAGCAGATAATGAGGATAGCCTAAAAACTCCTAAAAGACTTAAGAAGTTCCCTCTCAGGTGGAACAAAGGAGATAACTGATTCTGGAGACAACTGATTCTGTATCTCAATTTGTCCATCTTTGAGACATTAGGAAAAGTATTGAAAATCCAAGTAAAACCACTGCCATTACCAGCCAGGTTTTTCACAGAATTTTGTAATGGCAATGGTAACATGCAAAATTATTTCCTTTTTTTTGGTCAAAATGGAAGAAAATAAGGCCATTTTTGCCTCACTCTGCCCAACCCCCTCCACTTTCCTTAAAACCTGCAGGAAACCTGTGAAAAATCAAAGTTTGGACTTCAGTGATTAATGTTCAGGTAGAGTTTTTGTCATGGTGTCACAGAATTCTGCAATTCTCTGTGACAGCTTTAACATTTTTGCAACTAAAGTCAGTCTCCTGTTTGAAATGACTTTAAATGCATAACCAAGCTTGTTAAAATTGTATCAGTATCTTATCTAGATAAAGGAGTGAGGATGCTGGCCCAAGATGACCTTTTCAAATGGCATCTTAGCTTTTCCTACATTTCTAGCTAAAGCACTCCACAAATATTCCTGTGTCGAACACAGAAGTTTATCCTTGAGGTCTGTGGTTAGTCATGAGGTCTGTGGTGACAGGTTGGACTTGATGAGCTTTGAGGTCTCTTCCAACCTTGGTGATTCTGTGATTCTTAGTACTGAGCACAAAATAGAAACACAAAAACTTTTCTCTGTCTTCCACAAAATGTCAGGAAATTATCTCCTTTAGAATTCACCAGATTGGGCATAGAGTTACAAGAAGTTGGCACAACTTTTAAGGGGGAAAATTGCACAGAAATCAATCAGATAGGAAAAAATAACTGAAATTAGTCAGCATAAAATCTTTTTCTTTTTCCAATAAATCAGTAATAAAAATGTAAATGTATTAATGGGTGGGAGTGCTGGGCAAAGGCAAACCTCATGAAGCTCAATAAGGACAAGTGCAGAGGCCTGCATCACAGAAGGAATAACACCAGGCAGCAATACAAAGTAGGGCTGGTCCTTCTGGAAAGCAGCTCCATAGAGATTGGAGTCTTAGTGGAAAGCAAATTATCCACAGGACAGCAATGTGCCCTTGTGTCCAGGAGGACCAATGGCATCTTAGGGTGCATTAAGAAAAGTGTGTCCAGCAGGTCTAGAGAGGTTCTCCTCTCCCTCTACTCTGTCCTGGTGAGACCCCACCTGGAATACTGTGTCCGGTTTGGACCTCCCAGTTCAAGAAAGACAGGGACCTGCTGGAGAGAGTCCAACAGAGAGCAATGAGGATGATTGAGAGACTTGAACATCTCTCCTATGAAGAAAGACTGAGAGACCTGGGGCTGTTTAGTCTTGAGAAGAGAAAGCTGAGAGATGATGTCATCAATGTCTATAAGTATCTGAGGGGTGGATGTCAGGATGAAGGTGCCAGGCTCTTTTTGGTGATGGCCAGTTGCAGGACAAGGAGCAACAGCTACATCCTATAACACACAGGGGGTTCCAACACAACACAAGGAGACAACTCTTTACAGTGGGAGTGACAGAGCACTGGAGCAGGCTGACCCCAGAGAGACTGTGGAGTCTCCTTCTCTGGAGACTTAAAAACACACTTGGATGTATTCCTGAGAGGCCTGCCCTAGGTGATCCTGTGTTGGCAGGGGGGTTGGACTCAGTGATCTCTGAAGATCCTTTTCATCCCCTAAGATTCTGTGATTCTGTGAAAAATAACTGTTACACAATCAAACTTTAATAAAACCATCTAATGTACCATTAAAATATGCTTCATAATTTTAGTTTTAACCAATTCTTCATCATTTCACCATAAAGAAAACAATGCAAGAGATTAATAAAGCAAGCAACTGCTGGTATCTAGATGTATTGCCTTTGGAAGGATGTAGGAAAACTTGAGGAATTATTATACAAAGCTGTAATTGTTCCCTTTTTGAGAGAAAACAGCTCCCAGAACACCAGCACTGAATGAACTTTTTCTGTAGGCATTAGTTATGACTGCTGGGAGTCCAGGTTGCAGGCCTAAGGACTTTTAAGGGTTAAAAATTGCTGTGGTAAATTTGCCTTTCTGTTAATTTGAAGCTATAGAAATACAGCAAGATTTGTAGGGGCAGTAATGAGTTACTGCTGCAGCTTTTTATGTTGTGTGCCCTTTTCTTTTTGCCTTCCTTCTCCCTCAAGAGCTTGTTACACTACGTGACTAGACATCCTGTTCCAAATGTATGAAAGGGAACTCTAAGCTGGTCACATTGTCATTTGAGTTACTGGGTTTTTTAATGACAAAATTGTCTTGAGACAAATAGTGGGTTTTTTTTCTTCCCCCCCTAAATGTCTGATGTCTCCTGTGATGAGAACCATGGAATTGTCAGGGTTGGAAGGGACCTCAAGGATCATCTAGTTCCAAGCCCCCTGCCATGGGCAGGGACACCTCACAACTACATCAGGTTACTCAGAACATCATCCAGCCTGGCCTTAAAAACCTCCAGGGATGAGGCTTCCACCACCTCCCTGGGCAACCTGTGCCAGTCTCTCACCACCCTCATGGGGAAGAACTTCTTCCTAACACCCAGTTTGAATCTACCCATTTCTAGTTTTGCTCCATTCCCCCTAGTTCTATCACTCCCTGATACCCTAAAAGTTCTTCCCCACCTTTCTTGTAGGCCTCCTTCAGATAGTGGAAGTCCACAATAACATCTCTTCAGAGCCTTCTCTTCTCCAAACTGAACAACCCCAACTCTCTCAGTCTGTCTCCATAGCAGAGGTGCTCCACCCTTCTGATCATCCTTGTGGCCCTTCTCTGGGCACCTTCCAACACTTCCAGATCCTTCTTGTAACAGGGGCTCCAGAACTGGACATAGTACTCCAGGTGAGGTCTTATCAGAGCAGAGTAGAGGGGGAGCTTCACCTCCCTTGCCCTGCTGGCTATGCTTCTCTTGATGCAGCCCAGGACGTGATTGGCTTACTGGGCTGCAAGTGCACACTGCTGGTTTGTAGAATCATGGAATCAATAAGGTTGGAAAAGACCTCAAAGATCATCAAGTCCAATCTGTCACCCAAGACCTCATGGCTACTAAACCCTGGCACCAAGTGCCATGTCCAGTCCCCTTTTGAACACCTCCAGGGATGGTGACTCCACCACCTCCCTGGACCACACATTCCAATGGCTAACAACTCTCAGTGAAGAACTTTCTTCTCACCTTGAGCTTAAACTTCCCCTGGCACAGTATGAGACTGCGTCCTCTTGTTCTGGTGCTGGTTGCCTGGAATGTTGAGCTTCTCAGCACCTCCAAGTTCTTTTCTTCAGGTCTGCTCTCAAGCCAGTCCCTGCCTAGCCTATATCAGTGGTTGGAATTACCCCAACCCCACATGCAGGACCTTGCACTTGGTCTTGTTGAAGCTCATGAGGCTGGTTGTGCCCAGCTCTGCAGCCTGTCCAGGTCCCGCTGGATGAATCCTTTCCCCTCAGTGTGTCTGCTGCACCACACAGCTTGGTGTTGTCAGTGACACAGCTTGGTATATGTAACAGTATGATTTTGCCTAAATCATGCCTTTTCAGGCCTTTTGTTTTGAATCAGCACTGATGAGAAATATAATGAGACTATTATACTGGTTTAGAGGAAGATATTTTGTAGGAGAAACCAACTTCATAGAGGTTGAAATTTCTTCCTTTTTTGGTGGGTAAAAGAACTCCAACAAATTCAATAATGCTAAGTACAACACATCAGTACTAACTTGATTTACATTTTCTTTTCTAGTGATCCAGATTAAAATATGCCATCTATTAATCTATGTCTTTCTTTTGAGTACATGGATGAAGTTTGGGAGATAAGACATTCACTGAATCAGATTGTTTCTTTATTGAGTTGAAATACCTTGAGGCTAGCTCAGACTTTTCTGCTTCAAACCCCTGGGAAAGCAGTTCACACCCTGCGAAACAGGAAGTTTAGAGAAGCACAGGTAGCATGTTTTAAAAACTAGAAGTTCAATGCAGTAAAGCAGAGTTAATAAATATCAAGTGAAGAAGATGTTGTTAAAAGGTGGAGGTTTCATCCTTTCCAAGCTTAAAGATGCCTGCTAAAGTTTCTGCTGGTTAAAGCCTGTTGGGAGTATGCAGGTTTGCACTCAAATATTTCCAGTAGCTTTGACAACGCTACAAGAGCTTTTCATTTTGCCCTCCTTGCATTTGGGATATTTTTGTCTTCTAATTCATTAAGAACTGCTGATAATTATTTTCTAACTCTTGTTCATATCTGTAGCAAGTATCCAAAGATGCCATGTGAGTTTTGCAAATGCAGGCTCTTGTTCTTGTTTTGTATCTAAGTGACCTTAAGTACAAAATTGACTTTTGCTTTTTTTTGGAGGGTTTGTTTTGGTGTTTTTTTCTTAAGTTTTCCACGTGGCACGAGCTGGAGTTGTGATTGAGTTTTTCAGTGAGAAAGGGGAGTCTTATGTGGTGAAATAAACCCAGAGAATAAATCTTATGAAGATCAATTGAAGGAGCTGGGGCTGTTTAGGTTGAAAAAGAGAAGGCTGAGGGGAGACCTCATTGCTGTCTATAACTACATGAAAGGAGGTTGTGGAGAGGTTGGTGCTGGTCTCTTCTCACAAAGTAATTAGTGATAGAACAAGAGGGAATGGCTTCAAGCTGCCACTGGGTAGGTTTAGAGTGGACATTAGGAAACATCTGTTTTCATGGCAAGAGTGGTCAGGCATTGGAATGTGCTGTCCAGGGACGTGGTTGAGTCACCAAGCCTGGATGTGTTTAAAAGTGGTTTGGATGTGGTGCTTAGGGATATGAACCTTGTAGAGTTGGACTTGGTGATCCTGAGGGTCTTTTCCAACCTGAATGTTTCTGTGATTCTGTGAAATGTACCTCCTTGGCCGTGACAGAGGAAAGGAGAGAACAGCTGCAAAGAGGCAGTGATTGACTGATGGAATTGTTGAGTGAGCAGCAGGTAGTGCTTTGGAACGAATTAAGTGGCAGTAGCACTGTGGGAAGCTTCACTTTGGTGCAGAATGTGACCTGGGGAATGCTACTGTGAGTTTAGTTGTGAGAGGATTAAAAGCACCATCTTCCTTTTTAGAGAACAAATTACCTGTGGTCCTACCTAGCACTTTGTGGAAAGCCATCTGGAAGTCTTTGGTGTCATGTGCCAATCTGTCTTTGCTGTCTTCTTGGTGAATATTTAGCCATTAAATCCAACAAATTAAACTCTTCATTTCAGACACTTGTTTGGGTTTTACTTATTTATTCAGTCCTCTTTCATAAAGGGCCACCTTTAGAAATAAGTACTTTTATAAAGGGAAGGAGGAAGCAGGGTAATTTTGTTTGGCTTTTTAACTGTTTTTTAGTTGTTTGGGTTTTTCAAATGTGTGCATGACTGGTTAGCACATGACCCTGTCTTCCATAAACTTGCTTATAGTATGCCTGACAGCCTGCTGTGCTTTTCATGTTTGCTGTCTGTCCAGTTCCTCTCCAAGAACTTTCCACTCCTTCTGTTAGGGTGGATCAGGTCTGACCAAACGACTGCTGAGCAGCTACTGATTGCGTCCTGGTAGTGAAGGGTCCCAGTTTAACTCCACACCTGGGTCTGTGAACTACAGCAATTCAGGGCTACTTCTGCAGGCAGCTGATCAATCCTTGCAGCAGAGGAAGAGATCAGAGTCAGGATGGACCAGGTGGAAGTTAACATTTAAGCTCATTAGTCATAATTGTTATACAAATAAAACAGGCAGCTGTTGAACTGTTTTCATACTGCTATAAGCACAATCCAGATGGGAGCTTGAGGTTTTGGTTCCAACTACAATGCAGTGCTAATAGTCAAAGCAGCTAGTGAAAGATGGCTATCTTGGAGAAACTTACAGAGACTTTGTCACCTGTATCCATTCAGAGCTATCTGAATTGCTCTTTTCCCTCTTCTTTTGTCTTAACTAATCAAAATAATTGTGTAGTAGAGATGCTCTTTCCTTCATAGAATGGTAGTGGTTGGAAGGTACCTCCAGACATGATCAAGTCCAACTTTCCTACCAAAGCAGGTCACACAGGAACCCATCCAGGTGGGTCTTCAAAGTCTCCAGAGGTGGAGACTCCACAACCTCTCTGGGCAACCTCTTTCCAGTGCTCTGTCACCCTTACAGTAAAGAAGTTTTTCCTCATGCTGAGGTGGAACTTGCCATGTTCCAGTTTGTATCCATTGCCCTTGTCCTATCACAGGACACCAGTGAAAAGAGACTGACCCCTTCTTCTTGACACCCATTCTTCAGACATTTGTAAACATTAACAAGATCTCTTCTCAGTCTTTTCTTTTCTAGACTAAACAGCCCCAGGTCTCTCAGCCTTTCCTCATAAGACAGATGTTCCTCATAAGACAGATGTTCCTCATAGTGCCCCATTGGACCCTCTCTAGTATGTTCCTGTCCCTCTTGAACTGGGGAGCTCAGTTTGTATTTCAGGTAGGTCTATAACAGAAACATATATGCAGAAGCATGCTTTCTTCCTTAATTGCAGAAGAAAGCATGCTTTGGTTAGGACTAATAGTTCAGGTTTTCAACTTTTTACTGAAGAGAGTCTCCTGGGAATGATTTCTTGAACTATCAGGGCAGCTGCAGGCCTTCTGTTTGTGTCTTCTGGTGAATAATTTTAACATTACTAATTTCTGCTGCCATTCTGTGGATTATTTGCTTTGTCAACATAAATAATCATAACATGATGTGGCAGCAATCTCAAATGATAATGAATTAATGAAGAAAGAACTTTATATAAATAAGTATGATCATTAAGAGAAATTATAGAATACATAGAATACATAGAATAAACCAGGTTGGAAGAGACCTTCAAGATCACCGCGTCCAACCCATCAACCAGACTAGGAAAAGATTTCTTCCAGTGCTGACAATGGTCAGAGAGGGAAAATAAAACCAGTCACTATATGCATCATTATGCAAGGGCTCAATGTATAGTTGGAGGCCTGTGTCTAATGGAGACCCTCATGGGTCAGCACTGGGACCAGAGCTGTTCAATATATGCATTGATGACCAGGGTGAGGGCACAGAGAGCACTGTCAGCAAGTTTGCTGATGACACAAAACTGGGTGGAGTGGCTGACACAGGAGGGCTGTGCTGCCATTCAGCCAGACTTGGACAAGCTGAGAGCTGGGCAGGGAGAAATTTGATGAAGTTCAACGAGGGCAAGTAGAGAGTCTTGCACTCCATGCACCAGTATAGGCTGGGGACTGACCTGCTGGAGAGCAGTGAAGGAGAAAAGGGACCTGGGGCCCTAGTGGATGGAAAGATGACCATGAGCCAGCAATGTGCTCTTGTGGCCAGGAAGGCCAATGCAATTCTGGGATGGATTAGAAGGGCAGTGACTAGTAGGTCGAGAAAGGTTCTCTTTCCCCTCTACTCTGCCCTGCTGAGGCTGCATCTGGAATATTGTGTCCAGTTCTGGGTCCCTCAGTTCAAGAAAGACAGTGAGCTACCTGAAAGTGTCCGGTGCAGAGCCATGAGGATGATTAAGGGAGTGAAACACAGACTCATGGAATCAACCAGGTTGGAAGAGACCTCCGAGATCATCCAGTCCAACCTATCACCCAGCCCTATCCAATCAACCAGATCATGGCACTAAGTGCCTCATCTAGTCTTTTATTGAAGATCTCCAGGTATGGTGACTCCACCACACCCCTGGGCAGCCCATTCTAATGGCAAATCACTCTCTCTGTGAAGAACTTCTTCCTAATATCCATCCTGAACCTCCTCTGGCACAACTTGAGACTGTCCCCTTGTTCTGTTGCTGGTTGCCTGGCAGAACAGACTGACCTCCACCTGGCTACATCTTCCCTTCATCTTCCATACGAGGAGACTGAGAGAGCTGGTTCTATGATTCTGTGTGATTCTGTGAGTAAAACTACAATGATTGGAAGTGATTGGGAGAATTGCAGTAGGTTTCCACTCCCCCCCCCAACCTAATGTGGTTTTAATATGAACTATCATTGAAAAAAAAAACCCCACTTCCAGGGGCACAATTAAATGTTATGTGACATTTTCCTGCCACCTTCATGCATTCTGTTCTATGTTGGTCTGACTTTCTAGCATGAGTAAGAATGAAGGGAGAGAAAGAGATTTTTATATTTGTAACATGCAGGTGTTGTCTCCTAACCTCCTTGATGCTCAGAAGCACATGAAGGAGATTGCTCACCTTTATTTGAAATCTACATAGCAATTACTCTAATCATCATTTTATATAGGGTTTTTTTTGTTTCAACTGAAGTTAATGAGAGAGAATCTTTTCCATGGTGTTTCAGTTGCTGGTTTTCTACCTATTAAACATTAACATGTTGATGTGCAGAGCACAGTGATTTTGTTTCCTCTGTTGTAATGCTCAGCATACTACAGCAGCTTGCATATCACTGGAATGTTTTGGTGTGTTTGTCATAGTTAATTGGTGGCTTCTGGGCAGAGTTTGTGAAGGCCACAATGAACTAAATCCAACAGAACGCTTTGCTTTTTGAAAACAGGTGCTTCCTGATAGCTTTTCAGGCTTTGCAAGCAAAGTTTGTGGCAGTAAAACACCACAGCAAGCATTCTGATAGCTTGGCTGTGGAAAAATCACTATTTTTTTCCCTCCTTTTTACCAGAACTCCCCATTAGCTTCTTTGGTACATAAGGCAGTGCCATCTGGGGCCACGTGACATGGCATAGCACTTGGGCTGAGTATGCAAAGTGGCAAATGCTCTCCAGGCAGACTCAGTCCAGCTGCATGGCATGCTGTTCTGCTGCAGGGAAGCACCAGTGTCTCTCTTGTTCCAGGAACTCATATGCCAGAGAAGTACGTGATCAGCAGATCAAGTATCGGGGCTGGCAGCTACATATACAGTGTGGACACCTGAGAGGAAAGGGTCTGAAGTACACTGCTGTACTTCAGGCCTATCATGAAGCAAGAGCCAAGAGCTGTTCTCTGAAAGTAAAATAATTCCCAGAAATTAAAACAAAACAAAACACAAAAAAAGTATCCATAGAAATCTTATTTCATTCTGCCAATACTGCTGATCCACACCAAGGAATGTGTTTGCTGCTCTTGTTAAATTCCTAATGCTTCCTGGATTAAGTCATGCTTGTGCTTATAATGAAATATATGGCATTATTTTGGGCGTGGGGGAAACACCCAAACTCCTGTGGTTCTGTACCAAACTATTTATATTCAGTTCTTAGTTATCTGAATCTGCAATTTGACAAAGGCTTAAAACTGAATTTTTCCAGAAGCCTGCTGTATTTTGTTACTTGAGAAAAGTCATGATGATCACAATAGTTTCAGGATCTCTGGCAGGATCTAAGTAGTTCAATTGTGCAAGTGGAGTGGTGGAAGACTTGGAAACTGTAGCAGAAGAGAAATAGAGAAGCTATAAAAATGAGGGATGGATCTTATTTCCACAAGTGCAGGCTGTCTCCAGACTGACCAGTTAGGAGACTTCCACAACCAGAAGTCATCCTTGTACCATACCTCTCTTATTCTTGCTGTGAAACAGGCACATTCCACCCTGATAATTCTTTCTGTGGAATGGTTACTTTCTGTGAGTGGGTTGGTCTACACATGAAGCGTGTTTCCCCCATGTGGTGGGTTGAAATTCCTACCATCCTCCTCCCCACTCCCCCCCTCCCCATCATTAACTTTGCCAGACCAGCTCAGTTGGAAGCAAGTGGAAGCTGTATTTGCAGGCAAAACTACAATCTACAATGGAATGCAATGGATTTGTACAAAATATCCAGGATTTACAATATTTACAGATATTTACCATTAACAAACAACACGAGAACCCCCCCGGTCAAGAAGACCAGGGAAGCTGTCTCTCTGCTCCCCCCCTCCCCCTGTCCAAAAGAGAGAAAGGAGAGGAGAAAAAGTAAGTAGTTGTTAGACTTCACCAAAACAATGCAGAAGCACGGTTAGTATCCTCTCCACAGCAACAAAACAAGAAGAGAGGCCCCCAGAATGTTTTGGGACAAGCAGTCTTATGGTAGATCTCTCTCCAATGGAATTGTTTAGAATTATCATTAGTTTTCCTTTTCACACCCAAGAGTGATTTATTTACATTTTTCTACTTTTCTGCTTGAAGCCTGTAACAAAATTTTAAAGGCATAGCCTAAAACTACCACACACCACTACCCTGTATATCTAAAATTCCTCTCATAGACAGGACAAGGCTAGCAGAAAACGTTAAGCTTAGCTTAAAGTATACTGGTGACAAACATGAAGGAACAAAGCAGAGAGCTAGATAGTCTAGGTCACAGAAACTCCTCCTGCATTAGAAATGGAATACATATTTTTCTCTCTCTCTCTAATCCTGGAATGTTCTCAGTCACACACTTTAAAGAAATGAAGAGGATTTTTCATGACAAGCTATTTGTAACAACCTACACTCTGATGAAATAGCATGTCTGTGCAGAGGGATTCTATCTTTACTTGAAACACGTATTACTCATCCTGCTAATGCTCAGTCAGCAAGGCAAACATTTTTCATATAAATGTTGTTTTAAAAGTCCAGCAGGAAAAAAAAAAATGTTTCTATAAAAATGTGCTTTCTACTTCCACAAAGTTCTTCTACTCATGCAGCTTTGAAACCAAAAGTTTCTGATCTAGTATCTGAAGGGACTACAGGAAAGCTGGGGAGAGGGACTTTTTAGGGTGTCAGGGAGGGATAGCACTGGGGGGAATGCAGGAAAACTACAAATGGGTAGGTTCAGATTGGATGTTAGGAAGAAGTTCTTCCCTATGAGGGTGGTGAGACACTGGAACAGGTTGCTCAGGTAGATGCCTCATCCCTGGAGGATTTTAAGTCCAGGCTGGACGTGTCTCTGAGCAGCCTGATGTAGTGTGAGGTGTCCCTGCCCATGAAGGGGGTTGGAACTAGATGATCCTTGAGGTCCCTTCCAACCCTAGCAATTCTATGATTCATAAGCATAAGTGTTTAAAAGAAAAGAAAACCCAAGAATAAAAGATCACTCTAACAAGCTTACCATCAACAAGAAAAAGTGGCAATAATGATTTCCTATATTTTATCACATTGGCATGTTTATTTCATAACTTCAGTATTGCTGGGTTGTGTTCCATCTCACTTTGTGAAGCACCAGGAGCATGTGAAGGGACAAGTGGGGTTTTTTGCTGATATTGACTCAGTTTTCTGAGGCACAGCTGCATTTGCTTTCATTCTACTGAAAACAAAAATATGACTACTATCAATAAGGTATCTTGATGTGTCTTCCTGTTTTCCACATCATGAAGACTAGAACCTTCTAGCACTTAAGCCATATGAATTTATTTAACTTGTTTCTTCAAGGCAGTGTCTTTTGTCATTCCACTCAGACTAGGCACCAGTGATGACAAAAATATCCTTGAAGTGTGGGAATGTTCAGTTGCTTACTTGTTTACCAGGTTAGTTGTTCAAGTACTGAGAATTTTTGTTTCCATAAATAATACACAGGTTTCATAAGTGTCTCCTGGGATCTACAATGCAGAGCCTGAGTTTTTCTCCATAGTTGGAATATAATCTCAGTGAAGAGAAATCATAGAATCCTCAAATTATTTGGATTGCAAGGAACCCTAAGGGTTGTCCAGTTCTAATCATTGTGTCATGGGCAGTGACACCCTCTACTAAACCATCCTGCTGAAAACCTCATCCAGCCTGGCTTTTAACACTTCCAGGGATGGAGCATCCACAGCCTCTCTGGGCCACCTACAGAATACAGAATTAACCAGCTTGGAAAAGACCTGAGAGAGATCATCCAGTCCAACCTCTCACCCAGCACCATCTAATCAACTAAACCATGGCACCAAGTGCCTCATCCAGTCTCTTTTTAAACACTTCCAGGTATGGTGACTCCACCACCTCTAGGTGACCTGATCTAGTGGAGGTTGTCCTTGCTGACTGCAGAGGTGGTTGGACTGGATGACCTTTGGATGTCTCTTCCAACCCAGACCATTCTATGATTCTGTGGCCCTTCAGACCTTTTCCTTAGCTGTTGCTGAAAAGAGTATTTAGTGTTGAGAAGGGAAGGGGAAATCCACCTTGAAAGGAGAATACATTTGCTTATGTCTTGTTTGGTCTTAGGCTGGAGGTGAGGAGAAAGCTCTTCACAGAAAGAGTAATTTGCCATTGGAATGTGCTGCCCAGGGAGGTGGTGGAGTCACTGTCCCTGGAGGTGTTCAAAAAAGGACTGGATGTGGCACTCGAGGCCATGGCTTAATTGTCATGAGGTGTTAGGTATTAGGTTATAAGTTGAACTTGATGTTCTCTGAGGTCTTTTCCAACCTGGTTGATCCTATGATTCTTTATTACCAAAAGTAGCAAAAATTGTAACTTCTTTTAGGGATTTAGCAAGCACAAACAATCAACAGCAGTTTAAATATCTCCATTTGCACTGTTGTGAAATAGACATTTAACTCACTCTGTGTCAATGCTTTTCAAGCTCAGATATATTTGGCTTTGGAATCCGAAAAGGAATGCTTAGTACAATAATTCTGAATCTATTGCTGCAAGGGAGCAAATGAATCAGCTGCAATGCTGAGAACATGTGGTAGTCACATATGCTAGTTGTCCTTCTTGAGATTCAGATTTCAGCTTTTTGGTTAGAATTGCTTTCCTCTCTCTTAGCTAAGATATTTCTTGGGCAATTCTCCTTTCACGAGGGTGAATAGAAGGACTGAAGTCTCTGTGTCAGTTGGAGCTTTGAGTGATTCACTTGATTCATTGACCTAATGCATGCAGCATGGTGAATTTGGTACTATTCTTTTCTTTAACTGGTGGAAGTTAGGGGAAAGTGCTTTTCTCTCTTTTAACTGCAGAGGAAATCTTGCATTCCTGATCTTTAGAGCTTCTTGGATGCACTTTAATTGGTGGTCTCAACCAGAACATATCACAGTGCTTCATAACTGCACAAAACTGATGATAAGAATCTCTTAATAGCACCTCTGAAATCTCTTCACACCTGGAAACAGTGGAACCAATTATATTTGAGAGTTACCTTTTTTTCCCCTGCTTTTATGGAAGGTTCTTGTGTAAGACCATCAGAATTGCACCTCTTTCTCTGAAGAGGACTGATGCAGGGAGCACAAGAGTGGCCACTTTGGTTTCTGTCTTGCAATTTTTTTACTCTGTGCATCTGCCTGAAGCAGATGGAACTCGAGCTAATTTCATCAACAGAAGTCCCTGCCTAAGTTAACTGGAATAATTTACCTACTAAACAGTTTAGAAACAAATGGCACTTTCAGGATTTATCTAGGAACATTTATTTTTACATAGTTGCAGCTAAATCATACATTAGCACACAAAAAGAAGCAGCTGGGGATAGCTGTGGCATCTCAGAAAGCAGGGCCTTTTAGGTACATGTGATATAAGTAGTCTTAATATCCACAATGTGCTCTTGTAGCCAAGAAAGCCAATGCTGTTCTGGGGTGGATTAGAAGACCTGTGGTTAGTAGGTGGAGAGAAGTTCTCCTCCCCCTCTACTCTGCCCTGGTGAGGCCACATCTGGAGTATTGTGTCCAGTCCTGGGCCCCTCAGTTCAGGAAGAACCTCAGGGAAATGCTTGAAAGAGTCCAGTACAGAGCCACAAAAATGATTAGGGGAGTGGAACAACTTCCTTATGAGGAGAGACTGAGGGAGCTGAGGGCTCTGTAGCTTGGAGAAGAGGAGGCTGAGGGGTAACCTCATTCATGCTTATAATGATGTACCGGGTGAGTGCCATGGGGATGGAGCCAGGCTCTGCTGGGTGATGTCCAATGCCAGCACGAGGGGCAATGGTGGAAGCTGAGGCATAGGAAGTTCTATGGAAACATGAGGAAGAATTTTTTCCCTTTGAGGATGACAGAACACTGGAACAGGCTGCCCAGGGGGGTTGTAGAGTCTCCCTCTCTGGAGATATTCAAGACCTGCCTGGATATATTCCTGTGTGATGTGGTCTAGGTGACCCTGCTCTGGCAGGGGGGGCTGTACTGGATGATTTTTCAAGCCCCTAGCATTCTGTGCCAACGTATTTTCTGATAATTGAATTATGACTGGACTATATATTCAGGTATTTCGTGCCTTTAGTATTGCTCAATAATGTTTTCCTTTTGCTTCAAAAAGAATTGCTTGAGGAGTATGAGCTTAACAGGTTTAGTGATGGGAATCATTGCCTGGTTCCTGCTGCATTTTATTTAAATATGAAAATAACCACTAATGTAATGACCAATGAAGTGCACACTGCAAGATACTTCTAATCAATTATGCAGTCTTTGGTGAGTTGTTCCCACGAAAACCTTCCTAAAACAGCAACATTATCTGCCATGCAGTGTCGGAACATGATGTACTTACTGCAGCCTCTGTTGTTCTAAGTGATGTTACAAATGCTGTCAAAGTAGTTGAACTGAACCAGCTTGTATAACATTAAGCATTTTTAAGTGGTTCTACCCAATGTTAGGGAAAGAGATATGTTGTGCATTTCACAGAATCACAGAATCAACCAGGTTGGAAAAGACCTCAGATATCATCGAGTCCAACGTGTCACCCAACACCATCTAATCAACTAAACCACGGCACCAAGTGCCTCATCCAGGCTCTTTTTAAACACTTCCAGCAATGGTGACTCCACCACCTCCCTGGGCAGCACATTCCAGTGGCCAATCTCTCTGGGAAGAGTTTCTTCCTAGCACCCAGCCTAAACCTCCACTGGCATAGCTTGAGACTGATCCTATCCTATCCTATCCTATCCTATCCTATCCTATCCTATCCTATCCTATCCTAGCCTAGCCTAGCCTATCCTATCCTATCCTATCCTATCCTATCCTATTCTATTCTATTCTATTCTATTCTATTCTATTCTATTCTATTCTATTCTATTCTATTCTATTCTATTCTATTCTATTCTTCTGGTGCTGGTTGCTTAAGAGAAGAGATCAACATCCACCTGGCTGCAACCTCCCTTCAGGTAGTTGTAGATGGCAATAAGTCTCCCCTGAGCCTCCTCTTCTCCAGGCTGAACACCCCCAACTCCCTCAGCCTCTCCTCACAGGGCTGTGCTCCAGACCCCTCCCCAGCACCTCAACATCTTTCCTGAACTGAGGGGCCCAGAACTGGACACAGTACTCAAGGTGTAGCCTAGCCAGTGCTGAGTATAGGGGCAGAATGACTTTCCTGTTCCTGCTGACGTTTGTAACATAACAATCATCCTCATAACAATACTTGTTACTATTATAAGGATGTGAATTCCAATTTTTTTTCACAATTGGTGATTGTAGAATGTGATAATTTTATTAATGGGGTGCAGAAACAGGAGAGTTTGGTTGACTTGGCCTGTATTTAAACTTTCTCATGTGGAAATGGGGTAATAAGGAAGAAGACCTGCTAACACAGGTACAAATTTAGTGTAGACACAGAGGTTCACAGAGCAATGGAACAGGATTCCCAGAGAGGTTGTGGAGTCTTCTTCTCTGGAGAATTTCCAGACCCATCTGGATGCATTCCTGTGTGACCTGTGCTAGATTCTATGGGATGAGTTCAGGGTCCCTTCCAGCCCCTAACATCCTGTGATCAATCCTCCAAGGTTACCCTTGTCTTTCAAGGCAGAGGTAGTTAACTCGAAGAGATCTAGAGATGTAAATGCATAGGAAGCTGCATACTATATGTTGCAAGGATATGTAAGTGGGTCGGGAGCAAGAGGGTTTTGGTACATTGTGTGAGTTCCTAATACCATTGGGGGATTAGATTGGAGGAGAGCAGTCCTGTAACAATGCTTCACATTAATAGTCAATACAGAAACCTCCTTTCCCAGGAAAAACAGATGGAGCACTGAGCACTCACCAAAACATATGCCCTGTCAGAGTGAGCCCTGTCAGGTTTGATGTACCACCTGCTTGCCACTGCATGCTCTTCATCTCTGCTTCTCAGGAACTTGCAAGCCCAGCTTTCAAAAAGGAGAGGAAGCTGCAGAGATAAGATGCTTCCCAGCTAGAATGTTTTCCATATGAATGTCACCCTCATATCTCTTGATACTGCTTGCAGCTGCGCAGGTGTTTCTTTCCTATGAGGGTGGTGGAACACTGGAACAGGTTGTCCAGGGAGGTGGTTGAGGTTCCTGCCCTGGAGATACTCAAGGTGAGGCTGGGTGAGGCCCTGGGCAACCTGATCTAGTTGGGGATGTTCCTGCTGACTGCAGGTTGGACTGGATGAGCTTTGGAGGTTCCTTGTGGCCTGGACCATTCTATGATTCTGTGAAATGATGCTGTGCCTAATTTATTCTGTATATTTATTCTGTATTACTACCATGTTCCAGAAGGTGCCATACCTTCTGCTTCAGTCACATGCAGGGTTCCAAAAGCTCCAGTTATTTACCACAATGTGACCATTCTTGTTCATTGTCATATGTGCCTTTATATGTAGTAGGTAAGACAAGCTGTTGGAAATGAAAGCAACACTGTGCACCTTCTGCTTTCCTGTACAGCCAGATTATCCATTTAGCTTAATTAGAGTGTAAGAAAACATTATAAAGGTATTCAATATAGGAAGTTCTTTAGTGCAGAAAGGAGTGCCAAGAACCAGCAATAACACAAATTTACCCTTCTAACTGCTTCCAAAAATGGCAGTCAAAAACTATCTAGATCTATATCAGTGTTGTCCATAGTAAATGGGGGGTAAGGGGGGAGGGAGTGAAGTCACCTGGGACTGATTGCACTGAAAAGAGTAGTAAAATCCTGCAGCTTTAGAAAACAAACTGAGCCTCTGAATATTTTTTCAGAGCACACATCCTTTGCCTGTACTCTGTGTCCTAGTTGCTGGGTTTCAAGTTCTATTCAGCAATTTGTTTCCTTCAAAAAGTGACCTTATCAGCACTGACTTCTCTCACACAGTAGCTTTTCTTTTGTGTTCTGCTTTGCTGTCACACCAAGCATCTTCCCACCCCTCTGTCTGTAGGAAGATTTAGAGTCTGTGTGTCTCAGATCCCAAGAGAGAGGACACACATTAGGGGTGATTGATCACATTTCTTGTAGATGAATTGGTTAGCAGTGATTAAGAAAAGGACTTAAGCATAAACTTGACAGCAAGTCTATGTCAACATTGTGTGTCTTTTGGGTGTGTGTGTTGTTGTTTCCCTTTATTTTGTACTTGACTGGCAGAGGGAGAAAGGACATTATATTAAGGGATGAGATTTTCTTTCTCTTCTCATTGTGGCTCAGGCTTTTGGTTTATTTTACAAATAGAGGTGTTTTTTCCCCACCATTTCAGTTCAAAAATCTTAGATATTACTGTTGTGGCAGCTGTTTTCTACCCCACAGAATAGCTGATCCTAATATAGGAGCCTGAGTATTTTTGCAGCTTTCATTTAGCAGTCTTTGCTGTTTGTGAGTTGCTTAAGGTTTGTATTGCTTTGACCAACATCAAAACCCACTTATTGGAACTTTATTTGGTATGTGTAAATAAAGATGTATGTAGATTTCATACATTCATTTTGTATAAAGGAATTTGTGTAAAACATTTGAAATGAGGCCAAGTAAATAATAAATTCCAGTTTGGGGCCCCTCAGTTCAAGAGGGACAAGGAGCTACTAGTCCAGCACAGAGCCACAAAGATGATCAAAGGAGTGGAACATCTTGCTTATGAGGAGAGCCTGAGGGAGCTGAGGGCTCTGTAGCTTGGAGAGGAGGAGCCTGAGAATACATACATACATAGAATACATACATAGAATAAACCAGGTTGGAAGAGACCTTCAAGATCATCGCGTCCAACCCATCACCCAATCCAACATCACCCAAACAACTAACCCACGGCACCAAGCACCCCATCAAGTCTTCTCCTGAAAACCTCCAGTGATGGTGACTCCACCACCTCCCCAGGCAGCCCATTCCAATGTGCAATCACTCTTTCTGTATAGAACTTTTTCCTAACATCCAGCCTGAACCTCCCCTGGCGCAGCCTGAGACTGTGTCCTCTTGTTCTGGTACAGGCCGCCTGGGAGAAGAGACCAACATCTGTCTATCTACAACCTCCCTTCAGGTAGTTGTAGAGAGCAATAAGGTCACCCCTGAGTCTCCTCTTCTCCAGGCTATGAATATAAATATAAATATGAATATAATATATCAATATAAATATATATATAAAATATATAACTATATAAACAGAAATATATAAATATATATAATATATAAATATGAATATAATATAAATATGAATGAGGGGTGACCTCATTCATATTTATAAAGATGTGCAGGGTGAGTGCCCAGAGGCTGGAGCCAGGCTCTGCTGGGGGATGCCCAGTGACAGCACAAGGGACAATGATGGAATTTGAGGCATAGGAAGTTCCATGTGAATGTGAGGAAGAATTGCTTTCCTGTGAGTGTGACAGAAGACTGGCACAGGCTGCCCAGGAGTGTTGTGGAGTCTCCCTCTCTGGGGATATTCATGACCCTCCTGGATGAATTCCTGTGTGCTGTAGTCTAGGTGATCCTGCTCTGGCAGGGGGGTTGGCCCCTAACATTCTGTGATTCTGTGACCTCTAGAGGTCCCTTACAATGCAGTGTGTTCTATGAATCCACACTTGGGCCTATTATTTTGTTTTCCTTCCTCAGCTTCCCTGCAAGCTTGGGAAGGCTCCTTGCAGGCATGGTGACTAGGAAGATCAGCCCTAATCCATCTGCAGTTTCGATGTGAGTCTCAGTGCAGAGCCCAGGTACCTGTTCTTCAGTGTGACTGAAATTCACAGCTTCTCAGTCCTTACGTTCCCGGTTCCAGCCGCACAGGATGAGATATGCCGTGCTTCTTTGAAGCATGCCTGACATTTCTGTAGGAGAGGACAAAGATCTTTTTTCGGGTCAAGAGAGCCTCTATCTCATACTCCATCAAGCAAACTTTGCTGGAGAATGAGTTTAAATGAATTTCAATTTCACAAATAATAACAAGACCGGAGTCTGCAACTGTTCCCTTAAACCATGGTCTAATGACTATGGCACAAACAGCCACGTTGTTTGTGCTCTCTCGGGGGGATTAGGATCTTCGCAGCACAGCCAGAATGATAGATCTTATTAGTGTTCTTGCTGTGTTTCTGTGTAAAATTAGCCAACCTACTTTAATCTGCCTTCTGTGGACTTTGTAGTGAAGTGATAAGGAGTGCTCAAGGGCTCCTTCTGCTGATAGAGGTAAGAGGTCACAGTTTCACCAGGTGAAGACACATTTAAGGAGGAAGGCAACAGCTTAGCACTGTTCACCTTATAACAATTCTCTTTACTATTTTATGCCATTAATAATTCCCTTTGTTTCAGTGGAGCCATTTTCAGACCAGACATTCACTAAGCCAGAAAAAAAATGAGGATGGGCAATGGTGGTAAATGAGCTGTTTCTACTCTTCATAATCTCTTCCATTACACCAGTAGAATCTTGGAGGAAGAAAACCAGCTGCTTCTGTGATGTTTCTTTTATGCTGCAGAGGCAAACAGGTAATTGGAAAAAAATAAGAAGGAGCAACTGAAGACTTGACAGCTCCGTTCTCTGTCATATATTACCAACTGTGATGAAGGGAAAAGAGGAAAGGAGTTGGCATATCTTTCTTTCCTGTTCTCTATTTCCTTCCTTAAATCACAGACAAGGGGTGATGGAAACCTGGTTTTATAACTTGGAGGAAACATATTGAGTGCTCTGCCTTATTTGCTGTAGTTGTTGCTGCCTGTTACCCAAGGGGAACCAAGTATTTCAAGGTGCAAATCCAATTCAGCGTGAAGGAGGAACGCAGAATATGGCCCATTTATTTTTAAGTTTGAGGAAATAATTAAAGCAAATTTGTTGTGGTTTTCACCCTGCTCTAATTACAGCACAGAACACTTCAGATGTAGTCAGTGCTAGATCTATTTGCATATTCAGGGTAAATTAAGATAATCATCCTGATTAACTGTCAAGATATACTTCAAGTGATCATAAAATAGGTGAAATACAGTATTTGTTTTCTTACAAGAGTATATTGCCTTAAAGTGCAGTGTTATGCTCACAGGAGTGAGATGTGGACAAATACTAATCTATGACCTTGATGTTAGTTCTTCACACTATGCCTGTAACTCACAGGAAGGTGCAAAAAAAAGTCTCATTCTGGCTTTGTTGGGTTTGAGCAGAAAGGCTAGAAATCTGTCACCTATAACTATCATAACTAATAACCGAAGAGTATAGTTAAGAAATCAACTTTCCAAAGAAACCATAGTTGTAGTATACTGAGCTACACTTGTAAGAGTATCTTTTAAAGGAAGTTAAAAGTGTGAAACAAAAGACAGGAACAGAGAATCACAGAATGTTAGGGGCTGGAAGGGACCTTGAAAGCTCATCCAGTCCACCCCCCCTGCCAGAACAGGATCACCTAGAGCAGATCACACAGGAACATATCCAGGTGGATATGTCTCCACAGAGGGAGACTCCACAACCCCCCTGGGCAGCCTGTGCCAGTCTTCTGTCACCCTTGCAGTGAAAAAGTTCTCCCTCATGTTCACATGGAACTTCCTATGCCTCAGCTTCCACCATTGCCCCTCGTGCTGGCATTGGTCATCACCCAGCAGAGCCTGGCTCCATCCTCTGGGCACTCACCCGGTACATCATTATAAGCATGAATGAGGTTACCCCTCAGCCTCCTCTTCTCCAAGCTACAGAGCCCACAGCTCCCTAAATCTCTCCTTGTAAGGAAGATGTTCCATTCCCCTAATCATTTTTGTGGCTCTGTGCTGGTCTCTTTCTAGCAGTTCCATGAGGTTTTTCCTGAACTGACGGACCTAGAACTGGACACAATATTCCAGAAGCAGCCTCACTAGGGCAGAGTAGAGGGGGAGGAGAACCTCTCTCAACATACTAACCACAGCCCTTCTAATCCACCCCAGAATTGCATTTGCCTTCTTGGCCACAAAAGGATGTTGCTGGCTCATGGTCAACCTTCCATCCACTAGGACCCCCATGTCCTTTTCCCCTTTACTGCTCTCCAACAGGTCAGTCCCCAACCTATACTTGTACCTGGGGTTGTTCTTTCCCAGGTGCAACACACTAATTTTAAATGGATATGTAAATGAAATAACTAATATCCCCTTAAAACACTTGGATGTATGGGAAGGGCCTGCTTGTAGGAAAAAAATAAACAAATAATATATCCATCTGAACTCCTTCCTGTCTCAATTTTACATAGTATTGAAAGAGTCTTAGCAGTTTTTGATGGGTTTTTGTTTGCTTGATTGGTTGCTTTTTGCTTGGGTTGGGTTTTTTGTTCTTGTTTGGTTTGGTTTTGTGTTGTTTGGTGGGGTTTTTTTCTCTTTTTTGGACTTAAAGGCATGTTCAGAATTAAAGTAATACTGCCAAAAATGAGAATAGAAGAGAAGAGGAGAGGAGAGGAGAGGAGAGGAGAGGAGAGGAGAGGAGAGGAGAGGAGAGGAGAGGAGAGGAGAGGAGAGGAGAGGAGAGGAGAGGAGAGGAGAGGAGAGAAGAGAAGAGAAGAGAAGAGAAGAGAAGAGAAGAGAAGAGAAGAGAAGAGAAGAGAAGAGAAGAGAAGAGAAGAGAAGAGAAGAGAAGAGAAGAGAAGAGAAGAGAAGAGAAGAGAAAAATAAACCAGGTTGGAAGAGACCTTGTTTGGATGGACAAAACCAAGCTAGTTATGCTATTTTCAACAGAGTAAAGCTCTGTTCTAAATTAAAAGTATTTTCTTTATGTTCTAAATGTAATAATTTTGATACAGAAAGCAACTACAATTTTTTTCCCCATCACCTTCATTACTTACTTTCATTGGCTCTTCATTTCATCCCAAGTGGATTGTTTTTCAGAATGTAAATCTCAGGCACAGATTCTTGTAGACCTGCTGCTTCTCAAATTACTGCTCTAAAAAGGTGGAAATAAGAGCCCTGACATATCCATTATGCTGAACAGCAAAGAGGCAGCAATGGGCTCCATGCAAAGAGATGAGGCAGGAATAATGGAAAAATACACCAGAAATTGCTGGCTTTTGATTAATCTTTCATTCCTGTTTTATGCTGGTGCAACTGAATTATTTTTCCAGAGGAACTTGTTTACACAGGGTTAGAACAGAATTGACATGAACATTCTTTGCTGCATTACTGAGTAAAAAGCTTAAATCTGCAAAGTGCCATGCAAGGTAGTTCTGTACGCTCAGGCAAACAAAATTTTTTCTCAGTTCCCAATAAACATCTCTGCGTGTCTCTGTCTTAGATTTACAGCATATTCTGTTATGATTGCAAATATAACGAATGCCAGTGCTAGACAAAGCACAGATATTCACAGTTCCATGGAAGAAAATGGGAAATGCTTTTGCTGTTAGTAGCAGGATTGATCCTGTTCAGATTTCATTTAATTTCTTGTTGGCAGAGGAATCAGTCTCTGCTTCTCTTCAAATGTTAAACTCTGTGCTCCTGCATCCTGACGTAAGTAGAGGAAATGAGCAGCAACTGGAATGGTCTTACACTGGCTGGCATGGAGAGGAAACAGCTACTGGAAACTGTCTGGTAAAATACAGAGCAGAAAAGCACCATGCAGAGCTAAAAGTAATACTTGTGGTTTTTAAGATTAAGGCATAACCATTGAGTTTTTAAATGTTTTAAAGATCTTCTGAGGATTTTTAGAACTCATAGGTTTACATTTTAGCTAGATTTTAGGGGGAGGTTATGAATAACTACATTAGTATTTTGAGGGGTTGCTAGATTATGTTTGGTAGAAATTACATTCTTTAATCAGCAATATCACAGAATCACAGAAACATTCAGGTGGGGAAAGACCCTCAGGATCACCAAGTACAACCCAGAACCCTACATCTTGCTTGCTTTTATCTACCCAGGAAATACCCAGGTAGTGTATACATGCTCTTATGATTCCACCCTGGAATTCCCACTGCAGCCTCAGTTTATGACTCCTGGACAACTTCTTTCAGGGACCCATGGAATCCACAGATCCTACTTCACATCAAAACAGCACACAAAGGGCAATCTCCATTAAAGCAGACACCTCCTGCAGGCATGGCTTTTTCAATGTGCCAGCATTAAAACACAGCAGAGATGCTTGGATACCATACGTAATGGGAGAAGCTGCTCTAATTGTCATGGAAGAAAGTTCAAAAGGCAAATTGAATGCATTTATTATATTTATTCACATTTTCTTTTTCTTCTTTCAACTTCAGACTTTTAACTGCAGTCCAAACACGTATCTGTCTTGAAATCCTTATTCAAGGGCTGTGCAACTCAGAGCAGAGCATGAAAATAAACCATATACATGATTTAAAATACAACTTAAAAGTAGAAACACTTCTTGTATATCCATATTACTTAATTACAGGCTGTGCAGGGGCTTGTGGAGGCTCTCTCTGGAGATATTCAAGACTCACCTGGAGGAGTTCCTGTGTGATCTGCTATAGGGGATCCTGCTCTGGCAGGTGGGTTGGACTGGATGATCTCTTGAGGTCCCTTCCATCCACTAACATTCTGTGATTTTGTGATTCTGTGAAGAGAAGCATAGCTGGCAGGTCGAGGGAGGTGATTCTCCCCCTCTACTCCATTCTGGTGAGACCCCACCTGGAGCACTGTGTCCAGTACTGGAGCCCCTATTACAGGAAGGATCTGGAGGTGCTGGAAGGTGTCCAGAGAAAGGCCATGAGGATGGTCAGAGGGCTGGAGTTCCTCTGCTCTGGAGACAGACTGAGGGAATTGGGGCTGTTCAGTCTGGAGAAGAGAAGGCTCCAAGGAGACCTAATTGTGGCCTTCCACTGTCTGAAGGGGGTTACAAGAAAGCTGGGGAGGATCTTCTTAGGGTTTGGGGTTTGTTGTGTCAGGGAATGGACTAGGGCGAATGGAGCAAAACTAGAAATGGGTAGATTCAGATTGGATGTTAGGTAGTTCTTCCCCATGAGGGTGGTGAGATGCTGGCACAGGTTGCCCAGGGAGGTGGTAGAAGCCTCATCCCTGGAGGTTTTGAAGGCCAGGCTGGATGTGGCTCTGAGCAACCTGATCTAGTGTGAAGCGTGCCTGCCATTAGCAGAGGATTTGGAACTAGATAATCTTTCAGGTCTCTTCCAAGCATGACAATTCTATGATTCTGTGTTTCTAAGCTGTTGGTAACCCCCTGGTTTTGTTCAGGGGGGTTCTTGTATTGTTTATAAATTGTAAATACACTATAAATAGTGCATATGTTGTACATATTCATTGTTTCTCCTATTTCTAGATTGTAGCTTTGCTTGTAAATATGGCATCATTTGCTTCCATCTGAGCTGGTCTGGCAATTTTATTTTGGGGGTAATTTCAACCCAGCACAGAGATCTAGAGCAGTTTGTGGCAAGCCTTCCCTGTTGTCTTTCTGTTACAATAATAGACTTTTGGGGGTTTTATTAGAAAAGAAGTGCTGTCTTTCTAAAAGAAAACTGAATTAGCTTGATTTTTCCCAAGAACAGACCACTTCTAAAAACTCCTGTGGCTGGTGAATTAGATTGATCCAGCCTGTGGCAAATGCCCTTTCATCACTGCCTAGCTGAGGCTGCGAACCAAAGGGAAATACGTGGGAGAGAAATGTGAGCACAGCCTTGGTATAATTGTTTAACAGACTTGGGGAACAGGACTGAATCAGGCTAACTGAATGCTGCAGTCCTGTCCACAGTCAAAAGAAACATCACAGCTCAGGAGGGAAGAACACTACAGGAAACAGCTGCATAATTAGATCTTTAATTAATTTATTAATTCAAGGCAAACTCCTTCACTGTGCTTCACCTACTAGTGATGGATTTTTCCATGCATTATACAATAGAATTTTGTCTGGGCTTAGGCATAAGCTTTGTGGCAGAAATTTCAAGTCATCTCTTTGAGGCCCCTTTCCCATAAAGATATAGAGAGAAGTTCATTTTAAATCCATCTCTCTCTCTCATATATAAAATTCATTAAAAAGGACACATTTTATTGAAAACATTCAGTTTAATCTACTGGAGATTATTCTGGTGGAGATTAGTCTGGAGCAGACTCCTACCCTTCTTCCTCTGTACATGTTATAACAGCTTCTTTGTGGAAGTGCACAATATTGTATAGCACAAGTTTAAGGCATCCTTTGTGACTGTTTTAAGGACAATAGCTTGCAAATGAAATAGACACATTAATGAACTACACCTCCTCTTCTGATTGTTTTCCTTTGCTTCATTTCATACCACAAACCTAGGACAGTAGCCCACCTGGAGTACTGTGTCCAGTTCTGGAGCCTTTATTGCAGGAAGGATTGGGATGTGCTGGAAGGTGTCCAGAGAAGGGCCATGAGGATGAGCAGAGGGCTGGAGCTGCTCTGCTATGGAGATAGACTGAGAGAGTTGGGGCTGTTCAGTCTGGAGAAGAGAAGGCTCTGAAGAGACCTTATTGTGGCCTTGCAGTATCTGAAGGGGGCTCCAAGAAAGCTGGGGAGGGACTTTTGAGGGTGTCAGGGAGTGATAGGACTGGGGGGAATGGAGCAAAACTAGAAATGGGTAGATTCAGCTTGGATGTTAGGAAGAAGTTCTTCAGCATGAGGGTGGTGAAACACTGGAACAGGTTGCCCATGGAGGTGGCAGAATCCTTATCCCTGGAGGTTTTGAAGTCCAGGCTGGATGTGGGTCTGAGCAACCTGCTGTAGTGTGAGGTGTCCCTGCCCATGGCAGTGGGGGTTGTAACTGGATGATCCTTGATGTCCCTTCCAACCTTAAGACTTCTATGATTCTATGACAGGCTTCTCATCTTACCTTATCTTTGGCTCTTGACGACAACGATCAGGTAAGAAAGTGAAACATAAGGGAATTCTGCGTAACTGTTGAATATTAACTTATGATAGTTCCTGTACTTGTGAGTATGAAGCCTCTGGTTCATGTGGAATAATAACCAAAGGGAGAAGAAAGAGAAACTCCGTTCTCTAAGACACAGGAATGAGAAGGGTTTTTGCAAGTCCAGCAGGAGAACATGTCTGTCCTTATGTCAAGAGAGTGAAGATGAAACTGTAAGCATGTGCATTACTGTCAGATTTCAATTTCATATTCTGGTTTTTTGTTCCAGATTTAAAAGCACCCTACCCATATTTATTGATCATTGGAATTTTAGAATCTGATGTATTTCACCCAAATATCTAAAAGGCATAAATATCTTTGAGCGAAAATTGAGAGGTACCTTTAGCGTTTGGTACATTCTGTCCGGGGTTAGGTGTTCCCAGAGTATGATTCATCAAGGCTCTTCCTTCTCTTTGCCTGGAAGGTGTAGGCAGTTTGTGATAAAAAAAGACAGGTCTCAAGCTTACTGCTTTTATTTCATTGCAAAGGGTCTCTGAGTATGACTTCTGTTTTTGTTGGGGTTTGTTTGGTGGCAGGAAGGAGTTCGTATGCATCCGGAGGAGAGTGAAGCATGAAAGGATCAAAACAGCAAAACTGAATTAGTGGAGATTATTTGTGAGGAGATGTAAAAATAATACATATATCATTACTATCCAAATACACACACAGATGCTTAATTCCTGCCTTAATTGCATAGTTCCAGTGTTAAAAGATTTTTAGATACCCCACTGCTGTTCAGCTGAATTAAAGGACAGGGAAAGTAAAATATGCATTTCTTCTACTCATGACTTTTGGCATGCTGGTGTTTCACTTCTGTAGATCCAAACAGTTTTAAAGGGATTTGAGTTTGTATCAACAGCCAAGAAATTGTACACAGCTTGCTGTGAAGTTGAGATAGGCCTGACAGAAGGGTGTAAGCAACAGGTTTGGGGGGGATGTGGTTGGTTGGGGGGTTTTGGGTGTGTGTCTTGTTTGGGGCTATTTTGTTGTTGTGTTTTCTTCGGGGTGTTTTTGTTGTTGTGTTTTGTTCGGGGTGTTTTTGTTGTGTTTGGTTTGGGGTGTTTTTGTTGTGTTTGGTTTGGGGTGTTTTTGTTGTTGTGTTTGGTTTGGGGTGTTTTTGTTGTGTTTGGTTTGGAGTGTTTTTGTTGTTGTGTTTTGTTCGGGGTGTTTTTGTTGTGTTTGGTTTGGGGTGTTTTTGTTGTGTTTTGTTTGGGGTGTTTTTGTTGTGTTTTGTTTGGGGTGTTTTTGTTGTGTTTTGTTTGGGGTGTTTTTGTTGTTGTGTTTTGTTCGGGGTGTTTTTGTTGTGTTTGGTGTGGGGTGTTTTTGTTGTTGTGTTTTGTTTGGGGTGTTTTTCTTGTGTTTTGTTTGGGGTGTTTTTGTTGTTGTGTGTGGTTTGGGGTGTTTTTGTTGTGTTTTGTTTGGGGTGTTTTTGTTGTTGTGTTTGGTTTGGGGTGTTTTTGTTGTGTTGTGTTTTGTTTGGGGGTGTTTTTGTTGTTGTGTTTGGTTTGGGGTTTTTTGTTGTGTTTTGATTTGGGCTTTTTTGTTGTGTTTTGCTTGGGGGTTTTGTTGTGTTTTGTTTGGGGTATTTTGTTGTTGTGTTTTGTTTGGTGCTTTTTGTTGTGTTTTGGTTGGGGTTTTTGTTGTGTTTTGCTTGGGTTGTTTTTGTTGTGTTTGGGGTATTTTGTTGTTGTGTTTTGTTTAGGGCTTTTTGTTGTGTTTTGGTTGGGGGTTTTTTGGTTGTTTTTGGTTGTGTTTTGGTTGGGGGTTTTGTTGTGTTTTGTTTGGGTTGTTTTTGTTGTGTTTGGGGTATTTTGTTGTGTTTTGTTTGGGTTTTTTTGTTGTTGTTTTTTGGTTGGGGTTTGATGGGGGGGTTGTTGTGTTTTGATTGTTTTTTTGTTGTTGTTGTGTTTTGATTTGGTTTGGGTTTTGTTTTGGTGTTTTGGGTTGGGTGTTTTTGCTGTTAATCTCTGGATTTCTGCAATAGATTTCATGATGCTTCCCACCCTTGCTTTTAAGCATGAAACAGGCATGTTTTTCAAGGAGGACTTAAACAGGAGAGCGAGCCTCCTTTGTTAATAACTAGAGACATTCCTTTTATAGAATTTTCCTTTATAATTCTAGAATTCATTTAATAATTTTTATGGAAATCTTTCAGTGTGCTCCTTTCACCTTTGAAGGCTTTAAAGTAACACTCCACAAGCATTATTTTAAGGTCTTGCTTGTACTTTTGTGTTCTCTATGACTAAAAATGTTAGACTGCCACATTCTTACTTCTCTAATCTCAGGTGACTTCTTAAAAGTCTGTGGTAGAATTTGCTATTTTTTGGGGGGTGTAGTTTCAAACCAGCCCTAATGGTTTGAACAGACCTGAACTACTAGCAAGTTCTCAGAATTATTTGTGTCTTCCTAAAGAAGCTAGAAGCTTGCTTTATGCAGAAGTAGCTTTGCAACTTATCTGTCATTCTTTTATAACACAATTCAGAACAAGATAAAGTCAAGATAGAACAAGACAAACTCAAGGCAGTATGGTAATAAAAGTTTTGCCTTACTCATTAGCCATTTATGAAATGTATAACAGAGGACAGTGTCTGTATAGGGCAAAAAACCAAAGAGACATTTAGCTAGCTGCAATCACTGACTATTGATTCAAGCAACTGATAGAGGTGGCAATAATTATGTGTCTACTGTTGACTGCTTAGTACTTAGCATTGGGATCTTTAATTGGCATTATGGTTTGGAGCTGGCACTTTAGCCTAGTTCCTAACTGTAAAGAAAATGAGGGATTGGACACAGAATAATAATAACTGATAAGTTTATATCACCCCTTTTGTTTGCTGGACAGCTTACCCTTGGTTGTACAGATGTTCTCTTCACTTTTTTTGCTCTTTTCTCTCTGCATCTAGTTTTGTATATACTTTTATTTATCCCTTTTCCTTATACCTTTGTGAACTTCCTTTTACTCCAATGCCTTATTATTTTTTGTTAAACTAACCTTTCTTCTTCCAAATAAACTCAAGACTGTTCGTTACTGTTCTTCCATAGTTTTATCTCTCTCTTCTCCTCCTGCCTAATTTGCTTTTCCTACTGGGAAAAAATGGAGAGGGGAGGCAACCTAAATCTGTTCCTTTGGGCTTCTGGGCTCTGGGAAAAGCTCAAACCACAACACTACCTTATCTCCCTTTTGACCATCTGCTTGCTGAACCGACTTGTGTTGTGTCTCTGAAGGTACCAGGGAAGGGAGGGAGGAGGAGGTTGCTAACAGTCCCCCTGGGCTGCCCAGGTGGGTACTTCTGATTGCTGAGTTGTTATTTAAATTTCACATTTAGCTCACTTTTTGTAAATATTGCTTCATTTTGCTTCCAAAACGTTTCTGAGCTAGTCTGGTGATTTGTTCTGGAGGTAGCTCTCCACCCTAGGGGTGCTGAATCTCTGATTGTTGAAGGTGGGGGAGCAAACCCTAACCCTACAACAATTGGTCTGTTTAATTTAATTTCATAGAATCATAGAATCATGGAATCAATAAGGTTGGAAAAGACCTCAAAGATCATCAAGTCCAACCTCTCACCCATGACTACTACACCATGGCAGCAAGTGCCACGTCCAATTCTCTCTTGAACACCTCCAGGGAGAGTGATTCCACCACCTCCCTGGGCAGCACATTCCAATGGCTAATGACTCTCTCCGTGAAGAACTTTCTCCTCACCTCGAGACTAAACTTCCCCTGGTGCAGCTTGAGACTGTGTCCTCTCGTTCTGGTGCTGGTTGCCTGGGGAAAGAGACCAACCCCCTCCAGGTAGTTGTAGAGAGCAATAAGGTCTCCCCTGAGCCTCCTCTTCTCCAGGCTAAACAGTCCCAGCTCCCTCAGCCTCTCCTCGTAGGGCTTGTGCTCACAGCCTCTCCCCAGCCTTGTTGCCCTTCTCTGGACACATTCAAGAGTCTCTATGTCCTTCTTAAATTGAGGGGCCCAGAACTGGACACAGTATTTAATTGCTGAAATATGGCTAAGGTGCAAGATTTTGTCCTACACTCTATGGTAGTTAACATGCTTCAAGACAGGGTTTTGTACCAGGTAGTGCCAAAAAAAAGGTATAGTTAAAAGGCTTGTTCTCAATAGACAGTAAGTATGGGGGTACACTGACATTTGTTGCCTAGGGGTTTAATCTGTTTGCTTGTTTTGTTTGTGGATTTCCTCTTTTTAGGGAGGTGGAAGCTAAATGAATAGATAGTAGCTATAAAAATTAGAAATGTTTATGCCATGGAACTCAGAGACGGAGAGCGGTCCCTGGTTTGAGATCTGCTCCACTGTTAAGCTGAGGGAGAAAGCTTGGTCTGTGATTAACTGCTGCCTTCCATTTTTCTAAACTCCTGTGTTTGCTAAGTCTGACTCTGTCTAGATGATGAAAAAAACCCAACTCCAGTACTATACAAAACTGGTTTCTCCTCAAATTCTTCAGCTTTGTGGAAATAATTATGGTGCATGCCAGGCATCAGGGAATTAACGTCAGATATTAACAAAGAGGATTTTTATTCATAATTACTTGTAACATCAATATGTGTGAAATGTTTTTCTCTTTCAAAAAGATGTATTTATGCAATCTGATTTATTCTGGAATCTATTAATAAATATTCCATTGTTCTGCAGAAGTCTAGAGTGTCAGATTTGTGTTAGGAGAAAGAGGAGGCTTTGTAGGCTGCCTAGGGTGGCAGCCACGCCACTAAAGGACGGCATCTAAAAAGCAGATGACCAAAACTGTGCTTTGCTCCAATTATTAGAGCATTTGAAACTATGGTGATGTCACTGTTATTGAAAATAATGGTATTATATCCACAAGGCTGCTGCTTCTTCTGTAGTCTTTGGGTAAAAAAATACACTGCCATAAGAGAAAGCAATGCCAGTTTCATTCAGATTAAAATATTCAGCCACAAGCAGGTGAGTGTTGTTAGGCCACAGATGTTAGAGGTTGGTGCTTTTTATTCTTCTTTCAAATGTAGCTAGCATTTTACAGCAAGCCTGAATATCAGGAGGAGGTTGCAGGTGGGGAGAATAATTTCTATTACGAGAACCTAGCAAAGCAATATGCCCATATCTACCATCCTGAATTACTGTGTTGCTACTGGAACAATACTTATAATAAGATCAAGTGGAAAGAGCGAGGTTTCTGTGACATGACATAAAGAATAGTGAGCTTTGAAAAACCCAGAGACAATTTAGTCGTTCCATAAGCCTCTCCATAAAATTTCTGGACTACATCAGAAGAGTTGGGAGTTACTCAGACCCAAAAATGCACAACAGCCTGGGTATCATTGACTGTGATTGACTCAGCTGATCTCTGACTCAGTGAATATTATGCTTTATGCAGAACAGACAAGGCTGCAAGACAGTAATTGAATACATACCATGATAATTCAGGCAGTTATGGGTATACCCTGTTTGGAACAAAACCCTGCATGCCATCTTCTCAGCAATGTGCCCTTGTGGCCAAGAGAGCCAATGGCATGCTGGAGTGCATTAAGAAAAGTGTGCCCAACAGCTCTAGGGAGGTTCTCCCCCTCTACTCTGCCCTGGTGAGATCACACCTGGAATACTGTGTCCAGTTAGGGGGGGCCATCATGTCTTTGCCAATGAGCTGGCACATGACCATGGTGCACCTCAAAGGAATTTCTCCACAGCCTCACCTGAGTCTGCAGGCTGAGGACTGTCATTTGTGACATTATAGAGCATTTCCAGCATGGCCAGTTCCCTCAAGTATTGGATGCCTTTCTCCATGGAGATCCGTCTTCCCAGATGACCCATCATATCATCCTTGCAGGAGTATCTATCCATTACAATCACTAGAAGTTGTCTCCAGAAGCTGAGGGCTTGTATTGTTCTTCTGATAATCTTGTCAATGCCCTCTTCCCTAGACAAGGATTCCAGCTGCTTGGCTTCCCTGCCTTTTAATTCCAAGCTAATGGCTCCACTGTCCCAGCATCAGAGCAGCCAGGTGACAATGGTTTTGCCTGGTGGTTGTAGTCCCATATGTTCTGCAGCTCACCCACAGATAAAGATAGAGTGATTGCCTCTGGCTCTTCCTCTTGTTCCAATGATGGCCCTGGACAAGCTATTTTCCTTGTATACTTCTTTTGTTCCTTCTTGTTTCATCACTAATTACCTGTGAGAAGAGACCAGCACCAACCTCTCCACAATGTCCTTTCAGGTAGTTGCAGACAGCAATGAGGTCTCCCCTCAGCCTCCTGTTTTTCGTTCATCAGCTGGGTGAGATCACTGTTAAGCAATGATACAGCACACCAAACCCAGCTTAACTGAGCAACCAGTGAAATAATACAACCAGAACATGCCAGACTTGCCATTAAACAGCACAGTGCCACCAACGCCTTAAACCATTTCCCCAAGGTGACAGAGAGCACCACAGAGGACACCATGGGCAGTACAAGTACATAAAATGCATGAGAGCATATGTGGTGGAACCCGAAAAGGCAATGCTGACAGAGAAGTAGACACCTCAACATGAAAAGAAACATACTGAAAGAAATATAAGGTGAACAAATTTGTTCTAGCAGAATTGAATTCTCTTGTTATCTCAACTTGACACTCAGGCCCGGACCCCATGTCAAGAAGAAGCCAGATATAGACTGTCCTGGGTTAACACCTGTAGGAGACCTTATTGCTGCCTGTAACTACCTGAAGGGGGGTTGTAGCCATGTGGGGCTTGGTCTCTTCTCCCAGGCAACCAGCACCAGAAGAAGAGGACACAGTCTCAAGCTGTGCCAGGGGAGGTTTAGGCTGGATGTTAGGAAGAAAATCTTCATAGAAAGAGTGATTGGCCATTGGAATGGGTTGGAATGGGCTGCCCAGGGAGTCACCATCACTGGAAGTGTTTAAAAAGTAATTGGATGAGGCACTTGGTGCCATGGTTTAGTTGATTAGATGGTGTTGGATGATAGGTTGGACTTGATGATCTCTGAATTATTTTCCAACCTGATTAATTCTGTATTCTTTATTCTGTAACACAGCCCACTCTCACAATCCCCCCCTCCCCCCTTCATCCTTCTTCCTCACTAACAGTGGGGTAGGGGGAGGAAAGGGTCTGTGAGGCAGAGGTGTAGCTGAGCTAAGGGTAATTCACTACTCTATTTCAGGGATATCAGATTACACAAAAAGAAATCAGGAAAAAAAAATGTATTCTGACCAGAGAGAATCCTGTTGCAAACAGCAAATGCAAAAGGAAACCGGAGAACAAAAAGGGATGGCTCCCAGCCTGGAATGTGGGAAGGAAAAGCCCAAACAGGAAATTTTACAAACTATAGGATACATTTCAGGTCCCATAAACCCTGGTCAACCCTTAGCCTGCATTGCAGTGTGCATGATGTTCAGCATGGTCTAGCAGATCGAGGGAGGTTCTCCTCCCCCTCTATTCTGCCCTGGTGAGACCTCACCTGGAATATTGCATCCAGTTCTGGATTCCCAGTTCAAGATGAAGAAGAATCTGCTGGAGAGAGTCCAATGGAGAGCTACCAGGATGATGAAGGCACTGGAGCACTGCCTGATGAGGAAAGGCTGAGAGCCCTGGGGCTGTTGGGTCTGGAGAAGACTGATAGGGAGTTTAATAAATGTTTCTAAATATTTGAGGGCTGTGTGTTTCTATATATCTGAGGACTGGGTGTCAAGAGGGAGGGGACAGGTTCTGCTCAGTTGCACCTTGGGATAGGATAAGAGGCAATGAAAAGAATCTACAGCACAGGAGGTTCCACCTCAACATGAGGGGCAACTTCTTCACTTTGAGGGTCACAGAGCACTGGAACAGGTTCCCCAGAGAGGTTATGGAGTCTCCTTCTCTGGAGACTTTCCAGACCCATCTGGATGCGTTCCTGTGTGACCTCTCTACAACTACCTGAAGGGAGGTTGTAGAGAGACGGATGTTGGTCTCTTCTCCCAGGCAGCCAGTACCAGAACAAGAGGACACAGTCTCAGGCTGCGCCAGGGGAGGTTCAGGCTAGATGTTAGGAAAAAGTTCTATACAGAAAGAGTGATTGCACATTGGAATGGGCTGCCTGGGGAGGTGGTGGAGTCGCCATCACTGGAGGTTTTCAGGAGGAGACTTGATGGGGTGTAATGGGAAGGTTGTGAGTTCAAGCCTGCAGTGGGCAGTAGTGACAGGTTGGACTCGATGATCTTTGAGGTCTCTTCCAACCTTAGTGATACTGAAATACTGAAATACTGGGTGCTTGGTGCCATGGATTAGTTGTTTGGGTGGTGTTTGATTGGTTGATGGGTTGGATGCGGTGATCTTGAAGGTCTCTTCCAACCTGGTTTATTCTATGTATTCTATGTATTCTATGTATTCTGTGCTAGATTGTATGGTCCTGCTCTGGCAGGGGGTTGGAAGTGATGATCTTTGAAGGTCCCTTCCAACCCCTAACATCCTGTGATCCTGTGATTGTGTGGAATATATGGTCTAGCTTCCTCTGTGCCATTGGGGCAGGGGATAGACCTGGCCCCCAACCCTGTTCCCTACTAGTGGGGCCAGTCAGCTTAAACCAATACAATGTCCCTCTCATCATTCAGTTTCATGCTTCTACAGTGAAACAAACTTAAATTACACACTGTATCTAGAGACCACTTGCAAACCATACTTAATAAATGCAGCCCCTCCATAAGCATAGCTTATTAACTGAAACTGACAAGGTTAAATATGTAATCAATGCACACTTAATTGACTGAACAACTCTAATTGCATTCATTCATAGAATTAAATCCAGAAGAAACATGTCAGCTTTAGAGTAGGGATGTCCTGTCTGTCTGATAGATCTCTTCATACGAAATGGGCAGTCAGTCTGAAATCTCTTCAGAAATGGGCTGCCCTGTCAGACTTCACCAGTTTAATGATGTCTCTGCTTATATCGTTCATTTTAATGCAGTCACCGCCTGCATTCCTATAAACAGACTGCCCAGGGAGGTGGTGGAGTCACCATCACTGGAGGTCTTTAAGAAGCGCTTGGCTGTGGCACTTGGTGGCTTGGTTTAGCTGATGTGGTGGTGTTAGGTCATAGGCTGGACTTGCTGATCTCAGAGGTCTTTTCCAGCCTCAATAATTCTGTGATGCTGTGATTCTGTGATTCTGTAATTCTGTGATTCTGTAATTCTGTGAAGATTTTCTTCCTTTTAATTTTTTAAAATTATTTTCATAGCTTTTATTTCTAAACCATTTCAAAATAGTCATTGCAAGTGACATGATGACTGCTTAATTAGCACTTACTTCTGCCTGTCTGCTTGAAGAAAATAGCTCCTGTTTGACCCAGCTTCAGTTATGCTTTTTAATCTTGAGGTTGAGCACAATGTCTTCTCTCTTGTGTCTTAAAGCAAGCTATTAACTTTGTTCAGCTTTCCCTAGTCTGGATGAATTTCTCAGGACAAACTACTTGCAAGACAGAGGACTTCCAGGGCAAGTTTAGGCTTGAGGTGAGAAGAAAGTTCTTCCCAGGAAGAGTAATTGGCCACTGGAATGTGTTGCCCAGGGAGGTGCTGGAGTCACCATCCCTGGAGGTGTTCAAAAAAGGATTAGATGTTGTTTTTCTTTTATGCTGGGTTGTTAGTTGTTTTGGTGGTTCCCCCCAGCGCCCCCCTCTGTATTTTGCTGTGCTTCTTAGGATCACAGAATCATAGAATCATTCAGGCTGGAAAGGACCTCCAAAGGTCATCCAATCTGACCTCCTGCAGTCAGCAGGCACATCCCCAACTAGATCAGGCTGTCCAGGGCCTCGTCAGGCCTCACCTTGAATATCTCCAGGGAAGGAGTCTCAACCACCTCCCTGGGTAACCTCTTCCAGTGTTCCACCACTCTCATAGTCAAGATCTTCTTCCTGATATCCAATCTTAATCTGCCCTTCTCCAGCTTAAAGCCATTGCTTAAAGTCATTCTTCTGCAAATAGGCTAAGCTAAGGTAATAATGAATTGTATTATTAGATTAATTGGATTATTAGCTAAGGTAGTTGTGCATTTTTTTCATCTCTTTTATTCAGTAAACTCTTATCTATTTCTCTCAACACTGAGTTTTTGTGTGTCATTTTCCCCTCACTTCTGTGTTGGGGGAGCAGGCAAATGAATCCTTGCATTAACCCATTACAATCTCAAAAGATATCCATGCTTCAATCTGATGTTCATGTAATGCTCAACATCTTAGTGACTGGAAAAGCTCTATTAGTTGCAAAATTATTTTACCTGTTTGAAATGTCTTGTCAATGAAAAGCTTTTTGAGGGACTTTTTAGGGTGTCAGGGAGTGATAGGACTTGGGGGAATGGAGCAAAACTAGAAATGGGTAGATTCAGATTGGATGTTAGGAAGAAGTTCTTCCCCATGAGGGTGGTGAGAGACTGGCACAGGTTGCCCAGGGAGGTGGTGGAAGCCTCAGCCCTGGAGGTTTTTAAGGACAGGCTGGATGTGGGTCTGAGCAGCATGATGTAGTGTGAGGTGTCCCTGACCATGGCAGAGGGTTGGAACTGCATGATCCTTGAGGTCTCTTCCAACCCTGACAATTCCATGATTCTATGACCAGTCTATTGGTGCACTTAAGAGGTGCCATTGGCATCGCTTTTCTGCTAGAGTTTATAAATATTCAAGCTGTATTAATTCACTAAGCAGTTTTTCAGTTTGATACTATTGTATTTTCTCCCCTGAACAGAAGAAGATGACAAAGCTATCAAGACATGTTTTAAGCTTGTGATATATTTTCTGATTGGCAGCTGAAGGTTGTTTGGCACCATTGTTTTGCAAAGGAAAAGAATGTTTTGAATGATTCAGCAGACCAACAATAGTAAGAGAAATAATGATTGAATTAAAAAGTTTATTAGGGAGAGAATAGTAAAATTGAATAAAAAAGGTTTATTAGGGAGAGAAATTTAGAAACAAATTCTATTTATTGACCTTAAAATTAACATCAGCTTAAAAATATTTATTGCCTTAGTTTGGGTTTCACTCTTTATCTTTGATAACAATATTATAATATTTGTAATTGGTTAATTGGAAGATTTTAATCCTAAAATTACTCTTTCTCATTGAGTCTGCACAGAAAATATTTTCTATGAGATGAATCTTATTGAAATCAGAATCTCATTTGCCAGCTGCTGGGGAAAAAAAGTCCTGGATTAAATTGAAATGCATTTGAAAAGTACTGAAGCTTTATCTATGCTTCCAGATTTTTACCCCTTCTGGAGTAAGACAGATTTATTACTCTCAAATGAGTTTCCCTGGAGATACACCAGAGTAACTAAGAGCATTAAAAATGAAATTTCATATGCATATATAGAAGGACAGGGATGGCAAAGCCATTTTTGAAAGTGGGAAAAATAAGCATTGTTTTAAATGGCATTTATTCCTTCTCACCAGGAACTTACTTCTTTAGGGAATGAAGGAAAGGAAATGATGATAGTTTTCAGGAATGGTTTTTTTGGTTTGGCTGTCCCCACTCACCTTGGTTCCACATCAAGCAGTAAGATACATTTGAGTAGTAATAGTAGAGCTTTATTCTCCTTTGCACATTAAAATCAGTATTTAAATAGATGCAGCTCCTAAGAAGCATCATGAAAGGCCAAACAGCTTGTACTAGAACACAATCTGATTAGGATCCCTTTTCCTGAAGTTTGTCAGACAGTTTTAGCATGTTACATGGAAAATAATTGTGGGAAGCAGAAGTGTAGAGTTTAATCCTAGGCTACTGGACACTGGCACAGGTTGCTCAGGGAGGTAGTGGAAGCCTCATGCCTGGAGGTTTTTAAAGCCAGACTGGATGTGGCTGTGAGCTACCTGATGTAATGTGTGGTGTCCCTGCCCACGGCAGGAGGGTTGGAACTAGATGATCCTTGAGGTCCCTTCCAACCCTGACAATTCTATGATTCTGTGTGATTTGAACTGTTAATTAAAAACTAGTTGTTAGTATTTCCAGAGAAAAAGTTCTGTATTTCCTACTTTTGAGATCCCTTTGAAATACACTGGGTTAGTTGGTGGCTTAGAAGGATTGGGAATTGCTGCTCTTGGACAGGTTTCCAACCCCCACACTTAGTCCTGTGTCAGTGTTACAATTAGTTTTGAAAAATAAGCTTCAAGATATTATCTCAAAAAGCACCACCTTTTTTTGATGGCATTGCCACTAAAATATTTTAATAATGCCTACAAAACACTATTTCTATCATTTCCCTTTGGAATTTCTTTTATGAAGTAGAGTGAGGAAATAAAGCAGAGGGGTTAATGATCTGACCTGCACTGACAGCTGTCTCCCACAGCATCCTCTAGAAATGGCAGGCTAATTATGGTGATAGCAACTGTCTTTCCTGAGTTTTTTTTCTCCACTCTCCTCAAGCAGCTCTTCATTGTCTCTCTAGGTTCACAGTTTAGCCACTTCAGAGCTATTTTTTAATATGTATGCTCATAAAATATCTTGGAACACCAGAGTCTTACGAAGTGCTGGCATCGATGACCTGGAGGAGAGCACAGAGAGCCCTGTCAGCAAGTTTGCTGACAACACCAAGCTGGGTGGAGTGGCTGACACACCAGAGGGCTGTGCTGCCATTCAGTGACACTTGGACAGGCTGAGAGCTGGGCAGGGAGAAATTAGATGAAATTCAACGAGGGCAAGTATAGAGTCTTGCACCTGGGAAAGAATAACTCCATGCACCAGTACAGGCTGGGGACAGACCTGCTGGAGAGCAGTGAAGGGGAAAGGGACCTGGGGGTCCTGGTGGATGGAAGGATGACCATGAGCCAGCACTGTGCTCTTGTGGCCAGGAAGGCCAGTGCCATTCTGGGGTGGATTAGAAGGGCTGTGACCAGTAGGTAGAGAGAGGTTCTCCTCCCCCTCTACTCTGCCCTGCTGAGGCTGCGTCTGGAATATTGTGTCCAGTTCAAGAAAAAACCTCAGGGAACTGCTTGAAAGAGTCCAGTGCAGAGTCATGAGTGTGATCAAGGCAATGGAACATCTTCTGTACAAGGAGAGACTGCAGGAGCTGAGGGTTCTGTAGCTTGGAGAAGAGGAGACTGAGAGGTGGACTCATTCATGTTTATAAAGATGTAATAGGTGAGTCCTGAGAGGATGGAGCCAGGCTCTGCTTGGTGATGCCCTATGGCAGCACAAGGGGCAATGGTGGAAGCTGAGGCATAGGCACCTTGTGAGGGTTGACAAAGCACTGGAGCAGGCTGCCCAGGGGGGTTGTGGAGTCTCCCTCTCTGGAGATATTCAAATCCCACCTGGATGTGTTCCTGTATAATTTGTTGTAGGTGATCCTGGTCTGGCAGGGGGATTGGACTGGATGAGCTTTCAAGTTCCCTTCCAGCCCCTGAAATTCTGTGCAAATAGTTAATAATACTGACGAAATCATACCAGCAACAACTAGTGAGGAGTGAAATAAATAGCAATTAATAAAGGGAGTAGATTCAAGTTTCAGATTTTTGCCTCTCCGTTTCTTCAGTCCCTGGGGGTGAAAAGAAGGGATTCTTGCCTACTTTAATATTCAAGGGTTTGTTAAGAGAATAGGAAACTAAGACAGCAGAGAGGTTCTTTCCTGAAAGAGAAAACTTGGATTTTCCTGAAGCAAGAGAAGTTTTCTGGCAGGGCTCTGAAGGATCTTTCACTCTAAGTTGAGGCTAAGATAAATAAAAAAATAACTAATACCTGGAAGCATTCTGAAGGGGTTGGGACACTCTTATCCCTCTTCTGAATCCAAATTTATTACTGGTTTGCTGTTTAGTGCTTGGATGATTGTCTTGATGGGAGACTTCATTTGTCTCTGAAACGTTTTCATTTTGGCTCCTACTGTGGCTGCTCAGTTTTCCAGTGACGTGAGTCCCACACAGGAGTCCACATTAATTTAGAAAACAGTGAAGCAGCACACCAGTTCTGACAAGTTTGTTACAAGAAGCCCTTTTTCTGGAGCTTTTTTGTCCTTGAATTGCTCCCCAGATTGCTCCCTACCGCAGGCCACTTTAACCCAAAGTGGGTTACACTTGTTACCAAAGAATTAGCCAAACTGACCTTGAACAGAGAGATGCCACGCTGTGTCCTTCTCCGTGCTGCTCTCCCCTGATCCCTTGCACTGAAGCTGTGTATCTGTGGTCAGATGATATTCGATGTGTAAAGCCAGCAGGAATTTAACCACAGTTCCTTTACTGGATTTGTTGATGAGATCAGCTGGGTGGAAGAAGAAGGCATGAGGGACTAGGAAATTTTCCATGGGCAAAAGCAAAGCATGAGAGTAAGGAATGAGTAAGAAGTGTGGTGGGTTGTAATTTAGCCCCCCCAACATTAAATTTGCCAGACCAGCTCAGCTGGAAGCAAATGAAAGCTGGATTTACAAGCAGAACTACAGTCCACAATGGAATGCAGTGAATATGTACAAAATATCCAGGATTTACAATATTTACAGGTATTCATAATTAATAAACAGCACAAGAACAGCCCTGGTCAAAGACCAGGGGAAGCTACTAGCTTCTTCCTCTCTGCCCCTCTTACCCCCCTGTACAAAAGGGTGAAGAGACAGAAGCAGAGATGTTAATAGCAAAACAATGCAGCCAAGGTCAATCAGAAGGGAGTTAGTATCTCTCCCAGAGTGAAGAAGCAAGAAGACAAGAAAAATTGTTTGGGTACAACCAATTTAAGTTCCTTATCTCTCCAATGGGATTGCTTAGAATTATCTTTATTATTCTTTTTATATCCAATAGTGATTTATTTACATTTTACTGCTTTACTGTTCAAGATCTGTGGAAAGAAAATGTAAAGACATAGCCTAAAGCTATTGCAAAGAAATTTGTGCTGCACAAAAGATGTTGAGACAGGTTTACACACACAGAAGTTTCACAGTGGAGCCCACAGCTGACAGCATATATTAAACCCTGAAAAGCTGATTTAAGGGAAAGGTGAAACTATGAAGAAGGGAGAGAAAGAGCAGAAAGGAACAGGAAAACTCTTGGACAGCTGGGAGAAGTAGTGAGAGGTTCCCTGGAAGAACTCTTGGCATTTCTCCAGTGCAGAGGGTGGCAGAGAGGAAGATGATTTCCCCCCTTGTTTTCCCCTAGTGCTATACACTTTTATAAAGATCTCCTCTAGTTGTCCACTTGGTTGTTCCCATTAGATGATGACACTAGCCCTGACTGGGGTATGTGAATAAGCTGAGGGTGAGGTGTATTTATTGTAAAGTTTATGTGTACAACTATTACAGGTTAATATTTACTGACTACTTAAACTACTGTAATCTTGCTCATGCAGTGTTTTGTTTCTCTCCAATAAATTACAACCTATGAAGTGAGGTAGGGAGATGAGGGGAATTAAGGAGCCATTCATAGAATAGTGACAGGCACTTCCTGTGAGAGGCCAGCACGATTCAGACTTGCAGGTGGAAGGCTGAGAGAATAAAAATATACAAACAAGGGTATGAGAAGAATAAAGGGAAACTAATACTACAGAGGCACTGAGAACACTGCCTCAACAGTGGTGGTAAAGGTTACTAAGCTACAAGTTGAGAGCAGCCCTGAAGAAAAGGCCTTGGGGGTGCTGGTGGATGAGAAGCTCAACATGAGCCAGCAGTGAGCACTTGCAGCCCAGAAAGACAACCAGAGCCTGGGCTGCATCAAGAGAAGTGTGGCCAGCAGGTCGAGGGAGGTGATTGTCACTCTCTACTCTGCTCTGGTGTGATCCCACCTGGAGTACTGCCTCCAGTTCTGGAGCCTCTATTACAGGAAGGATCTGGAGGTGCTGGAATATTGTTATTGCTCTTGTAAGTTTAAAAGGTTAATTTATGCCATAGTGCACAATATTTATAATGCCCCTGGTTATTCATACTTGCACATATGGGGAGCTTAAAAATGCAGTGATTTTTCTACTTGAGGTAAGACTTGTACTTCAAGCACCTTGTTTTGTTAGAATAGAAAAGAAAATCACCCAAACCACTCCCTCCTTAGAATAATTTCTGGTTAAGTAATTAGGTATGGAGCTACAGATGTTCTTTGTCCTTTATTTGCAAGAAGGAAAGAAATGAGCAAAGTGCTCAACATCAGCATATACTTAGTACAGAAGGGTTCTTCTGAATACTTTCATGACTTATTTACTGATATTACTCACAGTATCACAGTACATTAGAGGTTGGAAGGGACCTCAGAGATCATCAGGTCCAACCCCCTTGCCATGGGCAGGGACACCTCACACTGCAGCAGGTTGCTCACAGCCTGGCCTTAAAAACCTCTAGGGATGAGGCTTCTACCACCTCCTTTAGCAACCTGTTCCAGTGTCTCACCACCCTACTATGGAGTATGAATAACCAGGGGCGTTATAAATATTGTGCACTATGGCATAAATTAACTTTTTAAACTTACAAGAGCGATAATGAGAACTCTGACAGACTTGGGTGTAGTCTTTGCAAAAGCTACAGTTTCTGGTTAAAAATAGCAGACAAAAAGTGTGCAGTCTGGCCTGTTAAAACACATACTCTTACATGGGGTGTATTGGTTTAAACTGATTGGTGCCACTAAAAGGGATCATGGTATCACAGTGCTCCATTTCCCCTAGTGCTATCACTACCTGACACCCTAAAAAGTTCCTCTCCAGCTTACAATTACACTTTTGCAACAAGATAGGAGCATCTGCTGATCCTTGGTCAAGGCATTCTTCATCACCCTTTTTTACATTTGGCTTGGGAGAAATAAGGAAAAAAGGGGATCAGGCCCAGTCAGCATGGGTTTATGATGGGCAGGTCCTGCCTGACCAACCTGATCCCTTCTATGATGTGATGACCTGACTATTGGATGAGGGAAAGGCTGTGTTTAGTGCCTACCTAGACTTTTGGAAAGCTTTTGACACTGTTTCCCACAGAAGTCTCATGGGCAAAGTGGCTGCTCATGGCCTGGATGACCAAGCCTCTGCTGGATAAAGCAGTGGCTGGATGAACAGGCCCAAAGATTGTTGGTCAATGGAGTTAAATCCAGCTGGCAGCCAGTCACAAGTGGTGTTCCTCAGGGCTCAGTGTTGGGACCACTTCTGTTTAACATCTTTATTGATGACCTTAAGAAAGACACAAGAGTGTGTCAGCAGTAAGTTCACAATTGACACCAAGTTAGGTGCAGTGTTGATCTGCACCAGGGTGGGGAGGTTCTAGTGAGGGACTTGGATAGATTTTGATCCATGGCCAACATTAAAAGGAGGAGCTTCAACAAGGCCAAGTGCCAGGTCCTGCACTTGGGTCACAACAACCCCAAGCAATGCTGCAGGCTTGGGGCAGTGTGGCTGGAGAGCTGCTGGCAGAAAGGGACCTGGGGGTGCTAATGGACAAGCTGCTGAACAGGAGCCAGCAGTGTGCCCAGGTGGCCAAGAAAGCCAATGGCATCCTGGCTGGGATTAGAAATGCTGTGTCCAGCAGGAGCAGGGAAGGGATTATTCCCTGGGACTCAGCTCTGGTGAGGCCACACCTTGAGTATTGTGTCCAGTTTTGGGCACCTCAAAACAAGAGAGATGTTTTTGTGATTCTGTAACTTAGCTTCTGTAACCACACTGGAATCTGACTGCAGCATTTTTATACTTCATTTCTGTGGGGAAAAAAAGCAGTGTTGTCATCTTCTTGCAAACACAGTGGCAACTTCCTTTTCTGTTTGTTTTGGTTTGGGTTTTTGTGTGTGTGCATGTTTTGTTTTGTTATTTTTTCTTTTAATGTGAAACTAATTTGGCCAAGTAAGAGGGATTTAGTCAAAACCTGAAATGTAATTTTCATGTTTTGACAAACAAACAAACAAACAAAAAAGCTGTAAGGAAACTTAGTTGGTTCCCTAATGGCACTGACTCACAGCAGTACAGTTAATAGATCACTTTCCTAGCATGTTGGAGGTTTGGGTCTTGCAATTATTGCTGAGCACTGGCCCCATTGTTCTGATGTGAGTCTCTTTATGGTGTAAGTTCTGTTTTGTTCAGGCAGTGTATTAGGGGCAAAAGGACAGGAAGGGAAATTGGTTTTGTTCTACAGCAGAATGAAAATAACATTTGTTATAGAAACACCCAAGATTCTTATGTGCAACTTAGCCTCTTTATTTACTTTGAAAAAAAAAATAAAAGAACCAGAAATAAACCAAACCAAGCAGATACAAAAAGGTTTGGAGTAACTAAGTGTTTTTGGTTCCTTCAGGATTTTGATGTGTTCTCTTATCTGCACTATTTCACAGGTTCAGTTCCAACCTTCTCTGAGTTTCAATTTTGATAGCAATCTTTTCCTATGCTGAATTTTCTTGCACTGAGACAATGCATAGCCCAAATTACTTTTCTCATGTTCTAAGGTAATTCAAAACCTGACAGTTTTACTGTATATGTGTATCTCTACTCTGTATTTCCAGCACATTCCAGATGCCTTGAATTTCCCAGACTATATCCAATTCTTCAACCAGGTAATGTTTACCTCAAGTCTGTCAGGTTCCCCAAGCAGCTTCTTCCTTCATTATTTGGATTTCTTACCTAAATGAGTAGATCTAAGCTCAAGTGCTCCTGTCACCATCAATGGACGTGTTTAAAAAGAGAATGGATGAGAGACGGTTTAGCTGATTAGATGGTGTTGGGTGGCTGATTAGCCATGGTTTAGCTGATTAGATGGTGTTGGGTGGTAGGTTGCACTTGATGATCTCAAGGGTCTTTTCCAACCTGGTTAATTCTGTGTTCTGTATTCTGATCCAGGTGGCACCGTTCATTTAGGAGGTCCATAGCACCTTCCTTATAAAAAGAGCAGCCTATGTCTACTCCAGGCATCTCCTTTACTTTTGCATTAATATTCTTCTGCTTTTCTGTTCCACAACACTGTTTGCAGCAATTTTCCTCTGGATTTTTCGTGAGCTTACTCTCAGCTGGCAAGCCTCCTGCACGATGGTTTGTTTTCTTTCGAACACTATAACTTGAGCATATTCTCACTAGTAACAACCCTCCCATCCTTTTCCACCCCAAAAAGGTCTTTGTGTTTTTTAATAAGGCTTGTACAAGGCTGCAATGTCAGTGGGGTCTATACTGAGATTCTCACAATTGTTTTGATTCAGAAAGGGTGATGTTTCATAGAATCATGGAATTGTTAGGGTTGGAAGGGACCTCAAAGATTATCTAGTTCCAACCCCCCTGCCACGGGCAGGGACACCTCACACTACAGTAGGTTCTTCAGAGACACAACCAGCCTGGCCTTAAAAACCTCCAGGGATGAGGCTTCTACCACCTCCCTGGGCAACCTGTGCCAGTGTCTCACCACCCTCATGGGGAAGAACTTCTTTCTAACATCCAATCTGAATCTACACATTTCTAGTTTTTTTCCATTCCCCAGTCCTATCACTCTCATACACTACACCCCAGCTTTCTTGTAGCCCTCTTCAGATACTGGAAGGCCACAACAAGGTTTCTTTGGAGCCTTCTCTTCTCCAGACTGAACAACCCCAACTCTCTCTGTCTGTCTCCATAGAAAAACAGCTCCATCCCTCTGCTCATCCTCCCGGCCCTTCTCTGGACACCTTCCAGCACCTCCAGATCCTTCCTGTAACAGGGGCTCCAGAACTGGACACAGTACTCCAGGTGGGGTCTCATCAGATTGGAGTAGAGAGTGAGAATCACCTCCCTTGCCCTGCTGTCCACACTTCTCTTGATGCAGCCCAGGCTCTGGGCTCTGGTCTGCAAGTGCACACTGCTGTCTCATGTTGAGCTTCTCATTCCCCAGCACCCCCAGGTCGTTCTCGTCAAGGCTGCTCTCAAGCCAGTCCCTACCCAGCCTATATCAGTGCTTGGGATTTCCCTGACCCAGATGCAGGACCTTGCACTTGGTCTTGTTGAACCTCATGAGGTCCTTGCAGTGAGCAGGGACATCCTGCAGTGAGCAGGGACATCCTCCACTAGAGCAGGTTGCTCAGAGCCTTGTCCAGCTTAACCTTGAATATGTCCAGGCATTGGGGTCTCAACCACCTCCTGTTCCACTGTTCCATACCCTAATGGTGCAGAACTTGTTCCTAATATCCAATGTAAATCTGCTTTTCTCTCACTTCAAACCATTGCCCCTTATCCTATCACTGCAGGCCTTTGCAAACAGTCCCTCTGCAGCCTTCTTGTAGCCCCCTTCAAGTACTGGCAGGCTGCTTTTAGGTCTCCCTGGACCCTTCTCTTCTTCAGGTGGAACAACCCCAGCTCCCTCAGCCTCTCCTGCTGCTTGTCCTGTAGAACAAGGCCCTCACTCTGGAAATGAGCCAGCAAGTCTACAATGCTGTACCTTAAAGAGCTCCTTGGAAGGTGCAACAGCTCAGAGCAGGCTCAGTTAGCAGCACCCCGAACATCTGGCTACTCAGCTGTATTGCAACATCAGTAGCAATTCATTTATTGACAGCAAATATCCAAAGGATTATCCACTACATGAGTATTACAAATGGGTTCATCGAGCATGAGACTTAGTAAGGGCATGTGTAGGACTCTAAACCCTCAAAATATTATGCAATGGTGCAAGTCTGGTAAATTAAGTGTCAGCTGTGAGTAGGTGACACAGTGATTAAAGCAGCCATAACCAAACCACCTTTTCAACTCCTTATTTCCTTCCTACTTCAGACAAGTAGTAAGGGAAGATGTCTTGGTCTGGAGAGGGAAAGAGACTTGTTTCTTTTTGGACATTCATGTGTTGTGAAATCAGAGGCACAAATGAGGCCAAAATATCAACAGTGAGGCTAATTATTGACAGAATAAAGTGGATGGAACAGAAGGAGGGAGAGAGAGAGGGGGGAAAGAGAGAGAGAGGAAGAAGAGGGAGAGAGAAGAGGAAAGGAATTCTATTACCATGCTCCCCCCAGCCACAAGATGATTTGGGTCTGTGGAAAGGTGCTGCTGCATCCTCGTTAGCTTCTGCTGTCCACCTTGGATGAGGGGAGGGAGAGATCCCAAAGTCCAAGTCCAAGTCTTTCTCTGAGCAGCCTCCAACATGTGGTGTCTTCAGTAAAGATGTCTTTTCTTCATGAGTTGCTGCAGGCAGAACTTAGGGCATGAAGAGAGGGTTCCTTCTGGTCTGCTGCTTCCAGGCTACATGGTGATGTCTTTTTCTTCTGTGTCTGTCCTTTTCTCTCCTTGTATTTTCTTCTGTTTTTCTCCTCCTGAGCAGGCATTGCTCAGGTCTTTTATACAGTTTTTCAGTCACAGGGGTTTTATTTAGCTATGTGTACAGATATTGTCCCCAGGGCCTCTGTATTCCTTATGTTCTTGAAGGGGTCTGGCTGAGGGCGGGGGCCTCCACCTCCTCCTTTGCTTTCTACCTGCCATACACATCAAGGGCTAATCCATTGTCCTTTTCACCATCCTCCCTTGCCCAGGTAGCTGATGGGTAGAGATGATCTTGTCTGTGCACATCCCATAGAGTTACCCAGTGTCATCTGCCCATTACACATTTCTGCTGTCTGGGAGCAAAGGTGATTTTGTCTTTGTTGGTTCACATCAGGAGAGACAAGATTCAGTCTCTTACAGAAGACATGGACAGGATTGCATTGGTGAATGTTTGATAAGGATGTGGCTCTTGTCTTTGGAAATATCTCCATTCAGAACTGCAAACCTTTCCCCCAGCTGAATGCTTGAAACCAGAACATGATCCCAGGCTCTTAAATCACTAGGCTATATGATTTCTGTATATGAGAACTCAGAGTGGTAGTTTGACCTACAGCAATTCCATTTCTACCATTCCAGATAAATTTTAAGTCAACAGAACAGTTTGCAAAGATGAGCAAATTAAACACAGCTGGGGTACAGAAATGGCTACCCTTCCTGATGGATGAACTGAACATCTCTGTGTATTTTATTGAAGAAATTGCAGAAGGTACTTCCTTTGGAGGCGACAATCTGCACGCTCTATTCTCCAGTGAGCATCCGTGGCCAAAAACAAATGCCAGCTGAACACCCTCAGCAGGGACAGCAGGTTCAGATCTGCCAGGTAAACAAGCACCTTCAGTTCCCAGCAAGAAACTCCTGAATAGCACTGTGTGTTGCTGTGACACACTGGCAACTTATGAAATGCAGTGTCTCCTCACTGCTAATGTCTGCACTGTTCTGGTTTCCACCAGCAAGTGCTGTTTCACTCTCAGCATTTCAGGGCACATAAACCCTCACACTTGGCATGGAAATATCAGAAAACTGCAATATAGATTTTTTAATTCATAGAATTGTTAGGGTTGGAAGGGACCTCAAGGATCATCTAGTTCCAACCCCCCTGCCATGGCCAGGGACACCTCACACTATATCAGGTTGCTCAGAGCCACATCCAGCCTGGCCTTCAAAACCTCCAGGGATGAGGCTTCTGCCACCTCCCTGGACAACCTGTTCCAGCATCTCACCACCCTCATGCTGAAGAACTTCTTCCTAACATCCAGTCTGAACCTACCCATTTCTAGTTTTGCTCCGTTCCCCCCCAAGTCCTATCACTCCCTGACACCCTAAGAAGTCCCTCCCCAGCTTTCTTGTAGTCCCTTCAGATACTGGAAGGCCACAATAAGGTCTCCTTGGAGCCTTCTCTTCAGACTGAACAGCCCTAACTCTCTCAGTATGTCTCCACAGCAGAGGTGCTCCAGCTCTCTGCCCATCCTTGTGGCCCTTCTCTGGACACACTCCAGCACCTCCAGATCCTACTTGCAATATATGTGCCAGAACTTCATGCAGTGCTCAAGGTGGGGTCTCACCAGAGCAGAGTAGAGGGGGAGAGAGTGGAGTAGAGGGGGAGAATATCAGTCCTGTGTCCTGGCGGTCACTGTACAACCAATGACAAAAATAAAGCTGGTCAAATAGAATGTAACAGTTTTTCACTGAAACCAACCAAACCAACCCACAAGTTTTACCAAAATCAGCACAGCTCAAGGGTGGGAAAAGGCATATTTCATTACAAGTTTGATTCAGCTTCATCTGTTGGATTTAACTTCTTGTTGTACATAAAATACATGGAATGTGAATTTGTGATTCCAGATGAATACCAAGAAACATAGTAAGCCAGAAAGAAAGCCGGTATTTCCTTCTGAGGAAAATATAGAGATGTCTACTTCCTTCTGGTGGAGGTTGATTTTGAACTTCCAAGCCATCTCTGCTAAACTTTCCTCTCCTCTGCAATAATTCACCCATTACAATGGCACTGGCTGTAAGGTGCTCTGTGATGATAGATGAGCAGCAGCAGTGTTGTTACTATTTGACAAAGCCCTTCTTAGTCCTCATACTTTAGGGTTCAGGTAGATACAGTTGAGATTGGGATTGGAAAAAAACAATAGGAATATATATCAAGAGAAATTTCTAATAGAGGAGCAAATATGTCTTTGAAGATATACAAAACCCTTCTGGAGGCATTCCTGTGTGACCTGGTCTAGGTGATTCTGCTGTGGCAGGGGGGTTGGACCGTGAGCTTTTGAGGCACCTTCCAGCCCCTAACATGCTGTGATTCTGTGAAATGCTTGGGGTTTAATTTTCCTTTCCCCACCATCCAGGATCCTAGGAACCCAATTCACCATGTGGGGTATTTTGGGGAGGTTGGGTTTTTTTGGTGTTTTTTGTTGTTGTTTGGTTTGTTTGGTTGGTTTTGTTTGGTGGGGTTTTTGTGGGGTTTTTGGGTTGAAACCAGGACATGCCAGGCTCTTAAATCACTAGGCTATATGATTTCTGTATGTGAGAACTAAGAGTGGTAGTTTCATGGTTTCATGGGTTTTTGGGGGGATGGGGTTGGTTGGTCAGTTGGGTTTGGCTTGGGGTTTTTTTGTCTGTTTGGCTGGCGTTTGTACATATGTAGCTTGTTTGGGGTTGAGTTGGTTGGTTCTTTTGTGGTTTCTGATTGCTTGCTTGGGTTTGGGGCTGGTTTTTTTCTTTGGTTTGGTCTGTGGTGTTTTTTTTTCCACAATTCATTTCCCCCTGATACTGTTTGGCTTTGTAGTCTGCTTTGTTCTAGGAAGAGATGTTTTGGCTGGTCATGCAAAAGCTGTAGTCATTGTCCCAGTATTGACCTAATGTACTAATGTCAGTGAAGGCTAGGTTCAAGATCATTTAATGCCAAGTCTTTTAAAATGGCTTTATGATGTGTGTTTATCAATCAGACAAGGAGATGATTTAACATCCACATGCCCAAGTTGTGCTTAGATGTCTCTACACTCAACTACATTACAGTTTAAGTCTTTTTGTAGCTATAAATACTGCGCAAAGGTTTTTCACCGTCTGACTAAATATTATTGCAAATGCAAAGTGAAAGTTTGATTTCACAGCTGCTGAATTCCAAACTGGTCTACAAAATGAGCGGAAGGCACAGCAGCTCAGCCTTGAGCCGAGTCCACAGAGCTAGGTGCTTCAAATACTGGTTTGTACTCTGAATTTGTTAAGTTACCCAATTTTATGAATACATTTTCTTGTAATGTTAGGCTTTATGTGAAATGATTTGGCCAATTATATCAATTATAGAGCTTGCAGTGATGGATCCTTAGCTTATCAGCCCATACTTGTAGCTTATTATGCAACAGTTCTAAGTTTTACTCTACTACTGTAAATTCCCTGGAGTACACAGTACTTTTCCAGTCAAAACTGGGAAAAGTTGCTAGTACCACTCAACTTGCTTGTTTTCTGATTCACCTAGAGCTGGATAAACCTGAACCTCACATTAATGATGCAATTAATTGCACTGAGATTTTTAATAGGGGCTTTAATATTTGGAAGGGCTTGCATTACAAAATCATTCTGGTCTCAACCAGGTTCATAGGACAGTAGCTGGTTGTAGCAGTTTAGGCTGGGTGCCTCTAAAAAGAAGCCACAGATTTGAGACCTCCAGTGTCTAGAGTGTCCAGCCCAGTGGGTGGCCACAGGCAATAGTGTATTGTTACCCATAAGTCCTGCACCCTTATCAATCTGGCCGCAAAGTTATTGTCTCTCTCTTTCTTTCCTCTCTGCTCCCATGGGAGAGAGACTCTCTTATCTGGTAAAAATGGGGGAGTATCAGAAGCTTTGGCCTGGGTAACTTTTTCTTTCTCCTGTGCAATCTTGGCCTGTTTAAGCCTAATACCAGGGTAAAAAGGAGGGGCAGTTCAGGTCTGGCCAGCCTGAAACCAGCCTAGCAATGAAGGCGGGGGAGGGAAGGGAAAGGAAGAGCGCTGGGGTTTTGGTGAACCCCAGCTGGGGAGAAGGAAAGCGTTGGGGCTTTTTTGGTCTGGTGTAGAAGAACTTTCTATGCTTTTCTATGCTCATCGCTGTGCTTTGCCATGCTCCTCACTATGCTCTGCAGTTATGTAGTATAGGAATTGCTTTTCCATCTAAACTTTCCATGACTATCCAATCCATTTGTGTGAACATTACTCTTTTGTCCCCTTTGGAGCAACAGAGCAATCTGACCCGCTCTAAACTAGGACACTGGTAAAAGAGGTTGAACTCTAATTAAACTCACTTGCTTCCAAACGTGCTGACATCAAGCTAAATGTTTTCCTTTGCTATTTTAATCATTCAGGTAATCTTAACTACTAATGTGGTCATGTTCTCTGTAACAGTAATTAGCATGAACATAGAATGAGGCTTGTCTTGTTAAATTGCCCATGTAGCAACTGTGGAATCAAGCCTAAACGTGGTGAAACCTTTCATCCAGAAGAATTATGATCTGTTCTTCATTTGGTAGAGCAACTGTGTGAGTCACTTGTTTAATTGTTACAGCTTCTTCGATTGCCAGGGAATATTTTTTTAACCCCCTCCCCACCTTCCTTTTTAATAATTAATATTTATAATTAGAATATTGGTTGGCTGTGCTCAGCTGCACAAAAAGTCAGATAGATGTTCTCTTCATTTGTGAAGATGAAGACTTGCAGAAACCATCTGGACTTTGACTGAAAAGGACTGTTACAACCGGCAAAGCACAGTGATGAGATTTATGGCAGGCAGAGCTACAACATTAAAGCAAAAGCCCTTTTGTCACTTTTCCCTAAATAAGATGACAGTAAGATTTATCAAGGGAGTGTTGAGTTTAGCTGTAACATGCTCTCATTTCAAACAGTCAGATAAAATGTATGCATCAATTATGAAGCACAGGATTATGTAATAGCCTTTTCCTCTAATTGTCTCAGTCGTAAAGCTCTCTCTCAGGATGTTTAACATACCTAACTCTCTGTATCAGATACATTTATTCTGTTTCTGGGGTTATAACTTCTGGGTGTTAGGTCATTAAAGCAGAGAAATGATATGTAAGGCTGTGATTGAAGGTGTAGTTAGCATGGTTCTAGTTCAGCTTGCACATAAATATATGCCAGAATACACAGACCAATGGGCTTCCATAATTCATTACAATTTATCTACCATAAGTTCAAAGATAAGCAAAAGTGCTGTCTTCCAGTTCATAGATCTCTAATAAATTATTCTACATAAATCCTTCCCATGATGGATTTTAAGATCTAGTCTAGCTGTAACTGAAGATCATAAAATTAAATGATGGTTTTGTTACTAGCATCACGGGTGACGGAACAGTGGAACAGGCTGCCCAGGAAGGTTCTGGAGTCTCTCTCTATGGAGATATTCAAGACCTGCTTGGATGCATTCCTGTTTAATCTGCTCTAGGTGATCCTGCTCTGGTAGTGGGGTTGGACTGGATGATCTTTCAAGGTCACTTTCAGCCTCAACATTCTCTGATTCTGACTGAAGAATGAATGATATCAATTTCACCATTAGTTCTCTTTGGTTGAAATGTTTTATGATGTTAAACAGAATCACAGAATGTTAGGGGCTATAAGGGACCTCCAAAGTTCATCCAGTCCAAGACCCCTGCCAGAGCAGGATTACCTAGAACAGTTCACACAGGAACACATACAGATGGGTGTTGAATATCTCAGAGAGGGATTCTCCACAACCCCCCTGGGCATCCTGTGCCAGTCTTCTGTCATTCTCATGGGGAAAAAATTCTTCCTTATATTTCCATAGAACTTCCTATGCCTCAACTTCCACCATTGACCCTTGCACTGTCAGTGGACATCACTGAGCAGAGCCTGGCTCCATCCTCTTGGCACTCACCCGGTACATCATTATAAGCATGAATGAGGTCACCCTGCAGGCTCCTATTCTCCAAGCTACAGAGCCCACAACTCCCTCAGTCTCTCCTCATAAGGAAGACGTTCCACTCCCTTAATCATCTTTGTGGCTCTGCACTGAATTCTCTCTAGCATTTCTGTGTCTTTCTTGAACTGAGGGGCCCAGAACTGGACACAATACTCCAGATTCAGCCTCACAAGGGCAGAGTAGAGGGAGAGAAGCACCTCTCTCAACCTACTAACCACAGCCCTTCTAATCTACCCCAGAATGGCGTTGTCCCTGTTGGCCATTGCTGGTTTATGGTCAACCTTCCATCCGCTAGGACCCCCAGGTCCTTTCCCCCTTAAAGAAGATACGATTTTTAAATGCACCAGGGATTCCAGGTTCATTTTCATCATTGTTTTTTGAACTTTTTAAAGCTTTTGAAGTTAACCAAACCAGAAAATACAATCCTGATGCCTTACCACTGCACTCAAAAATTTCAGCCAAATTTTGCTTACAGGCTTTGTCAGATACCTGCTGACGGTAATGGAAAGATTACCTCTTATCCTAGATGGCACTGGCTTAGCTTTTAGAAATAAATTCTTTTCTTCTGTGAATATTAAAGCAAGCAAAACTATTCTAGGTTTATTTCAATGTAAATGACAGCAGTGTTTGGCCATCTTAAATTTTTCATGCAGTCATGATATGCTTGGTAAGCTTTAGTATATTCTTGTTCATAATGATATCCAAACAATCCTGCACTGCAAAAGAATCCTCCTTACTCTGTCTGTGCTTTTGATGTTCCATATTCTACTTCATGCCATTCACAACAATTAGAACTTCAAGAAAGAAAAAAGGAAAAAAGCCTCTGCAACACACCATTGTATTTTAAACATTAAGAAACTCAGGTGTAAATGACTTTATTTACAGGTGCATTTGGGATCACAGGATGTTAGGGGTTGGAAGAGACCTCCAGAGATCATGGAGTCCAACTCCTCTGCCAGAGCAGACCATTGAATCTAACACAGTTCACACAGGAATGCATCCAGACAGGGCTTGAAAGTCTCCAGAGAAGGAGACTCCACAACCTCTCTGGGCAGCCTGTTCCAGTGCTCTGGGACCCTCACAGTGAAGAAGTTCCTCCTCATGTTGAGGTGGAACCTCCTGTACTGGAGTTTCTATCCATTGCCCCTTGTCCTATCCCAGGGTGCAACTAAGCAGAGCCTGTCCCCTGCCTCTTGACCCCCAGTCCTCAGATATATAGAAACATTTATTAAATCCCTTCTCAGTCTTCTCCAGACTAAACAGCCCCAGGGCTCTCAGCCTCTCCTCATCAGGCAGTGCTCCAGTCCCTTAATCATCCTGGTAGCTCTCAGTTGAACTCTCTCCAGCAGATCCCTGCCCATCTTGAACTGGGGAGCCCAAAACTGGATGCAGTATTCCAGGTGAGGTCTCACCAGGGCAGAGTAGAGGGGGAAGAGAACCTCCCTGGATCTGCTGGACACACTCCGCTTAACGCACTGCAGGATCCTGTTGGCCTTCCTGGCCAGCAGGGCACATTGCTGACAATGTTTGATCTGCGGTTCTTCGACTGTAACACTGTCATTAACTTGCACTGCAAGCATAGAGGTACAATTCCTTTTTGCAGGGGGGATTTGATTTTATGTTTCTGGTGGTTTGAGCCTTAACTGGAGTTTAAGAGCTCAGATGATAGCAAATTGAGAATTCCTCCCCTGGCCTCCCCTCCCTTTCCCTGATAAGGAAAAGGGAAAGTAAAAAACAAAAGAAACAACGAGGGGTAGGGAAAAGGGATGGGGTGGATCTACAGAAAAAAAATGAAAGAAGTAATCTGGAGCTGGTTTGGAAGTAGGAGAAGTCAATTTTCTAACAAAGTATACATATAGCAGTAACAGGGAGGGTTTACAAGTGTAAGGGATAAGGATAAATAGGAAAATATACAAACCCAAGCCTGGATGGCCTTGCAATTCCCTGGATGTACATGGATTCCAGTCCTTTAGAGAGACGTGGATGCAGCCTGGAGAGGGGAAGCCAGGCCCAGCCACATGGTCAGTGCAGGAAACCAGCAGCAGCTGATGTCTTTTCAGGCAGGAATAGAATAGAGTTAACCAAGTTGGAAGAGACCTTTGAGATAATCAAGTCCAACCTATCATCCAACACCATCTAATCAACTAAACCATGGCACTGAGCACCCCATCCAGTCTCTTTCTAAACACCTCCAGTGATGGTGATTCCACTATCCAATGGCCAATCTCTCTTTCTGTGAAGAACTTTTTCTTAACATCCAGCCTAAACCTCCCCTGGCACAGCTTGAGACTGTGTCCTCTTGTTCTGGTGCTGGTTGTCTGGGAGAAGAGACCAACCCCCACCTGGTTACAACAAGAAGAGAGAACAAGGGGCAGCAGTGTCCTCTTTTTATTAGGCTTGCTGGACAGGAAGGGGGAGCAGAATAGACCACCTTTGACCCAGGGGACCTCTCCTCCTGGGAAGGGGAAACAAAGTCCCTCTTTGTTCACCTGAATCAGGTTTCTTTTATCCTCTGGGAGGTGGGGGGGAGCAAGGCTCTTTCAGACATCCACCCAGGATGGGTGGAACCCAGCACAGTGTTGAGAGAGGGAGCATGAATGGTAATGACACTTATTCCCTCGTTAGGCAAATAAAAATGACAGGCTGAGTCAAGCTCTATGCTGAACCAGAATGAATATTAAAATCATATTATTTGGTAAATGAGAAAAGTCTGGTTTAATATAACCATCAGTCACTGAAAGACTTTAATTACATTTAAGCAAAAGCCATCTGAACAAAGTCTGAAGAGTATACTGATTGTGGTAATAAACCTCATGATCTGTCTTCAGAAGACTGAAATCTTATCTGTGTCATCCACAGCACATTACACCTTGTGTAAATAAAATGTTACATGGTTGCAGCCATTGGAATTTTATGGATGTAGAGCTCCTGTGACAGTTAAGGCTGGAAGAGACCAATTTTACCTCTGGTTTTCCTTCATGAATTATGTCCCTCCTTTCCCCATTCATGAATAATATATCCCTGTGTGGGGATTAGGCATTTCAGCCTGAGTTTTCCATTAAAATAGTTCATATTCTTTTTCTCTTTAAATTTATGAATATTTATTGAGGGATTCTGGGTTAGGTAATTGTATTTTCCCTTAATACATACACATGAACCCACATGCACATAATTCTGAACGAGAGCTATCTGTCTTGGGACTAGACTGCTCCTAAGCTCCTGCTAGCAAGCTGTAAGGTAAACATACCTTAATAAGCAATAGGCATAAAACAGCCTTTTCTCCCTCAATGTGAAATGGAGACAGATTACTCCCATAAAGGTTTTTTTTTAATTATTATTTATTTTTTTAATTCCAAGATAACGAAACACAGGCAAAAAAATGCATGAGAACTTGTCTCGGTCTGGAAAGGGAAAGAGACTCTTCCTGTGTCGTGAAATTAGAGGCACAAACAAGGCCAAAATATCAACAGCCAGACTATTTATTACATAAATAAAGTGGATGGATCAGAAGGGGAGAGAGAGGCAAAGAGAGAGAAGAGGAAAGGAATTATTTTACCACACCCCTCACCCCCCCAAGACAGTTTGAGTCTGTGGAGGAAAGGTGCTGCAGGAGATGTTGGGTCTGTAGAGAAAAGGTGCTGAGGCTTTGGCTGTAGAAGAGATGTGGTCCTCTGGGCAGCCTCTTCACCTCCATGAGTTGCAGCAGGCGGAACTTGGGACATGGAGAGAGGGTTCTGCTTCTTCCATGCTCCATGGTGATGTCTCTGTCCTCTCCTAGTTTTACTTCAGAGCAGCATTGCCCCAGGCTTTCCCTTCTCTCGTGTTTTCCTTCCCAGCAGCATTGTCCTTCTCCTGTGTTTTTCTTCATCCGTGTTTTCCTTCTGTGTTTTTCTTCTTCTGTGGTTTTGGTTCTTAGGTATGTGTCCAAGTATCGTCCCTCAGGAAATCAGGGGCCAGGTGGTGAATCCATTGTTTCACCATCCTCCCTTTCCGGGGTACCTGATGGGTCTTGTCTTATGCATATTCCCAATGGGTGGCCTCGGTCCATTGTTGTGAGGCCAACTGCACTCAGGTGAGCAATGTTATCTTTGCACCTTCCCAAGAGTTGTTCCAGTGGCTGTGCCCAACACACATCAGCTATTGTCTGGGCAAGCAGCAAAGGTGATTTTATCTTTGTTGAGTCGCACCAGGACAGACAAGCTTTAGTCTCTCACAGAACTGGAAAGGATCTCCATGCTAATTTCAAAAGGACATAAAGTTCCAGAACTGTTGCTGTAAGATGAAAATGAGAGCTCAAGGCAGAAAGAAAAAGGGCACCAGCAAGAGATGGAAATGAGCTATTAGGCTGGAAGGTTTGCCAAAGTTTCAAACTCAGGTTGGAACATTGCTTTTTATTGATTCATGTGGATGTCAATATACTAGTCTCGATTTTTTTGTAGATGACATTTGCATTTTACAAACACTGAAAAGTTATGAGGTGTAGTTGTGTGCAACAAGATTGTGAATCTTTGATGTGCCTCTTTCACATAGAAGTATAGTGGGGCTCTGGAAGACAGCTGACTGGTTTTGTATGAAAAGTTTTTGCCTCAAAAGAGAAGAGAGAAAAAAAAAGGGACAAGCAATTATTTATAGCCTCAAATTTTTCTACTAAGGATTCCCTTGCAAAACTACACAAAAGTGACTTCCAGTGTAAAGAAATTAGCTTTTTGTGTCTGAGTGCTGACAGTGAGGGTGACAGAGCACTGGAACAGGCTGCCCAGAGAGGTTGTGGAGGTTGTGGGGTCTCTTTCTCTGGGTGCATTCAAAAGCCACCTGGATGCATTCCTGTGCAGTCTAACCTGGGTGACCCTGCTTTGGCATGGGGGCTTGAACTTGATGATCTCTCGAGGTCCCTTCCAACCTCTAATATACTGTGATAAGATTCTCCCAAGCATAGATATTTGTCACTAGTCTTTGCTCCTTTGGTCATTTTAATGTGTGAACATCCATTTCAGAGGCAGCTATCATAAAATACTGCTGGAGGATGCAGTGACACAAGCTATATACATCCATGAGGAACCACTGTATGAAGGTGCTGTTAATCCTGATTTCATTTCAGACTAATTGCATTGTTGTTTGCAGGCAGTTGGACTTTGCTATTCAACAGTTGTGCCTGCCTTTGAAGCTACAGGAAGTATTTTGTTAAATGATGTGGAATTCAGACTGTAATTCCTATTTTACTTTTGTGTTCTCCTGCAGATAGTAACTTCATCCTTGCAAATGCTCAGGTGGCTAAGGGATTCCCTATTGTTTATTGCTCAGATGGCTTCTGTGAGCTTGCCGGGTTTGCACGAACTGAAGTCATGCAGAAGAGCTGCAGCTGTAAATTTTTACTTGGTGCTGAAACAAATGAGCAGATGATTCTTCAAATCGAGAAATCCTTGGAGGAAAAGGTAGAATTCAAAGGAGAAATCATGTTCTACAAGAAGAACGGTAAGCAGCTTTTCTTGCCTGTTTTGCTGGTCCCAAAGGATGAAACTTAGCATTCACAGACTTTTAAAACCTGCCTGGATGCATTCCTAAATGACTACCCTAAGTGATCCTGCTTTGGCAGGGAGGTTGGACTTGATATCTTGAGGTCTTTTCCAACCTCTAATGTACTGTGGTACTCTGATATACATAATGGAGGGGGTATAGGTCCCTGTAATGATTTTGTATGGTGGTAATCAGACCTACAAAAAGAGATGTCAGCAAAGGCAGTTGGGTACACATTGAGACTAAGTTTATATCAGCATTCCTAATTTTAAAGTACTAGTTACAAGGCTACATAGGAAACATTCTGGGTACTATACTGCATTGTGAGACACTTTTATCTGCAATGAGTGAAACTGCAGTTTCTGCTGTTTGTTAGCCCTTATCTTATGTTATGTTAAAAACTTGGAGGTTCTTAAGGCCAGGCTGGATGTGTCTCTGGGCAACCTGATGTAGTGTGAGGTGTCCCTGGCCATGGCAGGGGGCTTGGAATTGGATGATCCTGGAGGTCTCTTCCAACCCTAACAATTCTATGATTCTATGATTCTCTATTATGCTGTTCTTACCCCTCATGGCTGAAATTGGAATAAAAAATTAATATACATCATAGGTAGGCACTGGCTATGTAAAATGTTCACTCCCATAAATAAAATGCTCAGAACTTTGAATGATCCAAGTGAAACATTCTCCACACTATACATAGTGTATCTATATCTATACCTAATCTATCCCTATCTCTATATCTATCCCTAAATCAATCTCTATCCCTAACTCTATCCCTATCCCTATCCCTATCTCTATCTCTATCCCTATCTCTATCTCTATCTCTATCTCTATCTCTATCTCTATCTCTATCTCTATCTCTATCTCTATATCTCTCCCTCTCCCTCTCTCTCTCAATATAGATATATACATTAAACCCACTATATATAAATACAATCATAAAGATTTTCCAAAAGTATATATGTGCTCTAAGTTTAATTTGCATTTAAGTATGTATTGTCACATTAAAAAAAATAATTCTGGGCATTAAGCAACTACACAAACTTTGGTAAATTTCAGTCTTTCACCCCTGTGGTAAGGCTGCTTGTAAGGACAATTTCATAGTCAAGATGAGTGAGCCATGGAAGAAAGCACTTCATGATGCACACTTTACAGTTTCTTTCCTTTATATCAAGCCCCTTCAGTGTGTACCTGCTCTGGAAGTGTTTTTACTGCCATCACTCATGTGAGCTTCCAACGGGTTATACTAAGTGTGAGATACTAACAGGATTGCTGAAGGAGCCTTCATATGGGCTTAAAGATCCAGGAGCTCAAAGGATCCATGGGTGCCTCTTGACTATCACCTTTAGTATTATTATATAGCTAGATTTCTAGGCATATGTTGTGGCCTCATAATCCCCGTAGATCCTGCTTACATCTTTACATAATTAATAATAAGAAGAATAAGAAGATGAAGATGAAAAAGCAGAAGAAAGGAGAAGAAGAAAGGAGAAGAAGAAAGAGGAAAGAAGGAAAAGAAGCTGAAGACAAAGAAGAAAAAGAAGAAGAAGAAGAAAGAAGAAGAAGAAGAAGAAGAAGAAGAGGAAGAAGAAGAAGAAGAAGAAGAAGAAGAAGAAGAAGAAGAAGAAGAAGAAGAAGAAGACAAAGAAGAAGAAGAAGAAGAAGAAGAAGAAGAAGAAGAAGAAGAAGAAGAAGAAGAAGAAGAAGAAGAAGAAGAAGAAGAAGAGAGAAGGGAGGTTGTAGACAGACAGATGTTGGTCTCTTCTCCCAGGCAGCCAGTACCAGAACAAGAGGACACAGTCTCAGGCTGCACCAGGGGAGGTTCAGGCTAGATGTTAGGAAAAAGTTCTATACAGAAAGAGTGATTGCCCATTGGAATGGGCTGCCTGGGGAGGTGGTGGAGTCGCCATCACTGGAGGTTTTCAGGAGGAGACTTGATGGGGTGCTTGGTGCCGTGGGTTAGTTGTTTGGGTGGTTTTGGATTGGTTGATGGGTTGGACGCGGTGATCTTGAAGGTCTCTTCCAACCTGGTTTATTCTATGTATTCTATGTATTCTAAGAAGAAGAAGAAGAAGAAGAGGAAGAAGAAGAAGAAGAAGAAGAGGAAGAAGAAGAAGAAGAAGAGGAAAAAGAAGAAGAAGAAGAAGAAGAAGAAGAAGAAGAAGAAGAAGAAGAAGAAGAAGAAGAAGAAGAAGAAGAAGAAGAAGAAGAAGAAGAAGAAGAAGAAGAAGAAGAAGAAGAAGAAGAAGAAGAAGAAGAAGAAGAAGAAGAAGAAGAAGAAGAAGAAGAAGAGGAAGAAGAAGAAGAAGAAGAAAAGAAGAAGAAGAAAGAAGAAGGAAAGAGAAGAAGAAAGAAGGAAAGAGAAGAAGAAAGAAGAAAAAGAAGAAATAGTAGTAGGATTTATGAGGAATATGTGGCCCAAAGATATTTCTTGAAATCCTAGCCTTTATCCTATTATAAAGAAGGTGATAGTCAACAGGCACCCATGGATTATTTTTATTGTTATTATTATTGTTGGTATTATTATTCTTATTGTTGTTATTGTTATTATTATTAATGTTATAACCATTATTGTTGTTGTTATTCATATTTTCAGTATTCTTATTGCTAATATTATTTAATCTCAAATTACTGTTATAATAAATGCTTCCAAAATTAGTTTTCTAAAAGTAATAAATCTATCTTGACATGAACTTACACAAAACTTCTAAAAAGAAGGGAAAAACAGAGAGAGAGAGAGAGAGAGAGAGAGAGAAATGTTACGTAGATATCTGGTGTTCATGACTGACTTTTCCCAGAAATGTTGAGCTTATTTTTGCAGAGGCTGAGGTGATGTTCATTTTTGTTGGCTTTTTTATTTTCCATTTAGGACAAGCTCTCATAGTTCCTTACACTCATGTTTCAAAGAATGTAGCTGCAAATTTGTAACCCACGTCTAGGGGCTCAGTGAGCTTTCAATATATGTAAATGAAAGAAGCTAACATATTCATTTTATTGTCTTGGTCCTGGAAGAGAAATTATGATGCCTTTGCACTCTGAAGAAGTGCTCCAAATCTGTAACAGATATGATTAAAGCAGGCAGAAAGAGATTGCAGGGCAATTTGCTTATCAGCGAGGTGGCTGTACCACAGATACATAGACAAGAAAAAAACCCTGTTTAGAATAAAAGAATTCTGGTAGTTCATCCTCCTTGAATTGCTGCACACAATGTGAATGGAAGCCATTCCATGACACTTTCTGAGCATGAATAAATTGCACTGACTGCTTATTTTTGTATTTTTTTTCCCCATTTTCACCTATTTCTGTACCTCTGGGAAAGAGGAATGAATAGGTACTAAAATTACATGAGGCTGTTCTGCTATACAAGCAAAATTTGTTTTAAATAAAAAAAATAATAATCTTGGGGTTTCAACAGAGCTGCAAAGAGCAGACACCAAATTTGTAAATAGACCCTCTTGTCTCAGTGCTTTGGATTTGGGAATCACAGAATGTTAGGGGCTGGAAGGGACCTTAAAAGATCATTCAGTCCAATCCCCCTGCCAGAGCAGGATCCCCTAGACCACATCACACAGGAATGCATCCAGATGGGGTTTGAATATCTCCACAGAGGGTGACTCCACGACCCCCCTGGGCAGCCTGTGCCAGTGTTCTGTCACCTTCACAAGGAAAAAATCTTCCTCATGTTCACATGGAACTTCCTGTGCCTCAACTTCCACCATTGCCCCTTGCGTTGTCATCAGGCATCACCAAGCAGAGCCTGTCTCCAGCCTCTGGGCACTCATCCTGCACATCTTTATCAACATGAATGAAGTCACCCCTCAGGCTCCTCCTCTCCAAGCTACAGAGCCCTCAGCTCCCTCAGGCTCTCCTCATAAGGAAGATGTTCCACTCCCCTAATCATCTTTGTGGCTCTGTGCTGGTCTTTTTCTAGTAGTTCCCTGAGGTCCTTCCTGAACAGAGAGGCCCAGAACTGAGCACAATTCTTGACTTTTTTTGCAAGAAAAATTGAGCTTTTGAAGCTGTTAGGCTTATTCAGCTTTGAAAGTTTAAAACAAAACCAAACCAAACCAAACAAACAAAAAAACCTCTTTGCTGCAGAAAAATGTTTTTTAACTATTTTAAGGACTTTGGAATTATGGCCCCAATATGACTTCATTATTATCTGATATTGCAAATCAGTGTCAGTTTGGCTAGTGTCCTGTGTAATGCCAGGAACATAGGTCAGTAAGAGACAAGCAGCTAGCAATATCTAGTTGTCATAGGGTTACATTTCAGAGTCTCATCAAGAATTTAGACCATCAGAATGAAACTAAGAATCTGGATTTAGTTCTCTGTTCAGATGTGCCTCTTGGCTCTGTAGGCCAGGCTGCAAGACCAAGCTAACACCTTCATGGATAAATTCAACAACAGAAGCTCAGCTTCTGAGCTCACAAATAGACTGACATCCCTCAGCAAACTGCCAAAAGGTTAATAATCATACAATGATAGAATCAAGCAGGTTGGAAAAGACCTCAGAGATCATCAAGTCCAACCTATTACCTAACACCTCATGACAACTAAAGCATGGCTCCAAGTGCCACATCCAATCCTTTTTTGAGCACCTCCAGGGATGGTGACTCCACCACCTCCCTGGGCAGCACATTCCAATGGCCACTCTTTCTCTCTGTGAAGAAGTTTCTCCTCACCTTGAGCCTAAACTTTCACTGGTGCAGCATGAGAATGTGTCCTCTTGTTCTGTTGCTGACTGCCTGGGAGAAGAGACCAACCCCCACCTGGCTACAACCTCCCTCCAGGTAGTTGTAGACAGCAATAAGGTCTCCCCTGAGCCTCCTCTTCTCCAGGCTAAACACCCCCAGCTCCCTCTGCCTCTCTTCATAGGGCTGTGCTCCAGATGTCTCCCCAGCTTTGTGGCCCTTCTCTGGACACATTCAAGTATCTCAATGTTCTTCTCAAATTGATGAGCCTGGAACTGGACACAGTACTAAAGGTGTGACCTAATCATTGCTGAGCACAGGGCACAATGACTTCCCTGCTCCTGCTGGCCACACTATTCTTGATGCTGGCCAGGATGCCATTGGCCTCTTTGGCCATCTGGGCACACTGCTGGCTCATTTCAGCTGCTGTCAACCACTACCTCCAGGTCCCTTTCTGCTTGGCTGCTCTGCAGCCACCCTGACCCCAGCCTGTAGCACTGCATGGGGTTGGTGTGGCCAAAGTGTAGAACCTGGCACTTGGACTTATTAAATGCCATCCTGGTGGACTCTGCCCCTCTGTCCAAGCCTGTCAAGGTCACTGTGGTATGGCATGACACCTTTTTAATATGAACTGACTCCTCACTTTGACAGTCTTCAGAAATCTATCTTGGCTTTGGGAAACATTAAGTCCGTGCAGCTAGAGAAGAAGCATTCATTAGAGCTTTCTAATTGGGGGGGGTGGGGGGTGGGGTGGGGTGTGGAAATCCATACAGAGATATCCATTTTCTTGTGACCTTTAGTTACAAATGTAGAGGAAGTCCCTCGACAAGTTGCTTGGCAGGACAGTTCATGGAAACTTGACCTCACAGCTGCTCTGCCTTCAAAACCTGGCCTGAAAATAAGAACGCTAAAAGCTTTTGTGGTTGGTTTGTTCACATTATCTAAATTATAATGCAAAAGAAAGGAGAAGAGAAATGAAAAGAACAAAAAGGGGGGGAAAGATTGAAAAAGTAGCCTCCTGGTAATATCTAATTGCAGTCACATAAGCCATAAGCAATGATTTCTGTCTTTATAAAAGCATCTTCTTTTGTCTTATTTTTCTTTCTTTTTCCTTTGTCTTTCTTTTTCCTTTTCCATTTCCTTCCTTTCCTTTTTTCCCCCCTTTTTCTAATTTATTTTGTTGTTGTCCCTTTCCAAATAGCTCAGTAGTCATTTAGTTTCACTGAGCTTCACTGGGGAAGGTCTTTCTCTTAGAAAGCAATATTAGTTGTCAATACAGACAGAAAGCATGACCTTATTTTCCTCTGTTTCGCAGAACAGGAATTTTTTGGGCTCTTTTTCTCTCCAAACACTTCATTTGAGACACCTACGGTCTCTAATGGAAGGTTATGTGTGGCCTTGAAGTGTGCAGATGTTTTGCTATGGTTCCAGCTTCTGCAGCAGAAGAGGAAGATGGGGCAGATTTTCCCAGAAAGCCTGGGCTACAATTCCACAGAGCCTCTGGTGAAGCACTCAGTCAAAGCCTGCAAGGACACAAACCAAGAGGATGAGCTTCACTTTGAAGAAATAAAAAGAGCTGTGAAGTGCCCTGTTTGCAATGTGATCTAAAACACTGGAGATCTGCTGTAATGTTGCTGTAATCCCAGCATGGATTTAGGAGGGGCAGGTCCTACCTGACCAACCTGATCTCCTTCTATGACCTGGTGACTGCCTGGTGGATGTGGGGAGGCCTGTGGATGTAGTCTGCCTGGACTTCAGCAAGGTCTTTGACACTGTCCCCCATAGCAAACTCCTGGCCAAGCTGGCAGCCCGCAGCCTGGACACTCTGAGCTGGGTTAGGAGCTGGCTGGATGGCTAAGCCCAGAGTGTGGTGGTGAATGATGCCACATCCACCCGGCGGCCATTCACTAGTGGTGTCCCCCAGGGATCAGTGCTGGGCCCCATCCTGTTCAATATCTTTACTTATGATCTGGATGAGGGGATTGAGTCCATCATCAGTAAGTTTGCAGATGACACCAAGCCGGGGGCAGGATACAATGAGGGGTAGTGGAGATAAACTACAGCACAGGAGGTCCCACCTAAACATAAGGAGGAACTTCTTCACTGTGAGGGTCCCAGAGCACTGGAAGAGGCTGCCCAGAGAGGTTGTGGAGACTCCTTGTCTGGAGACTTTCAAGTCCTATCTGGATGCATTCCTGTGTGACCTGTAGTATGGTCCTGCTCTGGCAGGGGCATCAGACTATACGACCTCTGGAGGTCCCTTCCAACCCCTGACATTCTGTGATCTTGTGTGATCCTGTGATAATAAAGATTAATAAGTTGCTTATTTGCTTGAAGCAGCTATATTAACTATGTTCATTTATCATTATCAAAGTTGTGATTTTCACAAGAGAAAAAGTACTCTAATTATAGCTATGCTTTTCAGCTCCATTCCCTTTCTCTTTAGTTCCATTTTTGGTTTTGGTTTCTTCAAAGAATTGTTTTAGTTTTTCTCTTTTCTCTCCTCAATGAAATGTTGACATCTTGTCAAAATGACACAAAATTCAAAATTAAATGTGATCCTGGGAATCTCTGAATAAGCTCATGAAAGAGGGGGTCTGATTTTCCCCAGGCAAAGTCTTTGGTGTCCTAGTCTGTCACTCTTGGATTCTGTGGTGGAAAAGTAGGAATGGTCAGGCCAAAACATTTCTGGTAATATCTTTCATTTAGCAGCAGCTGTACTTTGCTAGCAATTAATCACTCTGTCACTAAGGCTGTGTTGCAATGCTGAGGGTTTAGTATCAACCATTTTGACAGGTTATTACAGCTATCTATAGGACAATATTTTTGTCTTTGTCTTTTGTGTAGCAAATCCCTGGAAATAGGGTGATATATATATATATGTATGTATATATATAAGTCTTGATTTGCATCTACTTAAAAGAAAATTTAGTTTACTAGTCAAGTACTGAAACAAAGAAATATGTTTGGTTAATCTGTGCAACCCTTTCATGGAGCCCTGCATGTCAATCCCTCTCCTCGCTACAGAGAGGTGCAGATTTGTTACTTCATTTGTTATTTCCTACCCTTTGCCTGATGGAAGGAGCAATACAAGTTGTCTCAGTGCCTGTCTGGAAAGTGGTGTTACAATCAAACTCCTGAGAAAGTGAAGATAGCCCCTGACAGTTGACACATGACAAAAAGAGGAAGGCTTAGGCTTGTCAGCCTGGACAAAACTACTCCCAGATTGTCAAGAGCAAAAGGAGAACAATAGCTTTGCACCAGTATTGCTGCTGCTAAGTAATTAATGGAGTGTATATGGCTAAGAAGACACTGCAGGAAAGTTCCATTAAAAATTTGTTGAGATGGGTGCCAAATTTAACTACTTTATTCCAGAACCAAATGCACTAGTTGTCAAGAACCCCATTCCATCTGTATACTATGGCACCTCTGCAATACCTAATTATCCACCAAAGATTTGCATTCTTGCTATTTCATTGGCTTTGTCTGGTGTGGTCACGACAGATGTATTACTGTGTGGTGAATAAGCATAGCTCATCAACAGGGCCAATGGGCTGTCTGAGGCTTGGTTTAAGCAGGTCTTATTTTCTAGGGATGATTACTTCTGAGGGTGTTTCAGTCTGGAGGATGGGAGAAAGAAAGAAAGGCTAGTTAAGAGAGTGACCATAAAGTACTACCTTTCTGTCTCTCTCTCTCTGTCTCTCTCTGTCTCATTTCTATCTCTATATCTATGTCTATGTCTATCTCTATGTCTATCTCTCTCTCTCACCTCTATCTCTATCTGTCTATCTCTGTATCTATGTCTATCTCTCGCTCATCTATATCTCTGTCTCTCCCTATCTCTATCTCTATATCTCTATCCCTACCTCTATCCTTACCTCTATCTATATCTCTATTTCTACCTCTACCTCTATCTCTACCTATCTCTACCTCTACCTCTATCTTTATCTTTATCTCTACCTCTACCTCTACCTCTACCTCTACCTCTACCTCTGTCTCTCTCTATCTCTATCCCTACCTCTATCTCTATCATCTCCATCTCCATCTCCCTCTCTATCTCTATCTCTATCATCTCTATCTCTATCTCTGTCTCTCTCTCTATCTCTGTCTCTATCTCTATGTCTCTCTCACCTCTCTCTCTCTGTCTATATCTGTATCTATACACACATATATAAAGGTGGACTATAGCCAAATTACTTTGTGATAAGGTTATGCTTCATTCAATGTCTTTTCTCCTTCCCAGTGCTTATATGTGCTTATATTAGCCTTTAGGATATTAAAATATCTTTTGAACCTTTGGTTCATAATGCAAAAAAAAAACCAAAACCCTAACATTAGACTTTCTCCAAGAGTGTTGGCTTGGAGCAATAAAGAGACCATATATAAATAAACCTCCACAAGAAATTTATTTGATAGACAATTCTTAACAATACAGAAGATCTTTGTATGCAACATCTGAAGCAGGGGAAGAATTTCTGTCTCACAGATGACTGCACTCAAAAGAACTGTAACAAAACAGGGCACTACTTTTTTCTTGAGGAGTAGAAAATTGTTAATTTGCCTTATAGAACTATCTGATGTTGGCTTTCAGCAAAAGCTGGGTAATGGATTGCATGCAATCAGTGTGTTTTTTCCAAGAATGCTCCTCAATAGTGGAAGGCAGCACGCTTCTGTTCTTGGCAGAGTGCAAGAGCATATTGACCTAGTCCTGACCTGAAATGGATCATTGCCTCTAGTCCTCAAGAATACTTCCTATTCATTTGCTCTTATCATAGCAAAGGAAACAAAACCAAACAAACAAAACAACCAAACCAATTGAATAAACAAACCACCAACCCAACCAAGAAAAAAAATAAGCAACAAAACCAAACCAAATCACAGAATCACAGAACCATCAGGGTTGGAAGAGACCTCAAAGATCATCAAGTCCAATCTGTCACCACAGACCACATGACTACTAAACCATGACTTCAAGTGCCATGTCCAGTCCCCTCTTGAACACCTCCAGGGACGGTGACTCCACCACCTCCCTGGGCAGCACATCCAAAAAGCCAATTACTCTTTCTGTGACAAACTTTCTCCTCACCTCGAGCCTAAACTTCCCCTGGTGCAACTTGAGACTGTGTCCTCTTGTTCTGGTGCTGGTTGCCTGGAAGAAGAGACCAACCCCCACCTGGCTACAACCTTCCTTCAGGTAGTTGTAGACAGCAATAAGGTCTCCCCTGAGCCTCCTCTTCTCCAGGCTAAACGATCTCAGCTCCCTCAGTCTCTCCTCACAGGGCTGTGCTCGAGGTCTCTCCCCAGCCTTGTTGCCCTTCTCTGGACACATTCAAGCATCTCAGTGTCCTTCCTAAACTGGACACAGTACTCAAGGTGTGGCCTAACCAGTGCAGAGTACACCACCCTCCCAAACAAACAAACTAAAACCAAACCAACAACAATAAGTTCTCCTTGGAGCCTTCTCTTCTCCAGACTGAGCGGCCCCAACTCTCTCAGATTCCCCATCATCGGACACTTGTAAGGTTCAATTGCTTGCCCATGTTGTCTGGACTGTGATTTTGACTAGAGAAGTTGGATAGGGTGATCCTTGAGGTCCCTTCCAACCAGGTGTTACATGACTCTGTGATTCTGTGAGTTATATAGCAAATGTGAGCAGAGAAAGGTTGGCATGAGTTAAAAATTTTGCCAAACTTGGCATTATGTGTGGTATTACAAATCTCACTGTTCGTAAGATGCAAGGAGTTAATTCTGTTTCTATTCTAAGTCTGGTGTCTGATTAGTTTAATTATCTTTGAACTAGTGGAATGATTCTTTACCAAGTCTTCTCTCAAGAGGTTTTAATGAGTCTTGTCAGATCACAGAATCATAGAATCAGTCAGGGTTGGAAGGGACCACAAGGATCATCTAGCTCCAACGCCCCTGCCATGGGCAGGGACACCCCACACTAGATCAGGCTGCCCAGAGCCTCATCCAGCCTGGGCTTAAACACCTCCAGGGCCGGCACCCCAACCACCTCCCTGGACAACCCATTCCAGGGCTTCACCACTCTCATGGTAAAGAACTTCCTCCTCACATCCAGCCTGAATCCAACTCCAGCTTCATTCCATTCCCCCTAGTCCTATCACTACCTGATATCCTAAGAAGTCCCTCCCCAGCCTTCCTGTAGGCCCCCTTCAGATACTGGAAGTCCACAATTAGGTCACCTCAGAGCCTTTTCTTCTCCAGACTGAACAGCCCCAACTCTTTCAGTCTGTCCTCATAGGAGAGGTGCTCCAGCCCTCTGCTCATCCTCGTGGCCCTTGATGATTAAGGCAGAATGATTCCATGGTACACATGGAAGCTTTGGATATCACATTAACAAAATGAAAGATATTCCAGTGAAATAAGCAACATCAGTTGGGAGTTCAAAGACAAGCATGGTTTCAAAGGACTCAGCAGCTTCATTAAATTCTATTTCATTTCTTTTTATTTTATTTTCTAGAGAAAGTTGTATTACTGAGCTTCAGCCAGTGATGAGAAGAGATTTACATGAGCTGAACATCTGTGATTCCTCAATTACTGACCTTTTAAATAACATATTTCTTCATTTTGGAATTACATTAGTTGTACATTTAGTAGTTTACTCTCTTTTTTCCACCCCGCTCTCTCTCTGCTAAAAGACAGCTGTTTGAATTAAATTTGTTCTTTATCCTTGCAGGGTCTTCATTCTGGTGCCTACTGGATATTGTTCCTATAAAGAATGAGAAAGGAGATGTAGTACTCTTTTTGGCCTCTTTCAAAGATATAACAGACATGAAAGTGAAGATTGCTGCAGAAGACAAAAAGGAAGGTCTGTGTAATTGCAACGATATTGATAAGTTTTGCTCACACCTATGTACTTTTCAATACAGAGACTTCTAGATCTCCAAAGAAGAAAACAACATATTACATGGAAAGATAATCTGCCAAGGTTCTAATTTGTACATTTTATTTACATAGCCCCTTGCAGGCTGTAAGCATGGAAACCAGGGCACAGGGTACTTTCTCCCCACAATTAAATGTTTGCATACACCAGGCTTTAATTTATTTACTTACTGAATTTTAAGAGGTACCTTTTGTAAAAGACCTTTTCAGACACTTCTTCTGTGAACCTGATTTCAGCATGGCTGAAAGAGGTTTTTCTGTGAGAAGAATATGCAGCATCAGAAGTGTGACTATTTAAGAAAGATATTGAGATGCTGCCACATGTCCAGAGAAGGACAACAAGGCTGCGGAGGGGTCTTGAGCAAAAGCCTTATGAGGAGAGGCTAAGGGGCTGGGGATGTTTAGCCTGGAGAAGAGGAGGCTCAGGGGAGACCTTTTTGCTCTCTACAACTACCTGAAGGGAGGTTGTAGCCAGGTGCGGGTTGGTCTATTCTCCCAGGCAGCCTGTGACAGAAGGAGAAGACACAGCCTCAAGCTGTGCCAGAGGAGGTCTGATCTGGATGTTAGGAACAAAATCTTCCCAGAAGGAGAGACTGGCCATTGGAACGGACTACCTGAGGAGGTGGTGGAGTCACCATCACTGGAAGTGTTTAAAATAAGACTGGATGAGGAACTTAGTGCCATGGTTTAGTTGATCAGATGGTGTTGGGTGATAGGTTGGAGCTGATGATCCTGAAGTGTTTTTTTCCAACCTGGTGAATTCTGTGTTCCCAAAAACTATTATCTTAGGACAGATTTTCTCAACTTTATCCTATCATCATTGCAAAACTTTGTGTAATGGATAGTAACTACAGAATCACATGAGGGAAAACAATCAAGAGTGAGACATGTTTTTGTCAATAATGGCCAGAGCAGGGGCATTCTGGAATTTGCAAAGAGATGCATTTCACAGTCTCATTAGCTACAGGTTGTCTGCTGTGGAGTGAGCATAATGCTTCTGGCTCATGTCCTGGTTACTCAGACAGCTTGAGTCCGCTGTACAAGAAGTTTATGGTGGTTCTGCTTGTGTGTGCTGGATTTAGTTTCTAAGGAAGGTTCTAAGGAAGCCTGCAAAGGGCTCTCTTGTCCATGTGTTGAGCACTTGTCCTTCACATTAGCTCCATCTCAGGAAGGTCTCAAGAAATCTTTACTTGTTACCACCTGAACTTTATGACTGAAAGAACAGTGTAAGTCTTATCTCCCATTTGAGGGCTAAAGGCTTTCTTTTACATTTCAAGGTTTTAAAAGTACCATCTTTTATCTGAGGAATGAGAACATGCTTTTTAGGCTGTAACCTTCTCCTATAAGATTGTAAGAGATCTTAGGCTATTAATGAGGCTCATGTTAATGTTGGCAAAGAGGTAGGGTTAGTATTTTTCCTTAGAAAAGGCTTCTGAGCTTATCATGTGTGATGGTTGTGGTTCTATATCTGATTTTATTTTGAAAGAAAAAATAACAACAAAAGACAAAAAGAACAGTTAGGAAATGTATCACCTCTTTTCTGGTGAGAGAAGAGGGAAGCTAAGACTAAATTGCAAAACACCATTTTTAGAAGGGGATATTGTGGGAAGGGATTATCATTGCACAGGAAGGAATGTGCAGAAGCATCAGGAAAGGCCTCAAAATATGACAGTTTTTCATAACAATTACTTTGCATGATATTTAAGGAAATATGAAAGTGTTTTGGTTTTCATCACAGGACAAAACCAAAAAAACAACAAGTGTATTTAAAGTGACTTCTTGCTTATGGTTGGATCTCCTGGCATAAGTTCATAGTAAGATCAGTCATAGAACCATAGAATTGTTAGGGTTGGAAGAGACCTCAAGGATCATCTAGTTCCAAGCCCCCTGACATGGGCAGGGACACATCACACTACAGCAGGTTGCTCAGAGCCACATCCAGCCTGGCCTTAAAAACCTCCAGGGATGAGGATTCTGCCACCTCCGTGGGCAACCTGTGCCAGTCTCTCACCACCCTCATGGGGAAGAACTTCTTCCTAACATCCAATCTGACTCTACCCATTTCTAGTTTTGTTCCATTCCTCCCAGTCCTATCACTCCCTGACACCCTAAAAAGTCCTTCCCAGCTTTCTTGTAGCCCCCTTCAGATACCGGAAGGCCACAATTAGGTCTCCTTGGAGCCTTCTCTTCTCCAGAATGCACAGCCCATGAAAGACAAAAGCAAGTCTGCTTTTTGCTGTTATTGTTGTTTTGTTTTGGGGGTTTTTGGTTGAGTTTTGCTTCTTGTTTGTTTTTTTTTTTTTAAGAAGCAGAATTAAACACCTAGTGGTTTATAAAAAAATAAATTGTTTCCTGCAGAACAGTGATCTGTAATAACAGTATGGCAAAAAGAAGTGCAACTCAAGAACAACAGAGAAACAGATGAGCCCTTTGCGCTCATCCATAATTTAAGAACCCTTTTGGAATTTGGTTTGAGTTTTCAATGGTTTGATGATAGAGAGATGAAAACTTTCACAACCAAAGTTCATTTAGCTGCATATTCTCTGAAACATCTCCCTTATGAGGACAGCCAGAGGGAGCTGAGGGCTCTTTAGCTTGGGGAGGAGGAGCCTGAGGGGTGACTTCATTCATGTTTGTAAAGATGTCCAATGACAGCACAAGGGGCAATGGTGGATGTTAAGGTGTAGGAAGTTCCATGGAAACATGAGGAAAACTTTTTGCTCTGTGAGACTGACAGAAGACTGGAACAGGCTGCCCAGGGGGGCTGTGGAGTTGTGGAGGTCGTGGAGACCTGTCTGGATGTATTCCTGTGTGATTTGGTTAGGTGATCCTGCTCTGGCAGGGGGCTTGGACTGGATGAGCTTTCGAAGTCCCTTCCAGCCCCTAACATTCTGTGATTCTTTTGGTTTACTTTTCTTCTTTGTAGCTGGCATGCATAGCTCATGTAGGCACTGAAGCTGGAGATGGGGAAATACAAAGCTTCTCCATCTTCCTCCTTCATCTTTCAAGAAGCCATTCGATTTTGCACTGCAAGTTTGTCCTTCTATTTTCAATATATTCCCCCCATCCTTCTCTTTCTTTACTGACATGCAAAAAAAAATCAACTGGAGAGAGCTTTTAAATGAATTATGTGAAACATCCTTCACTGAGAAGTTTTGTTTAGTTTTGGGCTTGGTTTTTTGGGGCTTTGTTTCATTTTGTTGTAGAGTCAAAATTATATCAGTCTTCTGTAATTCAAATCTTTCTTGCTTTCTTGCTTTGCTTGTTCTTAATTTCTAGGTCTGCTAATTTAATTTCCCCCCCTTAATTTGTATGCATTGAATTTAGTTTAATTAAACCTGTGTGACAGACAGCTTCTTTATTCCCATAATTCCTTTTTTTCTTAATCCTGACACATCACAAAATGTCTGCTTTCATTTACTCTGGCATCAATTCACTGTAATTCCATCAGAGCCAAGGGAGTTACTTTGCATTTAGTGCTGTATAAGCAAGAATAAAATTTGATTCCATGATTGACAATTACAGACATCTGAATAGACTTTCCAAAACGGTGTTCAGTCTTTACTCTGAATAGATTTCATGTCATCAAAGAATGTGTCAAGTGATTATGCCAGTGACCATGTGGTGGGAAAAGAAATCTAAATGCATAAATATAGGAATTGGATATTGCTAATGAGCAAGCTTGGAAATTAGCATATTCTGACATGAGGGACACCTGGAATAAACCAGAAGCTTTGTTTTTAAAAGCAAAAAACATTGTTTTCTTCTTTTGTTTTGATTTACATTCCTTCAATAAAAGAGAAAAGGAACACCTTAAAGACATTTTAAGTGCTTAGTCCTAGCCATGTTTGCCTCTGGTCACTATTTCATTTTCTGAATAGTGAAGAGCATGTTCTTCTTGTCTCTGAAATCATATCTTATAATTAGTTGCTTCTGAGAGAGATTTTGCTTTCTTGACTGTGAAAGATTAAGCAAAACTAAAAAAGGCCTGTATGCCCTTTAGAATAGAAGAGAAGAGAAGGAAATAGAATAGAATAGAATAGAATAGAATAGAATAGAATAGAATAGAATAGAATAGAACAGAACAGAATTAACCAGGTTGGAAGAGACCTTCAAGATCATTGAGTCCAACCTATCATCCAACACCATCTAATCAACTAAACCATGGCACCAAGCATCCCATCAAGTCTCTTCCTAAACACCTCCAGTGATGGTGACTCCATCACCTCACTGGGCAGCCCATTCCAATAGTCAGTCTCTATTTCTATGAAGAACTTCTTCCTAACATCCAGCCTAAACCACCCCTGGCGTAGCTTGAGACTGTCTCCTCTTGTTCTGGTGCTGGTTGCCTGGGAGAGGAGACCAACCCCCACCTGGCTACAACCTTCAGGTAGTTGTAGAGAGCAATAAGGTCTCCTCTGAGCCTCCTTTTCTTCAGGCTCCCTATTTCTACCAGGGTCTAAAATGTCAGTAATTCATCTCCTGAAGATTAAAGTGCTATCTCCTGATGTTTAATGGACTCTCACTTGACTTCTGCAGAAAAATGGAAAGGAAGAGGAAGAGCAGGGTCACATTTGGAGTCAGCGCGACGACGGAGTAGAGCTGTCCTTTACCACATATCTGGACATCTGCAACGGAGAGAGAAAAACAAACTAAAAATTAACAATGTAGGTTTCATTCCTCTCTTTTGCAAAAATGGCACTCTTTGCACTTACTGTCTTTTATTGAAAAAAAATAAATAAATCAATCTTTATGTCAATGAGCAACTGACAAATGCCTTGGTTGTAATTTTACCTGACGAAAGGAGTAAAGAGTTCACACAAGTGCAGTGTTGCTGACTGTGGTATTTGTTGCAGTTTATATAGCAAGACAGTGCTACAGTGTCTATACTGTAAGCAGACATCCATTTAACACCAGGAAGGAGACATTATCAAATTTCTTATAACTGAATCTTAGGTTTGTTATTAACTCTCCTCCTGCCCCAACATTGGCAAAAGTTATTCCATCAACAGGTGCATCTGTCTGAATAAGTGGATGGCACTGCACTGCAACCAAAGAAATAGCATTGGTTCTTAGCTGCATATCACTGTCTCATGTGTCATTATGTTTGCTTTTTCTGTAAAACCACCTAATGGCTGCCTTGAAAGAAGCATGACTGCGTGATCAAATTACTGTTCTGTCTCATTTCAGCTTTTCTCCCCTCTCTTTTTCAGAATGTTTTTGTAGATAAACCAGCATTTCCAGAATACAAAGTTTCAGATGCAAAAAAATCCAAGTTCATATTGTTGCATTTTAGCACTTTCAAAGCTGGCTGGGACTGGCTTATTTTACTGGCAACGTTTTATGTTGCTGTGACTGTACCTTACAACGTTTGCTTTATTGGCCACGATGAGCTGTCTACAACTCGAAGCACAACTGTCAGTGACATTGCAGTGGAAATCCTTTTTATCATTGGTAAGGATCTCTTTTTTTATATATATTTGAGGTTTTTCACAGGGTGGATAATATAGAACAGGAAATAAGCATTGCTGTGTAATCTGGTGGAGGTGATCCTGCTCTGGCAGGGGAGTCGGGCTAGATGATCTTTTGAGGTCCCTCCCAACCCCTGAAATTCTGTGATTCATGATGGTAATCAACTTTAGCTGTATAGTTTGAGATTTTATCTGAACTTCAGATCACCTTTTTTCTTTCCTTTTATTTCTTTCTCTTTTTTCTTTTTTTCCACTTTAAATTGATTCAATCAGTCCTGCTCTCACTCAGAAGGCACCTTTGACTTCAAAAAGGGTTCAAAACCATTGTTTCACCCCGTGGATGTCTAAAACCTTTCTAATGCAAGGCTGTGCCTTGAAATGACTGTAGTGTTGCTAATAATGTGCCTTTTTAATATTTTTTTCTTCATTCTCTTACCTTTCACAAACACTTAGAAGACCCATGGACCACTGTGGTGGGTTGAAGTTTCCCCCCAGCATTAACTTTGCCAGACCAACTCAGTTAGAAGCAAATGAAGCTGTATTTACAAGCAAAACCAACAGGCTACAATGAAATGCAAGGAATATGTACAAAACATGCAGTATTTACAATATTATACAGATATTTACAGTTAGCAAACAACATGAAAATTCCTCTGATCAGAGACTAGGGAAGCTGTTCCACTGCTCCCCCCCACCCTCCACACCCCTGTCCTAAGAGAGAAAAAGAGCAGAGAGAAAGCAGTGGGTTAGACTTAACTAAATAAAGCAGCCTAGGACAGCTGACAAGCAGATAAGTCTCTCCCAAGCAAAGCAAGCAGAAAGATCAGAAAAGAAGAAAGAATTGTTTAGGTACAGCCTGGTTTATGGCCAATATTTATCCAATGAATTTGTTTAGAATAATCTTTTGTTTTTCTTTCCACACCCAATAGTGATTTCATTACAGTTTCTACTTTTCTGCTCAAAATCTGTAACTAAATTTTAAAGACATAACCTAAAGCCACCACAGATCACAAGTTGGAAATCACTCTATTTTAAAAACTACTGACATCAGATTAAAGCTCATAGAATAGAATAGAATAGAATAGAATAGAATAGAATAGAATAGAATAGAATAGAACAGAACAGAACTGAATTAACCAGGTTGGAAGAGAACTTTGAGATCATTGAGTCCAGCCTATCATCCAACACCATCTAATCAACTACACCATGGCACCAAGCACCCCATCCAGTCTCTTCCTAAATACCTCCAGTGATGGTGACTCCACCACCTCCCTGGGCAGCACATTCCAATGGTCAAACTCTTTCTATGAAGAACTTCTTCCTAACATCCAGCCTAAACCTCCCCTGGCACAGCTTGAGACTGTGTCCTCTTGTTTTGGTGCTGATTGCCTGGGAGAAGAAAGACACCAGTCCCCACCTGGCTACAACCTCCCTTCAGGTAACTGTAGAGAGCAATAAGGTCTCCCCTGAGCCTCCTCTTCTCCAGGCTAAGCAAGCCCAGCTCCCTCTCCTCATAGGGCTTGTGCTCCAAAACCCCTCCCAGCTTTGTTGCCCTTCTCTGGACATGTTCCAGCAAGTCAACATCCTTCCTAAACTGAGGGGCCCAGAACAGGACACAGCACTCAAGGTGTGGCATACTGCAGTGATGCAAATATACAGTATCTATATGCTATGCTGAGAACTGGGATAGAATGTAAGAAGTTGCAGCTTGTCATCTGGTCTGTTCTCTAAGCTGTTTGGGGTTTTTTTTTCCCTTTATTTCAATGGTCCATTTCATTCTTATACCTTTAAAGACATAAAGGAAGACAAGGTCAGGTCTAATGCTGGCCTTCTATCCAAACAATTTATTTGTTGTGTTTTGTGTTTTTTTCACATTCTTTGTAAATATAGAAAAGAATCCTTGAGTGGAGTCACACATGGTTTTGCCCAAGTCTTTATTGTTATAATACTACTCAATACTGTCATACAAATCTGCTCAGTTGCACCCTGTGACAGGACAAGGGGCAATGGATATAAACTCTAGCACAGGAGGTTCCACCTCAACATGAGGAGGAACTTCTTCACTGTGAGGGTGACAGAGCACTGGAAGAGGCTCTGCAGAGAGGTTGTGGAGTCTCCTTCTCTGGAGACTTTCAAAACCCATCTGGATGCATTCCTGTGCAACCTGTTCTAGATTCTATGGTCCTGCTGTGGCAGGGGGGTTGGGCATGATGATCTCCCGAGGTCCCCTCCAACCCCTAACATCCTGTGAGCCTGTGAAATCATAGCTCAGAGCTGTTAATAATATGCAGGTGTAGAAATTATTAATATGCAGGTGTAGAAACTTATTTATAAGGAAATAAGCAAAGCTCAGTATGTCTTTTTTAAGTGTGGAGGGGGAAAAAAGGGTTAGGATGGGTTATAAAGAGAAATAAAATGAACAACAGAATAAAATCATCCTAACATTTGAAACTCCTACTTTACTTTTCAGTAATTATTTCCTGAAAATAGTGTAGCTTCACTCATTTATTAAAAGCAATGTTGTGATCTTCTCTAGGACAGTTAAAGAAAAGTGACTCTTCCTAAACACTAAGTCTTTAATGGAAGTTTTTCCTATAAACAGTTTGAAAAGTTTATTCCATTTCTCTGACAGCTTTACTGTAGAAACTAAGACCAGTAGATGATGTGACTGATGTTATCAGGTGTTATGATGGATAACTATGTGTGTCCTCCTTTGGACATTGTTTTGTTACTAGACTTAAGATCTATTTTTCCCCTTTTATGCTCACAATAGCTCTTGGTGGATCCTTCCATGTCAGTGCAAGCAATTCACATTCAGTGATACTCAAGCACTGCAGTTAAAAACTTACATTCTGCAATAGAGATCAGAGACAGTCACAGGATAAGAGGATCACAGAATGTTAGTGGTTGGAAGGAATCCAAAGAGATCATCGAGTCCAACCCCCCCTGCCAGAGCAGGATCATCCAATCTAGCTCAGGTCACACAGGAACACATCCAGACAGGCCTTGAAAGTCTCCAGAGAAGGAGACTCCACAACCTCTCTTGCCAGCCTGTTCCAGTGCTCTTGGACCCTTGTAGTAAAGAAGTTCCCCCTCGTGTTGAGGTGGAACCTCCTGTGCTGCAGCTTACATCCATTGCTCCTTGTCCTATCAGAGGGAGTGAGCAGAACCTGTCCCCTCCCTCCTGACACCCAGCCCCAGACATTTATAAACATTTATTGAATTCCCTCTCAGTCTTCTCTTCTCCAGTCTAAAAAGCCCCAGGTCCCTCAGCCTCTCCTCACAGGGCAGTGCTCCAGTCCCCTATTCATCCTCCTAGCCCTCTGCTGGACCCTCTCCAGCAGATCCCTGTCCCTCTTGAACTGGGGAGCCCAAAACTGAACACAGTACTCAAGATGAGGTCTCAGCAGGACAGAGTAGAGGGGGAAGAGAACCTCCCTGGATCTACTGGACATGCTCTTCTTAATACATCTCAGGATCCCATTGGCCTTTTTGACCACCAGGGCACATTGCTGTCCCATGCAGAACTTGTTATCCACCAGCACTCCCAGGTCCCTCTCCACAGGGCTGCTCTTCAGCAGATCACCTCCCAGCCTGTACTGGTGCAGTTTATTCTTCCTTCCCAGATGCAGGACTCTGCACTTATCCTTGTTGAACCTCTTTTGGTTCTTTTGTGCCCAGCTCTCAGTCTGTCCAAGTCTCACTGGATGGTCACACAGCCTTCAGCTGTATCAGCCAAGTCTCCCAGTTTGGTACCATCAGCAAACTTGCTGAGCAGACACTCCATTCATGTAGACACTCAAAGTCATTGATGAAGACATTGAACAGCACCAGACCCAACAATCATACCCCCAGGTCATATCTTGCTTTGTGTAAAAAGAGTGAGGTTCTTACTCTAGTCACTCATAAAATACTCCACATGCTATTTTAAGGAATACAGAACTAAATAATTCCACTTGATCTGCCTGGCCATCTTTATAATAACAGCAGTCTCATGGTTCTGATGTTTTGACCTTCACCTCACTCTGGTGTAGGTAACTGCTCTCTGTTATGAATGTGTTCATTAGGATCTAAACACAAGAGAGTATAATGTGTATCTAACTGATTTATGTGTTGTATTATTCATTGGAAACAGGGCAGATGGTGCACTGCTCAGTGATGCTTTATTGGAAATATGGCCTTCTTGTGTCAGTAAGTCAAAAACAATGGTACCTCTATGGGCAGTAGAGTAGCTGGGTAAGAAAAATAACAGGAAGATGATTTTCTATAAATTGTACTTCATATCTTCTAGTTAGACTTTTAGGTCTATGTCCTGGCTTTAGGTCTCTGACTTCATTTCACTGAGATAGAATTAAATGGCTGGAGGCCATCAGCAGTTTCAAGTCAGACAGATCACCTGACCTGAGTTGGCAGTTGGCCCCAGGAAATCAAACTATGGTTGTAACAAAATACATTCAAAGAAAAGCACATCAAGCACTAGAAAAGACTTTTTTTTCTATAGTCATTTTACTGGTAACCACAAATACTGTACTGTAGCATACCAATATTTCTCTCCCACAGTTTCAATAATGGCTCAACTTCCCCCAAAATAATTGTTTCTAAATTTTCCTTTCCCTTTCCTTTCCTTTCCTTTCCTTTCCTTGCCTTGCCTTTCCTTGCCTTGCCTTGCCTTGCCTTGCCTTGCCTTGCCTTGCCTTGCCTTTCTTTTTTCTTTCTTCCTTTCTTTTCTCTTTCTTTCTTTCTTTCTTTCTTTCCTTCTTTCTTTTCTTCTTTCCTTCTTTCTTTCTTTTCTTCTTTCTTTCTTTCTTGCTTTCCCTGTTTCTTTCTTTCCTTCTTTCTTGTCTTCTTTCCTTCTTTCTTTTCTTCTTTCCTTCTTTCTTGCTTTCCCTCTTTCTTTCTTTCTTTCTTTTCTTTGTAATCTGTGACTCTGGAGAAAGGTTTATGAAGTATTTTCAGGGCATTCTCATACAGCATTTAAATCTCTGCAGTAAACTTCACAAACCTCATGTGTCTACAGTCATTTCTCAGTGGTCCCTTGCCTGTTAAAATGTTGAATGAACATGTCTCTGAACATGTATAACTATGTTGAAATTAGTTAATACTGACAGCATACAAGAAATTTAGGCATGTTTCAGGGAATTGTGGCACTGAAGCTCTGACAAGCACATCTTGATGGATGACCTATGTGCTATGAGAAAAGTCACTGAGAAGTGCTGAGAAAAAAGCTTTTTTGTGATGTTATTGCCTCAAAACTGCAGTGGAGAGATCTGTCTGAGTTGAGCCCTTCAGCTGTAATTGCTTATTGAGGTATCACAACTGTAATCATGGTCTGGAGAAAAAGAGTCTATGTGAATTGATTTTATTAAAATCTCTCAGAATGTGGAATAATCTTCCTTTTCTGCATATGACTTTCATAAACTCTTACTTGGATTTGACAAGGCCTCCATTTTTAGCTGTGTTATCAGAGAGAGCAAAGATAGGACAATAAAAAGGAGAGATGATGTATTCACATCAGTTTGAGGAATATAATAGGGTAGAAGCCAAAAGTTTCCTTTAAGCAGAGGAATTTGAATAAATCTAGCAGCTAAAAAAATAAATCCAATTTCTGAGTCAGCACAAGCTTGAGCATGATAAAAATATGCATGAAAGTGCTCTCCTTACATGAGGTGCTTGTAAGAGTGTTGATCTGAATTAAATAACTTATGAGAAAAGAGAACATCTTGCTAGAGGTTTAACTGCTTTAGCCTTTAAAAACCTCCAAAAACATGAACAGAAGATCACAGAATCATAGAATGATCAGGGTTGGAAGGGACCTCCAGGATCATCCAGTTCCAACCCCCCTGCCATGGGCAGGGACATCTCGTAGGTTGCTCAGAGACACATCCAGCCTGGCCTTAAAAACCTCCAGGGATGAAGCTTCTACTACCTCCCTGGGCAGCCTGTGCCAGTGTCTCACCACCCTCATGGGGAAGAACTTCTTCCTAATATCCAATCTGAATCTACTCCTATCTAGTTTTGTTCCATTCCCCCTAGTCCTATCACTACCTAACACCATAAAAAGTCTCTCCCCAGCTTTCTTGTAGCCCCCTTCAGATACTGGAAGGCCACAGAAAGGTCTCCTAGGAGGCTTCTCTTCTCCAGACTGAACAGCCCCAATTCTCTCAGTCTGTCCTCATAGCAGAGCAGCTCCAGCCCTCTGATCATCCTTGTGGCCCTTCTCTGGACACCTTCCAGCACATCCAGATCCTTCCTGTAATAGGGCTCCAGACCTGGACACAGTACTCCAGGTGGCATCTCACCAGAACAGAGTAGAGGGGGAGAATCTCCTCCCTCAACCTGCTGGCTCTGCTTCTCTCGATGCAGCCCAGGCTCTGGTTTATCTGGGCTGCAAGTGCACACTGCTGGCTCATGTTGAGCTTCTCATCCACCAGCACCCGAGGTCCCTTTCTTCAGGGCTGCTTTCAAGCCATTCTCTGTCCAGCCTCCAATAATGACACTAACCCATGATGTGACAACTTTGGGGACAAGATCAAAGAGGGAACATAACTAAGGCTTCTCAAATTAAGTCAAAATTATTATTCACTTGATGTTTCCTATATCTTCTAGTTCTTTGATAACTTGTGTGATGTGATCTCTGAATGTACTTTCAGATCTCCTTTCCTTTGTAATGTGTGCAAACCTCTAACGTTCCCCTGTAAATAAATCTTCTGCTTCCTCTATCCAATGATAGTGCAAAACTAATTTTAGAATGTGACTATTTATGTATCTTAAAATGATTAAGAATTTGATAGAAAGTTCTTTTTTTCCTTTTGCATCAGTGTATTTAAGCAAAACACATAAAAAATCATCTTTAACAGTATTTCAACAAGGCAGGGATGTTACCTGCTTTGTTGCATCAATTACATCACCTCCCTGGGCAGCACATTCCAATGGCCAATTATTCTTTCTGGGAAGAACTTTCTCCGCACCTCAAGCCTAAACTTCCTCTGGCACAGCTTGAGACTGTGTCCTCTTGTGCTGGTTGCCTGGGAGAAGAGACCAACCCCCACCTGGCTGCAACCTCCTTTCAGGTAGTTGTAGAGAGCAATAAGGTCTCCCCTGAGCCTCCTCTTCTCCAGGCTAAATACCCCCAACCCGTTAGTTTGCATGAACAGTAGTTTGGTCTGGCAACAGTGTGCTTCAGTTGCTTTTCTGCAACATACTCCTTTGCCTGCCTGTGGGAACAAAACCAACATCCCCATCCATTACCCTGCTCTCTCCACATGCGCCTATCTGAAGACTTTATCTATGGTTTGCACTGTCAAGAGAGAGAGAAAATTCATCATGGTTCCTAAGCTTTTTTCTCTCTGCATGTATATCCCTCTCTTGCTAAATAGTATTTAACCAAGTGTTTTCTCAGCAATTTGAGTTCTGAAAAGCAGTGTATTTAGAAACCCCAAAGCTATGATTTGTGTTGCATGATACTGCAGATTAAAGAGAGTTTTTGGAACATTAGAGTCTATCACAAATGTAAATGACTCAAAAATCTGTCCAAAACTGTCTTAAATCATACGAAGGCTCTCAGTCACAGATGTTTAATATGTAGAGCTTTAAAAATATGGTACAAACCCAGTAGAAATTCATAACATTATTCATGCCTTAGATAGTCATTCAAACCTGCATATTATCCTATTGAAAATAGTGCATCAAGTAAAATCTGTTTGAATCCAGTAAGATCATAGAATCATCGAATCACCAAGGTTGGAAAAGACCTCAAAGATCATCAAGTCCAACCTGTCACCCAAGACCTCATGACTACTAAACCATGGCACCAAGTGCCACATCCAATCCCCTCTTGAACACTTCCAGGGATGGTGACTCCACCACCTCCCTGGGCAGCACATTCCCATGGGGAATGACTCTCTCATGTAAGATGATGGGTGCCTCATGAGTATAGGCTGAAAGCTACAGCATTTACCATATGTAATTATTACTATTCTGGGGAGAGCTCTGTAGGCAGCTTGTAGCTGGGTCAAGATATTCTAAATCTGTGTTTCTGGCAAATATAGTCAATGTTCCACTTCTCAGCTGTCCTGAATGTATCTCTTCAGACAGGATTTCTTTTTCTTTCCTACTTCCTTTTTTGCAATGAGGCTTGTAACATCAGAGTGGCATGTTTCTGAGCCCTCAAGGGTGCTAAGAACATTTGAGAAATGACTTCAAGTTTTGGGGGGCTTTGGTTTGTTTTTTGTCTGTTTGTTTTTCTTCTTCTTCCTAAGCTGTGGTGCTACTGTAGAAAAAATCCCACAACAACCACCAAACACTATGACAAATCATCTGTGTATTGGGTTTGGCTGAGCTGGAGTTAATTCTCCTCAAAGCATCCTTCTAGTGCTGTGTTTTGCAGCAGCAGTCAATGACACAGCAGTGTTTTGGCTACTGCTGAACAAGTACTTCCTTTTACTCAAAAAAAACATAGGGAAAGGATAATCCACAGCTCTACTCATAGAATCATAGAATGATCCAGGCTGGAAAGGACCTCGAAAGGTCATTCAGTCTGACCTCCCCACAATCAACAGGGACATTCCCAGCTAGATCAGGTTGCCCAGGGCCTCATCCAGCTTCACCTTGAATATCACCAGGGAGGGAGCCTCAACCACTTCCCTGGGCAACCTGTTCCAGTGTTCCACCACCCTCATAGTGAAGAACTCGTTCCTAACATCCAATCTGAATCTGCTCTTCTCTAGTTTGAAGCTATTGTCCCTTGTCCTGTCCCTGCAGGCCTTTGCAAACAGTCTCTCTTCATGCTTCCTGTAGTCCCCTTCAGGTACTGGCAGGCTGCTATTAGGTCTCCCCAGAGCCTCCTCTTCTCAGCTGAACACCCCCAGCTCCCTCAGCCTGTCCTTGTAGCAGAGCTGCTCCAAGCCCCTGATCATTTTTGTGGCCCTCCTCTGGACCCTCTCCATCAGGTCCATGTCCTTCCTATATTGAGGACTCCAGACCTGTACTCATCTGTGTCTTGTAAATAATATAATATTTTCCTGTATTTCTTTGATCAGCCTGCAGAAGTGATGTCTTGTTAGGTGATGGGTTGTGCTGATTTTAAACTTTACCTCCTGCAGACTCGTAGGATGCACTGGATTGCAATTTAGCATCTGATATGGTACAACTATGCTTTACAACTCCACTTTACAACTCCATTCTACAGTTAGATAAGAATCATTTATTGAATGCATCTGCTTCTTTCTACAAGACTATTAAGAGCTTCTCTCATAATGGGATGTAACCAGCATAAAGGGATCAAAGTTGCAGATTAGTGTTTCTTTTTTTCATACATCTAAAACTGAATTTTCCTTTAGCCTGGCTACCAGTGATTTTTATTTCCCAAACAGGACTGGACTTTCACATCAAGTGATTTTGAAGTCACTTCATGTATACTTTCACAGAATCACAGAAACATTCAGGTTGGAAAAGACCCTCAGGATCACCAAGCCCAACTTAGAACCCTACTCTACAAGGTTCATCCCTGCACCATATCCCTAAGCACTACATCCAAATGACCTTCAAACACATCCAGGGTTGGTGACTCAGCCACCTCCCTGGGCAGCACATTCAATGCCTGACCACTCTTGCCCTGAAAATTTTTTTCTTAATATCCAGTCTAAACTTACCCAATCACAGCTTGAGGCTTTAACCATCAGTTAAGAGATGAACTGTGCCTCTTGCCTGGTTTACAGCTGTAATCTGCAAAATTGTGTCCCTTTGTTATGGTAGGAAATGGTTAAAGCTCATCTTGGGGCATGTGGAACGCAAATTCAGCATTAAAGAAAACTCACAGTATTGATGCTGTGCACCTGTCTGTAATCTCCAAAGCTTTACAAGGTTGATGTCTGTGTTGAATTTCAGATTATTCTTTAATAAATTAGTGACATTGGCAGGTGCAAGTTAGTGCGCTGTGAGATTCACAGCTTTACAGTTTCTGACAATAGATGATCCATGGCCATTTCCAGAACAAAGTGCTGTGCAGCTTTCTGATGTTTAACTGCTGTTGAGCTGGAACCTCCTGTGCTGCAGTGTACATCCATTGCTCCTTCTCCTTGCTCCCTGTGATAGGAGGGAGGGGACAGGCTCTCCTCAGTTGCTCCCTGTGATAGGACAAGGAGCAATGGATGTGAGCTGCAGCACAGGAGGTTCCAGCTCAACACAAGGAGGAACTTCTTTACTGTAAGGGTCCCAGAGCACTGGAACAGACTGCCCAGAGAGGTTGTGGAGTCTCCATCTCTGGAGACTTTCAAGGCCCATCTGGAGGCATTCTTCTGCAACCTGAACTAGATTGTATGGTCCTGCTCTGGCAGGAGGCTTGGACTTGATGATCTCTACAACTACCTGAAGGGAGGTTGTAGACAGGTGGATGTTGGTCTCTTCTCCCAGGCAGCCAGTACCAGAACAAGAGGACACAGTCTCAGGCTGCACCAGGGGAGGTTTAGGCTGGATGTTAGGAAGAAGTTCTATACAGAGAGAGTGATTGCCCATTGGAATGTGCTGCCTGGGGAGGTGGTGGAGTCACCATCATTGGAGGTGTTCAGCAGGAGACTTGATGGGGTGCTTGGTGCCATGGGATAGTTGTTTAGGTGGTGTTGGATTGGTTGATGGGTTGGACGCGATGATCTTGAAGGTCTCTTCCAACCTATCCTATTCTATTCTATCCTATCCTATTCTATTCTATTCTATTCTATTCTATTCTATTCTATTCTATTCTATTCTATTCTATTCTATTCTATTCTATTCTATTCTATTCTATTCTATTCTATTCCATCCCATCCCATTCCATTCCATTCCATTCCATTCCATTCCATTCCATTCCATTCCATTCCATTCCATTCCATCTCTTTGGGTCTCTTCCAACCCCTGACATCCTGTGATAGTCTGATCCTGTGATCTTTGTTGCCTCAATTTGCTGACCATTGTAGTTGCTCAAAGTCTAAATGCTAGGGGGAAAAAAAGAATAATTTACAAAGCAAAACCACAAGTGAGTTTTCCATGTTTCAAACATTTCCACATTTCAAACATCAATCCCAATAAATCTGTGGAGCATCTTATTCCTAAAAACAATTAAATCTCTCAGGAGAAATCATAATTTGTAATTATTTTGTTTTTCATTAAAGATTAAGTTATGCTTATAAAAGTTTCTTGCCTTAGGAGCTCTGGTTTTGTGGTTTCAGTATCTTTTCCTTTACAGCTTTCTCAGTAAGCCCTTTAAGGACCAGCAGTTATGCTGTAAATAAGATTACCAAGATGAAGGAACAGTTTGCACCCAAGTGTAGCCCAGAAAGCTGGCAAATAAAAAAAGATGGATCATACTCATGTACTTCCTTCTGGATTTTTATCTAATGACTTATAAAATCATAGAATCATAGAATTGTTAGGGTTGGAAGAGACCCCAAGGATCCACCAATTCCAACCCCCCTGCCATGGCCAGGGACACCTCACACTAGATCACATTACCCAGAGCCACATCCAGCCTGGCCTTCAAAACCTCCAGGGATGAGGCTTCTACCACCTCCCTGGGCAACCTGTTCCAGTGCCTCACCACCCTCATGCTGAAGAACTTCCTAACATCCAATCTGAATCCACCCATTTCTAGTTGTTTTTTCCATCCCCCCCAGTCCTGTCACTCCCTGACACCCTAAAAGGTCCCTCCCCAGCTTTCTTGTAGCCCCCTTCAGATACTTCAAGGCCACAATAAGGTCTCCTCAGAGCCTTCTCTTCTCCAGACCGAACAACCCAAACTCCCTCAGTCTGTCCTCATAGGAGAGGAGCTCCAGCCCTCTGATCATCCTTGTGGCACTTCTCTGGGCACCTTCCAGCACCTCCAGATCCTTTCTGTAATAGAGGCTCCAGAACTGGACACAGTACTCCAGGTGGGGTCTCACCAGAGCAGAGTAGAGGGGGAGAATCACCTCTCTCAACCTGCTGGCTATGCTTCTCTTGATGCAGCCCAGGCTCTGGTTGGCTTTCTGGACTGCAAGTGCACACTGGTGGGTGATGCTGAGTCTCTCATCCACCAGCATGACTAAGTGCTTTTCTTCAGGGCTGCTTGCATGTGGAAAGAAGCACGAACCATTTCCATTTTTTATATATAAACCTTATCTGGGGCTCTTGTCCTAAATTGCTTTGATAAGGCTGCAGAAAGGGCTGCTGTGCAGAAACACCTTTAATCTCTTCAATCTTGAACTGTGAATTCCATATGCACATTGCTAAGCCTTTGCTGTGCTGGATGGCTTTAGGGGAATTTAAAAAAAAAAAAAAAATAAAGCATGTATTTTCTTCTCTGCTAAAGCTTTAGCTGCTTCACAAATGCTAATATGAAATGTGGTGAATGGTGTCATATCCAGCTGGTGCCACGGTGCCACTGGTCCCACTGTCAGCCCGTGTCTTGCACAGCAGCACTCTGTGCGGGGTTGGGAACTGGCTGGAGGGCTGAGCCCAGAGAGTGGTGGTGAATGGTGCCACTGTCAGTTGGCAGCCAGGCACCAGTGGTGTGCCCCAGGGATCAGTGCTGGCCACTTCTGTGGTCAAGTTACCACGCTGGTGTGTAAATATGGATCATAGCCAGTGATCTCTCTACTCAGCAGCTGTGAAACTGATCTGCCCCCCGTGGTCATTGTGAACCATATGAAATCAT